>NC_133657.1:23011003-23754136 GCF_009905375.1 Apium graveolens | reverse complement strand
GTGAAAATATGGAAGAAAGAGAGGAATGGCAGAAGGGAACAGAAGAAAGGCCAAGGCACACAGAAGGAGTGAAGATAACCCTGAAGATACCAAATCTATATCTAAACCACTACCTTCCATACCTGAACCTTTTGTTGCTGATCCCTCTATAAATATCCATGGTGAACCAATCATTCCAAAAGAGGAACCTATTGATTGGGACAACATCACATTGCCTACCTTTTTAACCACTCTACCACTACCAAAGAAACAGAAAAGAAAATCTAAATCTACACCTCCCCTAACCTCTAAGAAATTCACTCAAAAACAAAAACCTAACCCTAAGCCACCCATTTCTAAAGATGATTATGTTCACATCTGTGACATAAAAGAAGCTTCAGACATTAATCTCTATCTGGATGAGCTGGAGGAAGTAAGGGGAATAGCTGCCTACAGACAGCTACCAGAGAGATTGGTGTTCAGATATAAGGGAGCTGGGGAAAGAACATGGCCTCTCTACAGGATTCTAAATGAAGGCTACTCTACCTTGATCAGAGTCTTTTCAGCCATCAAAAAGGATTCTGGCTTTACCAGAACAGCCAAGACTGAAATTCTCAACAAGATTGCCAACATAAGGAAGACTTGGAGGGAACCAAATGCTTTGCCCAGAACCTTACTCATACAAGAAAGGGGAACTAAAATTCACAAATCACCTCATTGGTTGATGGAATTTAGAGATGACAAAGGAGTCAGAAGATTTTTCAGACTTGAAGACCAACTCAAGATTGCCAGCAATGAAACTCTCAAGGAAATGCAATCTAAGTTGGATATCAGTGATGAAGATGAAGCTGAATTCTTCAGACAACTCCAACTCCAAATTGAGGAAAATGACAAAGGGCTAGGAAAGAAAACCAGGGAACAAAGAAGAAAATGATGATTTGCTCAGGCTAGAGGAGCACCCTTGGAAATACTGTAAATCTTCAATTACCTCCTAGTACATACACTTTTGCAGCACTTTTATATTTCTACTTAGTTTCAATTCAAATATTTGTTAAGTGTTTTGTTATCATCAAGTTAACCCTGAATTTATGCCTACAATTCTTATAGACATAAATAGGGGGAGATTGTTAGGAATATATGTGCATTAGTTTGATGATATGTTTAACAAAACACTTAAGTAGAAATTTAGTGTCTGTAGCCTCAACGGATAAGACCACTTTGGCTATCCGTTGATGGTGTAGCTTTACTTAGAAATAAGTCTAGTATTGTAGCATATTTCAGTCTCTGTATTTAAAATGTAATTCTTAGAAGTTGAGAGAAAACTATGAGTCATGTTGACTACTAGATGATATGCAGATAGGAAGGCCAATTGTAAATATTTCATGCCTTGTAATTTTGTATAAATGAAGTGGTATCAACGGATGACTTAAAGACCTTCAATGGATGAGAAGCTAAGCTTCAACGGATGTCTCTAAAAGCTTCAACGGATAACATCCTTCAACGGATGAGAGCATCAACGGATGAAAGCTTCAACGGATAACATCCTTTAACGGATGAAGTCATCAACGGATGAAAGCTTCAACGGATGTTCTGCTAATTAGCCGTTGATAAGTGGTAGTTGTACCTACAAACAGAGGCACATGGGTTGTCAGAGAAAACTGAGATGTGGTAGCCGAATTTCAGGATCAACAGAAAAAGCAGCCGTTCTTCTTTAGTACAAAGATGCAATAGTCAACAAAGTACTTGATTGAACAGGAAAAGAAGCAAGTGAAGAACTTATTTTACTATTGTAATTTTATATTGTTTTTCACTTGTACACTTGGTAATATATAAACCAAGAAGAAGCTAGTAATTAGATAGAGATTTTCCAGAGCTGTTAAGAAATATCTTGAGAGAAAATTCATCTAGTTTGTACTAGGATGCAGCTGTGATCAACATTGTTGAACACAGATTTTCTAATATACCATCTCTGGTGGAACAACAAATCCACCAGAAAAGTTTTTAAAGTTTGTTGTGTTCCTTACATTTTGTGTTTGAATATATATCTGTCTGCATTAGCTCAAAGCAATTCATACACTTGTTCATCTAGAACACACTGCTTTAATAAACTTCTCAAAACCTGAAAAAGTTTTGAGATTTACATTCCCCCCCCCCTTCTGTAAATCTCATTGTTAGTCCTCTAGGAATAACAGTCTTGCAATCGCTTCCGAGTTCATTCTCGCAGTTTGTTGTGAACTTTCACATGAATAAGTTGGATGTCAGCCTGCCTGAACTCCACAACATGTTGAAGACTGCGGAATCGAATTTTTCCCCTAAGAAGAGTTCTGTTCTTCTAATTGGTGAAGGTTCCAATCCTAAGAAAAGGAAGAGGAACCCTTCCAAGAAGAAGAAAGTAGGTGAGAAAACGCCGGTTCCACCAAAAGCTCAAGACCCCAAGAGCAAAGTTGTTTGCTTTCACTGTAACAAGGTGGGGCACTGGAAGAGTAACTGCAAGGTTTACCTTACAGAATTGAAGAAGAAGGGTAGTGAGACTACCGCTTCTGATTCAGGTATGTTCATGATAGAAGTGAATATATCATTAAATCAAATTTCTACTTGGGTATTAGATACCGCCTGTGGTTCTCAAATCTGCAATTTGTTGTAGGGACCAAGGAGAAGTAGGACTCTTGAGGAAGAGGAGGTGATTCTACTGATGGGAAATGGAGCAAGAGTTGCTGCTGAAGATGTAGAATTATTTCATTTACATATGCCTACGGGCAAGACTATTATTTGAAATAATTGTTATTTTGTTCCCTCGATTGTGAGGAATATTATTCCCATGTTAGACTTGGATGGATTTTCATTTATTATTGAGAATAATGAATGTTCTATTCTTAGAGATAATATTCTTTATGGACGTGGTACTTTAAATAATGGTCTGTATATATGTGACATAATTTACTTCAGATTGAACAAACTAATAAAAGAAAAGGGATGATGAAAATCTCACTTTATAGTGGCACTGCAGTCTCCATTTAGTAGACATGGAGAGAGGGCTGCAAATTTCCTAGGAATGGTACACACAGATGTATGTGGACCAATGTCTACGCAAGCCATGGGTGGATTTTCATACTTCATTACTTTCATAGATTATAGATCTGGATTCGGATATGTGTTTGACGAAACACAAGTCTGAGGCCGTTGAAAAGTTCAAAGAATATAAGTATGAAGTGGAGAAACAACCAAACATAGTATTATAACTCTTCGATCAGATCGAGGTGGTGAATACTTTAATGGAGTATTTCTAGATTATCTCAAAGTAAATGGTATAGTCTCCCAGTGGACGCCTCCAGATTGGTATCTGAAAGGAGAAATTGAACTTTGTTAGACATAGTTCGGTCCATGATGAGCTATGCAAATCTTCCAGTATTCCTATGGGGTTATGCATTGGAAACCTCAGCATATTTACTGAATAAGGTGCTTTCCAAATCTGTTCCTCAAACTCCGTATGAGATATGGAAAGAAAGGAAACCGAGTCTTAAACACGTTAAGATTTGGGGATGTCCAGCTTATGTCAAGTAAGTTGACCCAAATAAGCTGGAATATCGATCCGTAAAATGTAGTTTTGTGGGATATCCTAAAGAGACTTTAGGGTATTACTTTTTCACCGATCATCGGGTGTTTGTATCCAGACATGCAACCTTCTTGGAAAAAGAGTTTATCCTTGAAGGAAACAGTGGGAGCAAAATTGAACTTGATGAAGTTCAAGAAGCACAAACTACTACGGATCAAGTGTGTTAGATATATTTGATAATGTCATGGCTAATATGTTTTATGTTTAGATTTCAGATCTTATTTGAACAGGACAAATCAGTACTTAACTGATCAGTACTTATACTGGACGACAGAACTTAAGGGATATCAGTACTTATGTTATCGGAAGATAAGCATCAGGAGATAGATATCAGAACTTAAGTGCTGAAGGACGATCAGATAAGGACAGTAGCTGATTGAAGTTAAGAAGATCAAGATAAACATAAGAAGAGATATGCATGAAGAAGGAATTTCATAAAGAATGGAATACTTGGAATAGAAGATATCTGATTGATATATTTTAGGAAGCAGAATTATATTCCATATCAATTAGCGATTATCTTGTAACTGTGTAGTATATAAACACAGACATAGGGTTTACACTATAAGTGTTATCATTATCGAGAATATTATTTACTGTAACCCTAGCAGCTCTCGTGATATTTTGTTCATCACTGAGAGATAACAGTTCCAGATTGTAACAGAGTTTATTGTTTCAATAAAGTTTGTTTTCTGTTACATAAGTTCTTGAAGTTTGATTTGATTATAATAAACACTGTATTCACCCCCTCTACAGTGAAAGTGTGACCTAACAAGTGGTATCAGAGCCTTCTGTTAACACACATACAGTTAAAGATCCAAACACAATCATGTCTGACACAGAAACTCCAACTAAGCCTACCAAAACTGAGGAATCATCAAAGACATCAACTCAGAGTCGATATGAGACTATCGGAGTTCCCATATTGAGACCATCTGAATATCCCATATGGAAGGTAAGGATGACCATGTTTCTGGAAGCAACAGATCCAGAATACCTTGATAGAATCAAGGAAGGGCCTCACAAACCTACCAAGCTCGCTGTTGTAGTTGCAGGTGAAGCAGCAATGACCGTACCAAAGGAAAAGAGTGATTACACTGCTGAAGATATAGCATCTATTGCTAAGGATGCCAAGGTACGACACTTATTGCATAGTGCCATTGATAATGTAATGTCAAACAGGGTAATCAACTGCAAGACTGCTAAGGAGATATGGGATGCACTGGAGACAAGGTGTCAAGGAACTGAAACAGTTAAGAAGAACAGGAAGACAATACTCACTCAAGAGTATGAACACTTTGACTCTAGGACTAATGAGTCATTGACTGATGTATATGATAGATTTGTCAAACTCTTGAATGACTTGTCATTAGTAAATAAGGAGTATGATCTTGAAGATACAAACCTTAAATTCCTGTTAGCTCTTCCTGAATGTTGGGATTTGAAGGCAACAACAATAAGAGACAACTACAATCTTGATGAAACAACTCTTGATGAAATCTATGGAATGCTCAAGACTCATGAACTTGAGATGGAACAAAGAAGCAAGAGGAAAGGAGGAAAGTCAAGGACAGTTGCTCTCAAGGCTGAAGAGGAATCTCCCAAACCACCTTCCTCAAAGAAAGACAAGGGTAAAGCTCTTATCATAAAGTCTGATACTGAGTCATCAAGTTCTGAGAGTGATGATGACTCAGATTCTGAAAGCTTGCCTGAAACTGATGCTGATGAGGAGATGATGAAGCTGTGTGCTCTTATGGTGAAAGGAATCACAAAGATTGCATACAGGAAGTTCAGGAAGGGAAAGAAGTTTTCCAGGAAAGGCATAAGTTCTGATAAGAAGAATTTCAGAAGATCTGAAGGAAGAGGAGGAAAGTCTGACAGAGGAGATTACGCTAATGTTAAATGTTATAATTGTGGTGAGAAAGGCCACATATCTCCTGATTGCAAGAAGACCAAGAGTGACAAAGGCAAAGCTCTTGTCACAAAGCAGAAAAGCTGGACAGACACCTCAGACTCTGAAAGTGAGGAGAACTATGCATTGATGGCAAATGCTGATAAATCAAGTTCTGAGAGCAGTTCTGAAGCTGCTGAAATTAAGGGCAACAGGAAAAATATTTTAGTTCTGGACAGTGGATGTTCAGGACATATGACTGGAAATAAGGCCCTGCTATCAGACTTTGTGGAGAAAGCTGGCCCAAGTGTTTCTTATGGAGATGGCAACATTGGAAAAACTTTGGGATATGGCAATATCAATCTTGGGAATGTCATCATTAAAGATGTAGCTCTGGTCTCAGGACTTAAACACAACTTACTGAGTATAAGTCAAATCTGTGACAGAGGTTATCATGTTGATTTCTTTGCAGAACATTGTGAAATAGTTAGTAAATCTAAAGAAAAAATTGTTCTGAAGGGATTCAGGTGTGGTAACATTTATGAAGCTAAGCTTTCAACAAGTTCTGATGGTTCTGCAATCTGTTTAGTGAGTAGAGCCTCAACTGAAGAAAGCTGGAATTGGCACAAGAAACTCTCTCATTTAAACTTCAACAAGATAAATGAACTGATCAAGAAAGATCTTGTGAGAGGACTGCCAATATCAGTGTTTGTTCCTGATGGTCTTTGTGACTCATGTCAGAAGGCTAAACAAAGAAAATCTTCGTTCAAGAGCAAGACTGAATCATCAATTCTTGAGCCTTATTATCTACTTCATGTTGATCTATTTGGTCCAGTGAATGTCATGTCTATTGCAAAGAAGAAATATGCGTTGGTCATAGTAGATGAGTTCACCAGATACACATGGGTGTATTTCTTGCACACAAAAAGTGAAACTGCATCTATCCTGATTGATCATGTCAAACATCTGGATAAATTGATCAAAGATTCTGTGAAAATTTTGAGGAGTGATAATGGCACTGAATTCAAGAATCTGATAATTGAAGAGTTCTGCAAAAATCATGGAATAAAGCAGGAATTTTCTGCTCCTGGAACTCCACAGCAAAATGGAGTTGTTGAAAGGAAGAATAGAACTCTCATTGAAGCTGCACGAACAATGCTTGAAGAAGCAAAGCTTCCAACCTATTTCTGGGCTGAAGCTGTGCAGACTGCTTGTTTTACTCAAAATGCAACACTCATTAACAAGCATGGAAAAACACCATATGAGATGGTGAAGAACAAGAAGCCAAATCTCAAATACTTTCATGTATTTGGATGTAAGTGCTTTGTTCTCAAGACTCATCCTGAACAGCTATCCAAGTTTGATCTAAAAGCTGATGAGGGAATCTTTGTTGGATATCCACTTTCTACAAAAGCCTTCAGAGTCTATAATTTGAGAACAAAAGTGGTCATGGAATCTATCAATGTCTCTTTTGATGACAAGAAGATCACTGGACTTGAAGATTGCATTGATCATGATCAGCTGAGATTTGAAAATGAAGATTCATATTCTGATACCTCAAGTCCTGACAGTCTAAGTCCTGATACTGTAAATTCTGATGGATTAAACTCTGATGTTATTGAAACTGTGGTGACTACGTCAAAGGAAGATGCACCAATGCAGGGGGAGCATACTCAAGATATTATCACATCTCAAGAAGCATCAGAACATACATCTGGCTCTTCAAATTCTGATTCGTCAAGTTCTGATAAGCCAAGTACTGAAAATCTAAATACTGAAGGATCCAACTCAGAGAGCATAGTTTCAGGGGGAGCATCAGAAAATGAAACCGAAGACAGCATAAATCATGGGGGAGCATCCAGTTCTAGAGAAAATCTTCCATCTGCAAGGAAGTGGACAAAATCACATACACCTGATTTGATAATTGGAAATCCTGAGGCAGGTGTCAGAACTAGAACAGGTACTTCGAATGAATGTCTTTACAATTCTTTTCTCTCTCAGTCTGAGCCAAAGAAAGTGGAAGAAGCTCTTCAAGATGCTGATTGGGTGCAAGCAATGCAGGAAGAGTTGAATGAATTTGAAAGAAACAAAGTCTGGACCTTAGTGCCAAGACCCAAGAATAGATCGGTTGTTGGTACAAAGTGGGTATTCAGAAACAAAACTGACAGTGATGGCATAATTGTAAGGAACAAGGCAAGGCTGGTTGCAAAAGGATATTCTCAACAGGAGGGAATTGACTATGATGAAACATTTGCTCCAGTTGCTAGGTTAGAAGCCATAAGGATATTCATGGCTTATGCTGCTCACAAAAAGTTTACTGTCTTTCAAATGGATGTGAAAAGTGCTTTTCTCAATGGAGAATTGGAAGAGGAAGTATATGTTGAACAACCTCCAGGCTTTGTAGATTCCAAACATCCAGATTATGTCTACAGGCTTGATAAAGCACTTTATGGACTTAAGCAAGCTCCTAGAGCATGGTATGAGACTTTAGCTCAGTTTCTTCTGGAAAGTGGATTCAACAGAGGAACTATTGACAAAACACTGTTCTATCTCAACCATGGCAAGGACTTACTTTTGATCCAGATTTATGTTGATGATATTATTTTTGGGTCTCCAAATGACAAACTTTGCAAAAAGTTTGCCAAACTAATGCAGTCAAGATATCAGATGAGTATGATGGGAGAACTCAGTTATTTTCTGGGCCTTCAAGTCAAGCAGAGTGAAGAAGGAACTTTTATTTGTCAATCTAAGTACACCAGAAACTTGCTGAAGAAATTTGGAATGCAAGACTGTTCAAGTGCATCCACTCCCATGGCCACTGCAACAAAACTGGATAAGGATACTGGTAATTCAGTAGATATTACTGATTACAGAGGTATGATTGGCTCACTTCTCTATCTAACTGCTAGTAGACCAGATATCATGTTTGCTACCTGTCTTTGTGCAAGATTTCAAGCAGATCCAAGAGAACCTCACTTAACAGCTGTAAAAAGAATCTTTAAGTATCTTAAAGGAACAGCTGATCTAGGATTATGGTATCCTAGAGAATCAGATTTTAAATTAATAGGTTACTCAGATGCAGATTTTGCAGGTTGTAAAATTGACAGGAAAAGCACAAGTGGTAGCTGCCAATTTCTTGGAGGCAGGTTGGTTTCTTGGTATAGCAAGAAACAAAAGTCAATTTCCATATCAACTGTAGAAGCAGAGTATATTGCTGCAGGAAGCTGCTGTGCACAGATTCTCTGGATGAAGAATCAGTTACTGGATTATGGGTTAACATATTTCAAAATCCCTATTTACTGTGATAATCAAAGTGCTATTGCTATGACAGGTAATCCAGTTCAACACTCTATGACAAAGCACATCAGCATCAGGTACCATTTCATCAGGGAACATGTGGATGAAGGTACAGTGGAATTGCATTTTGTTCCCACAGATCAACAAGTAGCAGATATCTTCACAAAACCACTGTGTGAAGCTACCTTTACAAAATTGGTAAATGAACTTGGAATGATTTCAGGTTCTTTCTCTAAATCTGCTTAAACTTGTTCTATGTTATCAGACTTTATGATCAGTATTTACAGAATTAATCTCTTTGTATATTCTGTGCATTAATTGATAAATGTCTTTAAGTACTGACTGTTGTCTGATATATGTTTCTAAACTCTGATAAGTGATATGTCTGTTTCAGTAACTATTCAATCCTATGAGGATAATTGTGCTAGATACTGACCTACTAGTCTTCAATAAACAAATGATCCCATGAAAGAAGTAATTATTTCTGTGGAAATCTTATGACACAAGCAAATTCTGATACTTGAACTTAGTTTAGTTTACTTTATTCATCTTATTACTAAGTCCCAAATTAGAATAATGCTACTCATCTGTTTAAGTTCTGATTCTAGTAAAACTGCTGAATGTACTAAGTGCTGATAAACCTCACTTATCAAAAGAAAAAGAACAAGAATCAAAGAATAAAATCAGGTACTCCTTTGAGATCTAGAGTAAAAATGTGAAAGGGACGACCCAAGTGCATTGCTGGTATTAAGTAAATATGCATTAGAAAAGCAAAATATTTTCTTGGTGATTTTTCACACTCTATGATTACTGGAGAAATACTCTGATAATAGCATAAATTCTGATAAACAGTCGTGACTCACTTACACTGAGAAGCCACTGTAAAATAGAATTTCAAAAGATGCATAAAATTAGCACAAAAACAGTTGAGGTGGACTCATGCATGAACTCATTTATCAGTAGGTTTCAGGATAATGACAGCTCTTTAGCAAAATTTTAATTATGACTTATTTCTAAGATGTACTGAAGTAGATCAGACTTTACTCTTTGTCTGTTATTTAGCTTAATGCACACAATAATCACTCCATCTGAATGATGAAAATTTCTGTGGTGGTCTATGTTATTTTAGATAAACAGTCATTGTGTCATTTTTGCACAAATTCTGAGGACAAGTTCTAGTTACACGTTCTGATGATTAAGTTCTGACGTTCATAACTAAGAACTTGTATGAGTATTTACTAAAGATAGATATTCCTTGTTCGAGTTAAGACATTATGTTCTGATGACTGTTAAGTTCTGGTATAGGTCTAAGTTCTGATTTTTCAGTCTAACCCTTTACTTGACTTATCTGTGAGTAAAATTTGGTAACAGTCTCAGATTAATTTCGAAATGTTGAAGTGGAAGATTAATAGTCTATGGTTAAAACATAATGGCACTCGTCCTTGAACAGTTCACTCTTGTTACATGTGCACATTCCTTTTCCAATGACTGTTATTCTTTTTCAAAGTCTAGGGAGACGAGGTAGAATTAATTCTACCTGTCAGCATTAAATATCTTTGCGTCTCTTGGCATTATCTTGCCTATATACACAGCCACTTCACATTAGTCTTCTCATCACACTTGTCTCACAAATTCAGTCTTCTTTTTCATTTCCTATCACAAATGGCTGAATTTGGCTGGTTCTACAATTACGGTGATGAGACTGTGCATGTCTTTTTGAATGGAATTCCAACTCCCAAGGAATCCAAATCAACAAGGAAGTACAAGAAACAGAGGGCACAAAGGCCAGTTTCAGATGCTGAGGAGGAAGCAGCTAAGGAAGGGGATCAGGAATCTCTGATCTCACAAGACAAGGAATTTGCTCCAGTCACTTCTTCTCCATCAACTCCATCTCAGGAACCTGTATCTGACAAGGCTAATTCACCTTCTATGTCTCTTGTTGATCCAGGCACAAGTACTGAAATTGATATTCAGAACCTGGTTGTGCCTGAAATACTTTTCTTAGAAGCTCCAACAGCAAATAATCCTTCCACAACACCTGTTACTGATGCTGTTCAAACTCCTGAGTTATCACTAACACCTTCTCTGCATCAAGATGCTGATGATCAGATTTTAGGTGAGCATCAGGATATGGCTGTTGATCAGAACTTAGTATCAGATCAGTAATTAGAGGATGTTGAAGCCTCCATTGCTACTCACACAGTTGTCTTATCAGAAGATACTGATTCTTTAAGTTCTGATGCTGCAAATGTTGGAGATACTGGTGAGGCTGCTACAACTGTAGATGCTGATGAAGCAGGTCCTTCAGGACATACTCCTCCACTGACTCTTCCTAAGTCTGAACTGGTAAAGGAGTTTGTTATCAGGGATGCACCAGTACCTTGGAGTGAAACTCCTGCAGGTCAGGAGTGGACTAAGGAATGGAACTCAGTTTCATGTGTTCCAAATGCTTTACATCTTGCTGAGCACTTGACTAAAGCTGATGAAATGTTACATTCTGATGATTTTAAAACCCAGCTTAGAGTCACTGCATTGAGTACTAAACATCTACAAGGTCTTCATTTCAACACTCATGCAGAGCTACACAAGATTCAGGAGAACTTTATCAAACAGGAACAAGTTTGGAAAATTGATAAGAAAAAGTTCTTCCAACCTACCATTGACAGGGTTGCTTATATTGAGAAAACTCAAGAGAAGCAACAAGCTCAAATTGATCAAATTCTGACAAATCAAGCTTCTCAGCAATCGCAACTTACTGAAATCCAGACCTCAGTGGAACTACTTATCTCTCTTTTATTACCTGCTGATGCCAAAAAGGGGGAGAAGGTAATTAAGTCCAAATGCAAAACCAACAAGTCACTGCAAGGAAAGGATGATGGAAAAGATGACCAAGGAAACTCTGGAATGGGTAGTGGTCATAGTCAAGGTAGAAGGTTTACATCAAGACAAGCTAGTCACAGAACAAGTTCTGATACTGGGAAAAGAATAAGTTCTGCTGCTGGTAAAAGGATAAGTTCTGATGAACTTCTAGATCTTGATGAGGAAATGTCAAGACAGTTATTTCTTCAAGAAAATCCAGGGATGGACTTGGAAAGTTTAAAGGAAGAAGAAGCCAGACTTAAATCAGAGAAAGTCACATCTAAATCTGAAGCTTCTGGTAAAAAGTTACTTCCAAAACCTAAAGGCATTGTGATCAAAGAAAGGATACATACTGAAGAAACTTTGGCTAGATCACAACCACAGATAGATCCAAGATCCAAGGGTAAAGAAAAGGTTGGTGAACCTATCAAGCCTTATGTACCTCCTGAGGAAGAAGAAATTACTGATGGAAAAGATGATCTTGCTCTGACTTCAAGAAAAGTTCTTAAAACAACCTCTGACATGGCTCAAGTTGTTCAGAGTCAAGAAATTGTAAGTTCTGATATTCAGAAGAAGCAAGTAACCTCTGACAGTGCTCAAGTTAACTTGATAACAGAAAATAAATCTAAAACACTCCTACCAGGATTCACTAAAGCAAAACAGACTCAATCTTTGAAGACTACTCCAAGTGGTTTTGAAGCAAGAGTAGTTACTGGAAAGGAAGCTAGAGATAAAACTGGATTGGGAAGTGCTGATGAAAGAAGAGTACACAACACTACCGATGATCCAACTTCCTTGAGTGAACCAGGTATTGGAGCAACTCCTGAGAGATTGAATCAACTAGAATCTGTACAGATGGTTTACCATACCTACTTGAAAGAATACATCATGTTGTATTTCATGACAGATGGTAGGGTTTATCATATAAGACAAAATGCCATTCCTTTGAAGTATTTTGAAGAATTGGAGCATGTGCTTTTCTTACTTCAAGTGGATGACAGAATAACAGAGACTGCTGCAAACTACTTAAAAGAACAGATTCAGAGACAGAAAAGGCTTTATTCTGTTAAGTCTGACAGCAGATATGTTCCAAAGTACAGAAATCACAATGGTGATATTGTTGATATGAAGCCTAATACTGCACAGATCAGAACATATCTTGGTATAAAGGGGCTTGAATTCAATCTAGAGTCTAATAAAGCTTATGTCATAAGACTAGATCGGGAGTTGAGAAAAGCAAAGATTAATGATCTCAGAGCTGCAATATTTCAAACTGGTGAAGATACTGCAGAGCTTAAAGATGTCAAACGGAGAATGATTGATGAACTCAGATATGCTGAGAAATGTTTGTTGAAGAATTATCTCAGAACAACTCCTGACATCAGAGAGATCAGAAAATGATGAAGCCAAGTCAAAGATCTACAACTACTTAAATTCTGATGTGTATACAGACCAAAGTTGTTATCAGAAGTTGAATTGGTAAAAGCTTTAAGGACTGTAAGTTGTAGTTATCTTGTCTATTTCTCATGCATTTGTACTTAATGTTTTTGACATCATCAAATATCTGTTAAACTTGTATATTTTGCTAATTTACAAGTTGGGAGAGATTGTTAGATATATTTGATAATGTCATGGCTAATATGTTTTATGTTTAGATTTCAGATCTTATTTGAACAGGACAAATCAGTACTTAACTGATCAGTACTTATACTGGACGACAGAACTTAAGGGATATCAGTACTTATGTTATCGGAAGATAAGCATCAGGAGATAGATATCAGAACTTAAGTGCTGAAGGACGATCAGATAAGGACAGTAGCTGATTGAAGTTAAGAAGATCAAGATAAACATAAGAAGAGATATGCATGAAGAAGGAATTTCATAAAGAATGGAATACTTGGAATAGAAGATATCTGATTGATATATTTTAGGAAGCAGAATTATATTCCATATCAATTAGCGATTATCTTGTAACTGTGTAGTATATAAACACAGACATAGGGTTTACACTATAAGTGTTATCATTATCGAGAATATTATTTACTGTAACCCTAGCAGCTCTCGTGATATTTTGTTCATCACTGAGAGATAACAGTTCCAGATTGTAACAGAGTTTATTGTTTCAATAAAGTTTGTTTTATGTTACATAAGTTCTTGAAGTTTGATTTGATTGTAATAAACACTGTATTCACCCCCTCTACAGTGAAAGTGTGACCTAACAAAGTGGAAACACCTGTTCTGACTGAACAACCTTTTGTGGAACAGCCCATTCATAGAACAGGGAGAGTGTCTCGCCAACCTGAAAGGTAATATGGCCTTGTCATTAAGAATGACAATGAGTTGTCGAACATTTGATGATGACGACCCTGTGACCTATAATGAGGCTATGAGTAGTGTTGACTCAGAGAAATGGCATAATGCCATGAAATCCAGAATGGAATCTATGTATACGGTATACAAAAGATAGATTATAGCAGATGGCCAGGTGGAGACCTATAAGGCCAGGCTTGTGGTAAAAGAATTCAAACAAAGGCAATGGATTGGCTTTGATGAAGCCTTTTACCTGTAGCCCTGTTATAATCAGTTCGGATTTTGCTTGCGAATGCTGCTTACTACGACTATGAGATCTGGCAAATAGCCAGATGGTTTTCTTTCCAAGAGAAATGAAAACCTAGTGTGTAAGCTACTGCGAACCATATGTGGTTTAAAGCAAGCTTCTCGTAGATGGAACATCCGTTTTGATGAGACAATCAAAGAATTTGATTTTATCAAAAACGTGGATGAACCATGCGTCTACAAAAGGGTTAGTGGGAGCGCGATAACATTTCTTGTATTGTATTGAATTATAGTTGACACACATAACAACATAGCAGACCCACTCACAAAGCTACTTTTTGAAAGTCACTTTGATCGTCATAAAGATGAGATGGGTATTAGATACCAGAGTGATTGGCTTTAGTACAAGTGGGAGATTGAAAGGAATATGTCCTAAGTCCAATCAGGTATTAGGATTTAGGAATAACTCTTTATGTAATTTTTTTTGATTTCATTGATATTAATAAAAGACTTGTTTTGTTTTTATTACGGGCTTTATCTATTTAAGTGTTTAAATAAGATATACCATAGTTTAGAGTAAAGCTTTTTATGGATTATGATGAGATCATAATAGTGAGACCTAAAAAGATGATAACTCTAAACTTAAATTGTTCCTGATCATAGGATTACTAACTGGTAATTAATAATCCGCAAAGATCGGTACATAGTATGCTTGCTTCATTATGAAGGATGTCTGTTCTCATAGACATTTGTGTGGTGACACTATAGCTAGTATGTAGGTGCTTATTATGGAATAAGTTCACTGAACATGACTCGCCCAGCTGAACAACTGATGGAGTTCACTCACGTGTCAGCAGTTGTTCGCTTAGTGATAGTTGTACAAGTATCCTTAGATTGAGGTCATCATAGTCATCTTGTGTACACTGAACTATGCTTTGGTTTAGTTCTTAGTCTCCATGGACAATTATTAGGGCTCTTCTGGGTATAGGAATTTGTACACGAAGATAGTGTATGATCAATAAAGGATCTACCCCTTCCAGTAAAGGAGGCGAATGTTCAAGGCTGATCCACTTATGCTAGTTCAGGAATCTCTGGCCAGAGTAAATGAAATTAGAAAGGAGTTTCTAATTTGCATAGAACTACGCATAGTAAATGGTAAGCAAAGTGATTGAATTAGATAGGCTTGACACGAGATCCATGCCTTGTATTTAATCCGGACATTGTAGGGTAGAAGGAGTTTATTGTACGGTAACTATTCACTGACAGGTTCTTGGTATTCTAAGCAGTGAATTCATATTATCCGGATAGTCGCGATATGTTGAAAAGCATCACTCACGATGTAGAATAAATGTGATTAATTAATTAATCATATTTAATAAATTAGAGAATTTATATAAATAATGATAAAATAGTTTTATTATTATTTATTTCTACTACCGGCTTAATATTGAACCTACAGGGTCACACCATAAAAAGAGAATGATTTTTTGGTGGAGGAATTAATTAATAATGGCTAATAATTATTTATTTGTGAAATAAATAATTAATTGGCAAATTTAATAATTGATTAAATGAGATTTAATTGATTATAAATTAATTAAGAAAAGTTCTTAATATTATTAATTAAGGATTTAATTTTTGGAAATTAAATCAAGAGAGAGAATTATTTCTAAAGTGTTTAGAAAAAGGATTAATAATTAAAAGGTGTTTTAATTATTAATGAGAATAATAAATGGGATAATAATAATAAAATTTATGGGAAAAATTCAGCTGAAAATTTTACCTATAAATATACTATTATAGACCCTATTTTATTCGAACCCAAGAAACCCAAAAGTTTCAGAAAACCAAATTCTCTCCACCTCCTCCTCCTCCTAAAAGTCGTTTTCTTGGTGGATACCGGTGGAGTGCTTCACACTTGAGGAGCAACTGCTAAGGATCTCTGATCGTTGTCTCCGAATTATTTTTAAAGGTTAGATTCGATCCCTCGAATTTTTATTCACGATTTATATGCTTTTATTTGGATTTTATGTGTGTAAAAGTGTTTTACCTTGACCCCGCTGCGTTAAAAATCCAATAATGTGGACCAATGTCTATGCAAGCCATGGGTGGATTTTCATACTTCATTACTTTCATAGATGATCGATCTAGATTCGGATATGTGTATTTGATGAAACACAAGTCTGAAGCCTTTGAAAAGTTCAAAGAATATTAGCATGAAGTGGAGAAACAAACCAAACATAGTATTATAACTCTTCGATCGAATCGAGGTGGTGAATACTTGAGTGGAGAGTTTCTAGATTATCTCAAAGAAAGTGGTATAGTCTCCCAGTGGACTCCTCCATATACTTCATAGTTGAATGGGGTATCTGAAAGGAGAAATCGAACTTTGTTAGACATGGTTCGGTCCATGATGAGCTATGCGAATCTTCCAGTATTCCTGTGGGGTTATGCATTGGAAACCTCAGCATATTTACTGTATAAGGTGCCTTCCAAATCCGTTCCTCAAACTCCATATGAGATATGGAAAGAAAGGAAACCAAGTCTTAAACACGTTAAGATTTGGGGATGTCCAGCTTATGTCAAGAAAGTTGACCCAGATAAGTTGGAATCTCGATCCGTAAAATGTAATTTTGTGGGATATCCTAAAGAGACTTTAGTGTATTACTTTTACACCGATCATAGGGTGTTTGTCTCCAGATATGCTACCTTCTTGGAAAAGCAGTTTATCCTTAAAGGAAACAGTGAGAGCAAAATTGAACTTGATGAAGTTCAAGAAGCACAAACTACTATGGTTCAAGTGGAAACACCTATTCAGACTAAACAACCTTCTGTGGAACAGTCCATTCGTAGGATAGGGAGAGTGTCTCGCCAACCTGAGAGGTATTATGGCCTTGTCATTGAGAATGACAATGAGTTGTCAATCATTGATGATGACGACCCTATGACTATAATGAGGCTATGAGTAGTGTTGACTCAGAGAAATGGCATAGTGCCATGAAATCCGAAATGGAATCTATGTATACCAACCAAGTATGGACTTTGGTTGAAGCACCTGAGGGTGTGAAGCCTATTGAGTGCAAATGGGTATACAAAAGAAAGATTGGAGCAGATGGCCAGGTGGAGACCTATAAGGCCAGGCTCGTGGAAAAAGGATTCAGAAAAAGGCAAGGGATTGACTTTGATGAAACTTTTTCGCCTGTAGCCCTGTTAAAATCAATTCGGATTTTGCTTGCGATTGCTGCTTACTACGACTATGAGATCTGGCAAATGGACGTGAAAAGGGCCTTCCTCAATGGGAAACTTGAAGAGGAAGTGTATATGACACAACCAGAGGGTTTTCTTTCCAAGGGAAATGAACACCTAGTGTGTAAGCTGCTGCGAACCATATATGGTTTAAAGCAAGCTTCTCGTAGATGGAATATCCGTTTTGATGGGATAATCAAAGAGTTTGGTTTTATCAAAAACATAGATGAACCATGTGTCTACAAGAAGGTTAGTGGGAGCGCGGTAATATTTCTTGTATTGTATGTGGATGACATACTTCTTATAGGAAATGATATACCGATGTTGCAATCAGTCAAAGTGTGGCTATCGAAAAACTTCACTATGAAGGACTTGGGAGAAGCATCCTACATTCTCGGTATGAAGATCTATAGAGATAGATCTAGAAGAATGATAGGTCTTACCCAGGGTACATACATCCAGAAAGTGCTTAAAAGGTTTAGCATGGAAAACTCCAAAAAAGGTCTCATACCGATGAGCCATGGAGTGTCCCTTTCTGAAAAGATGTCTCCTAAGACAACTGAGAAAGAAAGCGTATGAGTAAGATTCCTTATGCTTCAGCAATAACATCTATCATGTACGCGATGTTATGTACTAGGCCTGATGTTGCTTATTCAATTAGTGTGACGAGCAGATATCAGTCCGATCCAGGTGAAGACCACTGGAAAGCAGTGAAGAACATCCTTAAGTACTTGCGAAGGACTAAGGATATTTTTCTTATTTTTGGTGGTGAATCTGAGTTGAAAATAGAGGGTTATACTGACTCTAGTTTTCAATCAGAAAGTGATGATAGAAAATCCATGTCAGGGTACGTGTTTACTCTGAATGGTGGTGCGATTAGTTGGAAGAGTTCCAAACAGTCTACAATGGCTGACTTCACAGCGGAAGCAGAATATATAGCTGCAAGTGAGGCTTCAAAAGAAGCCGTTTGGATGAGGAAATTTGTTTCTGAGTTGGGAGTTATTCCTAGCATTGAGGAGCCTATTGTGTTGTATTGTGATAACAATGCAGCAATAGCACAAGCTAAGGAACCAAGATCTCATAAGAATTCCAAGCATGTCCTGCGGCGCTTTCATCTGATTAGGGAGATTGTTGAAAGAGGAGATGTCAATGTCAAGAGAGTTGACACACATAACAACATAGAAGGCCCTTTAACAAAGCCACTTTCTCAAAGTCACTTTGATCGTCATAAAGACAAGATGGGTATTAGATACCAGAGTGATTGGCTTTAGTACAAGTGGGAGATTGAAAGAGATGTGTCCTAAGTCCAATCATGTATGATGATTTAGGAATAACTTTTATGTAATCTGTTTTGATTTCATTGATATTAATAAAAGACTTGTTTTGTTTTTATTGCGGGCTTTATCAATTTAAGTGTTTAAATAAGATATACCATAGTTTAGAGTAAAGTTTTTTATGGATTATGATGAGATCATAATAATGAGACCTAAAAGATGATAACTCTGAACTTAAATAGTTCCTGGTCGTAGGATTACTAACTAGTAATTAGTAATCCGTAAAGATCGGTACATACTATGATTACTTCATTATGAAGGCTGTCTGTTCTCATAGACATTTGTGTGGTGACACTATAGCTAGTATGTAGGTGCTTATTATAGAATAAGTTCACTGAACATGACTCACACAGCTGAACAACTGATGGAGTTCACTCACGTGTCAGCAGATGTTCACATAGTGATAGTTGTACAAGTATCCTTAGACTTGAGGTCATCATAGTCATCTTGTGTACACTAAACTATACTTTGGTTTAGTTCTTAGTCTTCAGGGACAATAATAAGGGCTCTACTGGGTATAGAAATTTGTACACGAAGATAGTGTATGATCAATAAAGGATCTACCCCTTCAAGTGAAGGAAGAGAATGTTCAATGCTGATCCACTTATGCTAGTTCAGGAATCTCTGGCCAGAGTGAATGAAATTAGAAGGGAGTTTCTAATTCACATTAATTAGAACTAAGCATAGTGAATGGGAAAGCATATGATTAAATAAGATAGGCTTGACACAAGTTCCATGCCTTATATTTAATCGTGACATTGCAGGGTAGAAGGAATTGATTGTACGGTAACTATTCACTGAATAGGTTCTTGGTATTCTAAGCGATGTATTCGTACTATCCGGATAGTCGCGATATGCTGAGAAGTATCCCTCATGATGTAGAATAAATATGATTAATTTATTAATTAATCATATTTAATGAATTATAGAATTTATATAAATAATGATAAAATAGTTTTATTATTATTTATTTCTACTACCGGCTTAATATTGAACCTACAGGGTCACACCATAAAAGAGAATGATTTAATGGTGGAGGAATTAATTAATAATGGCTGATAATTATTTATTTATGAAATAAATAATTAATTAGCAAATTTAATAATTGATTAAATGAGATTTAATTGATTATAAATTAATTAAGAAAAAGTTCTTAATATTATTAATTAAGAATTTAACTTTTGGAAATTAAATCAAGTGAGAGAATTATTTTCTAAAGTGTTTAGAAAAAGGATTAATAATTAAAAGGTATTTTAATTATTAGTTAATTGGTTAATGAGAATAATCAATTAAAGGGTTAATAATAATAATATTTTATGGAAAAAATTTCAGCTGAAATTTTTTCCTCTAAATATACTATTATAAACCCTATTTGCCTCAACCAAGGAAAAAGAAAGAAAACCCTAATTCTCTCAACCCCTTCCTCCTCCATTACTTTGATCTCTTGGTGGATACCGGTGGAGTGCTTCACACTTGAGGAGCAGCTGCTAGGGATCTCCGTTCATCATTATTGGATCGATTTTAAAGGTTAGTAATCGATCCCTCGATTTATTCATGATTTATATGCGATTATATGGATTTTATATCAAGAAAAATGTTTTACTATGCTTCTGTGATGTATAAAATCCTACAAGTATAATGATGCTTATGATATGATTCAGCATCTTTAAAGGATGTTTGAATGATAGGCTCGTCAGAATGATTTCACAATAATAAGATACCATACTTTTGCATTAATGGGAGAATGATATCCGGTTGGACCATATGTTCTAAAGATGATAGGTATATGTACCTTGATATTTTTGGTTTCAAGAATGGTCTAGAGACCAGCTTGATCTGATTAAATAATCTTTGAACAACTTCTATTCTCGGTTTTTTAAGAACAAAAGGAATGAGATAGACATAACACTCACTGAATTGTTAGGCATATTTAGAACTGCTGAAAATCACACGGTAAAGGCATGAATTACGTCCATATTGATGGGTTCATATGGAATGAAAAAGGGAAAGGAAAGTGGACAGGCAAGGTGAAGATTTGATCTTATCCGGTGCCAAACCAAAGTCCAATCCCAAAGGGCTTTTGAATCCTGATAGTGGTGTTGCTAAAGGAGATGATTGTCATTTCTGTGGAAATAACTGGATGATTGGAAGTTAAATTGTCGAGCTTGTTTGGAAGATCTAAAGAAGAAGACTAGAAATGGTCAAGCTTCAGGTATCAGGTTAGAATTTTAGCAAAAGTTATTTCTCTAGTTGAAGGAACTTGATACCTAATTTTTCCCATAAGGCGAGATTGAGAACTTGATAAATTATTATTACGTGTCTGCCTTTAACGGATATATTAAACCAATTTCTTGTCAGGACAAAAAAGGTTTTCATTTAATTAAATAAACAATAGTTGTGTATTCTTTTTTAATGATAAGGTTTATAATGTTGCACGATTAGTTAAAAATTTATATGTTCTAAGATGACTTAAATCAAACATTACCTCTAGCATTATAGTTAAGCCATATTAATGAAAAACGCATTTTTGAGTTACATATAGATGGATACTTGGATAAGTTTGATTTTGAATCATACGGAAGATGCGAACTTTGTTTCATTGGAAAAATGACTAAAGCTTCTTTTATCTAATCAGGTGAAAGGGCTACCGCACGATTAGGACTTATACATAATGATGTATGTGGTTGAATGTGTATGATGGCAAGGGGTGGATTTTACTACTTCATAACATTTACTGTTGACTTCAGTAGGTATGGAAATATATTTCTTATGAATAACAAATTTGATTCTTTTGAAATGTTCAAAGAATATAAGGTTGAAGTAGAAAAGCAAACAAAGGAAAGTATAAAAGTTCTACGATCAGATCGTGGAGGGGAATACTTAAGCCTCAATTTCAAGAGTTTCTTGAAGGAGTGTGATATTGTATCACAACTTACTCCTTCTGAAACACCTCAATGAAATAGAGGTTCTGAGAGGAGAAATCGTACCTTGTTGGACATAGTATGATGGATGATGCGGATCTTCCATTCGGTTTCTGGGGTTATGCTTTAAAAACGGCAACATATACATTTAACCAAGTTCCGACTAAAGTGGTTTGAAAATACTCCGTATGAGATATAGAATGATACATGTCATAGCATGTCATTTATGAAAATTTGGGGACGTGAAGCGTTTGTAAAATGTTTAGCCTCTGACAAGCTTGGACCAAAATTAGATATATGCTATTTTGTGGGATACCCAAGTGAGACTAGGTTATAGTTTTTATAATCCTTCCAAGAATAAAGTGTTTGTTGCTCGGGCCGTTGTATTTCTTGAGGGAGAACTAATTTCTAAGAAAATTAATGGGAGGACAATACATCTCGATGAAGATCGAGAACCACATGATAACATTGAACCAGAGTTGGAATAAGATCAGGATGCACATCAAAATGTTGAAGGTGTTCAGGAAACCCAAGTTATTTGTAGATCTAGTAGGATTCACCATGAGTCCGGGAGAAATTATGGATTCTTTTTACTCAAAATGGTGATGTGATGCTTATGGAAAATGATAAACCCTCTCACCTACCAAGATGCTATGAACAGTTCAGACTCCAAGAGATGGCTAGAGGCCATGAAATCCTAGATGGAATCCATGTATCAAAATAAAGTATTGACTTTAGTTGATCCACTCGAAGGGGTAAAACCTATAGGGTGCAAGTGGGTTTTCAAGAAGAAAACTGACATGGATGGTAAAGTACAGACCTATAAGACGTGACTAGTGGCAAAAAGTTTCAAACAAATTCATGGTATAGACTATGATGAGACTTTTTCACCGGTTACTATGGTCAAGTCCATCAGGATTTTGCTAGCAATAGTTGCTTACTTTGACTATGAGATTTGGCTAATGGATGTCAAAACTGCTTTCTTATATGGGAGCCTTGAAGAGGCTGTATATATGATACAACCTGAGGGTTTTGTCGATCCAAAGTTTGCTAAGATAGTTTGTAAGTTGCTTCTATCTATTTATAGATTGAAGGAGAATGAATATTCATTTTGATGAAATGGTCAAAGAGTTTGGCTTTATTCAAAATGAAGATGAACCATGTGTTTACAAGAAGGTTAGTGGGAGCCATGTGATATTCCTAGTATTATATGTAGATGACATATAACAGATATGGAATGACATACCTTCTCTACATGCTGTTAAGACTTGGTTGAGAAATAGTTTCTCGATGAAAGACTTAGGTAATGCTACCTATATATTAGGGATCAAGATCTATAAAGATAGATTGAAAAGATTAATCGACCTAGTCAGAGTACATACATTGATAAAATATTACATCATTTAGGATGCAGGAGATAAAGAAAGGACATGTTTCGATGTCTCATGGGATAGTGATCTCAAAAGATAATTTCCCCCTAAATAATTAGATGATAAGGGCCATTTGAGAAAGCTCCATATGCTTTAGCAATTGGATCTATAATGTGTATAATGATATGTATTTATCCTGATGTTTCGTATGCTTTGAGCATGACGAGCATATAACAGTCTAATCCAGGTGAGGGTCACTGGATAATTTTCAAGAATATTCTTAAGTACTTAAAGAGGACTAAAGATTTATTTTTGGTGTATGGAGAAGATAGGGAACTGGTTGTGAAGGGTTACAATGATACTAGTTTCTTAGCCTAAATTCTGGATAAACAAGGATGATTATGTGTCTATGTCTGGTTTGTGTTTTGTTTAAATATAAGTTATGTTAGATGGAATGGTTCATAGCAAGAACATTGATGATCTCTTTGCCTCCTGCATCCTAAAATGATGCAATAATTTATCAATGTATGTACTGCCACTAGATCGATTAATCTCCTCAATCTATATCTATAGATCTTAATCCCTAATATCTAGGTAGCATCGCCTAAATATTTTATCGAGAAACTATTTCTCAACCAAGTCTTAACAGTCTGTAGAGAAGGTATGCCATTCCTTATTTGTTATATGTCATCTACATATAATACTAGGAATGTCACATGGCTCCCACTAACCTTCTTATAAATAAATGGTTCATCTTCATTTTGAATAAAGCCAAACTCTTTGACCGTTTCATCAAAATGAAAATTCATTCTCCTTGAGGCTTGCTTCAATCTATAAATAGATAGAAGCAACTTACAAACTATCTTAGCAAACTTTGGATCGACAAAACCCTCAGGTTGTATCATATATACATCCTCTTCAAGGCTCCCATATAAGAAAACAGTTTTGACATCCATTTGTCAAATCTCATAGTGAAAGTAAGCAACTATTGCTAACAAAATCCTGATGGAGTTGACCATAGTAACCGTTGAAAAAGTATCATCATAGTCTATACCATGAATTCCATCTCGGATTTTGTAATAACCCCAATTTTTGGAAAATTTTTGAAACCCTTATGAATAGTGTTTTTGCTGAATGAGAAAACTTTTCATGCCACACTATGTAGGGGTTCTGTAATTGATCTTCTGAGATATTATTAGTACTCTATATGATAAATAAGTGTAAGTAAAGATCGTCAGAATCCAAATTCGAACACTTTGATTTTTCCCGAAAATCTACCAGATACAGAAAGAATTGAGTATAAGGTAACAGAATAAAAAGGATTTAAATTCAAGGATTATAAGAGAGGATCATGAAAGGAATATAATGTATTGAGAAAGGTTAAAGAAACCTAAGTAATAAGATCCCGGGTATGATCCCTCAAACGATAAATGAAAACGAAAGTTAAGCGAACCGTATAACAGATCAGCGGTCATTAGGCAAGCAATTAGGAGTTAATCAAGGAGGTTAGGGATGATGATGTCATCAAACCAACAAGGTGTGGACAAGTGGAAGCATTATGACATGTGCAAGATGAAATAAGCATGACAAGGGGTTTTGTTTTGTTGGTTGATTTTGGGCCATGTAAAATTTACCATGGTAAAAAGCTAAAAAATTTTCCAAGGCAAAAAGGAGAAGCAACCAAGCAAATATCATAAAACACAAAAATTAGAAGTTGACTTGCCCATTTCAAGAAGAAAGCTCTCGGCTAAAACAAACCCAGCAACTTCAAACTGCCATTTCTCCTTCAATACTCACTCAAATGTTGTGTTTTATAGCTCGTTGGAAAGGTATTGAGATTTCCTACAACTCTTGTTCACAAGTCTCTTCCAAATAAGCATGGTAAGACTCTCAGTTTTACAGTTCTTTAAATCGGACTTTTAGAAACTTCAAAGCCTAACTTTGTGTTCTTGATTTCTTTGGAAAGATCAAGCTTGTAGGAGGCTCCCTAAGGCTTCCTAGAAACTTAACATCTCCCAAGGAAGGTATAAATCTTCACACCCTTTAGTAATAAGTTTGAATATTGAAGTTTGGAGATGGTTTGGATGGATGAGTAGTAATTTGAATGATAAGCATGATTCGAGCTTAATTGTTAAGTAGTTTAGTTGAATTTGGAGATGTTATAATATATGATTGGATTGAGATCCTTGAGCTTATTATGACTGAAATCAGTAGAATTGATGTGTATCTTGAGTTGTTGTTGATTGGTAGTTGGATTGATATGATTTGGAATGGTAAAAATTTGGGAAATCGCGTAAACATAGCCGTCATAATGTCCGATTTACTTTAGACTGCTTTTGTTCATAACATTAGGACCCGAGAACTCCCTGCTAGGTTTTGACCATTGCCATGATTAGATAGTTCATGTTACGAGCTTCGTTTTGATATGTGGTTCGCTTAAATCCGATGTACGGTTTAGGAGAAATGACCATTTTAAGTAACGGCATTTCGCGACCGAACCATTACCCCTCGCCTTACTTTGAAACCTTGGTTAAGGCCCTTAAATGACTAATTGGAATATAAAACAATTATGTAAAGTGGATTAGGCAGTTGGTAAGGTACTCGTGAAAGAATCGCCTTAAAACTCTTAATGGTTAATTTATTTAAAAATGGTGGAGCCGAGGGTATTCGAACGACTTAGGTGATTCGTTAAGCGTAGGAGTGACCATAAGCGAACGTTAGGACTCTAAATGGTTAAAGTCTAGTTTCTTAAGCGAACGGGGTTTAATTCCGACTTATGTTGTTGTTCATAGGTTATCGGACCCACTCTAAGCTTAAGCCTATCCGGGAGCACTCAGGCAAGTTTTCTATCCGTTATACTGTTGTTGTGATGTATACATTTGTACATGCATTATCCTGTGATAGATGCATAATGGTTATTTAGCAAATGTTGCGATATATTGAAGCATGCTGATATGTTATATATATGCATGTCTGTTTTGTATTCTTTCCATATATATCTGTTGGTTCAGTTGATAATACCTATGCTAGAGAATAGCAGTAATTTGCATATACCCTTAGTATAGGAACCCAAAGGTGAAAACATTTTCTAAAACCGGGAGTCGAGGATCCCGAGTAGATTTTATATATATATATTTATATATATATATGGTTATAGTTTTCAAAATTATTAATCGAATAAGGTTTATTCGATAACTTTATTTTATTATTGAATATTATTTCGAATATTCATCCGAGGACTTATGACTCCTTTATTTTATTATTGAATATTATTTCGAATATTCATCCGAGGACTTATGACTCTTTATTTTATTATTGAATATTATTTCGAATATTCATCCGAGGACTTATGACTCCTTTATTTTATTATTGAATATTATTTCGAATATTCATCCGAGGACTTATGACTCCTTTATTTTATTATTGAATATTATTTCGAATATTCATTCGAGGGCTTATGACTCAGATTATTTTATTTATTGAATATTATTTGAATATTCATTTGAGGATCTATGACTCCGATTATTTGCTGAGATATATTCTTTATTTTATTAAAGAATAAGGTGTCGATAATCAAACTCACTTTTGATTATTCAAATAAAGATAGTACTTTCGTATAGGTATATCTTTGGTTATTTAATATTCATTTCAAGTATAAGTTTTAAAACTTCTACTTCAATTATTTTTATAAAGATTATTCTTTATGGGAATATTATTTAAATAATAATATTCAGATATTTTCTAATATATTGGGACTGATTTACCTTGTTAAATCAGCCTCACTCCAAACATTCTTAAAAATGTTTTGCGAGTCTTCAAAATGATTTTTAAAAGTTAGAGCGGATCCCAAAACTCATTTTTATATTTAAGATCCTCCTTTCGAAGGGGATTTAAATACTCGCTCAAAACCTGAGGGATCCGGCTCTGTGGTGTATTTTATATTCGCAACAAGATTGCTGTTTTGATAAATGAATTAATTACTTACCCAACACTCGGGAAGTAAAATTCTTGGAACAAGTTAATCCATTAACAGGCATCGCCTGGGAAATATCGGTGAGTTTTCCTTTCCAACTAGATACGACTTTTTGGTGGAGCTGTATCAACAAGTTTCTACTTGGGAAAGGGGGAACGAGCTTTACGTTTCAGAGTCATGGATTTCATCTGAACTAGGAGTGGCGTAAGTGGTCGAGTGGCGCCGGCCCAGCCTTACTATATTGGCCTAAATGGCCTGGAAGTTCCGCTAAGGCGGTCCATTCCTTAGGAGTTCAGTGTTCGGTTGACAAGTAAATCCGACAGGTTCTCCTCTATATGTAGAAAATTGTGGGGTTGCACTACTACGACTGATCATCGTAAGTGGTCTTCCTGGCGTGGCAAACTCCCGTAATGAGTTCATCATCCAATTGGATATTTCTGCAACACTACCCAGAGCACTTCGATAGAAAGGCTACGATTGGGCGATTGTTGAGTGTTGGTAGGGTCAAGTTTTCAAAATGATGTTTGCATCAAATGAAGTATCTCATAACTTTATTTTATTTTGATGATATTTTAAAGGTTGAATCTATTCAAGTATTATCTTGTAGTCTCATCTATGTGATGAACTTTTGAACTAATTATAACTTGAACGGTGGTAGTTCAAGTAGTATTTGGAAAAGATATAAGTATATTGGAGTATCTTGTAACTTCATCTTTTAAACTTATATCTAGTAAATGATTATCTTATGCATGACAAAGATTTTCAGAAAAACGTTGAGACAAGGTTAGATATATGAGATCACCTTGCAACGATATTTTTATACAGTTATACACTGGAACTCTGTGTATATTATGCATGGAAGAGGACTTCCAATATTTTGAAAAGTATATATGTATATATATATATATATACTGAATATTTTGCGACTTCATCACATTAAGATATCAACTTGGTTCATTTCTTTTGACCAAGACTTTCATGAGTACTATGAGAAGGCTCATATATTGTTAATCATTATACATATTATTTTGGTGGGCTTGCTACTCACCCTTGCTTTCTTCTTTCATCACACAACAACAGATAGAAAAGATGAACAGGACCAAGCTCCCGATTCGCGAGTGGATAGGAAACGTTCCGCAGTTTCCTATAGGCGTTGATGTCGCTGTAGCTGAGGTAGGAACTACCAATAGGCTAGGCTTTCAACTTTCGATGTACCAGATTTATGTATATTTATGAATTGTAATAATGGCAAAGAAAATGTAAATTTATTCAGAAAACTTTTTAAGGTGTATTGGCAGATAATTGTGGAATAAAATGACTTGTGATTATTTTTGGATGTTCATCTCTGAGACTATAACTTGTGGTGTGTGTGTTTATTGTGGGGTCACAGTACAGAGTAGTTGATTAATTATTCAGATTGGGTGTTATTAAGGGAAATGGAACTTGTGACAACCCGGATCCCCGACCCCGGATTTGGGGGTGTTACAGAAGTGGTATCAGAGCTAAGCATTATAAACCTCAGAGATGATGTGACGTTAAGATAATAACTAAGATAATAAGAACTCTTGCCAAGTTCATAGTCGGGCTACCTAACGTAGTACTGACAGTTAAAACCCTTATGGGAACCCTTATAAATATCGTGATAGAAGCGTAGTTCGTTATCGTAGATGGTAGCGGGACTCCGAACCCTGAGGTTGAGGAGTAACAGCGCGATGATGTTTTATTACTAATTGGAGATCAGATTGTGGATCCGATAGAGCATCCTAACGCGGGACCGGAGGATGTTGATATTGAGGATGTAGCGGTTGAGGATGTTGTCCTAGATGGGATAGTTGTTGAGGAGGATCTTATGGAAATTCCTGACAAGAATGAATAAAGGACCACTGTGGAATTGATAACCATGGTTAGAGCGACTACCAGGGGTAGGATTGGTAGGTCACTACCGGAGGTTCGTTCAAGTTTGTAAAGATAGTAGCCCCTTTAACGCGGCTTACTCGTAAGACTGAGAAGTTCGAATGGACAGAGAAATACGAGAACAACTTTTAAGAACCGAAGCAAAGGTTGGTGATGTTCCCTATGTTGGCGTTGTCGGATGGAAAATGAGATTTGGTGAAGTGTAGTGACGCTTCGCATAAGGAATTAGGGCGCTTCTTATACAGCACAGCAAGGTAATCGCGTACGCGTCAGGAAAATTAAGGGAATATAAAATTCGATATCCCCACCCATGAGCTTGGGCTCGTGGCAATAGTTTTTCCCTAAAGATTGGAGGCACTACTTGTATGTAGAGAAGTGCGAGAATTACCTAAGCCATAAGTGCTCTAGCACATTTTCACGCAGAAAAGAGCTCAGCATACGCCAGAGAAGGCGCATAGAGCTAATCAAGAATTATGAATGGGAGATTCTTTATCATTCGGGGAAAGCCAATGTGGTGGCTGATGCCCTTAGTAAAAAGGAGAGACTCAAGATGATAATGTCTTTGGGAGAGTTTATAAGAGATTTTGAGAAAATGGAAATAGAAGTGAAGGTAACCGGAGCCGGTACCGAAAAGCTGTTTGAGATCGCTATGCGGTCTGAATTATTGGAAAATTTATTATTGTGCCAAGAAAAAGTGATGAATGAAGGCAGAGAGCCAACAATTAGATAAAAGATTAATACCGAGAAAGATGATAAGGGAATAATGAGGTATTCCTACAGAATTTAGGTTTCAAATGTTCAAGAGCTTAATGATGAGATCTTAGATGAAAGCTAGTTTGAGGAATAAGATTTAGAGCAAAACCTGAACGTGATAGGCAGGGAGGTCGCCATCAAGATAGAATGAACCCATAACATAATGAAGTGGAAAATGAGGATTTAAAATGTATAAGATAACCCCAAGTATGGGAGAAGGATGAAACATTTCATACTAAGGAAACAGAAAGTCGAGTAAGGAAAGGAGACCTGAGACGGTACTCCTATTGGGCAATCCATGGACCTTCCTAAAACAAAACTTATACTTTTACCCCTAACCACCACCTTGAGGAAACAATGTGGTGTGAAATTCTTTCAGGACCTTTAAGCCGCTAAGCTCTCAGAGTTCCAAGAAACAAGCTGACCCAGCCGAGGCAAGAGCCTGGCTAAAGGAAATAGAGGAATCATTTGAGATTCTAAATGATTGACGAACCACAAAAGACTGTTTTTGTCACTTACCCTCCTAAGAGAGAGACCACCCGCTGGTGAAAGGCCAAGGAAGGCACGGAGCAAGAGATTATAACAAACTGATTTAAGTTCAGTCAATTATTTTCAGGAAAGTACTTCCCAAGGTTATGGAGATAGTGTAAAAGCTTTAGAGCCAGAACAAAGGCAGACGAGTATGATGAATTATGAATCTAAGTTATAAAAGTTGTCAAGATTCGTTCTGAGGACACGAATCCAGAATGACGGGATGTTTGAAATCGATGCTTATGTTGGGTTGGTTCATGAAATAATGATAAGAGAAAGGAAAAAAAAAGAAAAAAAAATTGAAGTGGAAAGGAATATAAAGGCAATAGAGTTTGAGGAATGATGAGGGAGTTGGGTATGAGGAAACCCTAAAGACTCGTAACCAATAGAAATAGAAAAGTATGTAATCGTCAGGATGAGGGTGATTCACCATGAGTTAAAATTGATGGTTGAAAGCATAAGAGATACATATATTTTATCCCCTGTAAGTTGGGAGGATTCGAGGAAACCTTGAGATAATTCGAAGGATAAATAATGAGACGCGGATAGACTGAGGAGACAAGAAAGTAAGAAATTAAGAAAATTGGATGAAGGAAGTGACCTTCAAGAATGTGAAGTGTAAGACCGGTGGCATGATACCCAGAAAGGGAGACGCCAGGTATGAGAGATATCCCAACATTGAGATGACTGTTGAGATAAACAACAAAAGTAAATAAGGAATTATTAAGAAGAAGTTCACGTTGAACACGACCAATATCTTCCAGAACATCCTTGTTATCGTTACCAAATTAGGCAAGACAAGCGGATAACCGTTGTTACCTTTTGGAGGCCATATTGATTGACCTCAATTTGAATAAGGATGCTATTATGAAATTAGGTATAGACTATCGAGGTGGGAATGATGAATAAGATAATCTATCAAGGATATATGACTTGATTTATCCATGGAAGGATGCAAGTACCTTTTTAAAGGTGGGATTAAGGATATAACTTCGATAACTTGAGATGAACCATAGGGGAATGCATGAAGGTTGGCATTTCACCCTTAATAGGGATAGTATGAGTTTTGACAGTATGAATTGGAAAGGATTAAGGTAATAACAACCTTTAAGGATCAGTGGAGAAATTTTTAGAAGTATATAGACAATGGTTCTAGTGTTAGTAAATGGTATTTTGATATGCCCTGTATCTAGGGAATACAGGAGGAACGATTGAAGGATAACCTTAGAGGTTTTACAAGGAGAAAGGTAGTATTCAAAATTCTCAAAAATAGAAATATTGATAAAGGAAATATGACGTAATTATAATGATGCCAAGTGGGGCACGTGTTAAACCACGAGAAAGTATGGATCGAACCAGTAAAGGTCGAAATTGTTCAGGGCAATTAGGACCTAAGATAAATGTTAGGTCCCAATTTGTTTGTAGAAGGGGGGTTGAATGCAAACAATACCGTTTAATCGAATAAAATGCGGAATAAAATTATGAAACAAAAGTCAAGTTAAATAAAACTTTTATTAAACTTGAAAGGTGTTACAACTACGGTATCGGTTACAAGGGATTAATCTCAAATCAATTATTACAAATCTAGAATAAATTCGACATGAACTTTTTCTATTTTTGTAATTAAAAGATCAAATGCTAAATGCGATTTGAGATTAAGTTCTAGGGATTTTAATCCGCTAGATTGATACACAAGAACAAGATAAATATTTCTAGTTGATTGGATTTAACTTTACAATCTAGAAATTTAATCTTGAAGAAAAGCAGATGAAAAATAAAATGTTATGCTTTTGTTTTCTGCTCCTCTTTTTTTTCTTGTGTGTTCTGTTTGATTGGATTCTATAAGTTGATCAACAAAAGTCTTCTGCTGCTTTTATCAAACACCGAACTGAAAAATGTACTGGCATGACAATCTCTTTGGCCAGCAAGACTTTCGGTATGACAATATTTACAACTAGCAAGACAATCAAAATGAACTAGTAAGACTTTCGGTATGACTATTGATTGTCATACCGATTGTCATATTAGTTCAAATAAATTGTCTTGCTGAATTAATAACAGATTTTAATCTAAACAGAAATTCTAATAAGACAATTAAATGTATTGGCATGACTTTCGGTATGACTATCAATTGTCATACCGATTGTCATACTAGTTCAAATGAATTGTCTTGTTTTGAATTTAAGCAGATTTTAAACCAATTAAAATCTTGTAAATCCTTAATATTAATTCTAAATTAATTAATCAATTTAATTCAATTAATCAATAAATTAATCTTTGCAGATATAATTTATTTTCTTAATTAAATTATATGACTTAATTAATTAATAGAGAATTAATACTAACCCTGAGCAGCATCCATTCTTCTGACAATCTTCTGAAAATCACTGAGACTTATAAATCAATTCCGCCACTTCAATGCTGACACTCGATGTACTGTCTGGTTCATGAGTGACTAACTTCCATGACGTTTCTTCATGTCTTGACTTTGATACTCTGATTAAATCCTTGTAATAAATGATACCCTGACGAGATCTCTGTCACTTGATTAAATCCACGATCTTGATTTATATCACTGAGGCATGATCAAATTCTTGAACTTCTTCCAGTGAATCTTCAAGTCTGCAGGTTTCTTTATCCTTTGACAGATGTTACTTTGTGAGATCTCTCTGATGATAGATCCACTATTTACTTATTACATTCTTATTTGAGTTGAGTTAAATCCTCGAATAAACGAATAGGCTATGACATATGCCTTTCAATCTCCCCCTATTCGCTTGTTAGACAATAACAACAAATACCTAGAGGATAACTCAACTAACAAATAAGAAAAAGATATAAACAGTAATGTAAAGTAAATAGCAGGAAAAGTTCTGGATTATATTTAACATTTTCCAGATTCCAAATGAAATTTACAAGTGAATACAAGATAGATGTTCCTCTAGCCTGAACATATAACTACATTAGACTATCTTGATTCATAAAGCTCTAATCATATTACATTGAGTTTTGAGCTAATTGACTTCAGTTGTCTTCTCTTCTGACTTCACCTTCTTCTAAATCTTAAAGCAATTCCTTGTCAAAGACACGATCCTTTTCTGAAGTGAAGCTTGCTGGTCTGACTGGTTGAACTCCAATTGACTTCAGCTTATTCTTGATCTGATTGTACCTTTTAATATTCTTTTCACAATAAGCTTGAATCAAATCAGCAGCTTGAGTCTTCAACATGGATGAGTATCCAGCAGTTCTTAAATGATGTTCCATCCAGACCAGATGCTTAGCTGAGTAGTCTTTAAGAGATTGTACATCTAGCTGACAGATTTGAAGACAATCAGACTTAAAGAATCTCACCTGATGAGGATTGTTGACCACTTGAGGACTAGCCCTGCTGGCAAACTCTTTAAGCCTTTCTCGAAGAACTTCATTCAATTCTGAGCTTCTTTTGACTTTGTTTAAAAGAACCCAAATCTCTGACAAAGAACGATTCTCAAATAGATGAAGTGACACCTTGAAAGATCCTTCACTCTGAAAATATACAAAAATGCTCATCTCATTTAGGGATCTATCAAAAGCAGCTGTGATCCTTGAGACTTCAGTCTTGATAGCATTCATGTACATGTCATTGTTAGGATTTGAGATTTCCAGCTTATCAAGAAGATGTAAGAACTGCCTATCATTGTTAGTGATCAGCTGAGGCATATCAAGTACTCTCCTAGCTTCATCCCATTTTTCACCAATCTTTAGTCTGACATCTCTTCTCCTTTCTTGAGCCTTAATGTCATGAAGACGTTGCTTTTGAAGAGTTTCTGTTCTTTGAATGTCTTTTCTCATGTCAATGATCTGAGAGACCTTCTTGAGTTCAGCTTCTTTTCTTTTCATCTATGACTGCTCCTTCTGAAATTCTTTCTCAAACAGAAGATCCACTTGAGCTTCTTCTTCCCATTCTCTAAAATCACTTTCCTCTTCAGCTTCAAATAAACCATCTTTATCTTCCTGAACTGGTTCAGTGGGAATGTCAAAAATATCAAAGTCATCCTATTCTCCACTGTAGTAGACATCATCAGCCTTTCCTTTGTCTCCAGCAGAGGTATCTTTTTCCTTCCCTTTGGCACTACTCCCTCTCTTCTCCCCCTTAGTTGAGGGATCCTCTTCTGACCTTCCTTTGGAACCTCCATCACCTCCAGAGCCTGATCCTCCACCAGACGGTCCTTCAAAATAAGTTCTTTGTTCTTCATTAGGGCAATGAGAATTCTTGATCATGAAATATAGGTGCTTCATCCCTTCATTGAGATGTTCCATGCCCGTCTCTATCTTTAGAAATGTTGAGGAGTCCAGTGAATGATTCATCTCAACGAGGTCTTCAAGAGAAGTCATTCTTGTATGTAGAGAGCAGAAGTTGGATAAGTCATCAGCTGATAAAGTTGGAGTGTCCTGAATGGAATTGAGCTTTGGTATTACAGTGGTCTTGAGATCTGAGATGTCATTCCTTATGATTGCCAGCTGATTGTTGACAGAGGTGGAAGAAGAAGACCGTTCAACCACTTGTGCTTTGAATGCTTGAGCTTCAGCTTGGCTTTTAGCAAGTTCTTCTTTTAGAGCAGCAATTTGAGCTAACAGGTTTTGAGTATTTGTGTCTGTGTGTGCTCTCACCTGAATTTCACTCGTGTTTGGTTCACTCACCTCACGTGCTTGTGTTTCTCTCAATATAATTGCTCGTGAGGAGTCTTCCTGTTGCTGTTCTTCTGTACCTGCAGTAAAAATCACCCTAGCCTCTTCAAGAGAGGTCAGTGGTGGTGCAATGGGAATTCGCGAGTCCCGATCCTCAGTCAAACCTATCATTTCATGTGAAATAGATGTCTGAATTGCTTCAGGGATAGATTGACCGAGTTGCCCTCCACTTTTTCCAGATAAATCTGCGAGTGGAGAATCCCGTGAGGGAGCTAGAGGTGTTTGATCTGGGATCTGGGAGGGGAGAAAATGACTCTATTAAGGATGGCAGAGAGTCAGATTTTCCCTCTGAAGCATGTGACTGCTCTTCTGCCGTAACTATGGCAGGCACTGTAACCGACTCTACGTGCACTCCTCGCTCTGTGTCCTGAGTATGATCTGGGGAAGTGTATGGTTCCATTGTGAGTAATGGAATTGTGCTTGACTCAGTATAAGATGCCATGGCCCTATGGCGAATTTCAATAGATGCATCCTGTTGAGAGAATGCCTCTAGTAACTGTTCATTGGCCATTTCAAAGTCCATGTCCTGTTGGGAGGACAAGGATGGGCTTTCAGATGCCTCAGAATATGTTCTTCTTTTCTTAGGAGGAGGCAAAGCTGAGGGTTCACTCATATTTAACAATGTACTACTTCCTAGTAATCTTCTGGGTAACATTTTAGACAGTGGGGGAGAGGTTGAGATAGAATGTGACTTTGTGTTTGGCTCTATGACCTGGGATTGAAGCTGTGGTTCTACAACTTCATGGTCAGCCCTATCAACCACTGGGGGTCTTTCAACAGAAGTAGGAAGGGAGTGAGAGTGAAGAATTACTACCTGTAATGGAAGAGCATCTGATGTTGGAGGAGCCTGGGTGGCTTGAACCACTGGAGGTTGAGGTTGCTGTTCATGACCGGGAAGATTGAAAATAGGTAAAGGAATATAAGTGGCCATGAAAGCAGATACAAGTACTGGAACTTGCATGAATTTGAAGGTTGTGTCTTGGCGAGTGTAAATCTTTTTGCTAACTGGAGGGGGTTCGGTTACTGCAGAGTTAGCAAAAAGGGCTTTGTGTTCAGGTGTGAGAAGATGATCTGCTATAAGCATGAGAAAACGAGCATAGTAACATGATACCCTACGATTTGTAGAATGATCACGTAAAGCAGAAGTTAGACGTCTCAAGAAAATAGGAAAAAGTAGTTTGCCAAAATTGATCCTTTTATTGAAAACAACCGCAAGACCAATATACTGCAGAGTGGAAGTGATGTTATGAAAATTGGATTTTGTGCAGTTGGCAAACACTTTGGAAAGTGTATCGAAGAAAATATCCCATTCAGACACCAAATTGGATTTAGAAAGTTTGGTTAAATTGATCACCCCCTCATAGTGAATAGCATGGAAAAAATTTGTGATATCATTTTCAGAGGGTAAATTACAGAAATTGTCTAGTGGAAAATTTAACGCACGATTGACGACTGTTTCATCAACTACATACTGTGTGTTTGCGACGGTGAATGAAAAAGATTTTGAATCATTGGCCACAGTAGAGGTTGTGCAAATCCGTCTAAGTAGATCGACGTTTAAAATCACATTTGATTTAATAGCAGAGCTAACAATCGAATGGTCATTTAAAAATCTATCCATGGCTTAAATTTTTCCTTATCACATTTTTCTGGATTAAAATAACCAACCTGATTATGCGCGACAATTTGGAAATTGAGAGCCATTTAAAATAATAATAAGACACACACTTTCAGAATTTTAAGAATAATATTAAGAAAATTCGAATTAATTAAATTAATTTAATAATTTGAATTAAATTAATTATAATCGAAAATTTTAGACAGAAATGTATCTCGTTAAAATTCTTAACTCACAAACGCAGTTTTGAAAAGCCAACAGACACAAAACAGAAATTGAAATTAAAATTAAAAATAACCAAAATAAATAAATAAAATAAAAAAACAGAAACTGATTTTGATTTGTTTTTGTTTTTTTAACAAAAATCCAACAGCACCTCTGTATATATATACTTGTATGTATATATCACAGAGTGATGAATTGGTATGCTGAGTAAGAACTCGAGCAAAGGAGAATCAAATGGCAGTTTAGTTTGATTTTGATCGAAGAGAGAGAAGAGAGAAAAGATAACTGTTGGAATTTGAAAAAAGAGAGAAACTGAATGAAAATAAAAACACACATAAACGATTAAGTAGTATAACTGGTATGACAATCCGGGATTGTCATACCGATTGTCATACCAGGTAAAAAGAAAGAAAACAAATAATAGAATAAATACTAAAATTATAACTGGTATTACAATCTGATAGTCATACCGATTGTCATACCAGTATAATAATAAAAGGAAAATAATTATATATAAGGTTTATAACTGGCAAGACAATTGATAGTCATACCGATTGTCTTGCCAATATAAAACTGTACTGAATAACATAATAAATAAAATTTAAACTGAAATGACTTTCAGCAAGACAATTTCAATTGTCTTGCCGATTGTCATATCAGCTTTAAACACAGAAACACACATATATAAATATGTACTGGAATAAAGACTTATATAACTTAGTAAAAATATCAGAAAATATTTACAAAATAGTAAAACTGAAATACAGACCTATAATATTTACAGAAACAAAGACAATATATCAGAATTTATTATTTTTATTCTAAAAATAGATTTCTATTGAATTTTAGCAAATAAAATTCATAGAAAAATATTTTTAGAGAAAATAAAATATTCTGAGATATTTTAAATTAACAAGTAGGGAAAATAAAAACAGATAAGATAATATAAATTACATAGAAATAAGCAAGAAATATGATAAAATGATAAAATAAATTTGCAAATGAATTTTTCATTTATGAAAAATTCATTTGTAAATTCATTCAAGAACAGATCCCAGATATTAACTAAATTAATCATTAAAACTATTCAACATGCCCAATTTACCAACTAATCTGGTAAATGTGGATTCGTCAAGTGGTTTAGTGAAAATATCTGCTATTTGTTCTTCTGTTGGAACAAAAAATAGTTCAACAGTACCATTCATGACGTGCTCTCTAATAAAATGATACCTGATGTCAATGTGCTTTGTCCTCGAGTGCTGCACAGGGTTGTTGGTGATGGCTATTGCACTTGTATTGTCACATAAAATAGGAATTTTGTTCAATACAGAGCCATAGTCTCGTAGTTGGTTCCTAATCCACAAGATCTGAGCACAGCAGCTTCCAGCAGCAATATATTTAGCCTCGGCCGTTGAGTTGGAAACTGTTTGTTATTTCTTGTTGTACCATGAGACTAGTCTGCTACTTAGGAATTGACAACTCCCTGAGGTGCTTTTCCTATCAACAACACTTCCTGTATAATCTGAATCTGTATATCCGACAAGGTTAAAACCAGATTCAGATTCAAATACCTAGATTTGGTGTTCCCTTAAGATATCTTAAGATTCGTTTAACAGCAATGAGATGAATATCTCTAGGATCCGCTTGGAACCTTGCACATAAGCATGTAACATACATAATATCTGGTCTACTTGCAGTAAGATAGAGTAACGAGCCAATCATACCTCTGTAGCTTGTGACATCTACCTTAATGGAGTTTTCACATGGTCCAAGCTTGACAGCTGTAGTTGATGGAGTCCTTGCTGATGCAGAGTCCTCTAGATTGTACTTTTTGAGGAGTTCCTTGAGATACTTGGATTGACAAATAAATGTTCCATCTAACCTTTGATTTACTTGTAATCCAAGGAAGAACTTCAGCTCTCCCATCATGCTCATTTCAAACTTGCTGTGCATTAACTTAGCAAATCTCTTACAGAGATTATCATTAGTAGACCCAAATATTATATCATCCACATAGACTTGGACTAATATAGTATCATTCTTATGTTTTTTAGAAAAGAGAGTTTTGTCTATGACACCTCTAACAAAGCTATTTTCAATAAGAAATTCAGAGAGAGTGTCATACCATTTTCTTGGAGACTGTTTGAGACCATATATTGCCTTAAAAAGAAAGTAGACAAAATGCAAATGATCTGGATCTTCAAAGCCAGGAGGTTGCTCTACATACACCTCTTCATCCAGCTTCCCATTCAGAAAGGCACTCTTGACATCCATTTGATAAACTTTAAAGTTTAAAAATGCTGCGAATGCCAGAAATATCCTGATGGCCTCAAGTCTAGCCACTGGAGCATAGGTTTCATCATAATCAATGCCTTCATCTTGAGAATACCCTTTAGCTACCAGTCTTGCCTTGTTTCTTGTAACCACACCATCTTCATCTAGTTTATTCCTGAATACCCACCTAGTACCAACAGCTTTCTTGTATACAGGCCTAGGTACCAGTTTCCAGACTTGTTGACTTTCAAACTGATTGAGTTCATCTTGCATAGCAATCACCCAATCTGGATCAGTCAGTGCTTCTTCAATTTTCTTAGGTTCCACCTCAGAAAGAAATCCTGAGAATAGACACTCATTTTGAGTAGCACGTCTAGTTCTGACTCCAACATCTGGATCACCAATAATCAACTCAAAAGGGTGAGCTTTATTCCAGATAGTCTGTCTTGGAAGATTTGATCTTGATGATTCGCCTTGAAATTCATTATGATGTTGTGTCCTACTAGATGATCCTTCAGCATCTCCCCCTAAGTTGTTGCCATGTTGACTTGAAGATTCTCCGTCAGTAGCAGTGGTATCTCCATTGTTGCCAAAGTTTCCATCACTATTACCTTGAGTATCATCATGATTAACAGGTTCTTCACCAGCAACAACCTCAGGTTCTTGACCATGTTCTGATTCTGAATCTGACGTATCATCAAACTTCAGTTTCTCAGAAGGATCTTCAGTTTGGATACTAGGGAGTTTAGTGTCATCAAATATAACATTGACACTTTCAGTTACTTTGTGTTGATCAATGATATACACTCTATATGATCTTCTTCCATATCCAACAAAAATACCCTCATATGCCTTTGCCTCGAACTCACCACGACGATCATCTCCATCCTTGAGCACGAAGCATCTGGCACCAAATACATGAAAGTATTTGATAGAAGGTTTCTGTTCATTCAAAATCTCATAAGGAGTTTTCATGAAGTCTTTGTTGATTAGAGTTCGATTCTGAGTATAACATGCAGTATTGACAGCTTCAGCCCAAAAGTACATTGGAAGACCTGATTCACTTAACATCGTTCTTGCAGCTTCAATCAATGTACGATTCTTCCTTTCTACCACTCCATTTTGCTGAGGGGTTCTAGGAGCTGAAAATTGTCTGGTAATCCCTTTGTCTGTACAGAATCCATTGAGAAGTGCATTCTTGAATTCTGTCCCATTATCTGACCTTATTGCTCTAACAGGGACGTTAGAATCTAACTCAATCATCTTGATATGATCAATCACAACTTGTGGTGTTTCATCCTTAGAGTGAATAAATAAAACCCACGTATACTTGGAATAGTCATCAACTATCACAAGACAGTAACACTTCTTTGACATTGAAAGGATATTAACTGGACCAAATAAATCCATGTGCAATAATTGCAGAACACCAGTTATGGAAGATGTGTCAGTGCCTTTGTGACTTGCTTTCTTTGACTTTCCTTTCTGGCATGCCTCACATAGTCCTTCTGGAGAGAATTCCAGCTGAGGTAGACCTCTTACCAATTCTCTTTTGACAAGAGAATTCATTGTTTTGAAATTGAGATGAGAAAGTCTCTTGTGCCATAGCCAACTCTCATCTGACGATGCCTTTGCATAGAAACAATTGACTTCAAGATTGCTTCCAGAGTTCATGTCAGCTACGAACAGATTTCCTTTCCGGATTCCCATTAAGGAGGGTTTTTCACTTTTCTTGTGCAGAATCTGACACTTCAGCTTGTCGAATAAAACATTGTAGCCGTTGTCACAGAACTGACTAATGCTAAGCAGATTGTGTTCAAGTCCTTGCACAACATATACATTTTTAATGATAACATTTCCAGCTAGCAAACAGCCATATCCCTCCGTTAAACCTTTGCTGTTATCTCCAAAGGTAACCACTGGGCCAGCTTTCACAACCACATTTGATAGCAGGGCTCTATCTCCGGTCATATGTCTTGACGATCCGCTGTCAAGAATCCACACTACCGGTTGTACCTGTTTAATGCCCTGCAATACAAATGGATTAGACCTTCTTCGGAACCCAAGCTTGGCTGGGTCCGGCATTCTTGTAAAATTGGCCTTTATCAGGCAAAACAACATTCTTAATTTTAATATTCTCAACGTTCTCAATGACTGAACATTTGACCTTGTGAACAGCCTTGACAAATTTCTGTTTAGGCTTAGGCACAAATGTCTCCTTTCTAGCTTTAGGTTGACTAGCAGTCTTAGACCTATCATGCTTTCTATTATTCACATGATGACGAGGAGTAGTCTTATCATTCGAAACATGCTTACCATTAAAATAAGCAAACATCAGATTAAAAGCACAAGACATACAATCAGGAACATCACATGCTTTATGAGAAGGATTAACAATAGGCAACTTATGCATGGTAGACATGGCATTTGTGTTATCCAACTCATGTGTGTCTGAGTTAGTCTCAGTTGCTTTCACAACCTTGACTGGAACTTTTGACACACTTGACTTGGAGACAGCTTTCCCATTAGCATTATCTTCAGCACGGATTTCTTCTTGAATAATAAAAGAGGTCTCATCAAATGGTTCAGCAATTGATTCTTTATAGAGGGGTTCATCAACACCCTTAAGCACATGTGGTACTTCCCTGCCTTTAGCACAGACATGAGGAGGGGAGTTTATGCCTAATTTTCCAATAGCAGCATTGTAATCATAACCTATACCAGATGTTTGATTAACAGCTTGCTTATTGTAAAACTCTTTGGACTTCGAACAAGAATTAAAGTAAGCTTTAACCTTAGCCTCAAGACCAGTGATCTTGTCTTTAAGAATAGTTTCAAGTTTTCTATAACAGTCAACTCTATTCTCTATAAAAGACACTTGATCTTTTAATTTATCTTGATTAATGTGTACAAGTCTTAATTCATTGACCTCTTTCTCAAGGTCTTTGATTTATTGATTTAACAATTCATTATCACGACGAGCACAATCTAAGGAACCTCCTAGATGATAAACTAATTCAGCATCAGTAAATTTTACCTCTTTTCTTGACGATGAGGTGCTTGCATCACTAGCCATGAGAGCAAGATTCCCAACTTCTTCATCTTCACTATCAGTATCATCCCAGCTTCTTCCCTTTGCCAGGTAAGCCCTTTCAGATTTACTCTTCTGATTAGAATCGTAAGAGTTCTTCCTAGCTTGTTTTGGCTTCCTGCATTCTGTGGCAAAGTGTCCCAACTCATTACAGTTGAAGCATCGAATGGTGCTTCGATCAACCATCCCTGTTTTATACCCACCACTGCTGGTGTTAGAGGATGAAGATCCACCTTTCTAGAATCTGTTGTAGTTGGACTTGTACTTGAACTTGGGATTCCGTTTGAATCTGACATTTGAGAATCTCTTGACAATCAGGGCCATTGACTCATCCTCCAATTGCTCCAGTTCTTCCAAGGAATAATAATCATCTCCTGATTGATTTGTAGTAGGAGAATCAAATTCTGCTACTATCACATTATCTTCAACCTTGGAAGACTGTACCATTCTTTCTGACTGTTGAGATTGTTGTTGATATTGTGGTTGTTGTTGTTGTTCATCAGCTACTAGAGCAGTAGACGTGCTGACCACTCTTCCTTTCCCGTAAACTTCCTTCTGCTGAATCTGCTCCAACTCGTAAGTCTTTAACACACCATAGAGCCTTTCCAAAGAAATCTCACTCAGATCTCTTGCTTCTCTTATGGCAGTGATTCTATGTTCGAGATGAGTTGGCAGTGTTAAAAGGAACTTTTTGTTGACCTCCCTGATGGAATAGTATTTACCATTAATGTTCAGGTTGTTGATCAATGCATTGTACCTCTCAAACACTTCAGTGATTCCTTCCCCTGGATTGGATTTAAAGTATTCATACTCAGAGGTTAGGATTTCTAGTTTGTTCTCCCTAACTTCCTCTGTGCCTTCATTAATAATCTCAATAGTTTCCCAGATATGTTTGGAATCTTTACAATTCATCACATGTCTATTCATCAGGGGATTAAGGGAATCTACTAAGATTAATTGAAGGCTAGCATCCAGGGAGGCTTCTTCTATTTCAGCAGGAGAGAAGTCCTCAGGATCCTTCACATAAGTTCTCGCTTTGGTGATCACCACATCATTTTCTATTATCTCTGGTTCAATAACCATAGGAATTTTTGGACCCTTCTTCAACACTTGCAAATATTTGGGATTAGCAACCTGTAAAAACAGTAGCATCTTCTTCTTCCACATAACATAATTTTCTTTATCGAAAAGTGGAATTTTAACGGTTCCAACTTTTTGTGTAGTCATTATGAATTTTTTGAGTGAATAAAAAATTCAAGAAGTGAAAGAAACACAAAAGTCTAGGATCTAGATTTGTACGTTAACCAGAAGGCTCTGATACCAATTGTTAGGTCCCAATTTGTTTGTAGAAGGGGGGTTGAATGCAAACAATACCGTTTAATCGAATAAAATGCGGAATAAAATTGTGAAACAAAATTCAAGTTAAATAAAACTTTTATTAAACTTGAAAGGTGTTACAACTACGGTATCGGTTACAAGGGATTAATCTCAAATCAATTATTACAAATCTAGAATAAATTCGACATGAACTTTTTCTATTTTTGTAATTAAAAGATCAAATGCTAAATGCGATTTGAGATTAAGTTCTAGGGATTTTAATCCGCTAGATTGGTACACAAGAACAAGATAAATATTTCTAGTTGATTGGATTTAACTTTACAATCTAGAAATTTAATCTTGAAGAAAAGCAGATGAAAAATAAAATGTTATGCTTTTGTTTTCTGCTCCTCTTTTTTTTTTCTTGTGTGTTCTGTTTGATTGGATTCTGTAAGTTGATCAACAAAAGTCTTCTGCTGCTTTTATCAAACACCGAACTGAAAAATGTACTGGCATGACAATCTCTTTGGCCAGCAAGACTTTCGGTATGACAATATTTACAACTAGCAAGACAATCAAAATGAACTAGCAAGACTTTCGGTATGACTATTGATTGTCATACCGATTGTCATATTAGTTCAAATAAATTGTCTTGCTGAATTAATAACAGATTTTAATCTAAACAGAAATTCTAATAAGACAATTAAATGTATTGGCATGACTTTCGGTATGACTATCAATTGTCATACCGATTGTCATACTAGTTCAAATGAATTGTCTTGTTTTGAATTTAAGCAGATTTTAAACCAATTAAAATCTTGTAAATCCTCAATATTAATTCTAAATTAATTAATCAATTTAATTCAATTAATCAATAAATTAATCTTTGCAGATATAATTTATTTTCTTAATTAAATTATATGACTTAATTAATTAATAGAGAATTAATACTAACCCTGAGCAGCATCCATTCTTCTGACAATCTTCTGAAAATCACTGAGACTTATGAATCAATTCCGCCACTTCAATGCTGACACTCGATGTACTGTCTGGTTCATGAGTGACTAACTTCCGTGACGTTTCTTCATGTCTTGACTTTGATACTCTGATTAAATCCTTGTAATAAATGATACCCTGACGAGATCTCTGTCACTTGATTAAATCCACGATCTTGATTTATATCACTGAGGCATGATCAAATTCTTGAACTTCTTCCAGTGAATCTTCAAGTCTGCAGGTTTCTTTATCCTTTGACAGATGTTACTTTGTGAGATCTCTCTGATGATAGATCCACTATTTACTTATTACATTCTTATTTGAGTTGAGTTAAATCCTCGAATAAACGAATAGGCTATGACATATGCCTTTCAATAAAAGATGTTCTAAGTATGATTGAGAGTCAGTCGTGACAGTGATTAACCTCTAAAGACTGAGGCAATAACTTATGGAGAAATGGTGATATTTTTTTTTTTACTCATCAGATTTTAAGGAAAACATCTTCATATAAGCAGTGATTGAAATGAGGTAGAAAATTTATTTGGAGGTGGTTAAAATGACATTGACTATAAGGAAATTTTACTATCAGGAAAGGCCAAAGAGGTGGCCGACACTTTAAAGGTAAAAGGATAATTATAGGCGCTCGTGTCAGAGGAATACAGTGATAATGGTTGAAGCCGTCAAGGTTGCATTATGGTTTGGAAGATTGACATTCCTTCTGATGACTGTGCAATACCCAACCGTAATAGTAGTTGGTAAAGGTTTAATTCGTGTGATCGCCATGAGCGGGCTATCTATCTCAGAAGGAACTACCCGTAGGATAATCCCGGACCATGTTTCAAAAAGGACTAAACGAACCTTGAGTTAAGTCTTCTATTTAAGGCATACGAGTCAGAATGGTATTAACCTGCTATCGCTGCTTTGACTGAAACTCTTCTGCAATTTTATCTGCTTCATGTCAGGTATGTATGTCAGGATCAGGAGTGTTCTTCATGAATCATGAATGGTGATTATGTTACCACCTTAGAAGAATTTTATACGACATATATAGACTCCGTATGGTTAGATATTAAGATTTCATGGAAAGTGAATGATGACAGTAGGTCAGTGGTGGACCATAGTAAGGCAGCAATGATTCTGTGAGTAATGAGCTGATTACAACCATGAGAGTTGTATTGGAATGGATGTTGAGATTAAGTACCACTAATCGGGTCGTGGTAGTGTATAAGTTATCATTGATAGACTAATTAAGTAGAGTATCTACCTATTGAATATTTATTCCCTCTTATGAAAAGAGAGCCGTATTACTATATGAGGAAGGTTGCGGTGCAAGCATAGAATTCAAGTAACGATGATGTCTAGAATGAGATCCCAGATTCGATTTTCGATATCGAGGGAGTTTCAATGGTGATTGTATATAAACTCAAGGAAGAGCCTGGGTCCATAGAATGATGGACGGAATAGCAAAAAATATTTAGGCATGTGAAATACGATGCTATAATACTTGATGTTGATATAAATACATAAATGTTTTGTTCTCCTATGACAAACCTCTATAGTTCAGAGGTAGATTCCAAGCCAGATATTTTATGGCAATAAAATTTTTATGAATATACAATTCTCTTCAGTTCGTTCTTTTCTCTTCTTTTCATTTCATGTAAGCTGAGAAGAACAACCCTTCCAGAAGGGGAGGTATTGCCGAATGACTATCTATCTGTGTGATAGAAGCCTAGTAGGATACCATCTATTTTTTAATTGCTTGTCAAGTACTAAAGGCTGGCCACCTTCTGTACTAACTATGCAATGTAACAAGTGTTCTTGATCATAGTGATCTCTCAATAAATTCTTTTACTTCTATATGATTGATCAAGCTTCCAAAAATAGAAACAGCTGAAAAAGGAGTAGTAAAGTTATGGTGGTATTCGGAATGGAAACACATTTGTGATACTAAGGTTGACGTGGTTATTAAAAGGTTATAGAATGCTAACGAGCAAAAGTATAACCAGTATAATATTAGGAACGGAAGGTAGTAGCGATTACGAACTGGAAAAGAATGGGTATTGAGAAGCAAAAGATCTAAAGGCTAAAAGCTATAATAAGAGTCTGTGCAATAGACTTGAAAGATTTTGGAATGATCACTTAACACGGATTGAGTTTTCTTATGACAATAGATCATATGTCAGTATTGAGATGTCGCCTTATGAGATCCTTGAGGGAAGATAATGTCGATCTCCCTTATGTTAGGATGAAGTTGTAGAGCGCAAGATGCTCAGACCAGTAGTGGTCCAAAGGACCAAGGATATAATAGATCTAATCAGAGGACGGCTGGTAGTAGCCCAAGATGAACATAAAAAGTATGTTGATTTGACATGAAAGGACAAAGAATAGGAAATAGGGGACCTAGTAATGTTAAAGGTATCCATTGGAAAGGATTGATGAGGTTCAAAAAGGAAGGAAAGCTAAGCCGACGAATTGTTGGACCCTTTGAGGTATTAAGACGTATTGGGAAGTTAGCATATGAGCTAGCCCTACCCCCAAACATGTAGCAAGTCATGACGTGTTTCACGTATCAATGTTAAGGAAGTGTAATTCGGATACCAGATAAATAGGGGCAAATGAGCGCATAGACATGCAACCAGACGTAACCTATATGGAGCAACCAGGAAGGGTTATAGAGTGAAAAGGAACAAGTGCTTAGGAGAAGGGTTATCAAACTAGGCGGAGTTTGGTGGTAGGACCACAATGTGAGAAAATTTACATGAGAGTTAGAAAGTGTAATGCTAAGAGAGTATCCCTATTCATTTTCTATCTGATTCCGGGACGGAATCCTTTTAAGGAGGGGAGACTGTAATAACCCCAATTTTTGGAAAATTTTTGAAACCCTTATGAAAAGTGTTTTTGCTGAATGAGAAAACTTTTCATGCCACACTATGTAGGGGTTCTGTTATTGATCTTCTCGGATATTATTAGTACTCGATATGATAAATAAGTGTATGTAAAGATCGTCAGAATCCAAATTCGAACACTTTGATTTTTCCCGAAAATCTACCAGATACAGAAAGAATTGAGTATAAGGTAACAGAATAAAAAGGATTTAAATTCAAGGATTATAAGAGAGGATCATGAAAGGAATATAATGTATTGAGAAAGGTTAAAGAAACCTAAGTAATAAGATCCCGGATATGATCCCTCAAACGATAAACGAAAACGAAAGTTAAGCGAACCGTATAACAGATCAGCGGTCATTAGGCAAGCAATTAGGAGTTAATCAAGGAGGTTAGGGATGATGATATCATCAAACCAACAAGTTGTGGACAAGTGGAAGTATTATGACATGTGCAAGATGACATAAGCATGACAAGGGGTTTTGTTTTGTTGGTTGATTTTGGGCCATGTAAAATTTACCATGGTAAAAAGCTAAAACATTTTCCAAGGCAAAAAGGAGAAGCAACCAAGCAAATATCATAAAACACAAAAATTAGAAGTTGACTTTCCCATTTCAAGAAGAAAGCTCTCGGCTAAAACAAATCCAGCAACTTCAAACTGCCATATCTCCTTCAATACTCACTCAAATGTTGTGTTCTATAGCTCGTTGGAAAGGTATTGAGATGTCCTACAACTCTTGTTCACAAGCCTCTTCCAAATAATCATGGTAAGACCCTCATTTTTATAGTTCTTTAAATCGGACTTTTAGAAACTTCAAAGCCTAACTTTGTGTTCTTATTTTCTTTGGAAAGATCAAGCTTGTAGGAGGCTCCCTAAGGCTTCCTAGCAACTTAACATCTCCCAAGGAAGGTATAAATCTTCACACCCTTTAGTAATAAGTTTGAATGTTGAAGTTTGGAGATGGTTTGGATGGATGAGTAGTAATTTGAATGATAAGCATGATTCGAGCTTAATTGTTAAGTAGTTTAGTTGAATTTGGAGATGTTATAATATATGATTCGATTGAGATCCTTAAGCTTATTATGACTGAAATCAGTAGAATTGATGTGTATCTTGAGTTGTTGTTGATTGGTAGTTGGATTGATATGATTTGGAATGGTAAAAAATTGGGAAATCGCGTAAATATAGCCGTCGTAATGTCTGATTTACTTTAGAATGCTTTTGTTCATAACATTAGGACCCGAGAACTCCCTGCTAGGTTTTGACCATTGCCATGATTAGATAGTTCATGTTACGAGCTTCGTTTTGATATGTGGTTCGCTTAAATCCGATGTACGGTTTAGGAGAAACAACCATTTTAAGTAACGGCGTTTCACGACCGAACCATTACCCCTCGCCTTACTTTGAAACCTTGGTTAAGGCCCTTAAATGACTAATTGGAATATGAAACAATTATGTAAAGTGGATTAGGCAGTTGGTAAGGTACTCGCGAAAGAATCGCCTTAAAAATCTTAATGGTTAATTTATTTAAAAATGGTGGAGCCGAGGGTACTCGAACGACTTAGGTGATTCGTTAAGCGTAGGAGTGACCATAAGCGAATGTTAGGACTCTAAATGGTTAAAGTCTAGTTTCTTAAGCGACCGGGGTTTAATTCCGACTTATGTTATTGTTCATAGGTTATCGGACCCACTCTAAGCTTAAGCCTATCCGGGAGCACTCAGGCAAGTTTTCTATCCTTTATACTGTTGTTGTGATGTATACATTTGTACATGCATTATCCTGTGATAGATGCATAATGGTTATTTAGCAAATGTTGCGATATATTGAAGCATGCTAATATGGTATATATATGCATGTCTGTTTCATATTCTTGCCATATATATCTGTTGGTTCAGTTAATAATACCTATGCTAGAGAATAGCAGTAATTTGCATATACCCTTAGTATAGGGACCCAAAGGTGAAAACATTTTCTAAAACCGGGAGTCGAGGATCCCGAGTAGATTTTATATATATATATATATATATATATATATATGGTTATAGTTTTCAAAATTATTAACCGAATAAGGTTTATTCGATAACTTTATTTTATTATTGAATATTATTTTGAATATTCATCTGAGGACTTATGACTACTTTATTTTATTATTGAATATTATTTCGAATATTCATCCGAGGACTTATGACTCATTTATTTTATTATTGAATATTATTTCGAATATTCATCTGAGGACTTATGACTCCTTTATTTTATTATTGAATATTATTTCGAATATTCATCCGAGGACTTATGACTCCTTTATTTTATTATTGAATATTATTTTGACTATTCATTCGAGGGCTTATGACTCAGCTTATTTATTTATTGAATATTATTTGAATATTCATTTGAGGATCTATGACTCCGATTATTTGCTGAGATATATTCTTTATTTTATTAAAGAATAAGGTGTCGATAATCAAACTCACTTTTGATTATTCAAATAAAGATAGTACTTTCGTATAGGTATATCTTTGGTTATTTAATATTCATTTCAAGTATAAGTTTTAAAACTTCTACTTCAATTATTTTTATAAAGATTATTCTTTATGGGAATATTATTTAAATAATAATATTCAGATATTTTCTAATATATTGGGACTGATTTACCTTGTTAAATCAGCCTCACTCCAAACATTCTTAAAAATATTTTGCGAGTCTTCAAAATGATTTTTAAAAGTTAGAGCGGATCCCAAAACTCATTTTTATATTTAAGATCCTCCTTTCGAAGGGGATTTAAATACTCGCTCAAAACCTGAGGGATCCGGCTATGTGGTGTGTTTTATATTCGCAACAAGGTTGCTGTTTTGATAAATGAATTGATTACTTACCCAACACTCGGGAAGTAAAATTCTTGGAACAAGTTAATCCATTAACAGGCATCGCCTGGGAAATATCGGTGAGTTTTCCTTTCCAACTAGATACGACTTCTTGGTGGAGCCGTATCAACAAGTTTCTACTTGGGGAAAGGGGGAACGAGCTTTACGTTTCAGAGTCATGGATTTCATCTGAACTAGGAGTGGCGTAAGTGGTCGAGTGGCGCCGGCCCAGCCTTATTATATTGGCCCAAATGGCCTGGAAGTTCCGCTAAGGCGGTCCATTCCTTAGGATTTCAGTGTTCGGTTGACAAGTAATTCCGACAAGTTCTCCTCTACATGTAGAAAATGGTGGGGTTGCACTACTACGACTGATCATCGTAAGTGGTCTTCCTGGCGCGGCAAACTCCCGTAATGAGTTCATCATCCAATTGGATATTTCTGCAACACTACCCAGAGCACTTCGATAGAAAGGCTACGGTTGGGCGATTGTTGAGTGTTGGCTGGGTCAAGTTTTCAAAATGATGTTTGCATCAAATGAAGTATCTCATAACTTCATTTTATTTTGATGATATTTTAATGGTTGAATCTATTCAAGTATTATCTTGTAGTCTCATCTATGTGATGAACTTTTGAACTAATTATAACTTGAACGGTGGTAGTCCAAGTAGTATTTGGAAAAAATATAAGTATATTGGAGTATCTTGTAACTTCATCTTTTAAACTTATATCTAGTAAATGATTATCTTATGCATGACAAAGATTTTCAGAAAAACGTTGAGACAAGGTTAGATATATGAGATCACCTTGCAACGATATTTTTATACAGTTATACACTGGAACTCTGTGTGTATTATGCATGGAAGAGGATTTCCAATATTTTGAAAAGTATATATGTATATATATATATATATATACTGAATATTTTGCGACTTCATCGCATTAAGATATCAACTTGGTTCATTTCTTTTGACCAAGACTTTCATGAGTACTATGAGAAGTCTCATATATTGTTAATCATTATACATATTATTTTGGTGGGCTTGCTGCTCACCCTTGCTTTCTTCTTTCATCACACAACAACAGATAGAAAAGATGAACAGGACCAAGCTCCCGATTCGCGAGCGAATAGGAAACGTTCCGCAGTTTCCTATAGGCGTTGATGTCGCTATAGCTGAGGTAGGAACTACCAATAGGCTAGGCTTTCAACTTTCGATGTACCAGATTTATGTATATTTATGAATTGTAATAATGGCAAAGAAAATGTAAATTTATTCAGAAAACTTTTTAAGGTGTATTGGCAGATAATTGTGGAATAAAATGACTTGTGATTATTTTTGAATGTTCATCTCTGAGACTATAACTTGTGGTGTGTGTGTTTATTGTGGGGTCACAGTACAGAGTAGTTGATTAATTATTAAGATTGGGTGTTATTAAGGGAAATGGAACTCGTGACAACCCGGATCCCCGACCCCGGATTTGGGGGTGTTATAGATTTCATGGCCTCTAGCCATCTCTCAGAGTCAAAACAGTTCATAGCATCTTGGTAGGTGAGAATCTTATCATTATCCGTAAGCATCACATCACCATCTTGAGTCGAAAAAAAATCATAATTTCTCTCGGGCTCATAGTGAATCCTACTAGATCTACGAATATCCTGTGTTTCTTGGACATGATTACTTTCAACATATTTATGTACATCCTGATCTTATTCCAACTATGTTCAATGTTATCATGTGGTTCTCGATCTTCATCGAGATGTATTATCCTCCCACAGATTTTCTTAGAAAGTAGTTCTCCCTGAAGAAATACAGTGGCCCGAGCAACAAACACTTTGTTCTGGGAAGGATTATAAAAACTATACCCTAGTCTCACTTGGGTATCCCATAAAATAGCATTTATCTAATTTTGGTCCAAGCTTATCAGAGGCTAAACGTTTTACAAACGCTTTACTTCCCCAAATTTTCATAAATGACACGCTATGACGTTTATCAGTCTATATCTCATATGGAGTATTTTGAACCATTTTAGGAGGAACTTGGTTAAGTGTACATGCAGCCGTTTCTAGAGCATAACCCTAGAAACTGAATGGAAGATCTGCTTGACTCATATCGATCGCACTATGTCCAACAAGATATGATTTCTCCTCTAGGAAGCTCTATTCTGTTGAGGTGTTCCAGAAGGAGTAAATTATGATACACTATCACACTCCTTCAAAAAACTCTTGAAATTGAGGTTTAAGTATTCTCCTCCATGATCTGATCGTAAAACTTTTTTACTTTTCCCTTGTTTTCTTTTCTACTTCGGCTTTATATTCTTTGAACATTTCAAAAGAATAAGATTTATTCTTCATAAGAAACACATATCAATATCTACTGAAATCATCAGTAAATGTTATGAAGTATATAAGCCACCCCTTGCCATCATACGCATTCAACCACATACATTATTATGTATAAGTCATAATCGTTCGGTGGCCCTTTCACCTGATCAGGTAAAAGAAGCTTTAGTCATTTTGCCAATGAGACAAAGTCCGCATCTTCTGTATGATTCAAAATCAAACTTATCCAAGTATTCATCTATATGTAACTCAGAAATGTGTTTCTAATTAATATGGCTTAACGACAATGCTAGAGGTAATGTTTGATTTCAATTCACTTAGAACATATAAATTGTTAACTAATTGTGCAATATTATATGTCTTATCATTGAAATAGAGTAAACAACTATTGTTTATTTAATTAAAATGAAAACCTTTCTTGTCCTGACAAGAAATTGACTTAATGTATCCGCTAAAGGCAGGCACGTAATAACAATTTATCAAGTTCTCAATCTCGCCTTATGGGCAATATTAGGTATCGAGTTCCTTAAACTAGAGCAAAAACTTTTGTTCCAATTCTAACCCTATACCTGAAGCTTGACCATTTCTAGTCTTCTTCTTTAGATCTTCCAAACAAGCTCGACAATTTAACTTCCAATTATCCAGTTATTTCCACAGAAATGACAATTATCTCCTTTAGCAACATCACTATTAGGCTTCAAAAGCCCTTTGGGATTGGACTTTCTTGTATTGCTTCCTTGGATGGCCTCCATGTGGGATTACCCTTGATCTTCAAATCTTCATATCTTCATGTATATTACAAGAATGAAATATGAAAACTAATCTAATGAACTTACAAGAAGAACTCGAGTTACATTCGAAATTTAATAATTACAAGATCGAACGACATGCTCAATTAACAAAAAATAACATGTTAAAACACATAATCTGATCTTAACATATCATACCCATCATAATCTGTAAGTCATATATCATAGCCTATTTGTATATTCCAGGATTCAACTCAACTCAAATAAGAATGTAATAAGTAAATAGTGGATCTACCGTCAGAGAGATCTCGCAAAGTAACATCTGTCAGAGGATTCAGAAACAAGGTTCATCTACAGACTTGAGGAGTTAATTCAATGGAAGAAGTTCAAGAAATTGATCAAGCCTCAGTGATATAAATCAAGATCTTGGATTTAATCAAGTGACAGAGATCTCGTCAGAGTATCATTAATTACAAGGATTTAATCTGAAGAAAATCAAAGTGTCAAAGTCAAGACATGAAGAAACGTCACAGAAGTTAGTCACTCATGAACCAGACAGTACATCGAGTGTCAACATTGAAGTGGTGGAATTGATTCATATATTTTAGTGATTTTCAGAAGATATACAGAAGAATAGATGCTGCTCAAGATTAGTATTAATTCTCTATTAATTAATTAAGTCATATAATTTAATTAAGAAAATAAATTATATCTGCAAAAGATTAATTTATTTGATTAATTAAATTAATTGATTAATTAATTCTGAATTAATATTAAGAATTTTCAGAATTTAAATTGGTTTAAAAATCTGTTTTAATTCAACAAGACAACTGATTGTATTAGTATGACAATCGGTATGACAATCAATAGTCATACCGAAAGTCATGCTAATTCAAAAGGATTGTCTTACCAGAATTTTCATAGGATTTAAATCTATTTATTTTCAGCAAAAACAATCTGTTTGAACTACTATGACAATCGGTATGACAATTGATTGTCATACCGAAAGTCTTGCTAGTTCATTCTGATTGTCTTGCTAGTTCTAAGGATAGTCCTACCGATTGTCTTGCTGAGCTCAGGATTGTCTTGCCAGTTCAATTCTATTCGGTTGATTGATTAAAAGTTACAGAAGCAGTTCATTCAATTATTATTCAATCAACAATACAGAACCCGAGAACAAAAGAAAAAGAAGCAGAACAATATTTCATCTTCTCTGCAAAACTTCAAGATCAATTTCTAGATTGTAAAGTTAAATCCAATCAACTAGAAATCTTTATCTTGTTCTTGTGTAACAATCTAGCGGATCAAAATCCCTAGAACTTAATTCAAATCGCGTTTAGCATTTGATTCTAATTATTGCAAAAATAGAAAAAGTTCATGTCGAATTTATTCTAAATCTGTGATAATTAATTTGAGATTAATTCCTTGTAATCGATATAGTTGTTGTAACACCTTTCAAGTTTAATAATATTCTTATTTAACTTGAATTTTGTTTCACATTTTTTATTCCGCATTTATTCGATTATTCGGTACCGTTTGTATTCAACCCCCCCTTCTACAAACGCATTGGGACCTATCAATTGGTATCAGAGCCTTCTGATTAACGAACAAATCAAGATCCTAGACTTTTGTGATTTTTCAACTCCTTGAATTTTTATTCATTCAAAAATTCATAATGACTTCACAAAAAGTTGGAACCGTTAAAATTCCACAATTTGATAAAGAGAATTATATTATGTGGAAGAAGATGGTGCTCTTGTTTTTACAAGTGGCAAATCCCAAATATTCAAACTTGTTAAAGAAGGGGATAAAAACTCCGATGGTTATTGAACCGGAGGTGATAGTAGATGATGTTGTGGTCACCAAAGCCAGAACCTATCCTAAAGATCCTGAAGATTTTACTCCTGATGAAAAGGAAGAAGCCTCCTTGGATGCCATCCTTCAATTAATTTTAATTGATTCCCTTGATCCCTTGATGAACAGACATGTGATGAACTGTAAAAATTCCAAACACATGTGGGAAACTATTGAGGTGATCAATGAAGGCACAAAGGAAGTTAGGGAGAACAAGTTGGAGATCCTAACCTCTGAGTATGAACATTTTAAATCAAATCCAGGAGAAGGAATTACTGAAGTGTTTGAGAGGTACAATGCGTTGATCAACAACCTGAACATCAATGGAAAATTTTATTCAATCAGGGAGGTCAACAAAAAGTTCCTTTTAACACTGCCAACTCATCTTGAACATAGAATCACTGCCATTAAGGAAGCTAGAGATCTGAGTGAGATTTCTTTGGACATGCTCTATGGAGTGTTAAAAACCTATGAGTTGGAGCAGATTCAACAGAAGGAAGTCTACGGGAAGGATAGAATGGTCAGCACATCTACTGCACTTGTAGCTGAAGGTCAACAACAACAACAATCTCAACAATTGGAGAGAATGGTACAGTGTTCCAAGGCTGAGGAAAATATGTTAGTAGCAGAATATGATCCTCCTACTACAAATCAATCAAGTGATGATTTTTATTCCTTGAAGAGCTGGAGCAATTGGAAGACGAGTCAATGGCCCAAATTGTCAAGAGATTCTCCCATATCAGATTCAAGAGGAATCCCAAGCTTAAGTACAAGTCCAACTACAACAAATTCCAGAAAGGTGGATCTTCATCCTCTAACACCAGCAGTGGTGGATACAAAACAGGGATGGTTGATCGGAGCACCATCAGATGCTATAACTGCAATGAGTTGGGACACTTTGCCACAGAATGTAGGAAGCCAAAGCAAGTAAGAAAGAACTCTGAAAGGGCTTATCTGGCAAAGGGAAGAAGCTGGGATGATACTGAAAGTGAAGATGAAGAAGAAGGAAATCTTGCTCTTATGGCTATTGATGGAAAAGCTTCATCGTCAAGAATATAGGTAAAACTTTCTGATGCTGAAATGATTTAACATCTAAGAGGCAACTTAAATAATGCACATCGTTATAATGAACTGTTAAGTTTACAGATCAAAGACCTTGAGAAAGAGGTCAATGAATTAAGACTTGTGCATATTAATCAAGACAAATTAAAAGAACAAGTATCTTTTCTAGAGAATAGAGTTGACTGTTACAGAAAACTCGAAACTATTCTCAAAGACAAGATCACCGGTCTTGAGACTAAGGTTAGAGCCTAATTCAATTCTTGTTCGAAGGCTAAAGAGTTCTACAGTAAGCAAGCTGTTAATCAAACATCTGGAATAGGTTATGATTACAATGCTGCTATTGGAGAATTAGGCATAAACTCCCCTCCTCATGTCTGTGCTAAAGGGAGGGAAGTACCACATGTGCTTAAGGGTGTTGATGAACCCCTATATAAACCATCAATTACTGAACCATTTGATACGACCTCTTCTGTTATTCAGGAAGAAATACGTGCTGAAGATCATGCTAATGAGAAGGTTGTTTCCAAGTCAAGTGTGTCGAAAGTTCCAGTCAAAGTTGTGAAAGCAACTGAGACTAACTCAGACACACATGAGTTGGATAACAAAAATGCCATGTTTGACATGCATAAATTGCCTGCTATTAATCACTCTCATAAAGCATGTGGTGTTTCTAATTGTATGTCTTGTGCTTTTAATATGATGTATGCTTATTTTAATGGTAAGCATGTTTCTAATGATAAGACTACTCCTCGTCAGCATGTGAATAACAAGAAGCATGATAGGTCTAAGACTGCTAGTCCTTCTAAGGCTAGAAAGGAGACATTTGTGCCTAAGCTTAAACAGAAATTTGTTAAGGCTGTTTACAAGGTCAAATGTTCAGTCATTGAGAAAGTTGAGACAATTAAAATTAAAAATGTTGTTTTGCCTGACAAAGGACAGTTCTACAAGAATGTCGGGCCCAACCAAGTTTGGGTTCCGAAGAAGGGTTAATCCATTTGTGTTGCAGGGCATTAAAACAGGTGAAACCGGGAGTGTGGATTCTTGACAGTGGATCATCAAGACATATGACCGGAGATAGAGCCCTGCTATCAAATGTGGATTGAGAAAGCTGGCCCCCTGGTTACCTTTGGAGATAACAGCAAAGGTTTATCCGAGGGATATGGCTGTTTGCAAGCTGGTAATGTTATCATTGAACTTGTAAATAGTTTCTATATTTTTGCTATATTTATATAAGTTTTTATTTGTATTTTCTGTAATTGTAAATATTGTATGATATATGAAATTGAATGTTGATATCTTGTTGATAGATATTAGGTATTTAATTCATTGATATTTTTTTTTATTATTATTATTTATATTGTATTATTTTTTCATTTTATTTTATTTTTATTTTATTTTAAATTTTATGCAACATAACAATTAGTATCTAAAGTACTTGACAAGTATCGGTCAATGATATGTTGTTAACATTATGTTGCAGATATTTGTAAGCTTTTGACATGAATGAGAATTACTTAGACTTTACCCTAAGTGATCAATGTTTTATCAAAAACTCATTCATATTAAAAAACAAAATCAAACTTCTTTCTACATTAGTGATTTCTTATTTCATGTAAAATCCTTTGAAATCACTATTGTACATCATTACTCTCAAAAGATTAAATGTATAATTTTCATTCATTATAAATCTTAAATACATTTTATCTCTATAGTGCCATATATTCTGTGTTACAGGTTCAGTCTCCAATGACTTACTTTCATTGACAGTCATGAGGTTGAAAACCCACAACGTCTATCCCAGACTGTAAAGACAAACACAAAAACAGAACCAACCAACACTCTCTTACCACTAAATGTAGTATGAATAAGCATGAGGGAGATAGTGCCTTAGTGCACCACATAAGGAAGGTTCTGTAGTCAACCTAGTAGCTCTGTCTCCTACAAAGATGAGTAGTATTTAAACCGAGACAACTGCTAACCCCCATACATCTTCTCAAAAAGATGTAATGGTTGAAAAGGCACAAAAACAGTTACTAGATTCATTCTCTCAACAGGGTGCGTCTATTGAAATTTGCCTGTCGGCCAAGGTATCCTATGTAGTGTCACCACCTCAAATATAAACAATTCTTAATGCACAAGGAAAGGTTACATACACAAAGGATGAGTTGACGGAAACAAGAGTTTGGACCATTTTAAGGTCAGATTCGATTGTTCAAGGTTCGTTAATGGACCAATTGCCTTTACAGGTATTAGGAGAGGATACTGATCTAAAAGCCATATGTCAGTGGTCAGTGTCTACCTCCCCAGGCTTAAATCCCCTGGATACATCTGCGGATAGTGGATCTGACATAGGCGCAGATCGGCAACTTGTTGACAATGATTCAGATATTACCAGATGAGTCACAAGGAAATATCTTCACAGACATTAGAAGGGAACTTTGATCTTTATGCTAAATTCGTTGGATCATTGTTTACCTTCCCAGAATTCAAATCTTGAACCCTAAAAGGGAAACTAGCAACTTGTAGATTATGACAAAGATTCATCTGACGAGTTTAACAAGGATGGGGATTTGCGAACTCCCATTGCACCACCTGTGACCTCCTTAAGGATGGCTAAGGTGATTTTCCTTGCAGGTACAGTGTAAACACGAGTGGAGAGAAGAGTGAAACACATGTGAGGTACACTAAACAGAATCACACACTCACAGTGAGGAAGAAAGAGAAACTTCTTGTTATTTCTTTTCCAACCAAGTGAAATATGAGAACTCCTTCAGACGACGGCATACATTCCTTCTTTAAGGGGGAGATAAAAGCTTAAGTAATAGTTTGGAGGATTCCTCAACTAAGGGGGAGAAATAGTAGGGAGGAAGAAAAAGATCATATGTACACTACACCATACCATTGTTGTTTGTAACTACGGATCCTATTGTACGGGAGAGGTGGTAAAGACAAGGTGATTTTCTAGTAAGGGAAGAAGCTGTTTTCAAAAGGGGAGTACCATTGGTTTTTATCTGCGGATCCTATTGTACGGGAGAGGTGGTAAACGAAGGTCCTCTTTAATCAGTTGATTCTCATAGGGGAAGAAGCAAGAGAGATATGGGCTTCTCAACAGGAAATATGGTTGCACAAATGAAGATGGAACTACTTGAAGATATGTTCAGTCTAGAGGAACATCTACTCGGAATCTGGAAAATGTTAAATCTAGTCCAGAACTTTTCTACTATTTACTTTATATTTCTTTTTATATCTTTTTCTTATTTGTTAGTTGAGTTATCCTCTAGGTATTTGTGTGTTATTTTCTAACAAACAAATAGGGGGAGATTGTAAGTCATATGTCATAGCCTATTTGTATATTCGAGGATTCAACTCAACTCAAATAAGAATGTAATAAGTAAATAGTGGATCTACCGTCAGAGAGATCTCGCAAAGTAACATCTGTCAGAGGATTCAGAAATAAGGTTCATCTACAGACTTGAGGAGTTAATTCACTGGAAGAAGTTCAAGAAATTGATCAAGCCTCAGTGATATAAATCAAGATCGTGGATTTAATCAAGTGACAGAGATCTCGTCAGAGTATCATTAATTACAAGGATTTAATCTGAAGAAAATCAAAGTGTCAAAGTCAAGACATGAAGAAACGTCACGGAAGTTAGTCACTCATGAACCACAGACAGTACATCGAGTGTCAACATTGAAGTGGTGGAATTGATTCATATATTTTAGTGATTTTCAGAAGATATACAGAAGAATAGATGCTGCTCAAGATTAGTATTAATTCTCTATTAATTAATTAAGTCATATAATTTAATTAAGAAAATAAATTATATATGCAAAAGATTAATTTATTTGATTAATTAAATTTATTGATTAATTAATTCTGAATTAATATTAAGAATTTTCAGAATTTAAATTGGTTTAAAAATTTGTTTTAATTCAACAAGACAACTGATTGTATTAGTATGACAATCGGTATGACAATCAATAGTCATACCGAAAGTCATGCTAATTCAAAAGGATTGTCTTACCAGAATTTTTATAGGATTTAAATCTATTTATTTTCAGCAAAAACAATCTGTTTGAACTACTATGACAATCGGTATGACAATTGATTGTTATACCGAAAGTCTTGCTAGTTCATTCTGATTGTCTTGCTAGTTCTAAGGATAGTCCTACCGATTGTCTTGCTGAGCTCAGGATTGTCTTGCCAGTTCAATTCTATTCGGTTGATTGATTAAAAGTTGCAGAAGCAGTTCATTCAATTATTATTCAATCAACAATACAGAACCCGAGAACAAAAGAAAAAGAAGCAGAACAATATTTCATCTTCTCTGCAAAACTTCAAGATCAATTTCTAGATTGTAAAGTTAAATCCAATCAACTAGAAATCTTTATCTTGTTCTTGTGTAAGAATCTAGCGGATCAAAATCCCTAGAACTTAATCTCAAATCGTGTTTAGTATTTGCAAAAATAGAAAAAGTTCATGTCGAATTTATTATAAATTTGTGATAATTAATTTGAGATTAATTCCTTGTAATCGATACAGTTGTTGTAACATCTTTCAAGTTTAATAATATTCTTATTTAACTTGAATTTTGTTTCACATTTTTTATTCCGCATTTATTCGATTATTCGGTACCGTTTGTATTCAACCCCCTTCTACAAACGCATTGGGACCTAACATGATCTAATCATAAAAACCAAATATTGAAAAAATCAGAAAATTCAAAATTAAATCTGATAACATTAAATCACAGATTACAGGGCCAAAACGACGTCAAATGCCTTACAGATCAGTCGATGATAGCTTTATCTATCAGTTACGTTCAGACGCTCGATTCCATATGAAATTACGTATTCGTTCACCCAAATCGGACACAAGACACATATTTCAGCAAATCCGCTGCATCCGATTCAGAATCGTATCAAATATGATTCTTATAATAAGAACAAACACAAAATATGTATATATCAGTATATATACATTTTATATAATCATCATATGATTATACAACTCTCATGAATATCATATATTCAAAACATATATTTACATACGCATATATAAACATAACAACATGTAAAACATACCAAATCGCATACATAACAGTCATGGAATATTGTATACATGTTATCATCATAAAATCAGTAAACACATAAACGAATTAGACACTTTTCGAAAGTAGCTCTGATGTCATTGTTGGGTTTCGAGCACATAAACGCAACGCAAAAACAATAATTAAAATGTAAAAAATCAGAATTTTCGAAACCCGCCGTAGGATCCATGCGAAAAACATATATTTAATTTGTAGATCCGATTTTTTACCTTAAGAAGCTTTACCAATTGGTTGACTAATGGTGATCCAAAGCTTGTTCAATCACCACACATCCCGCTCTCGCGATCTACGCTCTATCGGTATCCACACGAATGCTTGAACTCAAGGATTGAATGTGTACTAGCACAAACTTGTTTCTTCTTGCTCTCTCCATTTTCTCCCTAGGTGGCTAGGGTTTTAGTAAAAGTCTTGCTAACAAAATCAGCCACACAAGAGATATTATATAGAGAAAAACGAATCATAACTCTTAACTAATTAGGAGTTATTATTAATTCGAAATTCTTATTTCTATTATAATTAAGTCTCACTTAATTATTTAACAAATAAATTTCATAATTAATATTAGTAAATTCAAATATCAATATTTATCTAATTAATTAAGTCATACTTAATTAATATTATAAATAATTCGATTACTTTAATATAATTTAAATCCAGTTTAAATTAATTAGTCCTTCAATCATTCTTAGTGTGTGACCCTATAGGTTATTATTACGCTGGCAACGGATTTTAAATCTAATTTAAAATCGTAAACAATGAGTAGCATCTAGTAATACATCATTGCTACCCAAGTAATAATAATTGAATCGGTGATCGATTAAACCTTTTGTGAATAATGTACAATGTAATATAATCCCTTTAACTAAATATTATAGATTAAACTAGAGGCATGTAATGTGTCATCCTCGTCATAGTTTAATCCAAGTTTCCTTGATCAATGAGTAGACTATCATATCAAATCAATATTTGAACGTGGCTACGCATTTCATAGTCTAGCTCACACAAGAGGCCAATAATATCACTCCTAAAATAGGAGGGTTAAATCCCATCTAGATCATCCATATTTCTCATACGATTCATAATATACCCAATGTCCACTTTTATCATTACCCGGTCAAGGATAACTTTTAATGGAATCAATGTATATTAATTCTCGTATAGAAATATAATGACTTCAGGTCTAAGGACCATTACATCATTATCACTGTGAGAATTACATATGACACAACAGACATGTAGAATCTCACATTGGGTCTGTCCAACACCATGTACATATACATATGCCAGTGTTTTTTACTTTAGTATCACTATACCTATGATCAATGAGATGTGATCATCAGTCAACAAACACACCAGTCTTAATGCATTATTATTGTCCCTTAATAATAATACTCGACTAGGGACCTTTCGGAATATATCTTGCTCAACAATCTCCCCCTATTTGACTATTACACCTGACGGTCAAATAATAATGGAGAAGCAATAGTTTGAAGGGTAACTCAACTAACCATAACCAAAAATCTTCAAACAGCTTTCAACTTTCAATCCTAGACTTGGAAATAATACTATCTTATATCTACCGCATCTTCTATACACATTCAGCTTCAGCAGAGAATAAATTCTTCTCTCCCTTATGTAAAGTTGCAGATAGATACGTCTTCCAAACACTGTCATCGACAATCTTCAGATCTTCCCATAAAGCACATAGAAAAGATTTTGGAATCCAGAAACGAAACAATTCAGCAACGAAACCCAATAATCTCTCCCCTAAGATGAAGAATCCCTTCCTTAGTACAATAAGGTTAAAAATACCTCTTCTTCGTTATAAAAAGACTATCAGTCCATAATCTCTTTATAATCTCTCCCCTTAGTTGAGTAATCCTTCAAATTGTATTCATAGTAGAACCTTAGGATCAACCAACAAAGTGAAGAGATTATTTGGTAACCATTCCTCATAGTGCAAGTGTGTGATTTCTATTTAGTGATCTCATATTTGTGTTTCACTCCACTCTACACTCAAGTGTTTGTCACTCAGTCTCACGGTATGTCACTCACTCAAAGCTCCAAACATCCAAGTGTGCCTGCAAGATAATCCTTTTCATAGAAAAGTTTCCTTCCAGCTTCAAGGATGGAAGCTCTCAGTCAATAGATTCAGGAATGTTCCTTCTGAGAGGAGAAATTAGGATTCTTTTAAGTGGCAGAATTCCTGATATCCCTCAACTTCCATGAAGAAGTATACCTCATAAACTCTTCAGATAATATCTGAGTCCTTATTTACGAGCTACAATTTTGACTAAGTCAAAATCATTTCCAGATTTAAATTCTAGGATGATAACTAATGATCAAAGATATGCCATTAGGGATCAAAGATTTCTTCTAAATTTTGTGAGGACTTATCAGATTCTCCAAGATCTTAATGCAAAAGGTCAGAGTCCAAGATCATTTGGCATATCATAGACTAGGATATGAGAATTAAGATCGAGCAACTTCCAGGATCATATGTTCTCATTCAAGATCAGAGATAAAGAGCAGAACATGATCCAGGATTTCAACCATTGCCACTGACCTTGATATGGTTTGACAATGATTGTTGCGTCACTACGTTCTAGGTGTGTGTGAATCTCACATTTGCATTGGAAACATTATAATCAAGGGGTAGTGACTCTTATATAGATGCCCTGGATGACAGGCGAATTTTCAATAGATAATATTCTGTTGGGAGAATGCACCTAGTAACTATTTATATGCCTTTTTAACTCTATATCCTTTTGAGAGAATACATATGAGCTTACAGATGTCTCAGGTTATAAATACGCCACTTCTTTGTGAGAGACAGAGCTATAGGGTTGACCTTTCCTTCCTTATGTGGTGCTTCTTGGCACTATCTCCCTCATTCTCAACAGAACACCAATACCAAATTGTAATTTTGTCCGATCACTAAGTTGATATCTCAAGAAAATTAAGTGAATCAGAACAAAATATGGGGAATATATCAGAGTAAGGTAATGGAATACTATTTGAGAAGTGTTTGGTTCTAATGACTTAGGTTAGAACCTATGATTGATAAGCTCTTAGTCAGTTCTTAAAACCACTGAGGGTGTTGAAGATCACAAACATCCGAAGTACAATATCAGAGAATTTAATGATCAAGAACAGAGTAATTTCAGAACCAGAGTTCTTTTAACTTTATTTACCACAATATGGATTCATGAAGGATGTCTCAGATGATCATGCTTTCTGATTCTTTTGACAATGCTAATCAATCAAATCTCATTAGCTCAAAACAGTTCAAGTTAGTCCAATACAGATCAATACTATAAGGGAAAGGGAGTGAACATTGTTCTAAACTTATAAGACTCGCATAAGGTAATCAGAGTATAAGAAATATATCATGATCTAATATCCATAACAGAGTATAAGCATAGGAAGATCATCAGAGTTACACACAGGGTCAACATATAAGTCATAAAATCAATTAATTATGCCAAGAGTGTATCCAACAAGTATGCACCAATTGATTAGTCAACACAAGACGGAACCAATTAAAACTACTTCTGACATAAACATATCACAACTATCATTAGTTATGATGCATATTTATTCTAGCATAAGACATATAGAGTTATTCTAGCATAAAAAGAGAATCACAGTGACCAAGGAATCTGTTGTCAGAGTTACCTAGGGTCTGAAGCTCAAAAATCATACAGAATTACTCAGAAAACATGATTTAATCACACAGAATCTAATCAAAGTACTCAAGATAGTTGCACAGGATCTAAACCCATAAATCAGAGTTATGATATAATCACAAAAGAGATTACAAGATCTTAAATTAGAGTGCAAATAAAATTAAGATGTGTGTGTGTGTGTGCTAAAATAAATATCAATATTAAGAGTGTTTGCATCATAGAAAACATATAGCATGTAAACATTCAAACAACTCATATATTGCATCAAAAACTCTAACTTACTTACCACTAGAATATAACATATAAATCATGGTAATCAATTAGCTTCAAAACAAGTTTACAAATATGGATATATACATATATATATATATATATAATTAATTGGACAAATTCAACATGCCAAGTTCACTAACCAACTTATTGAAGGTAACTTCATCAAGTGGCTTCATGAAAATGTCTGTAATTTGGTCTGTTGTGGGAACATTATGAAGTTCCACAATACCATTCTTTATATGCTCTCGAATGAAATGATACCTTATATCAATATGTTTAGTCCTTGAATGCCGAACAGGATTGTTTGAGATTGCTACAGCCCTTGTGTTGTCATATTAGATATAAACCTTCTTCAAGTCAAGTCCATTGTCTCGGAGTTGGTTTCTCATCCAAAGAATTTGAGAACAGCAGCTTCCAGCAGCAATGTATTCAGCTTCAGCAGTAGAAGTAGAAGCTGAATGTTGTATCTTACTAAAATAAGAAACCAATCTTCTTCCAAGAAATTGACAGCTTCCTGAAGTACTCTTCCGATCAATCTTATAACCAGCATAAGAATAAACTGTATAGCCAATAAGATCAAAGCCCGTATCTTTAGGATACCAGATACCTAGATTAGGTGTACCCTTCAGATATCTGAAAATTCTTTTAATAGCTATCATATGTGATTCCTTCGGATCAGCTTTGAACGATACACACAAGCATGTTGCAAACATAATATCTGGACGACTTGCAGTCATATAGAGTAATTATCCAATCATGCCTCGATAATAAGTGATGTCCACCTTCTTACCAGGCTTTTCTTGATCAAGCTTTGTGGCAGTTGCCATCGGAGTCTTAGCAGGTGTTGAATCTTCCAACTGATATTTCTTCAGAAGATCTCTGATGTACTTCATTTGACAAATGAAAATACCATCTGATTTCTGACTCACTTGTAGTCCAAGAAAGAAGTTCAAGTAGAAACCATTTTTAAGTGAAACCATTTTATGATTCTTATGAAACAGAGTCTTATCTATGACACCTCTACTGAAACCATTTTCAAGTAGAAATTCTGAGAGAGTGTCATACCATGTTCTTGGCGCTTGCTTTAGACCAGAAAGAGCCTTGAAGAGAAAATAAAAAAAATTTCAAACTCCGGATCTATGAAACCAGGGGGTTGCTCCATATAGACCTCTTCTTCAAGCTCACCATTCAGGAAAGCACTTTTCACATCCATCTGAAATATCTTAAAATTTGAATATGCTGCAAATGCTAGAAACATCCTGATGGCTTCAAGTCTAGCAACCGGTGCAAAGGTTTCATCGTAGTCAATCCCTTCTTCTTGAGAGTATCCCTTAGCAACCAGTCTCGCCTTATTCATTGTTGCTACTCCATCTTCATAAAGCTTGTTTCTGAAATCCCATTTTGTGTTAATCACCGATTTGTCTTTAGGTCTGGGTACAAGCTTCCACACTTTCTGTCTTTCGAACTGATTGAGTTCCTCTTGCATTACAATCACCCAATCAGGATCCCCAAGAGCTTCATCTACTTTCTTTGGCTCCATTTGAGATAGAAACCCAGAATAGAAACATTCATTTGTTGTAGCTCTTCTAGTATTGACTCCAGCATCAGGATTACTAAGTATCAAGTTCCGAGGATGATCTTTACTCTATACTCTATGTCTTGGTAGACTATCCCTTGATGACTCAACATTTCCAGAATTATATTATGTCTGACTACCGGATCCTTGTTCTTCTCTTTGTTCTGCTCCCCTGAGTTATTTCCAGCTTGATCTCTAGAATCTGAAGCTTGAGGACTAGTCCCTGAGATAGTGTGACTATCATTACTTATCTCATGACCATTACCTTCAGAGTCTTCATCAGAATTATGATCATCAGGATTATTGCCATAGTCATTGTTGTCTGCAACAACTTTAGGATCATCTTCTCCATCGGAAAGATCTTCAACATCAAGATTATGACTATCATCTTCCTTCTGAATACTTGGGAGCTTGGCGTCATCAAATGATACATTAAGGATTTCCACAACCTTTTGATCACTAATTACATACACCCTGTAAGCTTTTGACTCCAGAGAATAGCCCAGAAAGATACCTTCTTCAGCTTTAGCATCAAACTTTCCAAGATGCTCATCGTCCTTAAGCACAAAACACTTTCCTCCAAACACATGAAAGTATTTCACTGTTGGTTTCTTGTTGGCCATTAACTCATAAAGGGTTTTCTCGTGCATCTTGTTGATCAGGGTTCTGTTTTGAGTATAGCATGCAGTATTAACTACTTCAGCCCAAAAGTAGGTAGGAAGATTGGCTTCATTAAGCATAGTCCTTGCAGTTTCAACTAATGTTTGATTCTTCCTCTCAACCACTCCATTTTATTGTGGAGTCCTTGGTGCTGAAAACTGTCTTGAGATGCCCTTCTCGACACAAAAATCATTCAGCTTTGCATTTCTGAATTTTGTTCCATTATCTGATCTGATTGTTCGCACAGGCACTCTAGCTTCTAACCCAATCTTGTTGATGTGATCAATAATCATAACAGGTACTTCATCCTTTGAATGTAAGAATAACACCCACATGTATCTGGAATAGTCATCAACAATAACTACGCCATATTTCTTTCTTGACATAGACATGACATTGACAGGGCCAAACAAATTCATGTGAAGGAGTTGTAGTGGTTCACTGATATCAGTCATTGTCTTCTTCTTGTGTGATACCCTCTTTGACTTTCCCTTCTCACATGCTTCACAAAGTCCATCAAGACTGAATTCCATCTCGGGCAATCCTCTCACTAATTCCCTCTTAACCAAAGAATTCATGGTCTTGAAGTTCAAGTGGGAGAGCTTCTTATGACATAACCAACTTTCATCTGAAGAAGTTTTACTGTAGAAGCACATTACTTGACCATCTGCAGAATTCCAGTCAGCTACGAACAAATCACCCTTTCTAACTCCATTGAGAGTTAGCTTTTCATTCTTCTGATTATAGATCAAACACTTCTCCTTCTTGAATAAAACTTCGCATCCTTTGTCATAGAACTGACTGATACCGAGGAGATTATGCATAAGACCTTCGACCAGAGAGATTACTTCAATGATGACATTTCTAATTTCCGAACAGCCATATCCCGTAGTATAACCTTTGATGTCATCACAAAAAGTAACCACTTGACCAGCTTTCTCAACCACCTTTGATAGCAGGGCTCTATCTCCAGTCATATTCCTTGAACATCCACTGTCCAGAATCCACATGACCTTCTTCTGCTTAATGCCCTGAAAACAAAGATGATTAAGTTTTCTTTGGTATTCAAACCAAGTTGGGCCCAGAAGACTTAGAATCATTTGAATATATAACATTTCTCTTAACATAATTGACAGGCTTAACAGTTTTTGCTTTATCATTGACTGTTTCCTTGTCACTTTCAGAAGCACCAACAGACTTGCTCTTAGGCTTGGTGATAGGTACCACTTTCCTAGCTTTAGGAGGGCTTATAGTTTTTCATCTACTAGTGTTCTTACTAACATGTTTATCATGATCATGAGATGTATTATGTGAGTGTGGAATCAAGATAAGTGTGCATGAAAGATACTACACATGGCGTGCAAACAGATTTATCACACTTCAAAACTTTAGGCATATTAGGCATGTTATGCACATAAGCATTCTTAATATTGTCTACTTTAACCTTTCTACAAGCATGAGTAAGGTGACCAACAGAACCACAATTATTACATAACTTCCTAGGGCCATTAGTTCCTATCCTGCCATTTCTACTTATATTCTTCTTATTCTTGGAAGTAAAACCTACCCGAGCAGATAAGTCAGAGTCACTAGCAACAGACATAGGTTTCTTTGCCTTTTGTCTCCTTGAGAGCTTGAGATCCTCAACAAGCATCTCATGATGAATATAAAGATTATCTTCATCAAAGGGATCAACAGTAGCTTTCTTAAACAGAGGCTTTTTAACTTCATTAAGAACATGAGGTGTACTAGGGGGATTAAAAAATTTCTCTATAGGCTCATTTCAACTACTCGTTTCTTAGAAGCTTTTCTAAGTTTGTCGTAGTCTAAGCCTATCCCAACCTTTCCACCTACTACTTAATCAGCTATGATCTTTTTAGCAAGATTTGCAGAATCAATAAAAGCATGTAATTTAGTTTCTAATTCTGCATTCTTGTTCTTAAGCTCTTCCTCTGTCTCAAGGTGCTTAGTAATCTTAAGCTCTAAATATCTATTGGTTTGCTTAAGATTCTCAACATTGACCTTATCTAGAACTAACTTATCATTTTTCATCTTTAACTTTCTTTAGTTCTACTTTAAGGTCTTCGATATCAAGTAGAGTACATCTTAGTTTAGTACTAACGTTTCTATACACTTCTTTTACGGGATCATGTTGTTCAATGCATTTATTTGTATTGCATCGTGCCTTAAGATAGTGATGAGAAACAACATTTCCATACACCAGGGCAGTCTGCCTGAAGGTGACACAATGTTCATTCTCACATAACTTATCTGTAGGTAAAGCAAGAATAGTTGGAAATGTTACCTGAGAAGAAGATTCTGCCAACAATGCAAGATTTCCATATTGTTCTTCTTCATCGTCAATGGCATCCCTTGTTTGTAAGATTTCACTGGATACTTCCTTCAGCTACCTGAGTCCTTCTTCTGATAAGCTTTTCCCTTATCCCTTGTTTGTTGAGACTTCCTACATTCAGTGGCAAAGTGCCCAACCTCATCACAATTTGGTGAGGTAAATTATGGTCACCAAATTATGGTCTGTTTCTAACCTGCGACCAAAGCTTACTAGAGATGCTAGAAGTGATTTTTGAGTTAGGATTATTCTCATGCAATCTAACTTGTGACCAGGGATGATGTACATATACTTGGAATTTTATGTTAGCTAATGTTAATTCCCTGAGACTCTTACAAAGTCAAGATTAGTTATGTAATTAAATATTGAATTATATTATCAGGATATTGATTCTGATATTCAATATACTGATCAGGGTGACTCCTACTACAAGGTAGTGATCATTTTGACTTAGTTTGTATAGAGCACTGCTTCCCAAAGTTGTCCTATCTTCAAGTCTTCTCTCTTGAGTCCTCGTCTGAAACATAAAACCCCCGGATACGAATCCTCACTTAACAGTCGTTCTAATGACAGTACTTAGTTTTCTTTCACGAATCACTGACGTCTAGTGCAATGGTCTGGTTCATAGATGATTAGTTTCGCTCTCTGGCCTTCATATTATATCTTCTCAAATCATTTTCAAGTCTTCTATCAGATATAACCAAATTCACTAGAAATCCATGAGGTCTTCACACCGATTCTGATAATTGCTTCAAATGACTCCAACCTTATTCCTCTGATGCCTGAACATATTAATGAATTTCATACGGATCACTGTTGACATCTTCTTCACTGTAGCTAACAAAATCTTTTATGTATATGACCAATAAACAATCTGTATTGATTCTAGTGGAGCATAGATTATTTCAAAGTCCTTGTTCTATGTTGACGAAGACTCACTTTCTTGGTTGTAGATACTGTTGAGCAAGATTGAAGCTGTATGTATAACTCAACAATACTGGTTTGGATAACTGTCATCTCTTCAAGTCTTCTCTCTTGAGTCTTCGTCTGAAATATAAAACCTGTATTCCCGGATACGAATCCTCACTTAACAATCGTTCTAATGACAGTACTTAGTTTTCTTTCACGAATCACTGACGTTTAGTGCAATGGTCTGGTTCATAGATGATTAGTTTCGCTCTCTGGCCTTCGTACTATATCTTCTCAAATCATTTTCAAGTCTTCTATCAGATATAACTAAATTCACTAGAAATCCATGAGGTCTTCACACTGATTCCGATAATTGCTTCAAATGACTCCAACCTTATTCCTCTGATGCCTGAACATATTAATGAATTTCATACGGATCACTGTTGACATCTTCTTCACTGTAGCTAACAAAACCTTTTATGTATATGACCAATAAACAATCTGTACTGATTCTAATGGAGCATAGATTATTTCAAAGTCCTTGTTCTATGTTGAATTATCCAAACCAGTATTGTTGAGTTATACATACAGCTTCAATCTTGCTCAACAGTATCTACAACCAAGAAAGTGAGTGAAATACATCTGTTTAACCACCAAACATTGCAAACATTTCCAAATTCCAAAGCAATGTGTCATGGTAAACAAAAAGCTGATAATAACTCTGGAGACAGACTTGGAGACAAAGCAATACAAGACTAATGAAGATGAAGAAATGATCAAGTTACTGGGGAGATATTTGAAAAATGCTGAAGCCAATTTTCCTAAAACCCAAATGAATACAAATGGTGATTTGGATGATGATGAGCAGAAGAAAGATGATCAAAAACCTTCTGGCTCAAATCCAAGTCAATCCTTTAAGGAAACTGGCAACAAGGAAGGAGATAAGAAAAGAGATGCCAAGAAGAAGGGAAATGATGAGAAGAAGGGTGATGAAAGAAGAAGAAAGAAGAAGGAGGATGATTCAGGAACTAAGAAAAATGCTCTATTAATCCAAATTAAACAAACTCAAACCTCTAATCTAACAAACTCAAACACTTTACCACCTCTAACCTCTAAGCCTAAGTTTTTGTATAAACACACTTAAAAGACCATACTAAAAATACCAATCACTTCCAGCCAAACTTCTCTAAAGAAAATATCAAACCTACCTTCCTTCAAGCCACCAATCAAAACTCATTACAAATATGTTGGAAGAAAGCCAAAGAAACTGCAAGTTATTAAGAGGGCCATCTAGAACTATTTTAATCAAAATGATTTTGTACCTCTAAACTAGTGCGTCACAGATGATGACTACTTTCAACAACAAGCTGAAGAAATGGTCAAAGTTTGGGTTGTATCATTGAGGGAAGATAGATTTACTATCAAGATGGATCCTACACCTTGCTTGGCAGAAATTTAATGGATACATTTTCAACCATGGAGATTAAGAGGGTGATTAGCTTAATGAAGGATAAGGATACAAGTACAATGGCATGGAGATCTGTACTGGCTCTATAGTTGATAGTAAGGGAAGAAAGAAGAGCAAAAGAAAAGGCCGAAATAGAGGAGAGGGAAATAAATATGTTGAAGAGATAGAAATGCTTGAGCAAAGATCTGAAGAACTTAAGAAAAAGGGGATGAGAATAATTTCCAAGGATGGACATTTTCTGAACATAAAAGTTGGCAGATTCTCAAGAATCAGAGTTGGTTACTTAAATAATTATTTATTCAATGAGTGGCTCAAGCTTGTGGAAGCTCTAAGAGGGACACAAACCATAGAGGAACTGCAAGTACTTGTAGACTTAGAGGACCTCATTAGACAAGAAACAGGCTATGAGAAATTTGTATAATGAATGTACTTATTGAACTCATGTAATCATTTAATGTATAACCTTGTACTTCTGTCAATTTTATGTAATCTTTTATTGTTCATTTTTAACTTGGGGTTAGTCTTGTTACCAGGCATAAATTTGTGATACGCAATCTTCTCACAAATTGGGGGAGATTGTTGTGCAAGACATACTTGTATCATTACAAGACTAAGTCAAATTGACAGCCCTAAGAATTAGTTGTATAATAATCTAAAATTGTTTTTTTACTGTATTACCTGAGTCTGTAAAAATGTCAAAGATTAGACTGAAGTATTTTTTTGTAAAAAGTTTCAATCCTAAGAATAAACTCTGGAAGAAGATCAAGAAGATCATGCCTCAGAGAGATTGTGAAGAAGGTTGGAGTTGAATAAATATGTTTTAGGAAAAATGTTCTAAGTCAAGATATCTACAAGTCACAAATCAAGTCATATAGAGAAGTCAATCGAGAACTCCAGAATGACTTATCAAGAAGTGCAAAATAATTTATAGAGAAGTCTCAAAGATATCGACAAGTCATTTATACATTAGAGAACTCAGAGATATCGACAAGTCAAAATGAAGATATGAAGATTGGAGATATCGATAAATCAATTTTCTCATTAGAGATCTCAGAGATGTCGACAAGTGATTTCTACATGCAGAAGTTTGGAGACCTCGACAAGCCAAGTTCACTTTATAGAGAACTCAGAGACCTCGACAAGTCAAAACACTTGTAGAGAACTAAGAGATCTCTATAAGCTATTATACTTATCGAGATGTCAGTTTCCTATACAACAAGTAAAATATTCAAGACTATCAATCAACAAATGATCTAATCAGTTAGATTGAAAAGTCTACAAAAGTAGTTTGAAGAGTGCAATATCAAAGGCCAAGATTAACTTACAAAGCAAAGTCACAGACTTACAGGATTTGCAAAGATACACTAACCCAGAAATGGAAAGCTTTAGAGATAACTTAAAGTAGGGTTTAGTACATCTTATTACATGTTGTGTAAACCTGTGTTTACTAATCTATAAAGTAAACACTGGTCCTTTGCTTTTAAATAGTATCAAAAAGATCTAGTTTTTCTGGTAACTCTCTCAAGGAAGAAGCTGAGTTCTTTATCTACAAAGAACCCAGGATTTGTAGCAAGACACTAGGTTAATTTTAATACAAAATTAAGTGTCAAAATATTGTGTGCACTATTTTATTTTAGTTAACATAATATTACTGCATTTCTAATCTGCTTTGTTAACCAAGTAACAAAAATTCAAAAAACCTTAAAAATATCCAAAACACATTCACCCCTTTGTGTTGTTTTCATTACCACCCCATCGTCGCCCATCCCAGCTACATCCTATATTTCTCTCTTTAATAAACATAACACGTATATATACACACAAATCCTCCTATCTTCGCTGCACTCATAGTCTCAACACCGTCGTGCCAGAATCATCGCTTAATAATAAGTCAGCGATGCGCGTCCACGAATTGACCATAGATCTACATATTATTTTGATGATTTTTGCTTGACACGCGAGTCTGTGGTGGTGGTAGTTAAGATTATGGTGATTTTTATTTTTATGTTGGTGGTCAGATTTAATGAGGAGACCAAGTGGTGGGATCTAGGGCTAAACATTCGGTCGGTTCGATCCAAAATCGGACCGAACAGAAATGACCGAAAAATCGAATTACCATTTTTTCTTGGACCGAACCGGACCGAAATTAAATTATAGACCGGATCGAACCAAATTGAAATAATTCGGTTCGGTACGGTTTTTTGCCGAACTGACCAAATTTTTTAAAAAATATAAAACTGTAACAAAATTTTAAACCAAAAATTATAAAATCTGAAATTTAACTAAAGTAAGGTGATATCTAAAGTTCTAAGAGCATCTCCAACCATGAAAAACCCTTAGCTAAAATTAAGTTAACATACCAAAAATAGAAAAATATGTCAATCTCTTCAAAAATTCGCACTCCAACTATATTCACCTGTTAGGAATATGTTGTGTACTTGATGATAAGATTAACAAAACACCTTAGTAGATTTACCTTAGTGAAATTTGTAGCTCTCGACGGATGCTTTATTACTATCCCGAGAGATGATATTTATAGTCCCGACTGATGGTAACTGAACATCCATCGAGAGTGTAGCTTATGTAACAATAAGTTTGTAGCACATTTCTGCAAGCAACAATGTGTAGATTATATAGGAGTATTTAAGTCATGCTGACTACTAGTTGATATACAGAATAGGGTGACTAATTGTAAATATAAGATGTCTTATAATTCTGTATAAATGAAATGTAGTCAAGTGACTGAAAAGGCTCCCGACGGATGGTTCACAAAGGCTCCCGACGGATGGTCAACAAAAGCTCCTGACGGATGATCAACAATGTCCCGACGGATGATCTAATTCAAATATTTGTTGACAGTGACAACACAGTCACATCACTACGCCATAGATGGGCTAATAAGACACTCATTTTACGTTACCTTAGGCCCGTTTTATGTTGCAATAGACCTATTGTAACGCCAAATCACCATTTCATCCGCAAATGTTGCCATTGCTATCTAATGTAATGTTTTGATTATCAACCGTAACACAACTAAAAACATTACCTTAGGGAGATAGAGTAACACTAGATAAATCAAACGTAACGGCAATTCAGTGTTACCTCAGCATTTGAAAAAATCATGTCGGACCCACCTGACTGGACTGCCACGTAGGCAGCCACGTCATATAGTGGGACCCACTGCCACGTGGCGAGCCAATGCCACGTGGACAACCACGTGGATTGCCTCATCAAGTGGGACCTACTGCCACGTCCTCATGTGGGGCCCACTGCCACGTCATCATGTGGGGCCCACTGCCACGTCATCATGTGGGGCCCACTGCCACGTCATCAAGTGGGGGCCACTTTTTGAGACCCTGTTTTGTTGCCACATCAGCATGTGGGACCCACATGTGGGCTCACTTTTATTACTGATGTAACAGTAAATAAATCTAATGTAACACTGTATTTTGGCAAAAGAAACACAAATTTAGATTCTGTAACAATGATAAATATAGCTATTGTAACACTAATAGATAACATTTCGAAATGTAGTTTTGATAAACACAATACTGCCATTAGCAAAATTACAATTCAACCATACCAAAACATATTCCCCAACAAACTAGTCTTACACCATTCAGAACACCAACTCCGCCAACATAATAACCACTTCGCCAAAATTATAGTACGATTCACTACATCACTCCACCAAAATCATATTAACAAGAACACCAAACAATCCCCAAATTCCAACACCAACCAAACCAAATAAACACCATCCACCACCAATTACAGTGAGTACGAAAAGTTATAAACCAACAATTCAAAAGTCTAAATAACATAACTGTCCATACTATCAACTCAAGCTAATGCTTGTAAAGAGAAATATCTAAGAAGAAGTTCGGGCAGTCCCGGCAGTCTTGGAAGTCCCGGCAGTCCCGACAGTCATTGGTGTACCATTTTCATCATCCTCGCTTGAAATATTAGCATCAACTTCTCCTATGTCCAGATTCAAGCCTGGATTAGCTGCTGCGATCTTTTTGAGAATAACTGACAAGTTATCCTGCACTTTCTTGGAAAAATTTTCTTCGAGTTCAGCCTCAAGTTCTCCCCTGATCTTTGTAGTCAAATCTTCCAAATAAGTGTCTGCAGGAGCCGAATCTGATTCCATCGCTTTCTTGTTCTTTCTCTACAAGAAAAATGTTGTTAAATATTAATCAATTTTACCATAGAATTGTGCTACACAACTACACAACTACTAACAAGGTTTGCATTAAGGTGGCCTATACTAATACCTAATAGCCTTTTATTTCTGCTAAGTCTCTTATGTTATTTGTTTTACCAAATAAATTAAACCAACAAAACATACTTGGCAAAGCATTTTTGTATCTCTTAATTTTCAAGAAATAGACAAATTGAACTAAATAAACCACCTTTATTTACCGTGCAGCATTTAACCTCCATAAAAAAAGTAAAGTACTTACGTTTCTTTTTTGCGGAGCAGCCGTAGTCTTGTATGTTCGGCCATCTTGTTCATGAGATTGCAAATAAATTTCAGCTTTTGATGGCGAGGCGAGATTATGATCAGTCTCTTTCTATTATAGAGCACAAAAGAAAAAGACAAGGTTATCTAGCTCAAAGTTACCACATAAATATAGATTTACTTAAGAAAAATTGCACATCAACTATTTAAAAAATGCTTAAGTACTAACATTCAATCAAAGGATTTATGAACAAACAACGAGGTAGTCATTATTATTCAGTAGACACAATCCAAGTGTGTACAGGAAGTCAATGAAGGCAATATTAATGCAGTTCTGAAATTGAATCTAAATTCAAGCAAATACCAGCAAAAAATAGACATGCATCTGATTTCTGAAGAATTAAAGCACAAAAGTGTTTGATGGCACTTGACATGAATAACTAAATTATTGTGTCTGCGAGCTCTATTTTATTGGTTTTTTCGGGTTGTTCACAGTGAATTATTTAGCTTCTTAATTAAATTTGTAATAATCTGAATATCATAACTAATCAGTCAATTAAATAATTGATAGTTATAATGATGATATCGACAAGGACAGATACATTATTTAAAAAAGGGGGGGTTCTAACATGTCTCATTTTAAAATTGGATTTAAGAACATGTCCCCATCTAATTAAATTATAAATTTATCCTATAATCAAAATTTAATCCAATTTAACTTAACCATGGGGCCGTAATTATAATATCAAAATAAAAGGGGAAATATTCATAAATGTACTAGTTAATTTAGGAATCATATCAACTTCTCTCCAACTTCTGCACTACTGTTGGCACCCTGATTGTGTGGGTCAGTTACCGAAGCGCGGATTACTTTGTTATCATGTGCTAATTCTTGTAAAAAAAATTGCACAATCCAGTTTGAGAATCTTTAAAATCATTAAAATCATATTAAAAAGAAGCACGAAGGCACCTTCACCGACTCATCTCCCCAATACTTTATCAGCAATTTAAAATTCTCGAGCGGAATCTCCTTGGGCCTATGTTCAAGCCTTTCATCATCAGTGGCATGCTGTGTGTAATGCTTTGCCTTCATCCGAGACTTGTAAGTCCTCCAGTATCTATTAATTGTCTCATAAACCCAGGACTGAGCTTCATTCTGAATAATATAATGGTCCTAATATATAATAAACTCAAGATCAATAAAATGAAGGGGTTAATTGAAAAATAAATGAAACTGAGGTTTAGGTAATAGAATTTACCCGAGTATAGTCCCACATTTTCTTCTTCAATTATTCAGGAACCAGGCGCCAGTTGACATAAGTAAGAGAGACATTGTCCTTTGCAACTGTTCCGAGAAAATTACTCAGCTCTCTCGTAACTTTTCCGTCTCTTGAAACAGGTACATTTTGCTTGCTCAAAAAAATCATCGGTATGTCATCACGTGTCCTTGCGTGAACAGTTAGCAGTTTTGTCCTTCCTCTTCATTTTTTGGGCTTTGGTACTTCATGGTACATGCACACAAAAAAAAGGTGACTGCGAATTTAATAATTAATTAAATTCTTACTGCCTCTCCATCAATAAATAATTAGTGTGCATAAATCATGCGTAGTTGTATTTAGAAAGTAAAAGTACCTGCTTCAGTTTCTTCCTCAACAACATTTTTCGAATTAGAAGCGTGCACATTCTCGGTTGTTGGAGGAAGAATGACCTGCTTTTGACGTTCCCGCATTGCTAAATAAGCAGATACAGACCCACGTGATTCTGAATTGCTCGCAGATTTTAAGATTTTACTACATGTTGGTTTCAGGAGCTTAGATTTACTGGTCATTTCCTTGTCAGATGTTTTACCAGCTTGCGATGGTTCATTCTCTGTTGCAGCGGTGACATTAGCTCGCGAATAAGTTCTTGGTCCAAGGGGGACATGGTTCTTTTTCTTCCCATTCTCCGTTCTCTACAATTATTAGGATTTCATTATTTGGATTGTAAATATAATGTGAGGCCAAAGTAATAAAGAGTATAAAATAAAAACAAAATATATAGAAAAGCGATAAAAAAGAACATTGATCATTATAAGTAACAAACACATCACTTCTAATCGAAAAAGGCAGCTAATCCAAATTCTAAAAACATAATGAATTCAACGCTTATGCTCAGTCTTATGTATATAATACATCTAATGTAATCACACCACACATACCACTCAATATGATCATCTCAACATATTTAGAATAAAATACGACACTTAACCTGAAATATGAGGAAACACAGGTATCTACATGCTTATACATATCAGGTCTTAAACGAATAAAAAAACACAAATTACACTCTTGAGAAGCAGAACATGATTACTTAAGTATAAAAAATCTCTATTTGAACCCTTTAGTTACACCTTTCAGCAAAGACTCAAAAGCTTGAAATTATCTAGAGAATTCAGAAAATACAAGGAAGGCCAAAGTAATGAAGACTGTAAAATAAATCCATGGCTCAGATGAATCATCACTATCATGTTCGTCCTCACTTTCCGGATTATAATCATCATCATCCGGAGAGGCTTTGTCTTTTTCTTTGGATTTCTCAATAACTGTTGCTAATCGAGCTCTCAAATCAACCACTAATTTTTTGATCCCAAGTTCTTCCAACCTTCTATCATTTTCCTTCATTCGATTAAGTCTTTCTTGCTCACAGGCTGGTAGCGGTGGGGGGGGGGCACCTGCAATAATTATAAATCAGCACTGTTATTAGTGTAGCTCAACTATGCATTGTACTTTCTTTCTAAAAATTTGGAAGGAGTGTTTAAGTGAATATTACAAGTGTTACAGTCCAGGTTAGAAGAAAAAAAAGAGGAACATTGACAAGGATACCTCAATGTCAGGTATAGCAAGTTCAAGGGGACATCTTACTTGGCGTGCATCACCTTGTAGCTGATCTTTCATTTTCTCATTATTTTGCAAAGTACGGGGTTTTTTTCTTTTGATTTCGGTCAGTGGTGGTGGGGGCAACTATAATAATTTATGAAGACAAGGTCAGTGATTAAATTGACACAACACAACAATAATAATTATAACTTATGTTTTTAAGAAGGAAAATTAAAAAAAAATACCTCTTTATCCGTAATAATATCATCTTGTAACTGCAGTTTCCTTCTAGCAGACCCTTTATCGTTTTCTTGCCCAACAATTGCATCTTGCTGAGTAGGCAACAGAGCTAGCGATGATCGTAACGCATACCTCCGACTGGGCTCAGGTGTCTTCTTAACAATCTTCCTTGGGTTCTGCTTCTGCTGGAGTTCATGTGTGGTAATATATTTCGTCTTTTGTATTTTCTTCGGTGAAACTGTATTTATGCAATAAGAAAATCCAAGTCAAAGAATTATCTTCAACTAATATGGACATCCAAGTCTCATTATGCATATATAAACAGAAATAGAGAAAGATGTGTATTTAATGGGGACCTATTTATTTATCAGCAATAGGCATACCCCTTATTTTCTATCTCAGACCCGCAGCATATATTGTACAATTTCAGTCTTGACCAAAAAATTAAATGCCTATTTGTCGTATTTTAAGTCACCTTCTTATTTTACATGCTTTTTAGAATTATAACTTGTCTCAAATGCAATTTCATTCACATAGTTGGTCGAAACTAAATCTAAAAATATTTATACACCACATAATTTGTAAAATACGTGACCAAGTTAAGAGGGCCAGCATAAATGTATACCTTCAAACAGGCTTTTCCTCGGCCTGACAATCACGTGTGGCTACATCTCACACAACGGCTCAAATGCAGGGTCAACAACTGTGTCTACATAAAGCTTGACCTCTTCGCCATCGTTGCACTTTTCTATCTCTTGAATGATGTCCAGGTCAGTCCTCAGCAGCTTCCAACCACCATGTTTTCCTTCTTTTGAATAGACTCCTCCGATTTCATTGAGTTTGAGGAGATTCTTCACCTCCTCCATCAGATCATTATAAGCCCACATATCAGCATCTACATTATAAATAGTCAAGCAATCTCCACCAGAGTAACTTGTCCTCCGAAACTCCCCACCGTGGTACAATCCAATATTAACGTGTTTTTCTGCCATCCTGCACAGAGTTCAAAGAGATGTCAATGGCTGACCATTAAACAAAAATATTTCAAATGTATCTCTGCCAAATCCTAGTATGCCATAAACACATATCTCGAACTAATTGGTAAACACATATTAGATCAAATAATAAACAGCAAAATATTCATGAATTGGCACTCGACACAAATAATCACAGCAAGCAATGCAACAAACACAATTACAGTAAGGAGATTTAATCCCAACACTAAGAAATATAACAAGGGAATGCTGAACTTACCAAGATAATAAATATAACCTACAAATCAGACGACGACAACAAATTTAAACTATAAAGATGGATTTCTTTGAATAATTTATGGAAGAAATAAATTAAGATATTCAATTACATCTAAATAGTCCAAACACAGAGAAAATACAAAATGAAGTTCACTGCTGTGATTAATTTTAAATTTAAAAATGTTTAGCAGTTTGGTTGCTTCATTTATCGGGAATGGGAACTCTTGTTGTGGGGATATCATCTCTGCACCAACTCATTTCATCAACATGAGTTTGAAGTCCACAAACAAATTCAGTCTCACGGAGATCAGTATCGTTGACATCTTCATGTGCATCCACGTTTCACGTTTCCATTATCACACCACTCCCTCGGTAGTTTCTTAATTACGTAATGTACATTCTTTTCGATTGGATCTTCCGCATAAAAAACTTGTTGCACTTGTTTGGCCAGGACATGAGGATCAGATTTATGGCATAACCTATTGAAATTTACTCGAATGTGACCGTGTGGATCTTTTTGTTGTTGGTACCAATGACACTTAAATAGGACAACTGTAAATAATCCCCAGTAATCAAGTTCTATGATATCTTCTATTGATCCGTAGTAGCTGACATCCCCAACTATAGGGTTCTCGTCTCTAGAACTAGAGAAACTAGTTGTTTGTGCAGTCAAATATACACCATTGTTTTGTGTTGTGCATCGAGAATCTTTATCACTTGTGTGGAATCGATATCCATTAACAACATAACCAGTAAACCTTCTAATTCAAATTCATTTAGGGAAAGTCACAAGTGATGCAATAAATTCAAAATTTTATGTATATATATGAATAGCATATTCATTTGCAGATGAAGAAACCACTTTATAATACTTCAATGCTAGTGAAACACATATTGCATCATTACTCACAAAAAAGGAAATGGTACTTCCAAATAACAGAGAGTATCACAAATCAAGATTAAGACTTATAGCTTATATAATAGGGTATAAAAAGTAGACAGTGTAAGGCTATTACATAACAAATAATAAATTAGTTTGAGATATCCCTTTAGTCTCAGGATTAACAGATTCTGGTTTGAATTTAGGTGCTACTACAATCTGGATTCAATGCATCAAGTATCTGAACAAGATATACAAGGCTAGTCATCTAAAAGTTCTGTATAGTTGATATTAGCCATGAAAAGATAGAAATCATAAATCAATATCGGAAAGAAAATGGTGTGATCTAAAAATGGCAAAAGAAATTACACTATCTAGCCCATTCAAAAAACTTAGAAGGTCCAACTGTAACTATTATAATTTCATTATCAATTCATCTCGACAACACAATTCTCGAACTAATCATATTAAAACACATATCTAAATCAAACAAAAAACAGCGAATAAGCAACATAATTTCATCAATTCATCTCGGCACGTAATCACATCAAGAAATGCAATAACCATAATTACAAGAATCTAAAACAATAAAACTCAAACATAACACACATACACTGGACAGAGAGGCAGAGAGAGAGAGAGAGAGAGAGAGGCAGAGAGAGAGAGAGAGAGAGAGACGGAGAGAGAGAAAGAGAGACAGAGAGAGGGGGAGATGACCACAAACACATATTACATTCATATTAAACACAAACTCTAAACGTATTACACATATTACACATATTAAACACATACACATATTAAACATATTAAATAAGCAGGTATAAATACATAAAATCAAAAATAAAGTTCAATTAGAGGTTACCTTGGTCCAAAATTGAAACCACAAAGCAGCTCTGAACCCTAATTGCTAGCTCCAATCGAAACCCTAAAATTCCGAAACCCTAATTACACGCCCTAACTCCGTTGCAGAGAACCCGAACCACCGAAATTTTGCTGAGAACCACCTAATTGCTGTTGAATCCACCGAAATGAGAGTGGCTGAGGTGAGAGTGCGGCTGAGGTGAGGTGCGGCTGAGGTGAGAGTTAGGGAGAGTGAGATGGGTGAGAGTTAGGGAGGGGTGAGAGTTAGGGAGTGTTGGTGAGAGGTGAGTGAGTGAGCGAGCTGGGAGGCTGAGGTGAGTGAGCGAGGTCGAGAGAGAGTGATGTTTCTGAGAGAGAGACAAGGCTAGGGTTGTGTTTGTGAAAAATTTTGGGGGGAAATTTAGCCGCCCATATTTTCACTGCACCTTTTGTACGATTTTCATTTTATTTCATTTTTTCATTTTTTTCATTTTTTTCATTTTTTTCGTAAATTTTAGAAAAAACGGTATTTTAATTTCCCGATCCGACCATGATTCCGGCATTATATTTTTTGATTATTTTTCCCATTGTTAGGAAGGCAGTTTAATAACATCCGTACGTTGGATCGTCGAGAAAACCGATTAAAAAATCGAACGATGAATATGTGGGTCGAACCGTTAAATGAATCATATCCTAACATATGAACCCTATTACGATCCGACCATGATCCGGGCATTATATTTTTTGATTATTTTTTCCCAATGTTAGGAAGGCAGTTTAATAACATCCGTGCGGTTGGATCGTCGAGAAAACCGATTAAAAAAATTGAACGACGAATATGTGGGTCGAACCGTTAAATGAACCGTATTACGATCCGACATTGATCCGGGCATTATATTTTTTGATTATTTTTTCCCAATGTTAGGAAGGCAGTTTAATAACATCTGTACAGTTGGATCGTCGAGAAAACCGATTAAAAAAATTGAACGACGAATATGTGGGTCGAACCGTTAAATGAATCATATCCTGACATATGAACCCTATTACGATCCGACCATGATCCGGGCATTATATTTTTTGATTATTTTTTCCCAATATTAGGAAGGCAGTTTAATAACATCCGTACGGTTGGATCGTCGAGAAAACTGATTAAAAAAATCAAACGACGAATATGTGGGTCGAACCGTTAAATGAATCCTATCCTGACATATGAACCCTATTACGATCCGACCATGATCCGTGCATTATATTTTTTGATTATTTTTCCCAATGTTAGGAAGGCAGTTTAATAACATCCGTACGGTTGGATCGTCGAGAAAACCGATTAAAAAAATCGAACGACGAATATGTGGGTCTAACCGTTAAATGAATCCTATCCTGACATATGAACCCTATTACGATCCGACCATGATCCGGGCATTATATTTTTTTCCAATGTTAGGAAGGCAGTTTAATAACATCCGTACGGTTGGATCGTCGAGAAAACCGATTAAAAAATCGAACGACGAATATGTGGGTCGAACCGTTAAATGAATCCTATCCTGACATATGAACCCTATTACGATCCGACCATGATCCGGGCATTATATTTTTTGATTATTTTTTCCCAATGTTAGGAAGGCAGTTTAATAACATCCGTACGGTTGGATTGTCGAGAAAATCGATTAAAAAAATTAAACGACGAATATGTGGGTCGAACCGTTAAATGAATCATATCCTGACATATGAACCCTATTACGATCCGACCATGATCCGGGCATTATATTTTTTGATTATTTTTTCCCAATGTTAGGAAGGCAGTTTAATAACATCCGTACGGTTCGATCGTCGAGAAAACCGATTAAAAAATCGAACGACGAATATGTGGGTCGAACCGTTAAATGAATCCTATCCTGACATATGAACCCTATTACGATCCGACCATGATCCGGGCATTATTTTGTTTGATTATTTTTTCCCAATGTTAGGAAGACAGTTTAATAACATCCGTACGGTTGGACCGTCGAGAAAACCGATTAAAAAAATCGAACGACGAATATGTGGCCCACTTCTCCATTATTTATTAAATAATTAAATAACTGGATAATGTGGGCCCACATGTGGGGCCCCCAAGTGGAGCCCACAAGTGGGGCCCACTTCTCCATTATTTATTTAATTAATTATTATTTATTTAATTATTTATATAATTATTTATTAAATAATTAAATAATTGGATATGTAGGGCCCACACGTGGGGCCCACTTCTCCATTATTTATTTATTTAATTATTATTTATTTAATTATTTAAATAATTATTTATTAAATAATTAAATAATTGGATAATGTGGGCCCACATGTGGGGCCCACTTCTCCATTATTTATTTATTTAATTATTATTTATTTAATTATATAAATAATTATTTATTAAATAATTAAATAATTGGATAATGTGGGGCACACAAGTGGAGCCCACATGTGGGGCCCACTTCTCCATTATTTATTTATTTAATTATTTAAATAATTATTTATTAAATAATTAAATAGTTGGATAATGTGGGGCCCACATGTGTGGCCCACCCACAAGTGGAGCCCACATGTGGGACCCACTTCTTTATTATTTATTTATTTAATTATTATTTATTTAATTATTTAAATAATTATTTATTAAATAATTACATAATTGGATAATGTGAGGCCCACAAGTGGAGCCCACATGTGGGGCCCACTCCTCCATTATTTTTTTTATTTAATTATGATTTATTTAATTATTTAAATAATTATTTATTAAATAATTGGATAATGTGGGGCCCACAAGTGGAGCCCACACGTGGGGCCCACTTCTCCATTATTTATTTATTTAATTATTATTTATTTATTATTTAAATAATTATTTATTAAATAATTGGATAATTTGGAGCCCACATGTGGGGCCCACAAGTGGGGCCCACATCTCCATTATTTATTTAGTTATTATTTATTTAATTATTTAAATAATTATTTATTAAATATTTAAATAATTGGATAATGTGGGGTCCCACATGTGGGGCCCAAAAGTGGAGCCCACATGTGGGCCTACAAGTGGAGCCCACATGTGGGCCCACAAGTGGAGCCTACATGTCGGGCCCACTTCTCCATTATTTATTTATTTAATTATTATTTATTTAATTATTTAAAAAAATATTTATTAAGTAAATAAATAATTGGAATGTGGGGCCCACATGTGGGGCCCACTTCTTCATTATTTATTTATTTAATTATTTAAATAATTACTTATTAAATAATTGGATAATGTGGGGCCCACATGTGGGGCCCACAAGTGGGGCCCACTTCTCCATTATTTATTTATTTAATTATTTATATAATTATTTATTAAATAATTAAATAATTGGATAATGTGGGGCCCACAAGTGGAGCCCACTTCTTTATTATTTATTTATTTAATTATTATTTATCTAATTATTTAAATATTTATTTATTAAATAATTAAATAATTGGATAATGTGGGGCCCACATTGCGGGCCCACAGGTAGAGCCCACATGTGAGGCCCACATGTAGGGCTCATTTCTCCATTATTTATTTATTTAATTATTTAAATAATTATTTATTAAATAATTAAATAATTTGATAATGTGGGGCCCACATGTGGAGCCCACATGTGGGGCCCACTTCTTTATTATTTATTTATTTATTTAATTATTATTTATTTAATTATTTAAATAATTATTTATTAAATAATTAAATAATTGGATAATGGGGGGCCCACATGTGGTGCCCACAAGTGGAGCCCCATGTGGGGCCCACTTCTCCATTATTTATTTATTTAATTATTATTTATTTATTTATTTAAATAATTATTTATTAAATAATTAATTATTTAATGACGTGGCGGTGCACACGTGGCAGGATTGAGCAAATGTAACAGTAGCGTTGTAACAGAAAAGCTAACGTAACGCTTTGTTGACGTGGCAGTGCCACGTGGCAGTGTGGGTCCACATGTAGGGTCCACCTGTCAGTGTGGGACCCACTTACGGGAACAAGTTTTGCTGACGTGTACACTGGTGGGACCCACTTTTGCTGACGTGTACACTGGTGGGACCCAAAAAAATAATAAATAAATTAAATATTATTATAATGATAAAGCAAAGCGTTACGTCATGTCAGCACTATTGTAACACTAGCTTTCTACTGCAACACAAGCCCTCTAACGTAACAGTAACTTAACATGTAAAGTAACGCTATTTCGTTAGTGTTACGATAGGTCAAAAAAGTCTGTCTAATGTAACGCAAAACAGGCATTACATTAGAAAAGTGTCTTATTTGCCCATCTATGGCGTAGTGCATGCGTTGGGTGTTTGCAAATGGAATGTGGCAGCCTAATTGCAGGTGTTAGAGAACAAAGAAGCATTACCATTTGCATGTTATTGTGAAGACAATCAAAGATACTGGAAAGGATAATGAAGCAGCATAAATTTAGACTAGATAAACTTTGTTTTATTTTCTTGTCTTATTATCATGTAACTTGGTGATATATAAACCAAGAGTAGCAAGTAGAACAAATGAACTAAGCAAGCTTATTTTCAGAGAAACATATCAAGCTATATTATGTAAGCATTTCTCTATAGTTTTGTTTGTTCAAATTGTAAAGCAGCTGTGAGCTAGTCAAAGCTTCACAGGGTTATTAATTGATATATATATATATATATATATATGGTGGATACTTTCAAATCCACTAGAAAGTTTTAAAAACTTGTGTTTTTATTACCATTATATTTTATCAGGTTAGAACATTCTTAAATTTGAAAAAGTAGCCAGAATTACATTCAACCCCCCTTCTGTAATTCTTGTTGTATTGTTAGGGAATAACAATTGGTATCAGAGAAAGCTCTTGAAGAACAAAGAGTATAAAGATCACAACAAACAATAAGATGAACAAGAAAGATGCTGGAGTTAAAATTCCATTTCTGGACAAATACAACTATCACCACTGGAAGGTGAAGATGCACCTACATCTTCTTTCTCAAGATGAGGCCTCTGTGGACTGTATAGAAAGAGGTCCCTATGTACCTATGAGAGCTGCAACTGGCAATGAATCATCTGTTCCAAAACCTAGGCATGAATGGTCAGATCCTGATATTGAGCAAGTCAGGAAAGATAAGAAGTCCATGAATATATTATTCAATGGTGTTGATGGTGATATGTTTGATAACATCATTAATTGTAAAACAGCCAAAAAGGTTTGGGACACAATACAGATTATTTGTGATGGTACTGAGCAAGTTAGGGAAAACAAGATGCAGCTCCTGATTCAGCAATATGAGCACTTACATTGTGAAGACAGTGTGTCACTCATTGATATTTTCAGTAGGTTTCAGAAACTACTGAATGCTCTAAAACTGCATGGAAGGGTCTATCTAACAAAAGACTCTAACCTCAAGTTCCTTAGATTTCTCCCAAAGGAGTGGAAGCCAATGACAGTCTCATTGAGAAATTCTCAGGATTACAAGGAGTTCATCTTGAAGAGACTGTATGGCATCCTGAAAACTTATGAAGTTGAAATAGAGCAAGATGAAAGGATGGAGAAAGGAAGGAAGAAAGGAGTGTAATAACCCCAATTTTTGGGAAATTTTTGAAACCCTTATGAATAGTGTTTTTGCTGAATGAGAAAATTTTTCATGCCACACTATGTAGGGGTTCTGATATGGATATTCTGAGATTTTATTAGTACTTTATATGGGATATAAGTGTATGTAAAGATCGTCAGAATCCAAATCCGAACACTTTGATTTTTCCCGGAAATACACTAGATACGGAAAGATTTGAGAAAAAGGTAACTGGATAAAAAGGATTTAAATTAAAGGATTATAGGAGAGGATCATAAAAGGAATATAGTATATTGAGAAAGGTTAAGGGAACCTAAGTAATAAGATCCCGGGTATGATCCTTCAAACGATAAACGAAAACGAAAGTTAAGCGAACCGTATAACAGATCAGCGGTCATTAGGCAAACAATTAGGAAGTTAATCAAAGGGATTAGAGAGGATGATGTCACCCAACCAATGAGAAGAGGACAAGGAGGGGAGGATGACATCATGAGGATGACACAAGCATGACATGGGAAGGAAGGAGATGTGGTGGCTTTTTAACCACACAAAATCAAGGGCAACTAGGTAATTTACTAAAACAAACACAAAAATCAAACCAACCAAGCCAAGCAAATCATTTTTCATCAAAATCAAAAAAAAACCAAGGCATTGTTCTTCATGCTCTCGGCCAAAACAGAACCAGAACACTAAAACTGCTGTATCTCCTTCATTTCTTACTCAAATATTGTGTTCTATAGCTCATTGGAAAGGTATTGAGATGGCCTACAACTCTTGTTCACAAGTTTCGTCCAAATAATCATGGTAAGACCCTCATTTTTACAGTTCTTTAAATCGGACTTTTAGAAACTTCAAAGCCTAACTTTGTGTTCTTGATTTCTTTGGAAAGATCAAGCTTGTAGGAGGCTCCCTAAGGCTTCCTAGCAACTTAACACCTCCCAAGGAAGGTATAAACTTCAAACCCTAGCCTTTACTTTATTTGTTAGTAAATTTAATGGTTGGTGTTGTGAAATGAGAAGCATGGATTGTGATTATTAGTAGTTTGGTTTGATTTGGAAGTATTTTTGGTAATTGAAGCTTGATTATAGTTCATAGGTCTTGATTGTGGTTGTTTGAGTTGAAAACCTTGGAGATCATGGACTGATGTGGTATGGTTTAGGTGAAGTTTTGTTGTATTGATGGTTATGAGTTGGTTGGTGGTTAATTGGAGTAGTTTAAACATTGGTAATCGCGTAAACATAGCCGTCGTAACGTCCAATTTTCTTTGGACTGTTTTTGTGCATAACATTAGGACCCGAGAACCCCCTGCTAGATTATGACCACTGCCATGTTTAGATAGCTCATGTTACGAGCTTCGTTTTGATATGTAGTTCGTTCGATTCCGATGCACGGTTTAGGAGAAACAACCGTTTCAAGTAACGGCGTTTCGCGAACGAAACTTTTCCCCTCGTCTTACTTTGAAACATAGGTTAAAGACCAAAAAGGGTTAATTAATGCATGAAACATTTATGGTAAGTGTGTTAGGCAGTTGGTAAGACACTCGCGAAGGAATCGCCTTAAAACTCGTAAAGGTTAAATTATTAAAAATGGTGGAGCCGAGGGTACTCGAGTGACTTAAGAGAATCAGTAAGCGCAAAACGAGCGTTAGAGTCTGAGTTGGTTAGAGTATAGATTTACAAGTGACTTTGGTTTAATTCCAACTTACTTGTTGTTTATAGGTTACCAGACTCGTCCCGAGCCATTCGTAACCCCCAGTCGCTCAGGCAAGTTTTCTACCCGATATACTGTTGTTGTGATGTAAATATATGTATATGCATTATCTTGTGATAGTGCATGATTGTTATTAGCAAATTTTGCGATATATTGGAGCATGCTGATATGGTATATATGCATGTCTGTTTCGTAATCTGGTTATCTATCTGTTGATTTCAATGCTTATAGTTGCATAATACCTATGCTAGAAATAAGCAAGTAGTTGCGTATACCCTTAGTATAGGGGATAAAAGGTGAACATATTTCTAAACCGGGAGTCGATGTTCCCGAGTATATTATATATATATATATATATATATATTTATATATATATATGGATATAGTTTTTAAAACTATGGATCGAATAAGGTTTATTCGATACCTTTATTTTACTTAATTGAATATTAATTTGAGTATTCATTCGAGGGCTTATGACTCAGTTTATTTTATTATTTGAATATTACTTGGATATTCATTTGAGGATGTATGACTCCTTTATTTTATGAATATTATTTATAGTATTCATTCGAGGTATTATGACTCCGCTTATTACTTAATAATATTCTTTATTGTATTAAAGAATAAGGTGTCGATAATCAAACTTACTTTTGATTATTCAAATAAAGATATTACTTTCGTATAAGTATATCTTTGATTATTTGCTATTCATTTCAAGTATAAGTTTTAATACTTCTACTTCAATTATTTTATAAAGATTATTCTTTATGGGAATATTATTTAAATAATAATATTCAGACATTTTCTAAATATTCTGGGGACTGATTTACTTCATTAAATCAGCTTCACTCCAAACATTCTTAAAAATGTTTTGCGAGTCTTCAAAATGATTTTTTTAAAAGTTAGAGCGGATCCCAAAACTCATTTTTTTTAAGATCCTCCTTTCGAAGGGGATTTAAATACTCGCTCAAAACCTGAGGGATCCGGCTCTGTGGTGTGTTTTATATTCGCAACAAGGTTGCTGTTTTGATAAATGAATTGATTACTTACCCAATACTCGGGAAGTAAAATTCTTGGAACAAGTTAATCCATTAACAGGCATCGCCTGGGAAATATCGGTGAGTTCTCCTTTCCAAATAGATACGACTTCTTGGTGGAGCCGTATCAACAAGTTTCTACTTGGGGAAAGTGGGGACAAGCTTTACGTTTCAGAGTCATGGATTTCATCTGAACTAGGAGTGGCGTAAGTGGCCGAGTAGCGCCGGCCCAGCCTTATTATATTGGCCCAAATGGCCTGGAAGTTCCGCTAAGGCGGTCCATTCCTTAGGAGTTCAGTGTTCGGTTGACAAGTAAATCCGACAGGTTCTCCTCTACATGTAGAAAATGGTGGGGTTGTACTACTACGACTGATCATCGTAAGTGGTCTTCCTGGCGCGACAAACTCCCGTAATGAGTTCATCATCCAATTGGATAATTTCTGCAACACTACCCAGAGCACTTCGATAGAAAGGCTACGGTTGGGCGATTGTTGAGTGTTGGCAGGGTCAAGTTTTCAAAATGATGTTTACATCAAATGAAGTATCTCGTAACTTCATTTTATTTTGATGATATTTTAAAAGATTTAATCTATTCAAATCTTGTCTTATAGTCTCATCTATGTGATGAACTTTTGAAGCTAATTATAATTTGAACGGTGGTAGTTCAAGTAGTATTTGGGAAAGATATAAGTATATTGGAGTATCTTGTAACTTCATCTTTTAAACTTATATCTAGTAAATAATTATCTTATGCATGACAAAGATTTTCAGAAAAACGTTGAGACAAGGTTAGATATATGAGATCACCTTGCAACGATATTTTTTTTATATACAGTTATACACTGGGACTTTGTGTATATTATGCATGGAAGAGGACTTCCAATATTTTGAAAAGTATATATGTATATATATATATACTGAATATTTTGCGACTTCATCGCATTAAGATATCAACTTGGTTCATTTCTTTTGACCAAGACTTTCATGAGTACTAAGAGAAGGCTCATATACTATTAATCATTATACATATTATTTTGGTGGGCTTGCTGCTCACCCTTGCTTTCTTCTTTCATCACACAACAACAGATAGAAAGGATGAACAGGACCAAGCTCCCGATTCGCAAGCGATTAGGAGACGTTCCGCAGTTTTCTAGAAGCATTGATGCCGCCGTAGCTGAGGTAGGAGCTACCAATAGGCTAGGCTTTCAACTTCTAATGTACCAGATTTATGTATATTTATGAATTGTAATAACGGCAAAGAAATGTAAATTTATTCAGAAAACCTTTTAAGGTGTATTGGCAGATAATTGTGGAATAAAATGACTTGTGGTTATTTTTGGATGTTCATCTCTGAGACTATAACGTGTGGTGTGTGTGTTTATTGTGGGGTCACAGTACAGAGTAGTTGAGTAATTATTAAGATTGGGTGTTATTAAGGGAAATGGAACTCGTGACAACCCGGATCCCCGACCCCGGATTTGGGGGTGTTACAGAAATGGTATCAGAGCTAAGCGTTATAAACCTCAGAGATGATGGGACGTTAAGATAATAAGTTCACTAAGATAATAAGAACTCTTGCCAAGTTCATAGTCGGACTACCTAACGTAGTACTGACAGTTAAAACCCTTATGGGAACCCTTATAAATGTAGCGATAGAAGCGTAGTTCGTTATCGTATATGGTAGCGGGACTCCGAACCCTGAAGTTGAGGAACATCAACGCGATGATGTTTTATTACTAATTGGAGATCAGATTGTGGATCCAATAGAGCGTCCTAACGCAGGACCGGATGATATTGATATTGAGGATGTAGTGGTTGAGGATGTTGTCCTAGAAGGGATAGTTGCTGAGGAGGATTCCATGGAGGATCCTGACAAGATTGGATAAAGGACCACTGATGAATTGATGACCATGGTTAGGTCGACTTCCAGAGGTAGGATTGGCCGGTCACTACCGGGGGTTCGTTCAAGTTTGTAAAGATAGTAGCCCCTTTAACGTGGCTTACTCGTAAGACTGAGAAGTTCGAATGGACAGAGAAATGCGAGAACAGCTTTCAAGAACTGAAGCAGAGGTTGGTGATGGCCCCTATGCTGGCATTGCCGGATGGAAAAGGAGATTTTGTGAAGTGTAGTGACGCTTCGCACAAGGGCGTAGGGTGCGTGCTTATGCAGCACGGTAAAGTAATCGCGTACGCGTCAAGACAATTAAGGAAGTATAAAATTCGATGTCCCCATCCATGAGCTTAGGCTCGTGGCAATAGTTTTTCCCTAAAGATTGGAGGCACTACTTGTATTGAGAGAAGTGCGAGATTTACACAAGCCATAAGTGCTCTAGTGCATTTTCGCGTAGAAAGAGCTCAACATGCGCCAGAGAAGGTGGTTAGAGCTAATCAAGGATTACGATTATGAGATTCCTTATCATTCGGGGGAAAGCCAATGTGGTGGCTGATGCCCTTAGTAAAAAGGAGAGACTCAAGATGATAATGTCTTTGGGAGAGTTGATAAGAGATTTTGAGAAAATGGAAATAGTAGTGAAGGTAACCGGAGCCGGTACCGAAAAGCTGTTTGAGATTCCAATACAGACCGAATTATCGGAAAAGAACATATTGTGCCAGAAAAAGGTGATGAATGAAGGCAGAGAGCCAACAAATAAATATGAGATTAATACCGAGAAAGATGATAAGGGAATAATGAGATATTCCTATAGAATTTGGGTTCCGAAAGTTCAAGAGCGTAAGGATGAGAACTTAGATGAGAGCCATAGTTTGAGGAATAAGATCTAGAGCAAACCCTGAACGTGATAGTCAGGGAGGTCGCCATCAAGATAGAAGGAACCCATGACATAATGGAGTGGAAAATGAGGATTTTAAATTAAAAGATGACCCCAATTATGGGGAGTAGGATGAAACATTTCATACTAAGGAAACAGAAAGTCGAGTAAGGAAAGGAGACCCGAGATGGTACTCCTATACGGCAATTCATGGACCTGTCTAGACAGAACTTAGACTATTATCCCCAACCACCACCTTGAGGAAACAATGCGATAGGAAATTCTTTCAGGACCTGTAAGTCTCTAAGCTCTCAGAGTTCCAAGGAACAGGTTGACCTAGTCGAGGCAAGAGCCTGGCTAAAGGAAATAGAGGAATCATTTGAGATTCTGAATGATTGACGAACCACAAAAGACTGTTTTGTCACTTACCCTCCTAAGAAATAGACCACCCGCTGGTGAAAGACCAAGGAAGGCACGGAGCAAGAGATTATAATAAACTGATTTAAGTCCAGTCAATTGTTTTCGGGAAAGTAATTCCCAAAGATAAGGAGATAGTGTAAAAGCTTTAGAGCCAGAACAAAGGCAGACAAGTATGATAAATTATGAATCTAAGTTGTAAAAGTTGTCAAGATTCGTTCTGAGGACACAAATCCAGAATGATGGGATGTTTGAAATCAATGCTTATATTGTGATTGGTTTGTGAAATAATGATAAGAGAAAGGAAAATAAAAAAAAAAGAAATTGAAGTGGAAAGGAATATAAAGGCAATAGAGTTTGAGGAATGATAAGGGAGTTGGTTATGAGGAAACCCTAAAGACTCATAGCAATAGAAATAGAAAAGTATGTAATCGTCAGGATGATGATGATCCACCATGAGTTAAAATTGATGGTTGAAGGCATAAGAGATACATATATTGTACCCCCTTTAAGTTGGGAGGATTCAAGGAAACCTTTAGATAATTCGAAGGATAAATAATGAGACGCGGATAGACTGAGGAGACAAGAAAGTAAGAAATTAAGAAAATTGGGTGAAGGAAGTGACCTTCAAGAAGGTAAAGTGTAAGACCGGTGGCATGATACCCAGAAAGGGAGACGCCAGATATGAAAGATATCCCAACATTGAGATGACTGTTGAGATAAATAACAAAAGTAAATAAGGAATTATTAAGAAGAAGTTCACGTTGAACATGACCAATATCTTCCAGAACATCCATGTTATCATTACCAAATCAAGAAAGAAAAGTGGATGACCATTGTTATCTTTTGGAGGCCATATGGATTGACCTCAATTTGAATAAGGATGCTATTATGAAGTTAGGTATAGACTATCGAGGTGGGAATGATTGAATAAGACACCCTTATCAGGGATATATGACTTGATTTATCCATGGAAGGATGCAGGTACCTTTTAAAGGTGGAAGTAAGGATAGAACATCGGTAACTTAAAATGAATCCTAGGGGAATGCATAAAGGTTGGAATTTCACCCTTAATAGGGACAATATGAGTTTTGACAGTATGATTTGGAAAGGGTTAATGTAGCAACAACCTTTAAGAATCAGTGGAGAAATTTTTCAGAAGTATATAGACAATGGTTCTAGTAATAGTAAATGGTATTTTAATATGCCCTGTATCTAGGGAATACAGGAGGAACGATTGAAGGATAACCTTAGAGGTTTTACAAGGAGAAAGGTAAAATTCAAAATTTTCAAGAATAGAAATGTTGATAAAGGAAATATGACGTAATTATAATGTTGCCAAGTGGGGCACGTGTTAAACCACGAGAAAGTATGGATCGAACCAGTAATGGTCGAAATTATTCAGGGCAATTAGGACTTAAGATAAAAGATGTTCTAATTATGATTGAGAGTCAGTCATGACAGTGATTAACCTCTAAAGACTGAGGCAATAACTTATGGAAAAATGGTGATTTTTTTTTACTCATCAGATTTTAAGGAAAGCATTTTCACATAAGCTGTGATTGAAATAAGGTAGAAAATTTATTTGGAGATGGTTAAAGTGACATTGACTGTAAGGAAATTTTACTATCAGGAAAGGCCAAAGAGGTGGCCGACACTTTAAAGGTAAGTGGATAATTATAGGCGCTTGTGCCAAAAGAATACAGTGATGATGGTTAAAACTGTGAAGGTTGTATTATGGTTTGGAAGATTGACATTCCTTCTGATGACTGTGCAATACCCAGTCGTAATAGTAGTTGGTAAAGGTTTAATTCGTGTAATCGCCATGAGCGGGCTATCTATCTTAGAAGGTACTATCTTGAGAATGAGCCTGGACCATGTTTCAAAAGGACTAAACGAACCTTTGAGATCAGGAGTGTTCTTCATGAATCAGAAATGGTGATTATGTTACCTCCTTAGAAGGATTTGATATGACATGTATGGACTCCGTATGGTTAGCTATTAAGATTTCATGGAAAGTGAATGATGACAGTGGGTCAGTGGTGGACCATAGTAAGGCAGCAATGATTCTGCGAGTAACGAGCTGATTACAACCGTGAGAGTTGTATTGGAATGGATGTTGAGATTGAGTACCACTAAACGGGTCGTGGTAGTGTATAAGTTATCATTGATAGACTAATTAAGTAGAGTATCTACCTATTGAATATTTATTCCCTCTTATGAAAAGAGAGTCGTATTACTATATGAGGAAGGTTGCGGTGCAAGCATAGAACTCTAGTAACGGTGATGTCTAAAATGAGATCCCAGGTTCGATTTTCGAAATCGAGGGAGTTTCAAAGGTGATTGTGTATAAGCTCGAGGAAGAGCATGGGTCCATAGAATGATGGACAGAATAGAAATATTTAGGCATGGGAAATACGATGCTATAATACTTGATGCTGATATAAATACGTATATGTTTTATTCTCCTATGACAAACCTCTATAGTTCAGAGGTAGGTTCCAAGCCAGATATTTTGTGGCAGTATATTTTTTTTATATATACAATTCTCTTCAGTTCGTTCTTTTCTCTTCTTTTCATTTCATGTAAGTTGAGAAGAACAACCCTTCCAGAAGGGGAGGTATTGCCGAATGACTGTCTATCTGTGTGATAGAAGCCTAGTAGGATACCAACTATTGTTTAATTGCTTGTCAAGTACTAAAGGCTGGCCACCTTCTGTATTAACTATGCGAGATAACAAGTGTTCATGATCATAGTGATCTCTCAATAAATTCTTTTACTTCTATATGAAGGATTAAGCTTTCGAAAATAGAAACAGCTGAAAAAGGAGTAGTAAAGTTATGGTGGTATTCAGAATGGGAACACATTCGTAATACTAAGGTTGACGTGGTTATTAAAAGGTTATAGAACGCTAACGAGCAAAAGTATAACTAGTATAATATTAGGAACGGAAGGTAGTAGCGATTACGAACTCGAAAAGAATGGGTATTGAGAAGCAAAAGCTCTAATGCTAAACGCTATAATGAGAGTCTGTGCAATAGACTTGAAAGAATTTGGAATGATCACTTAACGCGGATTTAGTTATATCACGACAATAGATCATATGTCATTATCGAGGTGTCACCTTATGAGATCCTTGAGGGAAGATAATGTCGATCTCCCTTATGTTAGGATGAAGTTGTAGAGCGCAAGATGCTCGGACCCGCAGTAGTCCAAAGGACCAGGGATATAATAGATCTAATCAGAGGACGGCTGGTAGTAACCCAAGATGGACATAAGAGGTATGCTGATTTGACTCAAAAAGGACAAAGAGTATGAAATAGGGGGCCTAGTAATGTTATAGGTATCCCCTTGGAAACCCTTGAAAAAGGATTGATGAGGTTCGGAAAGAAAGGAAAGCTAAGTCTACAATTTGTTGGACCCTTGGATATATTAAGACGTTTGGGAAGTTAGCATATGAGCTAGCCCTACCCCCGAACCTGTAGCAAGTTCATAACGTGTTCCACGTATCAATGTTAAGGAAGTGTAATTCGGATGCCAGACAAATAGGGGCATATGAGCGCATAGACATGCAACCAGACGTAACCTATATGGAGCAACCAGGAAGGGTATAGAGTAAAAAGGAACGAGTGCTTAGGAGAAGGGTTATCAAACTAGTAAGAGTTTGATGGTCGAACCACAATGTGGGAAAATTTACTCGAGAGTTAGAAAGTGCAATGCTAAGAGAGTATCCCTATTCATTTTCTATCTGATTCCGGGACGGAATCCTTTTAAGGAGGGGAGACTGTAATAACCCCAATTTTTGGGAAATTTTTGAAACCCTTATGAATAGTGTTTTTGCTGAATGAGAAAATTTTTCATGCCACACTATGTAGGGGTTCTGATATGGATATTCTGAGATTTTATTAGTACTTTATATGGGATATAAGTGTATGTAAAGATCGTCAGAATCCAAATCCGAACACTTTGATTTTTCCCGGAAATACACTAGATACGGAAAGATTTGAGAAAAAGGTAACTGGATAAAAAGGATTTAAATTAAAGGATTATAGGAGAGGATCATAAAAGGAATATAGTATATTGAGAAAGGTTAAGGGAACCTAAGTAATAAGATCCCGGGTATGATCCTTCAAACGATAAACGAAAACGAAAGTTAAGCGAACCGTATAACAGATCAGCGGTCATTAGGCAAACAATTAGGAAGTTAATCAAAGGGATTAGAGAGGATGATGTCACCCAACCAATGAGAAGAGGACAAGGAGGGGAGGATGACATCATGAGGATGACACAAGCATGACATGGGAAGGAAGGAGATGTGGTGGCTTTTTAACCACACAAAATCAAGGGCAACTAGGTAATTTACTAAAACAAACACAAAAATCAAACCAACCAAGCCAAGCAAATCATTTTTCATCAAAATCAAAAAAAAACCAAGGCATTGTTCTTCATGCTCTCGGCCAAAACAGAACCAGAACACTAAAACTGCTGTATCTCCTTCATTTCTTACTCAAATATTGTGTTCTATAGCTCATTGGAAAGGTATTGAGATGGCCTACAACTCTTGTTCACAAGTTTCGTCCAAATAATCATGGTAAGACCCTCATTTTTACAGTTCTTTAAATCGGACTTTTAGAAACTTCAAAGCCTAACTTTGTGTTCTTGATTTCTTTGGAAAGATCAAGCTTGTAGGAGGCTCCCTAAGGCTTCCTAGCAACTTAACACCTCCCAAGGAAGGTATAAACTTCAAACCCTAGCCTTTACTTTATTTGTTAGTAAATTTAATGGTTGGTGTTGTGAAATGAGAAGCATGGATTGTGATTATTAGTAGTTTGGTTTGATTTGGAAGTATTTTTGGTAATTGAAGCTTGATTATAGTTCATAGGTCTTGATTGTGGTTGTTTGAGTTGAAAACCTTGGAGATCATGGACTGATGTGGTATGGTTTAGGTGAAGTTTTGTTGTATTGATGGTTATGAGTTGGTTGGTGGTTAATTGGAGTAGTTTAAACATTGGTAATCGCGTAAACATAGCCGTCGTAACGTCCAATTTTCTTTGGACTGTTTTTGTGCATAACATTAGGACCCGAGAACCCCCTGCTAGATTATGACCACTGCCATGTTTAGATAGCTCATGTTACGAGCTTCGTTTTGATATGTAGTTCGTTCGATTCCGATGCACGGTTTAGGAGAAACAACCGTTTCAAGTAACGGCGTTTCGCGAACGAAACTTTTCCCCTCGTCTTACTTTGAAACATAGGTTAAAGACCAAAAAGGGTTAATTAATGCATGAAACATTTATGGTAAGTGTGTTAGGCAGTTGGTAAGACACTCGCGAAGGAATCGCCTTAAAACTCGTAAAGGTTAAATTATTAAAAATGGTGGAGCCGAGGGTACTCGAGTGACTTAAGAGAATCAGTAAGCGCAAAACGAGCGTTAGAGTCTGAGTTGGTTAGAGTATAGATTTACAAGTGACTTTGGTTTAATTCCAACTTACTTGTTGTTTATAGGTTACCAGACTCGTCCCGAGCCATTCGTAACCCCCAGTCGCTCAGGCAAGTTTTCTACCCGATATACTGTTGTTGTGATGTAAATATATGTATATGCATTATCTTGTGATAGTGCATGATTGTTATTAGCAAATTTTGCGATATATTGGAGCATGCTGATATGGTATATATGCATGTCTGTTTCGTAATCTGGTTATCTATCTGTTGATTTCAATGCTTATAGTTGCATAATACCTATGCTAGAAATAAGCAAGTAGTTGCGTATACCCTTAGTATAGGGGATAAAAGGTGAACATATTTCTAAACCGGGAGTCGATGTTCCCGAGTATATTATATATATATATATATATATATTTATATATATATATGGATATAGTTTTTAAAACTATGGATCGAATAAGGTTTATTCGATACCTTTATTTTACTTAATTGAATATTAATTTGAGTATTCATTCGAGGGCTTATGACTCAGTTTATTTTATTATTTGAATATTACTTGGATATTCATTTGAGGATGTATGACTCCTTTATTTTATGAATATTATTTATAGTATTCATTCGAGGTATTATGACTCCGCTTATTACTTAATAATATTCTTTATTGTATTAAAGAATAAGGTGTCGATAATCAAACTTACTTTTGATTATTCAAATAAAGATATTACTTTCGTATAAGTATATCTTTGATTATTTGCTATTCATTTCAAGTATAAGTTTTAATACTTCTACTTCAATTATTTTATAAAGATTATTCTTTATGGGAATATTATTTAAATAATAATATTCAGACATTTTCTAAATATTCTGGGGACTGATTTACTTCATTAAATCAGCTTCACTCCAAACATTCTTAAAAATGTTTTGCGAGTCTTCAAAATGATTTTTTTAAAAGTTAGAGCGGATCCCAAAACTCATTTTTTTTAAGATCCTCCTTTCGAAGGGGATTTAAATACTCGCTCAAAACCTGAGGGATCCGGCTCTGTGGTGTGTTTTATATTCGCAACAAGGTTGCTGTTTTGATAAATGAATTGATTACTTACCCAATACTCGGGAAGTAAAATTCTTGGAACAAGTTAATCCATTAACAGGCATCGCCTGGGAAATATCGGTGAGTTCTCCTTTCCAAATAGATACGACTTCTTGGTGGAGCCGTATCAACAAGTTTCTACTTGGGGAAAGTGGGGACAAGCTTTACGTTTCAGAGTCATGGATTTCATCTGAACTAGGAGTGGCGTAAGTGGCCGAGTAGCGCCGGCCCAGCCTTATTATATTGGCCCAAATGGCCTGGAAGTTCCGCTAAGGCGGTCCATTCCTTAGGAGTTCAGTGTTCGGTTGACAAGTAAATCCGACAGGTTCTCCTCTACATGTAGAAAATGGTGGGGTTGTACTACTACGACTGATCATCGTAAGTGGTCTTCCTGGCGCGACAAACTCCCGTAATGAGTTCATCATCCAATTGGATAATTTCTGCAACACTACCCAGAGCACTTCGATAGAAAGGCTACGGTTGGGCGATTGTTGAGTGTTGGCAGGGTCAAGTTTTCAAAATGATGTTTACATCAAATGAAGTATCTCGTAACTTCATTTTATTTTGATGATATTTTAAAAGATTTAATCTATTCAAATCTTGTCTTATAGTCTCATCTATGTGATGAACTTTTGAAGCTAATTATAATTTGAACGGTGGTAGTTCAAGTAGTATTTGGGAAAGATATAAGTATATTGGAGTATCTTGTAACTTCATCTTTTAAACTTATATCTAGTAAATAATTATCTTATGCATGACAAAGATTTTCAGAAAAACGTTGAGACAAGGTTAGATATATGAGATCACCTTGCAACGATATTTTTTTTATATACAGTTATACACTGGGACTTTGTGTATATTATGCATGGAAGAGGACTTCCAATATTTTGAAAAGTATATATGTATATATATATATACTGAATATTTTGCGACTTCATCGCATTAAGATATCAACTTGGTTCATTTCTTTTGACCAAGACTTTCATGAGTACTAAGAGAAGGCTCATATACTATTAATCATTATACATATTATTTTGGTGGGCTTGCTGCTCACCCTTGCTTTCTTCTTTCATCACATAACAACAGATAGAAAGGATGAACAGGACCAAGCTCCCGATTCGCAAGCGATTAGGAGACGTTCCGCAGTTTTCTAGAAGCATTGATGCCGCCGTAGCTGAGGTAGGAGCTACCAGTAGGCTAGGCTTTCAACTTCTAATGTACCAGATTTATGTATATTTATGAATTGTAATAACGGCAAAGAAATGTAAATTTATTCAGAAAACCTTTTAAGGTGTATTGGCAGATAATTGTGGAATAAAATGACTTGTGGTTATTTTTGGATGTTCATCTCTGAGACTATAACGTGTGGTGTGTGTGTTTATTGTGGGGTCACAGTACAGAGTAGTTGAGTAATTATTAAGATTGGGTGTTATTAAGGGAAATGGAACTCGTGACAACCCGGATCCCCGACCCCGGATTTGGGGGTGTTACAAGGAGGGTCCATAGCACTGGTTCCTGAGTTAGAAAAGGAGAAAGAGATGAAGGTGGAAGCTGTAGAATCTACATCAAAGGTCTGTGAAAGCAAGGGTAAAGGGCTGGTAGCTGAAAATGAAGAAAGTTGAGTCAAGATGACATGGATGATATAGATGAACATTTAGCATTCCTATCCAGAAGATTTTCCAAGCTCAAATTCAAGAATAATTTTGGAGCTACTAAGACAAATAGAAACATGGTGGATAAATCCAAATTCAAGTGTTTCAAATGTGGCTTAGCTGGTCAATTTTCCAGTGAGTGTAGAAAGTATGATTCTAGCAAAAAGAAGTTTGAGCCTGTTGATTATAAGCAAAAATACTTTGAGCTGCTCAAACAAAAGGAAAGGGCTTTCATTATATAGGAGAATGACTGGGCTGCAGATGAATTGGATGAAGATGAAGAAACTAGCTATGTCAATCTAGCCCTAATGGCCAAGTCAGATGAAACATAGACAAGTTCATCAAGCAATCAGGTAATCACAACTAACCTAGCTCATTTAACTAAGGATGAGTGTAATGATGCAATAAATGACATGTCTACTGAATTATACCACCTGCATATTACACTCAAGTCCCTCACAAAGAAAAATGCTAAAATTAAAGAAAACAATTTGTTTTTAAGTGAGAGGAATAATGTGCTAGAGTCTCAATTTATTGAATTTGAAAATTTGAGGATTGAATGCTAGATTGCTAAAGATGAACTAACCGAGTCCTTAAAGAAAGAGGAGATTTTAAGAAAACAGCTTGAACGAGAACATGAAGTAATTAAAGCATGGAAAACATCTAGAGATGTTCATGCTCAGATTACCAAGTTCAAGGTATGGAATCTTTCTGTGATGCAGCCTGGAAAAAGAGTAAGGAGAAACTGGAATCCAATCTGAAAGATGGTAACTTGAATGATGTTGAGTCGACGGATGATGAGGAACATCCATCGGATGAAAAACATGATCATCCGTCGAGTCAAACAAAGTCAGTTAGCAAATCTCAGTTAATCAAGCTTAATGGCAAGTATGGATCAGTTTCTAAGAACTTTGTTCCAGGAGAATCAAGTCAAGTTTGAAAAGAAAAGAGAGCCAATGTTGGTCATATGTCTATCAAGCAATTGAATGATAGACTTGAAAAGATTGAGGTTAAAATAGAAACTAAAAGGAAAAATAATAGAAATGGGAAGGTAGGGATTAACAAACATAACAACTACACACCTAATAAATATGCTCCAAGAAAAATCTGTGTTAGGTAGTGTTAATCACTTGTCTGTTAATTGCAAGATTGTTATGCTTACTTCCATGACTGTACCTTCTTCTTTTCCCAACATGAATGCCATGTCTGCTCAAAATATGAATGCACAATTTGCTAATATTCCATTTGCACCTAATCATTATTATGCTGCATTTAGTATGCCACAAATGGCATTTAGCATGCCTTAATGGAATAACATGTTTGCAAATAGCATGCCTTTTCATGTAAACCAAAATATGCATGATAATTTTGTTTCAATGATTGGCTTCAAAGGTCCAACTCAAATGACTAAGGATGAATCTGAGATCCCCAAGTCAAATGAGATCAAACCTAAGAAACCAAAGAAAAAGGCTAACAAGGCAGGAGCCAAGGAAACTTGAGTACCAAAATCAACTTAATTTGATTTTGATGTGTGCAGGGAAATATAAAGAATCTTTGGTATCTGGATAGTGGTTGCTTAAGGCACATGAATGGAGATTCTACCCTGCTCACTGAGTTCAAGGAAAGAGTTGGCCCAAGTTTTACCTTTGGAGATGACAGCAAGTATAACGACCCGTATATTTTTATTATTATTATTTAAATTTATAATTATGGAATAAAGAATTAAATAAAATATTTATATGGGTTTAGTCAGTGGGTTATTACTCTGTCACTATGTGTATGTGATTAGTAGTGTATGGAATTGAATTGTGTGGTTAATTGATGAATTGTATGATTCTGTATCATTGTTAAAAATGGTGTGATTGTAGTTTTATTTCCATAAATACTTGGAATCTCTCTAAAAAAAATTTATGACTTTATAATTTCAATAATTATTTTTAGGACTTTATAAAATTGAGAAATCAATATTTCGTTAATTATTTATTTTTAAATAATTTTCTGAGTGTGTTTAATGGTAAAATCCATATTTAATTATCGAAATCTTCAAAAATTATGAAACTTATATTTTATTAAGTTTGTATTATTCTGAGAATTTTAAAATTATTTTGGAATTTTTAGGATTAATTTTTATCCGCGCGTTGATTCGTTTATTTGCTAAAAGCGGGTATAAATTGCGTTTCAGAAATTATTCTAAAATTACGAAATTTATGTTTTTATTAGTTTCGGGATATTTATAAAATTTTAAAACTATTTCCTTGATTTTCTGAATTTGTTTTAAGCGCATCTCGGTTCGTTAATTGTGAAATGCGGGTATATTGTGCGAGTAGTAAATGCTTTAAAAAAAATATTACGGAAGTTTTATATTTATGGTTATTGGATATTTAGGAAAGTATAAGATTAATTGGAGGTCTTTCAAGGTGTTCGCAATTGCAAGTGGTATCGTTAAAATCAGATTGCGGTGTTAAATCTAAATCTTAAAAAAAAACAAAAACAAAAACAAAACAGATAAGCATATTCATCCTTATCTTTTATTTCCTATTCTCGCATTTACAGTTCACCCTTCCCACCCCTGTAATGTTTCAGTCGATCTATCTCTTGCTTAATTTTGCCTGATTCTTGTTAATTTTTATAATCCATCAATCTCCCCTTCCATCTTCTGGTTATTTTTGTCGTTTCCCTTGTGCCGCCGCCTGGTTTTCCGGCCTGTCCTCTGGTTAGCCGCCGGTTTCATCCTTGTTCTTTGATATATATATATATATATATATATATATATATATATATATATATATATATATATATATATACCTACGCATGTATATATGTGTTGTGTGCGTGCATGTGTAGTGTGCGTGCGTGTGTGTGTCTTTGTGTGTGTTGAACTGTGCGTGTGCTGCGGAGCCGTGATTGTTACCGCTGCTCCTTTCATTTTCCGGCCGCCGCTGGGTTCCCTTCCGGCAAGGTGGCCCGAGATGAGTTGCGGGTGTTGTTTTGTGCTTTGATTCTGCTATGTTTCCTTTGATTCTGTGGGCTGACCAAATTGGAGCTCCTAATTCCTGTTGATTACTTGATTTTTCGGTTGTAATAATTAGTATATTTATGAAAAAAAAATTCGTATGAATTTTAGTGATTAATTGATTAATATTGTAATTGTTCAGGAATTTAATCGGTGGGTTACCATCGGAAACCTCGAGTCGAGGCACCATCGTAAAACTGCCGCCGCCGACAATGAATTCCGATGAGTCGGCGGTGGATAATGATGTTCGACTGAGTCCTACAAAAAAAGTATTAAACATTATTTTTTCAATTATTTTGGAAGAAGATTGATTTTTTTAGGAAATTTAGTTTGTAAAATTTACTCGAATTTTTGGTGTGTATAGTTGTATAGTAATTTTTTTCGGAATAGAATTGTTGGATTGAGATTACGAATGATGGTTTATTGTTGTGAATTGTGATTTGTGGACGTCAATTGTATTCAACGGGTAGTCCGATAAATAAAGGAGACGCTACCCGATTTTCGGGAGCGTATCCTGTGAAATATCGGAACTACCACTCGAATGTAAATAGTTATATATAGTTATAAATAAATATTTTGTAAAACATAACTGACAACTTGTTTCCTAAAACGATGAGTATATGCATTTTCCAAAATTGAATATTGAGTCGAGTTTTGAGTATGTGAATCCAGCGTGGGGGAAAGACCTAGCTAGTCTTTTCCCAAGTTCCGGAACGCATTCTATTTCTGGATGGCCGCTAGTCGCTGTCCGGTGAGGGTAGATTGATCAGCTATCTTCACCCGTTAAACGTCCAATAGATTTGATTGATTCGGTTTTGAAATGGTTTAAAAAATCAAAATGATTTTGAGGTTCCCGGAGAGGAACAAGTTTTATAGGTCCTGTGATAGGACAAGTTTTGTGGTTCCCGTAACGGAACAAATGATTTTGGGTCCCCGTAACGGGACAGATGGTTTTATGGTTCCTGTAATGGACCAGAAAGTTTGAAAATGGAAATAGCATGCTAAAATTGAACTATGATTTTTATGCACAGCACAAGATTGTTGATTTTTTTATTACAGAGCATGCTAGTTTTGATATCCAGTTTATACATGTTTTACTTGCTTTCTAACAAGTTATGAATTCTGTTCCTATAACTGCTTTACTTTAAACTGTTTTACTTGTTATCCGTATAGTGGTGTTGCTGAGCAAGTAATTACTCACCTTTATAGAATATTTTATATGTATTGCAGATGCCTAGGAGATTCTTGCGCGGTAGTCAGGGCAGAGTTCCATCTCCTTTCGTGTCAGGCTCCTCTGAGGTAGTTGTGTTCAGACCAGATGAGGTCTGTTGAGTTGTTGCGTTAAATTAGTGGTCAGGATTGTGTAAGGTAATTTGAGTTGTATTAGTTGAGTAACCTAAGTCATACTTAAACCTGGAAAAGGTCTTGGTAAAGGGGTCGTAGTTATGTATTATTAATGAATTGGACTGAATTATGACTGTTATTATGGTTGTTGGTGACGTCAACTCCCGTCCCCGGGGTTGAGGCCGTCACAGTTGGTATCGGAGCTACAGGTTTGAGTCCCTGATTTAGGTTAGGAGTGGAGTCAAAAGAGTACAGAAAGGTATGTATATAGGTGTGAGTCAGCAACTCAATCAGAGGAGCAAGTCTATGAGTTTAGTAAAGGGTTTCGGAAGCGTAACCCTGACGTTTGTTAAGGATTGACTGGAACTGCCCTAGTTTAGAGTACGTCTCCTTTGTATGTGTATTATTAGTAATGTTCAATAGAGATTTCTAGATTCCCTCTCGAGAATTCGAGTCTGATTGAGCGAATTCAGCTTCTGAGCAGACCTTTGATGTGTCAGCTGAAGAGACGCCAACGTTATTTCTAAATATCGCAATTTCTGTGTCGAGGAATGTTATTGGACTGATTGTGTGACCTTGGTGAGTTCGGATAGCGTGATAATAGTCAGGGGTTGTTATGACGACTAAGTTTGGTAGTGGATGTGGATTAGAACGGGAGGTGATATATTTCAACTCTTTTATTTCTTCCTTGAAATGCATTTTATCTCCAGAGTAATTGTTTCTTATTCCATAAGTTGTTTATCTTCTTGTGAGAAAGTTATGAACCTGAGGTAAGTTACTTAGGGTTCTGTTGATCTTATCACAAACCAGATTCACCCCTTCCTATTTGTGAATTTTCTTTTTAACATTGTTTCATCTCTCAGAAATTCTATTGGTTGATTGGGGCAAACAATGCATATGAATTGACCATTTGTCTGTGTGGTAAAAGGGTCTGGTGGGACGCCATCGAGTTATGTGTTGTGACCGTATGGTACTAAGACTGGCCATCTTATGTACTTGTATGGTTGCTCTCAGTCATACCTACATTTTATTCTTCACTTTTTCTTCTTATTTGATTTCCTGGAGCCGGAAATTTAATTGGATATTCTAAAGAAATGAATTTCTGCGATTAGATGGTTCTCATTATTGAAAGCAAGTAAGAGCGACTTCTGAGAAAAATGAGAGTCCTATATTAGGATATCATTTAAAAATAATGGTAACCGTGAGAGTTCAGGACCTAATGATGGAATTATAACCTCAGGAAAAGTAAATTAATGGTTGATGGGTTACTTGCGGGTGACAAGACATCATCCCTAGAAGAAGGGTTGATTAAAACATGAACGATGGAGCTTAGTAGAGTCAGTGTCCCTTAAGCTTGACTCGATTTATCGGCTTGTTCTACATAGTGTGTGACTATTATATTCAGCCGACTTTTATGGTATGTTGGAGAAATTTAGATGTTGTACCTGAGTAGCGAGGGGAAGTTGGTTAGTTGCTGTTATATTGAGGAACCATGCTACGATATTTAGTTTCTTTGTATTTTAGATTTCCTGAACTGTGGTTGATTCTGTTACTGTTATTGTTGCTATGATTACTAGTGCTATTAATATGGATTTCTTTTATAAATGGACCCCGATATTAAAGACTTGGGTACTGTGATTGGGCAGCATTTTCCTGATACAGGTGCACTGTTTAAACGGTGATACCATTTTGTCAAATAATTTTGTTATGCTTTGAATAAACTCATTTATATATTTCAGGAAGATGCCACCCAAGAAAGCTACCCAGTCTAAAGAAAATAGTAGTAGTTTTACGGAGGGTCCAGCTATAAATGAAATTCTAGACTTATCGTGCCAGCAGCAGCAACAACAGTTGCAGTTAATCCAACAGGTTCAGCAGCAGCAATTACTGTTGCAGCAACAATAGCAAGGAAGGAACCGAAGTGCTAGTTTTAAATCTTTTCAGAATGTTAACCCTCCTGAATTTAAAGGTGAACCTAATCCAGTAGCTGCTGGAGCATGGTTAAAAGAGTTGGAGAAAGCTTTTAATCTTGTTCAAGTAAATGAGAATCTTAAGACTGATTATGCGAGCTATTTCTTGAAAAATAAAGCAAATTACTGGTGGGAGTCAACAAAGGCGTTAGAAGGAGAAGGCCCTGTTCCATGGGCTAGGTTTACTAAATTATTTTTGGAAAAGTATTTTCCTGACTGTGTGAAGAATCAAATGGAGATTGAGTTTTTAGAACTGAAGCAAGGTGATAGAGGTGTAGCTGAGTATGAGGCTAAGTTCACAGAGTTGGCTAGGTTGGTACCAGATTATGAGTGCTCTGAAGCTCAGAAGGCAAGGAGGTTTCAACAAGGATTGAAGCCTAAAATTTATAGTGGAGTGGTGGCATTGCAACTCAAGACGTATCCTTTCGTAGTTCAAGCCGCCTTAGTAATTGAATTTGAACAGAAGTTAGCCGCTAGAGAACGAGAAGATAAGAAGCGAAAGATTGATGATATGGAAGAAGCATCAGGTCAAGAAGTATCCAGTCAGATGTCTCATAAATAGGTCGGAAGGAGTAAGAATAAAGAATTTAGAGAGAAAAGTATTTCTTTAAATAGAATTAGTAACACCTCAGCCAGCTCTAATCAAGCCAATTTGGTTAAATCGCCTATATCGGAGTGTAAACAATGCGGTAAGAGACATGGTGGAAGGTGTAAAGCAAATACTGAATGTTTTAGGTGTAGTCAGAAGGGATATTATAAGTCAGAATGTAAGGTGGAAAATCCAGGAGTCGTCTGTTATAACTGTGGCAAGGTAGGACATGTTGCCAAGAATTATAGAAGTACTTCCCGAGATAGCATGGGAGATAGTGCATCAAAAGGTTGACGTCCAGTACAGCTAAGGCTAAGACTTGTAATTTGATTAAAAGTTTAGCTGCTCAAGACCCTGATAAGGAACCAGGGCAATAATTGATTACCGGAAGAAGCAAACGATAATATCTACGGAAGCTAATATTGGAATAAGTATTCAAGGACATAAGCAAGAAGATAAGGCGTAACTAGTGCATATAAAGGATATTAAGAAGGAAGACCTAAGATCAGACTACTGTCAACTAAAGGTAAGCCTGAGGACATACTAAAAATTGCAATTAGAATGAGTATGAACGCTGTAAGTTTTGGTGATAATAGGCGGAGTAGCGAGTGTATCAGTTGTCTATAAGGAATTAAGGAATATGGTGTATCCGGAGTACTTGCATGTTATAATCGTATTTATTGATAACATCCTCGCCCATCTAAGGGCTAAGGAAGGCCAAGGTGAAAACCTAAAGGAATGCCACGAAAGGTTGAACGGTAGTAATTGTATATCAAATCTTAAGAGTATGAAGTCCTGGTCAGGAGCCCGGTTGTTTGAGCAACTACCAACCAAGCAAGGTCCATTTAGGGACCGATGTCTTGAATAGAAGAGAAGAAATGAGCATGAATATATAGAATGAGGATCGTGGTATAGGCAAAAGTTTTACCTTGGAAGAGATTGGTTAAGTTTGAATAGAAGGGACAAGTAAAATCCTAATTGTATTGAACCATTTGAGGTATAAAGAATATAGGTAAAGTTGTCTATAAGTTAGTATCACCGTTGTAGTCGCAGTATATATAAATAATATGTTATGTGTGTCAATGATAAGGCGATATGTACCTAATTTGAACTAAGTCGCTGATTGAGAGTCAATGGGCTCTCATCTGAATTTGTTTTGCGTGGAGCGATCGATTCGAATTTTAGTTCGTTAAAAAGCGAAACCCTAGGAATGAATTTATGTCTATGGTGAGTATGCCTTAAATAAATCCTTGAGTCGAAGAGTATACCTGGAAGCTAGAGTCGGAATTGCTTGACAAATATCCTCACTTATTTGGTTAAGTCAGATTCTAAGGACATAATCTTTTTAAGGGGGGAAGGATATAACAACCCGTATATTTTTATTATTATTATTATTTAAATTTGTAATTATGGAATAAAGAATTAAATAAAATATTCATGTGGGTTTAGTCAGTGGGTTACTACTCTGTCACTATGTCTATGTGATTACTAGTGTATGGAATTGAATTGTGTGGTTAATTGATGAATTGTATGATTTTGTATCACTGTTAAAAATGGTGTGATTGTAGTTTTATTTCCATAAATACTTGGAATCTCTCTAAAAAAAATTTATGACTTTATAATTTTAATAATTATTTTTAGGACTTTATAAAATTGAGAAATCAATATTTCATTAATTATTTATTTTTAAATGATTTTCAGAGTGTGTTTAATGGTAAAATCCGTATTTAATTATGGAAATCTTCAAAAATTATGAAAATTATATTTTATTAAGTTTGTATTATTCTGAGAATTTTAAAATTATTTTGGAATTTTTAGGATTAATTTTTATCCGCGCGTTGATTCGTTTATTTGCTAAAAGCGGGTATAAATTATATTTCAGAAATTACTAAAATTACGAAATTTATGTTTTTATTAGTTTCGGGATATTTATAAAATTTTAAAACTATTTTCTTGATTTTCTGAATTTGTTTTAAGCGCATCTCGGTCCGTTAATTGTGAAATGCGGGTATATTGTGCGAGTAGTAAATGCTTTAAAAAAAATATTACGGAAGTTTTATATTTATGGTTATTGGATATTTCGGAAAGTATAAGATTAATTGGAGGCCTTTCAAGGTGTTCGCAATTACAAGTGCTATCGTTAAAATCAGATTGTGGTGTTAAATCTAAATATTAAAAAGAAAAAAAAAACAAAAACAAAACAGATAAGCATATTCATCCTTATCTTTTATTTCCTATTCTCCCATTTTCAGTTCACCCTTCCCACCCCTGTAATGTTTCAGTCGATCTCTCTCTTGCTTAATTTCGCCTGATTCTTGTTATTTCTTACAATCCATCGATCTCCCCTTCCATCTTCTGGTTGTTTCTGTCATTTCCCTTGTGCCGCCGCCTGGTTTTCCGACCTGTCCTCTGGGTAGCCGCCGGTTTCATCCTTGTTCTTTGATATATATATATATATATATATATATATATATATATATATATATATATATATATATATATATATATATATATATATATACCTACGCATGTATATATGTGTTGTGTGCGTGCATGTGTAGTGTGCGTGCGTGTGTGTGTCTTTGTGTGTGTTGAACTGTGCGTGTGCTGCGGAGCCGTGATTGTTGCCGCTGCTCCTTTCATTTTCCGGCCGCCGCTGGGTTCCCTTCCGGCAAGGTGGCCCGAGATGAGTTGCGGGTGTTGTTTTGTGCTTTGATTCTGTGGGCTGACCGAATTGGGGCTCCTAATTCCTGTTGATTACTCGATTTTTCGGTTGTAATAATTAGTATATTTATGAAAAAAAAATTGTATGAATTTTAGTGATTAATTGATTAATATTGTAATTGTTCAGGAATTTAATCGGTGGGTTACGATTGGAAACCTCGAGTCGAGGCACCATCGTAAAACTGCCGCCGCCGACAATGAATTCCGATGAGTCGGCGGTGGACAATGATGTTCGACTGAGTCCTACAAAAAAAGTATTAAACATTATTTTTCCAATTATTTTAAAAGAAGATTGATTTTTTTTAAGAAATTTAGTTCGTAAAATTTACTTGAATTTTTGGTGTGTACAGTTGTATAGTAATTTTTTTTCGGAATAGAATTGTTGGATTGAGATTACGAATGATGGTTTATTGTTGTGAATTGTGATTTGTGGACGTCGATTGTATTCGACGGGTAGTCCGATAAATAAAGGAGACGCTGCCCGATTTTCGGGAGCGTATCCTGTGAAATATTGGAACTACCACTTGAATGTAAATAGTTATATATAGTTATAAATAAATATTTTGTAAAACATAACTGACAACTTGTTTTCTAAAACGATGAGTATATGCATTTTCAAAAAACGAATATTGAGTCGAGTTTTGAGTATGTGAATCATGATTGTTGTATGTATTATAATAGTACTTATGAGTACGAGTCGGGAATTGATATCGAATGGGTAGATTTGTTATTAAGGATATGTCAAGCATACCTAGACGTCTAACATAGAATATTTTGAATCTTGTAGGTTTTATTCGGAAGGTCCGAGAGTTGACGTTGGACTAAAGATAGCCTAGTGATCATTCGACAAGCGCAACAAGGTTCGAAGCGACGGACCTAAGCGTTGAAGTCGGATCCAGGATAGTCTGCTATTTAGGTCATAAGCCGAACGTCCGAGTCAATCCAAAATCAGTCAGTGATAATTGAAAAGCTCTGCAAGGCAAGTACCCCTGACCATTCTTTTATGGTGCAGTGCATATGGATAGCTAAATGTCTTACTTTCGTAATGAAACAGAAATGTTGTTTAAAATTATGTTTTGGGGAAAAGTAACTTCTGAAAATACCTATCTCTAAACGTGATTTAAATGAAAAGAGGATTTGAATAGTGTGCTGTGACAGATTTTTTTAAAAAGAGATAGGTGACAGTGATTTTGGAAACTGGATAAAGAGACTGTTTTAACCCACCTATGTCGTGGAATTTTGGAAAGAGACAAAAAGGGAATTCAGTTGATCTATTGGAGTTGCGTTAGAGGCCCGTTATTCGGTAACGGCCCAGCATGTGGTTGCGTAAGTGGCTAATTGGGCTATGCATTCTGTTTAACCGATTAGTCCAGCATAGGGGAAAGACCTAGCTAGTCTTTTCCCAAGTTCCGGAACGCATTCTATTTCTGGATGGCCGCTAGTCGCTGTCCGGTGAGGGTAGACTGATCAGCTATCTTCACCCGTTAAACGTCCAATAGATTTGATTGATTCGGTTTTGAAATGGTTTAACAAATCAAAGTGATTTTGAGGTTCCCGGAGAGGAACAAGTTTTATGAGTTCTGTGATGGGACAAGTTTTGTGGTTCCCGTAACGGAATAAATGATTTTGGGTCCCCGTAATGGGACAAATGGTTTTATGGTTCCTATAATGGAACGGAAAGTTTGAAAATGGAAATAGCATGCTAAAATTAAACTATGGTTTTTATGCACAGCACACGACTGTTGATTTTTTTATTACAGAGCATGCTAGTTTTGATATTCAGTTTATACACGTTTTACTTGCTTTCTAACAAGTTATGAATTCTGTTCCTATAACTGCTTTACTTTAAACTGTTTTACTTGTTATCCGTATAGTGGTGTTACTGAGCAAGTAAATGCTCACCCTTGTAGAATATTTTATATGTATTGCAGATGCCTAGGAGATTCTTGCGCGGTAGTCAGGGCAGAGTTCTAGCTCCTTTCGTGTCAGGCTCCTCTGAGGTAGTTGTGTTCAGACCAGATGAGGTCTGTTGAGTTGCTGCGTTAAATTAGTGGTCAGGATTGTGTAAGGTAATTTGAGTTGTATTAGTTGAGTAACCTAAGTCATACTTAAACCTGGAAAAGGTCTTGGTAAATGGGTCGTAGTTATGTATTATTAATGAATTGGACTGAATTATGACTGTTATTATGGTTGTTGGTGACATCAACTCCTGACCCCGGGGTTGAGGACGTCACAGGAAGGGTTATACTGTGGGATATGGCTTGATTGCAAAGGATAATGTCATCACTGAAGAGGTTGTCCTAGTGGATGGACTCGAACATAATCTGTTAAGTATCAGCCAGCTTTGTGATAAGGGCAACTCAGTCACCTTCAATTCTGAAGCCTGTGTTGTGACAAACAAGAAAAGCAATAAAGCGGTTCTTACTGGAGTAAGAAAAGGAACTGTGTATCTAGCTGACTTAAACTGAACAACTGCAAAATCTGTAACTTGCTTCCTCAGTAAAGCAAGTCAAGATGAAAGTTGGTTATGACACAAGAAGCTGTCCCATCTAAACTTCAAGACCATGAATGAGTTAGTCAAGAAAGAAATGGTTAGAGGTATTCCTCAAGTGGAGTTTTCAAAGGATGGATTGTGTAATTCCTGCCAAAAAATAAAGTAGATTAAAGCATCATTCAAAAGGAAGCTTGAATCAACAATTGAAGAACCTTTGCAACTGTTGCACATGGATCTATTTGGACCAGTCAATGTATTGTCTATCTCAAGGAAAATATATTTCCTAGTAATTGTAGATGATTTCTCAAAGTTCTCTTAGACATATTTTTTTAAATCTAAAGATGAAGCTAGTAAAATCATCATCAATCAAATAAGGCAAGTTAACAATCATCCTGACTTCAAAGTTAGAAGAATCAGGAGTAACAATGGAACTGAGTTCAAGAATTCTGTGATGAGATCATTTTGTGAAGAGAATGGGATCATGCATGAGTTCTCTGCAGCTAGAACTCCACAACAAAATGGAGTGGTAGAAAGGAAGAACAGATCTCTTATTAAAGCTGCAAGGACAATGCTGGAAGAATCAAAGTTGCCAACATACTTTTGGGCTGAAGCTGTGAATACTGCATGCTACACTCAAAATATTTCTTTGATTAATCAAGCAAAGTGCATGACACCCTACCAATTGTTCAAGAATAGGAACCCAATTCTAAATTTCTTACATGTCTTTGGCTGCAAATGTTATATCTTAAAGAATCAAACTGATCAACATGGAAAGTTTGATGCCAAGGAAGATGAAGGAATTTTTGTTGGATATGATGTTGGAAAAGCATTTAGAGTCTACAATCTAAGAACTAACATTGTAATGAAATCTGTACATATTGTGTTTGATGATAAAAAGATTGAAGGACTGCAAGATGAAGATTTCCATGAGAGCCTAAAATTTGATAATGTTGAAATGGTTAGTGATGACAGTGATAATGAAAGTGATCAAGAAATTGTGACTAAGGATAATGTGGAAAAATCTACTACTAATGAAGCACACAACTCAACATCTGTCGAGTTACAGAATGCTTCATCCGTCGGTAGATAATCAGCTTCATCCGTCGAGATACAAAGTGCATCATCCGTCAGAATAATGAGAGAAGCTAGGAGTCAAGACAGATCACTTACAGAAAGAACTCCATCTTTAAGTCAAAGATCCATAAACTCATGGGGAGTTTCTTTTAATCAAAACTCAGTCACACATTTAAGACAACAATGAGGGCTCTTCATCAAGAGCTAATCTACCACAACAGAGAAAATGGACAAGAGATCACCCTTATGAGCTCATTATTGGTGATGCATCTTCTAGAGTTCAGACAAGGAAAGCAACTCAAGAAGAATATATGTATAGCAGCTTCCTATCTAAGGAGGAACCAAAGAAGGTAGAAGAAGCTCTGTTGGATCCTGATTGGGTTTTAGCTATGCAGGAAGAGCTAAACCAATTTGAAAGGAACAATGTATGGAAGTTGGTACCCAAGCCTAAAGGAAATAATTCAATTGACACCAAGTGGGTATTCAGAAACAAGATGGATAAAAATGGCATAATCATCAGGAACAAAGCTAGATTGGTTCCTAAGGGCTATTGTCAACAAGAAGGAATAGATTTTGATAAAACTTTTGCTCCTATTGCAAGACTTGAAGCCATCAGAATTTTCCTAGCCTATGCAGCCTATGCCAATTTTAAAGTCTATCAAATGGATGTCAAAAGTGCCTTTCTGAATGGAGATTTGGAGGAGGAAGTCTATGTCAATCAGCCTCCTGGTTTTGAGGATCCAAATTTTCCTGAACATTCTACTATCTTCTGAAAGCCCTTTATGGATTGAAGCAAGCACCTAGAGCCTGGTATGACACTTTGTCAAAGTTTCTCTTAGAAAATCATTTCACTAGAGGTACTGTTGATAAACTCTATTCTTCATAAATGTAAATGGCTCTAGCATACTTGTTCAAATTTATGTATATGATATTATATTTGGCTTTACAGATGAAAAACTTTGCAAAAAGTTTGCCAAATTAATGCAAAGTAAGTATGAAATGAGCATGATGGGAGAACTAACTTACTTTTTTGGCTTACAAGTTAAGAAAGTTAGTGATGGAATATTCATTAGTCAAACCAAATACATTTATGATCTTTTAAAGAAGTTTGAACTAATGGATTGCACATCTGCAAAAACTCCCATGGCCACTGCTACTAAACTTGAATTAAACACTACTGAAAAGTCTGTAGATATTTCAAGTTATAGAGGCATGGTTGGGTCACTTCTGTACTTAACAGCTAGTAGGCCAGATATAATGTTTGCTACTTGTCTTTGTGCTAGATTTTAGGTTGATCCTAGAGAATCTCACTTAATAGCTATTAAGAAAATTATCAGATATCTCAAGGGTACACCAAAACTTGGCATTTGGTACCCTAGAGATTTTGGTTTTGATCTAACTGATTATTCAAATGCAGATTATGCAGGTTGTAGAATTGGTAGAAAAAGTACAACAGGAACCTGTCAATTTCTAGGAAACAAGCTAGTATTCTGGTTCAGTAAAAAGCAAAATTTAGTTTCTACTTCTACAGCAGAAGCTGAATATATTATTACTAGACTATAGTCTGCAAGTGGAAAGAATTCCTATTTTCTATGATAACACTAGTGCAATTGCCATTACTGAAAATCCAGTACAGCATTCAAGAACAAAGCACATAGACATCAAGTACCACTTCATTAGGGAACATGTAATGAATGGTACTATGGAACTTCATTTTGTTCCAAGTGAAAAGCAGCTTGCAAATATCTTTACCAAGCCACTTGATGAATCCACCTTTTCCAAGTTGGTTGGTGAGTTAGGTATGCTTAATTATTCTTGAATTATTTCTGATATTTTTGCAAGTTGGAATGCAGCCAGAAACTTAATTGATTTTTCTGTTTTGGATGAAATTTTGGCTAAGTCAAAAATCACATCCCGACGGATGCTCATTATCCATCAAGTTTGATCATCCGTCGGAATAAAATATCTTAATAAAAATCAATTAAAACCCGACGGATAAATTGTTTTATTCTCATCCGTTGTATTGTCCAAATCATAGCCGTTAATATTCTTAACATTATCCATCGGGTTTACTTACAGTCTGTAAGTATATCACGACGGATAATTGATAGAATTTTGATAATTTATTTTATTTTAAACGGATATTTTGGGCTATTTTGATTGGTTACTTTATTTCACTATATTACTTTTGACAGTTTATTTTTGAGATAGTATAAAAGCAAAATTCATTTTCACTCTTTTCTTTTATCATTCTCAAATAATCTGCTCTATCTCTCTTCTTCTCCAAAGCAAATATTGTTAGTCCCTAACAATACAACAAAAATTACAGAAGGGGGGTTGAATGTAATTCTAGTAACTTTTTAAGATTTATAAAAATGTTCTAACTCAATATATATAGAAGTGTTTTGATTTGCAAAGTGCGGAATAATGAATTAAGTAAATCAAACACAAAGTAATAAAAAAATAAGTCTTTAAAACTTTCTAGTGGATTTGAAAGTATCCACCATATATATATATATATATATATATTGATTTGAGAACTCTGTGAAGCTCAAATTGGCTCACAGCTTCTTTACAAGTGAACAAACAAACTACAGAGAAATTCTTAACAGTTACAGCTTTTTCTATTTCTCTTTTAAAAGTGTTTGCTTAGTTATTTGTTCTACTAGCTACACTTGGTTTATATATTATGAAGTTTACATGGTAATAAGACAGGATAATAAAACAAAACCTATCAAGTCTAACTCCATGCTGCTTCACTACTCTGTTCCAGCATCTTTGAAAATCTTCATAACTTGCATAGAAATGGTAATGCTTCTTTGTTCTCAATTTCCTGTTAAACAGGATGCCACATTTGCAAACACCCAACGCATGTGACTGTGTTATCATTGTCAACAGATATTTAAATTGATCATCCGTCGGGTACATGCTTGTTATCCGTTGGATAACTTTGTTGATCATCCATCGGGTAGCTTTGTTGATCATCCGTCGGGTAGCTATTTGACACTTGACTTCATTTCACTTATGCAGAATTACATGACATCTCATATTTACAATTAATCAACCTATTCTGCATATCTAATAGTAGTCAACATGACTCATATGCTACTACAGAATCTATACAAAGTTGTTAAAAGAAATGTGCTACATTACTTATTATTACATAAGCTACTCACTCGATGGATGTCAAATCATCATCCGTCAGGACTATATTGAATCATCCATCGGGACTATATTTGATCATCCGTCGAGTGCTACAAAATTCACCAAGTTAAATCTACTAAGATGTTTTGTTAATCTAATCATCAAGTTAACAACATATTCCCAACAATCTCCACCAATTTATGTCTACTAGAATTGTAGCCATAAATTAAGATAAACTTGATGATAACAAAACACCCTAAAAATACAGATTAAAAAGTAGTAGATAAAACTGATAAGTGCTGTAATATTTACTAGAAATTGAACAAGGCAAAGTGTACAAAGATTTGCTCACAATTATTATCAAGGTGCTCCTCTAGTCTGAGCAGATAATTCTATTTCCTTGATTGTCTGGATTTCTTTTCAAGCTTCCTGTTGTTTTCTTCTATCTGATTTTGGAGCTGTCTGTGGAATTCAAGTTCATCAGCTTCTGAGAGATCTAGCATTCCTTGCATTTCCAGAAGAGTTTCATTGCTAGAAATGCTTAGTTGGTCCTCTAATCTGAAGAATCTTCTAACTCCTTTATCATCCATGAATTCCATCAGCCAATAGGGCCTTAGATGCACTCTACTCCCTGTGAAAGGAATAGTTAATGTTTTTGGGAGTGCAAATTTAGCTCTAATACTCCTCAGTTCTTCAATCCTCTTTAGAACTAGTCTTCTAGCAGTCACATTGAATCCAAAGTTCTTCTTGAAGGATGAATAGACCTTTATCAATACAGATTAGTTTTCTTGAAGAATCCTGTGAAGTGGCCATGTGATCTCTTTTCCTCCCTTATATTTGAACACTAGCCTTTCAGGTAGATTTCTGTAAGCATCAATACTTCTCACTTCTTCCAGTTCATCCATATAGAGTTTTAGGTCAGAGAATTCCTCGATATCACAGATATATAAGAGATCTCCCTTGTTGACTTTTGGTTGAACCTTGGCTAGTGTCTTAGATCTTAGAGTTGAGGGCTTCACTTTCTTGATTGCTCTAAGCTTTGTTTTCTTTGGATTCTTGAATAGAGGAATGTTTAACTCAGGAATTGGTAGACTATCCCAGTCGGCTCATCCTTTGGAATGATAGGTTCACCATGGAAGTTCTTGAATGGATCTACCTTGAATTCCTCATGTACCACAGAGGGCATTGATGTTTGAGATGTAGTAGCAGACTATTTTGGAATGTAGTCTTCCAATTCCTATTCACTGAAGTCCAATTTTCTTTTAGCTTAAAGCTTGTACCAGAATTTTCTTTTCTATTGGGGTGCATCTTGCATTTTCTGATCTTTAGATTCAGCAATTTCAGATGGTTGTTTAGGAATCTCTTTTGTGGTCTTCACAACTTGTAGCTTGGCCAAGATAGCAGCTTACTCCTTCTTTTGTTTGAGCTTTTTAGCATCTAGTGCAGCTTGCTTATTTTCTTGCTTTAATCTTCCTTTCTCTTCCCTTTTTGCTTATACAAACTGAGGGTGTCCAGCCATCACACAGATTTCCTTTCGATTTCTGAAAACCTTGGCAATTCTTCTTTTTAGTACTGAATCAGCTAGATCTTTGTAAAATGCTATTGACCTTGACAAGAGCTTCTTCTCATCTGGCCTTGGTGTCTCATACACTGTATCCAAAGGATTTTTTTCTGAAAACTTTGAGTAATTTCTTTTTGGCTTCATGAATGCCTTTGGAGATTTGATGCAGGATGTTTGACCCCTTTTCCAGATAATTCATACTCATTTCATTCACATAAATATTCTTTACTTGAGAGTGATGAATGACTGTTTTGTCTGGCTTCTATGTTGGACCAAATTTCTTTTGAATATTTTCATCAATTTTCTTCCAGTTTATTGGACTCAATTCCTTCTCCTCAGCTGCTCTCAAATTGGTTTCTGCTTCATTGATTAGATCAATGTTATCTTTAGCATGTGGCTTTGTGAAAGCAATTGCTGGCACAATTGCTTTACTTACTTGAATATTGAGCACTTTCTGCTCCCCCTCACTCCTTGAACTCTCTTGAATGACAGGGACATTTGAGCTTTCTTTCTCCCCCTTTTTGTTATCAGCAAGTTGAGTAGAGGAAGAAGTATGTGCAGCAACTAGCTTCTGAAGCAAGTCTGTTTGTTGTGCTTGGTGTAGGTGAATTGCTGTAAGAGAAGCTTCCATAGAAATCATTCTTTTATCCATAGAATCCACCTTGGTAGCAAGATCAGAGTTTTCCTTAGCTGTCTTTTAATGTCCATCATTGTTTATACTATATTTATAAACTGTTCTTCGTAATCAAACCCAAATCCGGATGCGTTATCGATATCGGATTTTGGCGTGCATATACTCAAAACGAAGCTATTGATTTGTACTTTCAGAATCATCCATCAGAATCACTGTAGAATCAAAGGTTAATTTCCTATAAACTGATTTATATTCGAATTTTTAAGAATTAAAATTAGGATTTTGAGTTCGAGCAACTGTTTGTATGATTTGATGATTGCATGTTGTAGATCTTCTCTTCCTGATGATTTTGGTATGTCATATGATCAATTTGGAGTCCAATAACATGTTTAAATTAGGGTTTGATTCTCAAATTGTATAATTAGTTTTATACTCATTTGTATGTTCTTGATTGAATTTGGGGGTTTCTTATTTAGGGATTTATAGAAGTTCTAGAGGGGTGGGTTTTGTTCCCCTTAAAATTTCCAATCAATTCATATATAGCTTGTTAATCGACGTTGCTCGTAGTGACCGTGTTATTGATTTGAAAGTTTGCCGGTGTTCTTCGTTTCCGGGCACAAATCCGGCCAAATAAGAGTTTGTTTGCTTGATTTGTTTACATGAATGAGTTCCTGGCAATCACCCGCACATTTCCCTGAGTTTTCAAGTCGTTCTGGGCTTCGAGGCACGTTTTCGGTAAGCTTACGCGGCGACGGGTGGCCGTTAATGGCTTCCCGGCCGTCCGCCGGTGAGGATGAAGGGGGAAGATGGCAAAATTGCTGTCTAGTCCCCCTAGTTTTCCAGAACTTACATTTTAGCCCCTTCTCTTAAAAGTTTTTAAAAACCAAGATTTCCATTTACAAAACTTTCAAAAATAGGATTTCTGTTAAATACTTTCAAAAATAGTATTTCTTTTTATAAAATGATTTCAAAAAGAGTTTTAATTATTTTAAAATTCCAAAAATCATTTATTTTAATTCCAAAATTCATTTTTTTAATTCAAAAATAAATCTAAATTACTTAATTAATTAATTTTAATTAATAATTAATTGATTAATTGATCAATTAACTTAAATATTAATTGATTAATTAGTTTAATTATTTATTAATTGACTTTAATTGATTATTTAATTTGATTTAATTATTTTAAAATGATATAAAAATTCCGAAAAATAGTTACGAGCTTTAAAATATTACTTTAAATTGTTTTCAAGGCTCGATAATTATTATAAAAATTATTTTTAATCCAGATTCGGCCAACCGAACCCTGTTTATTGTTTCAAAATTGTTCAACGACCCGTTTAAATTCCGAAAAATATTTTAAAAATCATATTAAATACCTGAAAGACTGTTTATGACCCGAGACCTCTTTGTAAATAAAATTTTTATGGATTGTTTGACGTGCTATGTGTTATATGGGGCTTGTTTGTTAGACTATCGGTCTATGTGATCAGTGTTTACTTGTTTTTAGCATAATTTTCGATCCGTTAGTCGAATTTGGGTAAAACGAAGGGTAGATAGAAGCATATACCAAATAAAATTATACGAGTTGAGTATTATAGATACTTATAATATGTGAGCAGAAGAGGCAAGGCGTAGAAAAGGGAAACAAGTAGTCGAGGAGTAGGAGATTGTGATTAAAAGTTAGTGAAGTATAGCAAGCTAATATCAGGCAAGTATTCTGAACTTTCTCAAGATATATTGTGGATAATTGATAGTTTTGTTTTATATTGCGAGTGCTTTGAAGACTGAACCCTAAGCCTTGACTCCAATTATTGATCTTTGAGCCGTAAACCTTATTCTTTCTGAACCGTTGATTGTTGAATACCCGAATATAAACCACTGAGATACGATACTACTCCATAAATACATACAAGCTAAATACCGAAAACTGAACCAAGATTGCTTATATCCTCAAACCATTGTACCTTATGCATTGAAAGATCAAATCCTTGTAACCCTGAAATTTTGATTCTTTTATTATCCAGTTCTTTCACCATTTGATAGCCATACTTCCTTTCTAAAGATTGAAACCATCTCATGATTGGAAATCCAATATTGCTTATGATTCTGTTTATTACTTTACATTGTTTATTCTATTATTATGATAGAATTGGATTGTTTTATAAAATTGTGGACAAGATTCGTGGTCAGACCAGATTGGTGGTCAAGTTAGGCCAATATGTGCCTTGGATCCAGTAATTAGAGCAGAGCTGTGTGACTTGCTCGGGGTTAGTGCATGACTGATCAGCAGCCTAACCTTGGTTTTTAAAATGAAAATATAATATCCAATTCTAATTCATTATTCATTGTTCACTTGATACCTTAAATCATTTCACTTGATCATTATTTATTCTCAGTATTGTCAATGTGACTTGCTGAGCTAGTTAGCTCATTTGTGCGAGTTTGTTTATATTCTTTTCCAGTTAAGAAGGAACCTGTTGGTAGCGCGGATCCCCAATCCAGTATGAGAGCTAGGATTCTAGGTTGATCGGAATAAGCTAGCTAAAGGCTTTTGGAATAGTTTAAGTTTGTGAAGTTGTAATAATGTTAATTATGTAGTTGTAAGTTTGAATAGTTGGGATTTGGGCATTTGTAATATAAGTGTGTGTGTATGGCTTGTGTGCATACTTTAACCTGTTGCGATCCATGGTAGCTGGTAAGTAGGGTCACTGCATATTATTATTTTCTTTATTATTATTATAAGCAGGTTAATTAAAGGGTGTGTGTATGTGGACCCCAAACTTCTGATCCGGGTTTGGAGGGTGCCACATCTGCTCTATTAAGTTTTGTAATAATTCTTCTTTCTTAAACCCAACAATTCAGCTTGTTGGTTGGGTTCTCAATCACAATATCCTCAATGAGGTGGTTAGAAAGCATCATTAAAAATCTAGCATAATACACACTCTTACCCCTCTTATTGAGATCCCCTAACTTATACCCTAACTCAAACAAGACTAGATCACTGAAATTGAAATACTTATCAGTAACTAGCATGTAAAGCATGTTAAGCATAGAGATGTTAACAAAGTCAAAGTTACTAATCTTACCAGAAAACACCTTAGTTACCACATCACACAGATAACTCCATTCTTTCCTAAGACCCAACCTCCTAATTTCACTTATTTAGAAGTAGTGAGTGCATAACCCATGGAATTTAGCATGTTAACTATATCAGTGTCTGTGTGTGGAGTAGTAACAGTATTATCAGGAATCCTAAAGCATGCTTTGACAATATCACTATTAACACAAAACTGCTTACCTTTAAGAGTAAAAGTGATGGTCTTGTCAGTTGAGTTGTACACTGCAGTTGTTCATATCTCCTCTACAACCTCACAGTAGATAGTGGGAGACTCCAGTATAGCATAGTTGAGTTTGCAGCTTTTCACAAAATCCATCATTTTGTGGTAATTACCAGACTGTTGAATCTCCTTGTTCACTAGAACTGTGAACTTGTTCTTCTATGCTCATAGATGTATCCAGTTTGAGACATGATTTTGACAACTGGTGCCATTGTTAGAGATTGAAAATTGCAGAGAGAGAGAGTGATTTCTTTTAATAAAGAGAGAAGTTAGAGCAAATGAATTGAGAGTGATAAAAGAAAAGAAATGAAATTGAATTTTGCTTTTATACTCTCCTAAAAATAAACTGACAAAAGTAATAAAGAAGCAATCGAAATAGCCCAAAATAGCCGTTTAAATTAAAATAAACTGTCAAAATTCTATCAATCATCCGTCGAAATATACTTACAGACTGTAAGTAAACTCGATGGATAATGTTCAGAGAATTAACAACTATGATTTGGACAACTCGACGGATGAGGATAAATCATTTAATCCGTCGGTTTATTAAAATAATCCAGAAAGATAATTGAATTTTAGATATTCTATACCAACGGATGATCATACTCGATCGATAATGATCATCCATCGGGATGTAAATTCTGACTTAGCCAAAATTTCATCGAAAGCAGAAAAATCAATTAAATTTCTGGCTGCATTGTAACTTGCAAAAATATCTGAAATAATTCAAGAATAATTAAGCATACCTAACTCACTTACTAACCCTGAAAAGGTGGATTCATCCAGTGGCTTGGTAAATATATCTGTAAGCTGCTTTTCACTTAGAACAAAATGAAGTTCCATAATGCCATTCATTACATGTTCCCTAATGAAATGGTACTTGATGTCTATGTGCTTTGTCCTTGAATGCTGTAGTGGATTCTCAGTAATGGCAATTGCACTTGTGTTATCACAGAAAATAAGAATTCTTTCCACTTGCAGACCATAGTCTAGCAATTGGTTTTTCATCCACAAAATTTGTGCACAACAACTGCTAGCAGCAATATATTCAGCTTCTGTTGTAGAAGTAGAAACTGAATTTTACTTTTTACTGAACCAGGACACTAGCTTATTTCCTAGAAATTGGCAAGTTCCTGTTGTACTGTTTCTATCAATTCTACAACCTTCCATAATCTGCATCTGAATAACCAGTTAGATCAAAAATAGAATCTCTAGGATACCAAATGCCAAGTTTTGGTGTACCTTTGAGATGTCTGAAAATTCTCTTAATAGCAATTAAGTGAGATTCTCTAGGATTAGCTTAAAATCTAGCACATAGACATGTAACAAACATTATATCTGGCCTACTAGCTGTTAAGTATAGAAGTTAGCCAACCATGCCTCTATAACTTGAAATATCCACAGACTTTTCAGGAGTGTTTAATTCAAGTTTAGTTGTAGTGGCCATGGGAGTTTTTGCAGATGTGCAATCCATTAGTTCAAACTTCTTTAAAAGTTCATAAATATATTTAGTTTGACTAATGAATATTCCATCACTAACTTGCTTAACTTGTAAACCAAGAAAGTAAATTATTTATACCATCATGCTCATTTTATACTTACTTTGCATCAATTTGGCAAACTTTTTGCAAACTTTTTCATCTGTAGAGCCAAATATAATATCATCTACATAAATTTAAACAAGTATGCCAAAGCTATTAACATTTCTAAAGAATAAAGTTTTGTCTACAAAACCTCTAGTGAAGTGATTTTTAAAAGAAACTTTGACAAAGTGTCATACCAGGCTCTAGGTGCTTGCTTCAATCCATAAAGTGCTTTTAGAAGATAATATACATGATCAGGTAGATTTGGATCTTCAAAACCAGGAGGCTGACTTACATAAACTTCCTCCTCCAAAGCCCCATTCTGAAAGGAACTTTTTACATCCATTTGATAGACTTTGAAATTGGCATGGGTTGCATAGGCTAGGAAAATTCTGATAGCTTCTAGTCTTGCAACAGGAGCAAAGGTCTCATCAAAATCAATTCCTTCTTGTTGATAATAGCCCTTGGTAACCAATCTAGCTTTGTTCCTTATAACTATGCCATTTTCATCCATCTTGTTTCTGAATACCCACTTGGTGTCAATTGAATTCTTTCCTTTAGGCTGGGATACCAGCTTCCATACATTATTCCTTTCAAATTGGTTTAGCTCTTCCTGCATAGCTAAAATCCAATCAGGATCCAATAGAGCTTCTTGTACCTTCTTTGGTTCTTCCTTAGAAAGGAAGCTGTTGTACAAACATTCTTCTTGAGTTGCTTTCCTTGTCTGAACTCTAGAAGATGCATCACCAATAATTAGCTCATAGGGGTGATCTCTTGTCTATTTTCTCTGTTGAGGTAGATTTGCTCTAGATGAAGAGGCTTCATTGTTGTCTTTATGTCTGACTGAGTTTTGATTATGAGAAACTCCCCCTGAGTTTCTGAATCTTTGATTTGAGAAAGGGGAACTTTCTGTAAGTGATCTACCTTAACTTTCAGCTTCTCTTAAAAACGCGATGGATGATTCACTTTGAGTTCTGACAGATGAAGTTGATTGTCTCCCGACAGATAAGGCAGATTGTCTCCCGACGGATGAAGCATTTTGTAACTCGATGGATGATGAGTTATGAGCTTCATTAGTTGTAGATTTTTCTGCATTATCCGTAGTAATTATTTCTTGATCACTCTTATCATCACTGTCATCACTAACCATCTCCACCTTATCAAACTTGAGGATCTCATGGAAATCTCCATATTACAGTCCTTCAATCTTTTTGTCATCAAACACAACATGTATTGATTCCACAACAATGTTGGTTCTTAGATTGTAGACTCTATATGCTTTTCCCACGGCATATCCAATGAAAATTCCTTCATTAGCTTTAACATCAAACTTCCCATGTTGATCAGTTTGATTCTTCAAGATATAATATTTGCAGCCAAAGACATGAAGAAAATTTAGAGTTGGTTTCCTGTTCTTGAATAATTGGTAGGGATTCATGTACTTTGCTTGATTCACCAAAGAGATATTTTGAGTGTAGCATGCAGTGTTCACAGCTTCAGCCCAAAAATTTGTTGGTAACTTTGATTCTTCCAGCATTGTCCTTGTAGCTTCAATAATAGATTTGTTCTTTCTTTCTACTACTCCATTTTGTTGTGGAGTCCTTGCTGCAGAAAACTCATGCATAATCCCATTTTCTTCACAAAATGATCTCATTACAGAATTCTTGAACTCAGTTCCATTGTCACTCCTGATTCTTCTTACTTTAAAATCAGGATGATTATTGACTTGCCTTATGTGATTGATGATGATTTCACTAGCTTCATCTTTAGACTTTAGGAAAAATGTCCAAGAGAACTTTGAGAAATCATCCACAATTACTAGGAAAAATCTTTTTCTTGAGATGGACAACACATTGACTGGTCCAAACAAATCCATGTGTAGCAATTGCAAAGGTTCTTCAATTGTTGAATCAAGCTTCTTTCTGAATGATGCTTTGATTTGCTTTCCCTTTTGGCAAGCATCACACAATCCATCTTTTGTAAACTTCACTTGAGGGATACCTCTAACCAGTTCTTTCTTTACAAGCTCATTCATGGTCTTGAAGTTTAGATGGGACAGCTTCTTGTGCCATAGCCAACTTTCATCTTGACTTGCTTTACTGAGAAGGCAAGTGACAGATTCTGCATTTGATGAGTTGAAGTTAGCTAGATACACATGTCCTTTTCTCACTCCAGTGAGAACCACTTTGTTGCTTCTTTTGTTTGTCACAACACAGGCTATTGAACTGAATGTTATTGTGGTGCCCTTATCACAAAGCTGGCTGATACTCAACAGATTATGCTTGAGACCATCCACTAGGGCAACCTCTTCAATGATGACATTGTCTTTAGAAATCAAGCCATATCCCACAGTAAAACCCTTGCTGTCATCTCCAAAAGTAATACTTGGACCAGCTCTTTCCTTAAATACAGTGATGAGGGTAGAATCTCCGGTCATGTGCCTTGAGCACCCACTTTCCAGATACCATAGATTCTTTCTGTTTCCCTGCACACACAAAAATCAAATTAAGTTGATTTTGGTAACCAAGTTTCCTTGGGTCCTGCCTTGTTAGCTTTCTTCTTTGGTTTCTTAGGTTTAAACTCATTAGACTTGAGAATTTCTGATTCATCCTTAGTCATTTCAGTTTGACCTTTGAAACTAGTCATTTGAACAGAATTATCATGCATATTTTGATTAACAGGAAAAGGCATGCTATTTGTAAACATGTTATTCCAGTAAGGCATGCTAAATGGCATTTGAGGCATACTAAATACAACATAATAAGGATTAGGTGCAAATGGCATAGTAGAAAATTATGCATTCATATTCTTAGCAGACATAGCATCCATAGGCATGGAAGGCATGGCATTCATGTTGGGAAAAGAGGGAGGTACAGTCATGGAAGTAGGCATGGCAATTTTGCAATTAACAGACAAATGATTAACACTACCACACTTAATATGGATTTTTCTAGGAGTATATTTATCATGTGCATAGTTGTTATGTTTGTTAATTCCTACCTCCCCATTTCTATTGTTCTTCTTCTTAGAATTTGTTTTAACCTCAATCTTTTCTAATCTGTCATTCAATTGCTTGATGGACAGATGACCAACATTGACCTCCTTTTCCTTCTTGAATTGACTTGATTCTCCTGGAACAAAATTCTCGGTGACAGATCCATATTTCTCATTCAGCCTGGCTAGCTTGGCTTTGCTCACTGGTTTACTCACTGCCGGTGGTTGTGGCTCTCTTTCACTCGATGGATAATCATTTTGATTACCCGACGAATGACCTTCATCATCCGTCAAGTCCATATATGTAGACAGTCCTTCAACCAAATTGGATTCCATCTTTTCCTTGCTTTTCTTCCAGGATGCATCACAAAAGGACTCAATTCCTTGAACTTTAGTGATTTGAGCATGGACATCTCTGGATGATTTCCATGCCTTGATCACTTCTTGTTCACGATCAAGCTGCTTCTTCAAAATTTCTTCTTTCTTCAAGGACTCAGTTTATTCCTCCTTAGCAATCTTACACCCAATTCTTAATTTCTCAAATTCAATGAACTAAGACTCTAGCACATTGTTCCTCTCACTTAAAAACAAATTGTTTTCTTTAATTTTAGCATTTTCTTTGGTGAGAGACTTAAGAGTGACACGCAAGTGATATAAATCTGTGGACATATCATTAATTGCATCATTACACTCATCTTTAGTTAAAAGTGCTAGGTTTGTTGGGATTACCTGATTACTTGAAGAACTTGTTTCTATCTCATCAGACTTAGCCATCAGGGCTAGGTTGACAAGCTTGTTTCTTCATCTTCATCTAGTCCAGTAGCTGCCTAGTCATTTTCTTGTGTTATGAAAGCCCTTTCCTTTTGCTTGAGCAACTCAAAGTCCTTCTGTTTATAATCAACAGGCTCAAACTTTTTCTTGGAATCTGACTTTCTGTATTCATTTGCAAAATGACCAGCTAAGCCACATTTGAAACATTTGAATTTTGATTTATCCATCATGTTTCTATCTGGCTTAGTAGCTCAAAAGTTCTTTTTGAACTTGAGCTTGGAAAACCTTCTAGATAAGAATGCTAAGTGTTCATCAATATCATCCATGTCATCTTGACTCAATTGATCTTCATTTTCAGCTACCAACCCTTTGCCCTTGCTTTCACAGACCTTTGATGTAGATTCAACAACTTCTACCTTCATCTCCTTCTCTTTCTCTAACTTAGCAACCAGTGCAATGGACCCTCCTTTCTTCCTCCCTTTCTCCATCCTTTCATCTTGCTCTATTTCAAGCTCATAAGTTTTCAGAATTCCATACAGTCTCTCAAGGGTAAACTCCTTGTATTCTTGTGAATTTCTCAAGGAGGCTGTCATTGGTTTCCATTCTTTTGGTAGGTATCTCATGAATTTAAGGTTAGAGTCTTTAGTTTGGTAGACTCTTCCATGCAGCTTCAGAGCATTTAGTAGCTTTTGAAATCTACTAAAAATATCAGTGAGAGTTTCACCTTCTTCACAGTGTAAATGCTCATATTGCCGAATAAGTAACTGCATCTTGTTTTCTCTAACTTGTTCAATGCCATCACAGATTATTTAAATTATGTCCCAAACTTACTTGGTTATCTTGCAGTTAATGATGTTATCAAACATGTCACCATCAACTCCATTGAATAGAATATTCATGTCCTTCTTGTCTTTCCTGACTTATCCAATATCAGGGTCTGACCATTCATTCTTTGGTTTGGGAACTGATGGCTCATTTCCAGTTGCAGCTCTCATTGGTACATGAGGACCTCTTTCTATGCAATCCAATAGGCCTCATCTTGAGAGAGAAGATGAAGATGCATTTTCACCTTCCAGTGGTGATAATTGTCTTTGTCCAGAAAAGGAATTTTGACTCCAACATTCTTCTTGTTCATCTTGCTGTTTGTTTTGATCTTTACACTCTTTGTAAATCAAGAGCTTGATCTGATACCAATTGTTAGTCCCTAATAATACAACAAGAATTACAGAAGGGGGGTTGAATGTAATTCTAGTAACTTTTTAAGATTTATAAAAATGTTCTAACTCAATATATATATATATAAGTGTTTTGATTTGCAGAGTGCGGAATAAGGAATTAAGTAAATCAAACACAAAGTAATAAAAACACAAGTCTTTAAAACTTTCTGGTGGATTTGAAAGTATCCACCAGATATATATATATATATATATATATATATATATATATATTGATCTGAGAACTCTGTGAAGCTCAAATTGGCTCACAGCAGCTTTACAAGTGAACAAACAAACTACAGAGAAATTCTTAACAGTTACACCTTAGTCTATTTCTCTTCTAAAAGTGTTTGTTTAGTTATTTGTTCTACTAGCTACACTTGGTTTATATATTATCAAGTTTTCATATAATAAGACATGATAATAAATAAACATATCAAGTCTAACTCCATGCTGCTTCACTACTCTGTTCCAGCATCTTTGAAAATCTTCATAACTTGCATGGAAATGGTAATGCTTCATTGTTCTCAATTTCCTATTAAATAGGCTGCCACATTCCTTTTGCAAACACCTAACGCATGTGACTGTGTTGTTACTGTCAACAGATATTTAAATTGATCATCGATCGGGTACATGCTTGTTATCCGTTGGGTAGCTTTGTTGATCATCTGTCGGGTAGCTTTGTTGATCATCCGTAGGGTTGCTATTTGACACTTGACTCCATTTCACTTATGCAGAATTACATGACATCTCATATTTACAATTAATCAACTTATTCTGCATATCTAATAGTAGTCAACATGACTCATATGCTACTACAGAATCTATACAAAGTTATTTGCAGAAATGTGCTACACTACTTATTATTACATAAGCTACTCACTCGATGGATGTCAAATCATCATCCGTCGGGACTATATTGAATCATCCGTCGGGACTATATTTGATCATCCATCGAGTACTACAAACTTCATTAAGTTAAATCTATATTTTGTTAATCTAATCATCAAGTTCACAACATATTCCCAACAAATACTCCCCCTCTCTGCAAATTTCTCTTACTCTAACAATGGCACCAGCAGTCAAAATTATGTCTCAGTCTGGATTTATCTATGAAAAGAACAAATTTGTAGCTCTTGTGAACAAGGAAATTCCGGCTTCTGGAGATTTTCACAAAATGATGGATTTTGTGAAAAATTGCAAACTCAATTATGCTATACTGGAATCACCCACAATCTACTGTGAAGTTGTGGAGGAGATGTGGACCACTGCTGTGTACCAGTCTTCAGACAAAACCATCACTCTCACCATTAAAGGTAAGGAGCATTGCATTAATAGTGACATTATCAAAGCATGCTTAAAATTTCCAGATAAGCCTACTACTGTTCCACACACTGATGCTAATTTAGTTATCATGCTTCATTTTATTGGCTATGTACTTCCTACTTCTAAGTTAAGTGAGATTAGGAGGCTAGGTCTTAGAAAGGAATGGAGTTATTTGCGTGATGTAGTTACTAAGGTGTTTTCAGGTAAAGTAAGTAATTTTAATTCTCTCAATACTTCCATGCTTAACATGCTTTATATTCTAGTTACTGATAATTATCATAATTTCAATGACATGGTTATGTTTGAACTTGGCTATAAGTTAGGGGAAGTTAATAAGAGAGGTAAAAGTATCTATTATGCTAGATTCTTTATGATTCTTGCTAACCATCTAAATGAGAATATTGTTATTGAGAACCCAATCAACAAGTTGGATTATTGGGTTCAAGAAAAAAGAATAATTGCAGACCTCAAAAGAGCAAGTCATCACAAAGAGGTGCCCCTCTTTTATTTTCCAATCATGGAGGGCCCTCAGGTAAGTGAGGTAAGCACCACTGTCTCTACTCTTCCAACCTCACAAGTTTCTTTGCCTTTAAGTATAGCTATGGCATATGTGTCAATGACCCAACAGATGCCTACCCAAGCTACCAAAACAAAAAATTCAAAATCCAAAAAAAAGAAAGCCCCCTCTGGTGTCTCTCAAAAGAAACCAGTTGCAAAATGTACCAAACCTAAAGAGGGGAGTGTGAAGGGTAGTGAGTTGGGTGAGGGACAGGGTGAAAATCAAAGAAACCCTAAGGATAAGGTTGGAGAGGTGAGTGCACCTAAGCCTAGCCACATCACAGTTTCCCAACAAACTGTGGTGATTAATAAGGAAATTAGCACATCTCTAGTTTCATCCTCCCAAAAGGATGTCACTATTGAAATAAGCTCCCAACCAGGAGCACAGGGCAAGAGGCCAAGGGACACAAGCTCACCCCAAACCTATGCCAGAAAGAAGCAATCCAAAACAATTAGGGATGCACAGGGAACACAAACAGTGCAAACTGCAGCTAAAGACTCAGTCACTGCACCATCTCAAATTTAGTTTGATGTGCCTCCAACAAATATGGGGTCACAGCCAAAATCTTTAATTATTGAAGCCACAAATACACAAGACTCTCCCACAAACTCTTTGGATGTGGACATGATTCACAAATCAACACCTGATTCTCGTTCTTTATCTCTGTTGGGGAAGCCAAAAATCAGTGCAAGTCAGCATCATCTTTTAGATGATTTGTTGGCTAACTTGCCAATTCTTTCAGGGACTACTGAGACATCTGTGCCCAAATTCTCATTAATCTGCACAGAGTCTACAATAGTTCCCACTCCAAACTCTATCATTTCTTCCATCCCGACGGATATTGTTCATCCGTCGGTTAGTGATTGTATCCCGACGGATGTGCCTAATAGCAGTCATCCATCGGATTCTCAAACTACTACACCGATGGATGTTCCTCATCCGTTGGTACTCACTACACAACCTAATTTCACAACTATTGTCACAAGTGTAGATGAGCTAGTAGTAGTACAATCACTTCTAGGACTGAGGGAAGGGAGTGATATGAGTGAGAGGCTGGGTTGTTCTTAGGCGAAAGGAGAGGAAAAGAGTGAACAAATGCAGGCTATTTCTTGCAGCCTGGAAAAAGTAAGTGAGAGGAGTCCCACCTTAGAATGTGAAGGTGAGGGTGTGAGGGTGGGAAGCCAAGGGGAGCCCTTGATAAAAAAACAGAGAGAAATTAAGAGAAAAGAAGGGATATCTGAATGGTAGAGCCCATTTTAAGTGAGTTAATGGATGTCAATGAGGCTGACAAGAGAGAGCTAATTCATCAAGAATATCAAGCTGTTTTAGACTCTGTCTCTTTTGAAGCTGAGGCATTTACTCACCCTGTGTCAGCATATGAAGTTCTAGCTGAACAGGATAATGTGGCTGCAGAAAGGATGCTCAACTTGGTGCATTCAATTAAATCCATGCAAAGATCAAAGGATGCTATCACCACCATGCCTTCTATAGCTGGTGATGATATTGACTATAACACTGGTGGGTCTGAAGAGTTCTTTGGAGATGAGGATAATGATGAAGAGGAGCCAATGGACCTAGGGGAGAAGTAGGCCCTAGCTCCAGATCTGGTATGCCATCTTGGGCATTTTCAAAGGAGTGTGATGAACATCACTTCAAGACCACTCTCATCCAACTCATTAAACAGACACAAACTGCTCTTCAATCCACAACAAATGCAAGCACCAAGAAGCACCTATAGGAACACCTTAACTCTCTATAATTACATCAAATACAGGCTCTTCAACATAAACTAGATGTCACTTCAACTAAAAGAGAGATTACTCAAGTCAAGAAGGATGTCCCTGACAGATTGGATGCTAAATTTCCAGACACAACAGTGCTAGACATCAACAGACGGTTAAGGAAGAACTCTAGTCTTGCAACCAAAGTTGATTTCTTAGATAAAAGACTCAAAGTTATAGAGGCCTATCTCACAGCTATCCAGTTATATCAAGCACAACAAACTTAGTTGCTTCAAAAGTTGGTGGCTGCACAGACTTCTATCTCAACTCTACTTGATGATAACAAAAAGGGCTAGAAAGAAGAATCACTTGTCCTAGTTAGTCAAGGAGGGTCTACAAGTGAGGGGGAGCAAGTGCTAAACATTCAAGTCAGCAAATCAATTATGCCAGTAATTGCTTTCACTAAGCCACCAGCTATGGATAGCATTGATCTCATCAATCTAGCAGCAATAAAACTCAAATCAAATGCCAAACTGACAAAGATTGATGCAGACTTTCAAAATAAATTTGGTCAAATACAGAAATAAGACAAGACTTTTCATCACCACTCACAAGTCACACAAATTCCAATGAATGAAATGAGTCTTGGTAGCTTGGAAAAAAGGCCCAACTTCATGCATCAAATCTGCGAAAGCCAATCTAATTCTGAAGCTTAAAAGGAACTATTCAAAGTTCTTAGACAAAAACCCTGTGGATCTTATGTTTGAGACACCTAGGCCAAATGAAAAGAAGCTGTTGGCAAGGTCAATTGCATTTTACAAGGATACAGCTAATTCAACACTTAAAAGAAGAATTGCCAAAATCTACAGGAATGATAAAGAGATATGTGTGATGGCTGGACGCCCTCAGTTTACAGCAGCTAAGAAAGAAGAAAAAGAAAGGATCAAGCAAGAAAAGAAGCAGGCTGCTTTAGATGCTAAAAAGCTCAAATAGAAAAAGAAGCAAGATGTTATCTTGGCTAAACTTCAAGCTGTCAAAACTGTAACTGAGATATCTGAGAAACCACATATGATTACTGAAGCTCAATATCAGAAAATGCATCAAGAACCACAGCAGAAAAGAAAATTCAAATACAAGCTCCATTCAAAAAGAAAATTAGACTCCAGTGATGAGGAAATGGAAGACTACATCCCCAAAAACTCTGCAACTTTAACTCAGACATCCAAGCCCTCAGTGGTGCATGAGGAATAAAAAGAAAATTAGACTTCAGTGATGAGGAAATGGAAGACTACATCCCCAAAAAATCTACAACTTCAACTCAGACGTCCAAGCCCTCAGTGGTGCATGAGGAATTCAAGGTGGATCCATTGAAGAACTTTCATGGTGAGCCCATAATTTCCAAAAATGAGCCAATAGACTGGGATAGTCTGCCAATTCCTGAACTAAATTTACCTATCTTTAACAAGCCAAAGAAAACAAAGATAAGAGCAACCAAGAAGAGCAAGCCTGTGACTCTCAGAACCAAGACCTTATCCAAATCTCAACCCACAATCAACAAGGGAGATCTTTTGTATATTTGTGATATCAAGGAGTTTTCTGAAATAAACCTCTACTTCGATGAACTGGAAGAAGTAAGAGTAATTGATGTTCACAGACATCTTCCTGAGAGACTGGTGTTTAAATACAAGGCAGAGAGAGAAATTACATGGCCTCTTCACAAGAGTCTTGAAGAAAGCTGTCCTATACTGAAAAAGATCTACTCATCCTTTAAAAAGAACTTTAGATTTAATGTGACTGCAAGGAGATTAGTTCTAAAAAATATTGAAGAGCTAAGAAGTAATAAAGCCAAAGATGCACTTCCAAAAACTCTATCAATTCCCTTCATAGGAAATAGAGTGCATTTGAGGCCTTATTGGCTGATGGAATTCATGGATGACAAAGGTGTAAGAAGATTCTTCAGACTGGATGACCAATTGAGTATCTCTAGCAATGAGACTCTATTGGAAATGCAAGAAAAACTGGATCTATCTGAAGCTGATGAACTTGAATTCCACAGACAACTCCAGAATCAAACAAAAGAAAATGACAGAAAGCTTGGAAAGAAATCCAGAAAGTCAAGGAAATAGAAATCATCTGCTCAGACTAGAGGAGCACCTTGACAATGATTGCGAGAACTCTTTGTACACTTTACTTTGTTCAATTTTCAAATAAATAGTGTAGCACTTATTAGTTTTATCTACTATATCTCATTATGTACATTTAGGGTGTTTTTTTATCATCAAGTTTCTCTTAATTTATGGCTACAATTCTAGTAGACATAAATTGGGGGAGATTGTTAGGAATATGTTGTGTACTTGATGATAAGATTAACAAAACACCTTAGTAGTTTTAACTTAGTGAAATTTGTAGCTCTCGACAGATGCTTTATTACAATCCCGAAGGATGCTCTTTATAGTCCCAATGGATGGTAACTAAACATCCATCGAGAGTGTAGTTTATGTAACAATAAGTTTGTAGCACATATCTGCAAGCAACAATGTGTAGATTCTGTAGAAGTATTTAAGTCATGCTGACTACTAGTTGATATATAGAATAGGGTGACAAATTGTAAATATAAGATGTCTTGTAATTCTGTATAAATGAAATGGAGTCAAGTGACAGAAAAGGCTCCCGACGGATGGTTCAAAGAGGCTTCCGACGGATGATCAACAAAAGCTCCCGACGGATGATCAACAATGTCCCGACGGATGATCTAATTCAAATATCTGTTGACAGTGACAACATAGTCACATGCGTTGGGTGTTTGTAAATGAAATGTGGCAGCCTAATTGCAGGTGTTAGAGAACAAAGAAGCATTACCATTTCCATGCTATTGTGAGGACAGTCAAAGATACTGGAAAGGATAATGAAGTAGCATGATTTTAGACTAGATAAACTTTGTTTTATTGTCTTGTCTTATTATCATGTAACTTGGTGATATATATAAACCAAGAGTAGCAAGTAGAACAAATGAACTAAGCAAGCTTATTTTCAGATTAACATATCAAGCTGTATTCCGTAAACATTTCTCTGTAATTTTGTTTGTTCAACTAGTAAAGTAGCTGTGAGCTATTCAAAGCTTCACAGGGTTCTCAATTGATATATATATCTCTCTGGTGGATACTTTCAAATCCACCAGAAAGTTTTAAAAGCTTGTGTTTTTATTATTGTTATATTTTATCAAGTTAGAATATTCTTAAATTTGAAAATGTAGCCAGAATTACACTCAACCCCCCTTCTATAATTCTTGTTGTATTGTTAGGGAATAACACTCACCCCTTATCTATAATTATAGTCAACCTCCAATGGATGGCTATATTTGTCGATCCACTACAGATTTGTAAAAATTTTGTAGGAGTATTGCACATCAGTTATTACCATATTAAAGTGATATATTCTATTTATAATAATATAACATATTAATAAAATACTATTTCCAAATTATAGCCAACCAATATAGCCAATACCATCGAAGCAAAATGTCTTACATGTTCAGCAAATTTTACATAATGTCTTACAGGTACAATTTAGCCAATCATTATAGCCAACCCCATTGGAGATGCTCTAAGAGTGTATAAATACAATTACAAATTAAAAATTATGATTATAATTTTTAAGATATATGTAAAATATATATATTATAAAATAATAATTGATAGGGAATAAAATAAACCCTGATTGCGTAATTAATATCGTATTTATTGTATCAGAATTAGGCTGGTTGTTAAGCCCATTAGAAGAGGCCCAAAACCCTGAATATTAATTAATTTCATAATTAATTAAATAAGAGAAAAATCAGCTGTCAAGATGAGTCTTAATAAAGATATAAATCCTTGTAGATCAGCTTCCAAGGGACCTAATTGAATAAGGAATCAACTTCCTACTTCCTAGGACTTTAAAGTCCATTCTAAATCTGAGACTTGCCCACTAAGTCTCCTAGATATAGTCCAATGCAGGGACTCCTAACACCTATATAAGGGGTCTCACCCACACCAAATTAGAACTATGTTTTTTGACTTCATCCTTGGTAATCAGCAAGGTACGTAGGCATCTTGTTAAGGCAGATCGAGTCAGGAGACAAAAGAGCAGTCAAATTGAGCCTCGAAGCTCACGAACCCTAGTAATAAATACACCAATTAATATACCCTAGTTTTTAATCCATAACCTTTGGCGCCGTCTTTGGGAAAGCATAACAAAAACCATGGCAAGAACACGGAATGGAAACAGTGCCCCTTAAGGAACACCAGCTGGGAAAACTCAAATGATTTCGTCGATGGTAGATATACCCCAACACCCATCCTACTCCCCCACTCAAGGAGGAACCCCGATAGGGGAAACTGAGCCTCAGCCACAAGGGATGAATCCCCCGGCTCCTCAAGGGACGAATCCCCCGACTCCTCAAGGGACGAATCCCCAACTTCAGCAGGTACATGCACCTGTGAACTCTCAACCTGCAAGGTATGAATATTCAACTATTATTACCACTAATCCCCCCTATGGGATGCCCATGTACCCCGAGGTTGGAAAAAGTGGACATGTTGGATGGAGTGAAGCACGAGGACAAACACCCCCTACATACGAGGTTTGGCTCCACTTCCGGATTACCAAGAATTATATGGACCTTACACCGAAAGAGACTCCGAATCTTCGGATGACGATGTGGCTCCGAGGAGGAGGTGTGCTGGTAAAGAACCTATGGCTGATGCTAACCGACAACCCATAAACGCACAAGGGACAAACACCCAAGAAGTGCATGAGAGGATCAGGGCTCATAAAGCTGAGATTCAGAGGCTAAAACACGATCTGAAAGCACACCTAAGACCCCCACTACCCTTGAGGAGGAGATATCCTCCAGTCATAGACCTGGATGGTCCAATACCAAGAAGGGCTGATATGAGTGATCTTCTGCACCTAGGAGATCCTGATGATCCCACTCCACCATTCACTGAAGAGATAATGAATGCCCATATCTCAAGGAAGTTCAAGATGCCCACAATCAAGGACTATGATGGCACTGGGGATCCCGTTAATCATGTTAGGACATTCTCTAATGCACTGTTGTTGCAGCCCGTGAATGATGCTATTAAGTGTCGGACCTTTCCTCAAACCCTGTCGGGAGTGGCCCAAAGATGGTATAGTCGTTTGCCTCCTAATTCTATTGGATTCTTTAGAGATCTGAGTCAAGATTTTATCAAACAGTTCATCAGTGAGAGAGTGCATGAGAAAAGTTCAGCATCCCTCATGAGTATTGTGCAGGGAGCTATGGAGTCCTTGAGAGACTACCTGAATCGTTTCACCAAGGAAGCTTTGAAGGTCCCAGACCTTGATGACAAGGTAGCTATGATAGCACTACAACAGGGAACAAGGGACGAGTTCTTCAAGATGTCGTTATCCAAGCGCCCCCTTGAAAGCATGTTACAGCTCCAAGACAGAGCCCGGAAGTACATCAAGGTGGAGGAAAGCATGCGGAGGACGGTAGTGAATAACGAGCTTGTTGGAAGTAAGAAAGGAAAAACTGATCTGGAATATAATTCTAACAACAAGTATACTAGAACTAAGCTAAACACTGATTCAACCCCAAAAAAGGGAGGACCTGGGCAAAAGTTCACCGAGTATGCAAAACTGAACACCCTTAGGAGTCAGATCTTCATGGAGATTGAAAGATATAGGGAAGTCCATTGGCCTAAACCCCTAAAAGTTGATCATACTAAGTTGGATAAAAGCAAGTATTGTAGGTTTTATAAGGACGCTGGGCATGACACCGACGAGTGTAGGCAACTAAAGGATGAAATAGAGTTCCTAATTCGAAAGGGAAAGTTAAGAAAGTATACTGGAGATAGGAATAAAATGGAAGAAGAAATTTTGATGATCGCAGATGGGGTCAGGATGATCAGGGGCGAAACCCCTAGCCAAGAGGATCGGTGATTAACACAAATTTTGGGGGACCACAACCCCGAGGGCCAGTGATAAATACAATTTTCGGAGGCCCAACTGCTGATGGGCCATCTAAGAGTTCAAGGAAGGCATACACTAGAGAAGTTATGCATATTGCTGGGGAAGCCCCGAAGAGGGCCAAGACAGGAGTTACGATGACATTTGATGATTCTGACTTGGAGGGTGTGAAATTTCCTCACAATGATCCACTAGTCATAACACCCGTAATAGGAAATAGCCTGGTGAAGAGAGTCCTTGTAGACAATGGAGCTTCAGTGGACATCTTACTCTATAATACTTTTATAAGGATGGGTTACAACGATTCTCAACTGACCCCGACTGTTATGCCAATATATGGGTTTGCTGGAGTGGAGTGCCCCATGGAAGGGATAATTAAGTTGCCAATGACTATAGGTCAGGAACCAAAACAAGCAACACAAATGTTAGACTTTGTAGTGGTTAAGGCCGGATCAACTTACAATGCAATTATGGGAAGAACGGGAATACATGCTTTTAAGGCAGTCCCCTTTTCTTACCATTCAGTGATGAAGTTTCCCACCCGGGACGGGATTGGAGAGGAAAGAGGAGATCAAAAGATGGCAAGAAGTTTTTATGTGGCCTCTCTAAGGGCTGATAAAGTCGGGGGCATGTTCTGCATATTGAAGATCTGGACATCCATGAGAATGATGAGAAAATAGGGAAGCTAGCAGAAGATTTGGTTCCAATTCCTTTGGCTCCCAAGGATCCTGAAAAAGTGACTTTCGTTGGAGCATCACTAGAGGAGCCCCTTAGAGGGAAGTTGGTAAAGTTTTTACAAGAAAATAGTGATGTGCTTGCATGGTCGGTAGCTGATATGCCTGGCATAAACCCTGAACTGATCACTCATAAGATAAATATGGTCGGCAGCTGAAAGATTGTGAAGCAAAAGAAAAGAAGATTTGCACCAGAGAGGCAAGAAGCTATTAAGAAAGAAGTAGAGAAGCTCTTAGAGGTTGGTTTCATTGAAGAGATACAATTTCCAGAATGGTTAACAAATCCTGTAATGGTGAAAAAGGCTAATGGAAAGTGGAGAATATGCGTGGATTTTACCGATCTAAATGATGCGTGCCCAAAGGATTGTTTCCCGTTGCTGAGGATAGATATATTGATAGATGCTACCGCTGGTCATGAGATGCTGAGCTTTATGGATGGATTCAATGGATACAACCAGATCAAGATGCACAAGAGTGACATCCCAAATGTATCATTCATTACTGACTTTGGTGTTTTTTGTTATCTTGTTATGGCGTTTGGTCTCAAAAATGCAGGAGCCACCTATCAAAGGTTGGTAAATAAGATTTTCAAGGATCTTGTTTGCAAGACCATGGAAGTTTATGTCGATGATATGTTAGTCAAGAGTCTAGTGAGGACTGACCACATAACTCATTTGAGGGAAGCTTTTGAGGTCTTAAGATATCACAAAATAATGCTAAATCCTGCAAAATGTGCCTTTGGGGTAGTATCTGGAAAGTTTTTAGGTCTTATGGTCTCGAAGAGGGGAATCAAGGCCAATCCTGATAAGATAAAGCCTATCTTGGATATGGAACCACCGCGTTCCATAAAGGATGTTCATAAACTCACTGGAAGAGTTGTCGCTCTAGGACGTTTCATCTCCAAATCTGGAGACAAGTGTTTGCCATTCTTTAAATCCCTGAAGAAGTAGTGTCAATAATGCATGAAAGAAAGTAAAAACAAGATGTGAAGAAAAATACCCTGTGCAGAAACCGAGGAGAGTCCCACTTGGATTAGAGAAAACTCCTCTAATAGAGTCTAGCAGGGAGTGGAACCATCATCCCGAATGAGCTAGTTATAGATGATAGTCTCTTCGGGGGTTAGGTGAATGGATTTGAGGCTACCATCGCTGACCTTCCCAAAGGAAGATCTGAAGAGGGTGCCCTAGTCCCCATTCTCCCACCTTAGCTAGATAAAATTACTCCTCCAATGTTGGTTATTGTCGGGAATGGAAGCACTATTGAACATATGTTTACACTTGGGCCTTTGTTTAATGTAAACCCAGCCACAGATACTCTGAGAACTGTTATAACACTGAAATATTTTCCTAAAAACTACTACTAACAAAGTAAAACCTCCCCTAAGACACGATACCATAAAATATAAAATGTTACTCCAAGCATTCGGAGGAAGCTGACAGGGGTCAATTTGCTAGTCTGCTAGTAAGCGGGGAATGAAATCGTGGAAAGGAAACCTAAGCCCAGCACTAAGGGCGTATGTATAAATGAATAGAGTGTCGGGTTTCCAGCGGCAAGTACGATCAATACCGTCAACGGGAACTAGCCTAAGATGGGGACGAACATTATAAAGTGTGTTTATTTTATCAAAATATATATTGTGCCATGTATTACTATAATTGAATGAATCTAGATGTGTATTGGAAGGGTATTCATCCCCCCTAGTGTTAATCATATCTAGTAATTATAACGACTGAGAATTTCGCGATGTGATTAAGTGAATAAGTATAATTCTGTGGTGTAATTATAAATTATGTGATTAAATTAAATGATTTTTTTGGTTGAATTGTTCTTATTAAATATAAGTAGCTGGGAGCGTAAAATGACGCATTTCATTTTGTTGAGTCAGCTTAGGAGATAAGCTGTATAGTCGGGCCGTCGGATAGAACGGAACCCGTCTTAAAAGGGGCTAAAGTGTTTAAATGTGATCTATGTGGTATTTTGAGAAATGGAATGTGTACGAAAGTAATATATTCTAGTAACGTGTCAGTCGGAAGAATTAATCGATTATGAAGCGTAGTTAAAATTCTTAGCGTCGGGCCGTCAAGCAGAACGTGACCCGATACGCACAAAGGGAGTAAATATTATTACAAAAGGAAAATTTATGATCAAGTATGAGACGTGATATGTGAATATCTGCTATTGCTTGGAAATATGCTTGATTGTATGCTCTGATAGTTTTTTTTAATAATTTTAAGGGATTTATTTGATTTAAAATAAGGTTTATTGGACCTTTAAATGTTTTAATAAAATTATCTGAGTGTGTCCAAGGTGTGAAAGTTGTTTTGTTATCTTCTAAATAGTCCAAGGGACTTTATAAAAATAATAGATGGATTTATTTCGTGATTGGCGCATTTTAAAATGAATTTATCGTGTTATAATTCTATTTGAGCGCAATCTTGTAAAATCAGTAGTAAATCAACCGTTCGCTCAAAAATTATTTTGAAAGTATGGTCGAAAAGCTAATTTCGAGATCTTTATTCTAAAATTATTATTCGTACCAATTCTATCTTTTCCGAGAGAGATATTTAACTAAATTTATTTTTGGAAAAGGAATAAAGGATGATTTGGTAATAAAATTTCCTAATTACTAAACTACCCTTCCTTGGTAGTATATAAACCCCACCCCACCCCCTTTCTTTTCTTTCCTCACCCCGACCTCTCTCTTTTTCTCTCATTCTCTCATTTTTTTTCTCTCTCTCGGGTCTTCTCTCTCTCTCTCACTCTCGGTACTCTCTCTCTTCAACCCTTCCTTTGATTCTTCATCATTTTCAATTGTAAGACCAAGATTATGATAGATTTTTCATCATCTATCTAGATATGTAGATGCATGTTGCTACCACTAAAGTTTTTAAAAATCCAAAGTTGGATTTGGTGGTTTTGATTCGGTTCTTATGAGGACAAAAAGGGTTTTAATTTCTAAACGATTTGAAGTGCTGATATGTGCTTGCATGCGTATATTTGTTGTGAAAATTGGTGGTTGAAGGTTGGAAACCCCAGAGTGGGGGCACCACCGTGAAGCCACCGCCACCGGTGATGAACTCCGGTGAACCGGTGGTGAGTGATGATGTTAAAAACTGAGCTATAGTATCCTTAAATCAATTTTCTGTGTTTGCATGTGGTGATTTGATTAAAAACCGAATGGGATTTTTGGTTTCAAAAGTTATTGAGTTGATCTTGTTGATTTAAATGGTTATGGATGTTTATTCTAGGAAAATTTTGAGAAATTAGAGTGATTAATGATTCAAGGATTTGGAATAATGTTTACATGTGATGTTTCTTTAAAAAGCCGAATGGTTCTTGATTTTTGAGAAGATTAAGTTGATTTTTGTTAGTGTAATTAATATATTGATAATTTTTTTTAGAAGTTATAGAATAAATAGATTGAGTTGTGGTTTAGAGGTCCAAAGTGATGCATGCATGTTTCGGTTCTTGGAAATTTCAAATGTCCCTACTCTTTTTTAAAGAAATTAAGTTAAATTATGTGTTAAAGTGAGTGATCAACCATGTTTAGGGTTTATATTATATGTTTAAATGAGTTGTAAGAATGAAATTGAATTAGTTTGGAATAATATATCTAACGCATGTCAATCAATAGCTTTGCATGTAAATGTTCAAGTTAAAAATGATTTAAAAGGGATGAGTGTTGAATTAATCTCAAGTTTTTATGCAATTTTGGTGCTTGCATGTTAATGTTTGACTCTTGGGTTGTGTTTTGTGGTTATAGCCGAATGGAATATAGGTATAAAAGGGATTGATTTGATGCTAAGTGAATGCATGTGTAATTGCTAGAAGTTATGTGATTTATGTGTGTGTTTTCGTTCGAATTAAATGATGAAAAAGGAAGGATTGAATTATCTTGATATAAGGCTATATAAGTGATATAATAACTCAAAGTATAGAGTTTAAAATATAAGGATTATATGATATGCGTTGTGTTTGCATTACAATATATGATTCGATGTCTATTTGGTTATAGTATATGAGTTATGGTATAAACGTGTCGTGTGATTATAATTGAGTATATGTATACTCTTAGGGTCTCTTGATAAGGGTTATTTGTTAAGCGTTCCGGGAACATCGAGTGAGAATCTAATTAGGGTTTTGATTGTTGGATTGTAGATTCGGAGCGTGAAGGCATTCGGGCTAGGAAAGGGAAAAGTGTAGTAGGTGGCAGTAGTTCAACCCTTGTGAAATAGGAAAGCGAATTCAGGAATGTAACTCTACTTACTTGTGTAAATTGTTATAGAGAGGATATTGTTCATGCCATGTAGAGTATTGAACTTTTATAGTGATGTACCCCTGTTATTGATTTTTGAGATACCCTATCATTGTCCTTGCGAACTTATTATTGATAAGATTATTATTCAAACCCTTTGGTAACCTTTTCTTATCCTGATCACCTGTTAATACCTTGAATTCTTGTAAACCCTATAATAACCTTTGCGAACCCCTTTGTGAAATGATCCTTCACTCCTTTATAATCATGTCCACAATGATTCTTAAAACTGTTTGATTCCATAACTTGTATACTTTATGATCATTTGATCAAGATCCCTAGTGTTGTACTTTGTTTATCTTTGATTCATTCACTTTCTTTGATTTCTTGAAATTGAACTTAAGAATGAGTTTCGACTTGAAAGAGTCTGAATGATTTCATATTCTTGGTAATGTTAAAATGAATTTAGTAAAACCTTTCTTTTCCAATACAAGGTTTTCCAAACGAATTCCTGATGGATTGGATTAAGACGTAAGAGACTAGTGGGACTAGTACAGTCATGTTAAGAGGCTAGCGGGGCTAGTCTGATTTAAGGATGAAATTATGCCATAGGTACCTTAAAGACCGGATGGAGGTCGGTACGGGCTGATCACTCGTATTATTATTATTAAAAGTGAAAGTAGTCCAATCAAGGGTTCCATACTATTTAAAGAGAAATTGAATTTCCTTATTCAGTAATTGATTCCTAAATGGCTTATAATGTTTTGAAAATAGAATTGATGTTGATATCGATTTGCATATAAATTGTGAACCCTAATTCTTATATTGTTATCAATCATGTTGATTTCCAGAGTTGAATAGATTCTCGCTTTCCATTTAAAGGATCATTTGAGATCATGTTAATGATTTGTGATGAATGTCGGTTTTCACCCTATCTTCAGCTTTGATTCCTGAAAGCCCAAAGCCTTTCTTCATAAACCCTTTCATAAGCCCAAAGACAGAAATCTGCCACCTATAAGTGTTAAAGTAGAATGCCTTGAAATCAGAAATGGTATATTGTGGATATTGTATTGTAGAACTGTTATATATAGTTACTTGCTGAGTTTTATACTCATATGTTTTGCTTTGATCTAACCATGGTAGTTAAGCAAGAGGATGGCCAGACTTAGGCGCACTGCTCGTAAGAGCGATCCTGGTGGTCCCTACCGTGTTGTGGGCTTCCAAATGCCAGAGCAGGTAGTGCAGGTTTTGTGTGAGCAAGCGCTTAGTCGGGAAGTTGTAAAGATACAATGGGTTATCTGTAGGTTTCAAGTCGAAATCGATTATATAAATTTGGTTTTATTTTGGGTTGTAAATTATATATTTTGGTTGGTAGTTGTAATCTTGTCTCAAACTTTATCATGTTTGATCTTGTTAGTAGTTAATCGGGGTTTATGCTTATTTATTCATAGTTTAATGGTGTGTGGGTCCTCATTTCCTAACCCCGAGATTGAGGGTGTCACAAGTTGGTATCAGAGCTACATGATCCAGTCCCTGAGACAAGTTAGGATAAAAGGGTATTTTGCATATATATTTGTATCACGAGAGTGTTCGACTCATATAGAGTTGAGTTAGACTATTAGGTATAGTCTAAGGAAAGTGTGTATAAGCTAAAGTGGCAACTAGAGTTAGGGTGTGAGTTAGTTGGAGTTTTATTTAACCCTAATGATGTTTCTTGGTTACTGTTTTATGTTTTCTCTCAGGATCCCAGTAGTGGTAGTGATTCTGATTCAAAGATTAGTTTGACCGATACCCCAGTGGACCCCATTCCACCCTCTTCAGAGGAGCCTGTATATGTTAGTTCAGACCCAAAGGAGGATCCATCTGAGAGTAGTGAGATTTCTATTCAGATATCACCCTTGAGACCAGAGTCAGAGACCCCAGCCTCTGAGCCAGAGTCTGAGATGCCTAAGATTGTGCCTGTCAGTGTTGGTGGTAAGTTAGCCCAGGATCGAGACTTTGTTTACTCCCGTATTCCTGAGTTGGGAGCTTTGGTGGATAGGCTAGCTCGAGAGTCTAGGCAGAGTACTTCGGATATGGATGATGAGTAGAGAATCCGGCTTAAGATCGTGGAGCAGGGTGCCATGAGGAGATTGGATGAGGGAAAATCCACTAGTGATGCTGATGCTGAGGCCCGGAGGCTGCATAAGATCATTCGCTGGATGTTAGTTGTGTTGAGAGAGATTGTGGATGATTAGATGGTAGTGTTGATTAGGCGGGACATTTGGTGGGGCCCATAGTTGTGTTTCTTTTCAGTGCCAGTAGGCTTTGGGATACTTGGTCAGATGTCGGGATCTCTTTTTCATTTGTTATGTTGTATTGTATCTTAGGACTTTGTAGTAGTAGCTGTTAGAAGTTAGGGGTAAATAAGGGGATATATTCCATTTTTTCCTCTGTTTAACCCTGTTGTATTACTGTACTTTATTTCCAGAACTTGTTTTTTTTCAAACCTTTATTTATGTACCTTTGGCTTGTTGAATCAACCATGTATCTTGCTTCCTGTTGCGAACCCAGTAAATCTTTATAAACTATTTTGCATACTATGTTTTTACACAACCGTATTTAAAATTTCATAAAATCATACCCTGTGCCATGAGAGAACAACACTGATATGAGAAATTATATAGTAACAGGATTGCATGTGCAAAATTGGGTAAAGCTTGAAACTCGCAAAAAAGATTTCGTAATAATGTTGTTATATATATGCCATGCTATCGTATTGCTAAATAATTGCTCAATCAGGTTTGTAAGAAATGGCCAACTCATCAGATTACCAAGAAGAAGAAATCCAAACCCAAGACCCAGAAATATATCCAGAAACCACTATGATGCGCCGTCTTGCTCAGCTTTTGCAACAACCCGTAGCCCCTAAAGTTGGAAATTTCAAACACTTTCAATTTGTTCATTCTCCAGAGTTCTTAGGATTACCCGACCCGATAAAGGCTCAGTCGTGGTTAAGAGAAATGGAGAAAGCGTTTGAGTTAATAGAAGTTAAGGATGAAAAGAAAGCTCAGTATGCGAGTTATTACCTTAAGGACGAGGCGAGTTTCTGGTGGGAATCTTCTAAGGCCTTGCTTGAAGGAAAGGATTTATCGTGGGAGAAGTTTACTGAAATGTTTTTAGAGAAGTATTTGCCAAGCTATATGCAAGATCAGTTGGAGATGAGGTTTCTGGATCTTAAACAAGAGGATATGACGGTAGCGGAATATGAAGCGAAATTTTCAGAGTTGTCTAGATTTGTACCTGAGTATGTGAATACGGAGGCAAAGAAGGCCAAATGGTTCCAACAGGGACTTAGGCCATGGATTCGAAGTCAAGTGGCACTGTTGGAGATCAAAAACTATGCCGCCCTAGTGCAAAAGGAAATGATAGTGGAAGGAGAGCGTGAAGCTGCAAAAAGAGAAAATGAAGGTAGGAAAAGGAAGTTTGAGAGCTCAGAGCAAGAGCAAGGAAGTTCAAAGTTCAGAGGAAAGGTAGGAAAGAGTGGTGGAGGTCAAAACTAAAAGTTTTAGAAGTTCAAACCCGGTAACAGAGCTCAAAAGAACCGTTTCCAGAAGTCAGGACAACCGGGAAAGGATAACAGACCTCAGATTTAAGAGTGCAAAGTTTGTGGAAAGAGACACCCGGGAAGGTGTAATAAGTTGGATGTAATATGTTTCAAGTGTAACCATAAAGGGCATTATTCATCAGAGTGCCCGAATGAAACCTGACCTAACCTACTTTAAATGTGGAAAAGTGGGTCATATGGCCAGAAATTGTAAGGAGCCTGTTCAAAAGGCCAATGTTCTTAGGATTGCTGGACCGCCGCCTCTTCCCGCACCAACAGTTCAACCTAAAGCTAGAACCTTCAATATGACAATGAAAGATGTTGTGCAAGATGTGGACGTGGTGGCAGGTATGCTTGTTATTAACTCAGTAGAAGTAAAAGTATTAATGGATTCTGGAGCAACTAGATCTTTAATTTCTGAAAGTATTCTTGATAGACTAAAGTGTTTTGCGTACCCTCTTGAATCCAACTTAATTATAGAGGTAGCAAATCAAGAGAGAATTACTGCTAATAGAATTTCTCCTAACTGCGATTTGGTTATAGAAGGTCGGCACTTTTCTGCTGACTTAATTCCTTTTAATTTAGGAGAATTTGATGTTATATTAGGAATGGATTGGTTGTCGAACCACGAGGCGTAAATAGAGTGTAAAGGAAATAGAGTGAAGTTAAGGACCAGGGATGGTGCTGAAGTGATATTTAAGGGGAAAAGACAAGAGAGGAAGTTTCTAACGGCTATTCAGAAAAGGAGATTGTTACGACAAGGATACGAAGTTTATTTGGCTCATGTCAAGGATGTAGAAAAAGGATCCGTTAAGATTGAGGATATTCTGGTAGTGAAAGATTTTCCCAATGTGTTTCCAGATGAGTTACCTGGACTACCTCCAAATAGAGAGATTGAGTTTACAATTGATTTAGCTCCTCGAACAAAACCAGTATTGAAAGCTCCCTATCGAATGGCGCCAGTCGAGATGAAGGAATTAGCCGCACAGTTGCAAGAATTGTTGGATAAAGAAGTTATACGCCCGAGTGTATCCCCGTGGGGTGCACCGGTGTTATTTGTAAAGAAGAAAGATGGAAGTATGAGGTTGTGCATTGATTATCGTGAATTGAATAAATTGATGATTAAGAATAAGTACCCTCTACCGCGAATCGACGACTTGTTTGATCAGTTAAAAGGAGCTATTTATTTCTCCAAGATTGATTTGAGATCTGGGTATCATCAGCTGAAGATTAGAGCGGAAGATATACCCAAGACGACATTTCGAACGAGATATGGACACTAAGAGTTTTTGGTAATGGCGTTTGGATTGACGAACGCGCCAGCCGCATTTATGGATCTTATGAACAGAGTGTTCAAACAATATTTGGATAAGTTCGTTATAGTGTTTATCGATGATATATTGATATATTTCAAAACGGAGGAAGACCATATGGAGCATTTGAGGGTTTTCTTAGAAATTTTGAGAAAAGAAATGTTATATGCCAAGTTTTCGAAGTGTGAATTTTGGATAAAGAAAGTACAATTTCTTGGACATGTGGTCAATAAAGAAGGAATCAAAGTAGATCCAGCTAAGATAGAAAGCTGTGATGAATTGGTAAAGGCCCAAGACTCCTACGGAGGTCAGATGTTTTCTGGGATTAGCCGGATACTATAGTAGATTTGTGCAAGATTTCTCTAAGATTGTTGTTCCATTGACTAAGTTGACAAGGAAGAATGAGAAGTTTGTGTAGACGGACAAATGCGAGGAAAGTTTTCAGGAATTGAAGAAGAGATTGGTAACCGCCCCAGTGTTGGTGTTACCAGATCAGAAAGGAGGATTTGTAATCTTTAACGACGCTTCGTATAAAGGGCTTGGATGTGTGTTAATGCAACACGGGAAAGTAATAGCGTATGCGTCAAGGAAGCTAAAGCCACATGAACAGAAGTATCCCATGCATGATTTGGAATTGACAGCCATTGTGTTTGCCCTTAAAATCTGGAGGCATTACTTGTATGGAGAAAAGTGTGAGATCTATACAAATCATAAGAGTTTAAAGTATATTTTCACTCAGAAGGAGTTGAATATGAGACAAAGAAGATGGTAAGAATTTATTAAAGATTACGATTGTGCAATAAATTATCATCCTGGAAAGGAAAATGTGGTCGCAGATGCTTTAAGTCGTAAGAAAGATTGAATATGTTAACTTCGTCAGAAGAATTGATCAAGGATTTTGAGAAGAAAGCAATGTATGCGATGTCATTTCAACCCAAAATTTTGGAAAAGATCCGATGTTTCCAAGACGCAAGTGATGAATCACGAAAAGGATAAGTTCTTAGGAGAAGAAATCAAAGCTCAAAAGGATAAAAGAGGAATATATCATGTTAACTCACGTATTTAGATACCTAACATTGTGGAGCTAAAGCACGAGATTTTGCATGAAGCGCATTCCTCGAGATTTTCAATTCACCCTGGAAGTATGAAAATGTATAAAGATTTAAAAGAAAGTTATTGGTGGCCAAACATGAAAGAGGAAATCGCGGAATGGATAAGTAAGTGTTATATGTGTCAAAGAGTAAAAGCGGAACATCAGAGACCAAGTGGATTGCTTCAACCACTGGACATATCAGAATGGAAATGGGAACATATCGTGATGGATTTCTTGATAGGATTACCAAAAACCAAGTCTAATCATGATGCAATTTGGGTAATAATTAATTGATTGATGAAATTAACACATTTCTTACCGATAAACGAAAGGTTTTGTTAGAAAAGTTGGTCAAATTGTATTTCGATGAGATTGTGATGCGTCATGGAGTTCCAGTATCTATCATGTCTAATAGAGACCCGAGGTTTAACTCGAGCTTTTGGGGACAATTTCATGATCATTTGGGAACTAAGCTGAAAATGAGTACAACATATCATCCGCAAACTGACGGACAAAGTGAAAGAACAATACAGACGATCGAAGATATGTTGCGAACCCGTGCAATAGATTTTAAAGGAAGTTGGGGCGAACATTTGCCATTGATTGAGTTCTCCTACAACAATAGTTATCACGCAAGTATTGGCATGCCACCTTATGAAGCGTTGCATGGAAGAAAATATAGATCCCCTGCATATTGGGACGAAGTTGGTGAGCGCAAATTAATTGGCCCAGAGCTAGTTTAACAAACGAAAGAGAAGGTGGAAATGATTCGAAAAAGATTAATTGATGCTCAAGATCGACAAACGAAGTATGCGAATCAAGAACGAAAAGATGAGCAATTTGATCCTGGAGACAAAGTCTTGTTAAAAGTATCTCCTTGGAAAGGTTTAACCATATTTGGAAAGAAAGGGAAGTTGAGTGTAACACCCCCAAATCCGGGGTCGGGGATCCGGGTTGTCACGAGTTCCATTTCCCTTAACAACACCCAATCTTAATAAATAATCAACTACTCTGTACTGTGACCCCACAATAAACACACACACCACAAGTTATAGTCTCAGAGATGAATATCCAAAAATAATCACAAGTCGTTTTATTCCACAATTATATGCCAATACACCTTAAACAGGTTTCTGAATAAATTTACATTTCTTTGCCATTATTACAATTCATAAATATACATAATCTGATACATCAAAAGTTGAAAGCCTAGCCTATTGGTAGTTCCTACCTCAGCTATGGCGGCATCAGTGCTTCTAGAAAACTGCGGAACGTCTCCTAACCTCTTGCGAATCGGGAGCTTGGTCCGGTTCATCTTGTCTATCTGATGTTGTGTGATGAAAGAAGAAAGCAAGGGTGAGCAGCAAGCCCACCAAAATAATATGTATAATGATTAACAATATATGAGCCTTCTCATAGTACTCATGAAAGTCTTGGTCAAAAGAAATGAACCAAGTTTGATATCTTAATGCGATGAAGTCGCAAAATATTCAGTATATATACATATATACTTTTCAAAATATTGGAAGTCCTCTTCCATGCATAATATACACAAAGTCCCAGTGTATAACTGTATAAAAATATCGTTGCAAGGTGATCTCATATATCTAACCTTGTCTCAACGTTTTTCTGAAAATCTTTGTCATGCATAAGATAATCATTTACTAGATATAAGTTTAAAAGATGAAGTTACAAGAAACTCCAATATACTTATATCTTTTCCAAATACTACTTGAACTACCACCATTCAAGTTATAATTAGTTTCCAAAGTTCATCACATAGATGAGACTACAAGATAATACTTGAATAGATTCAACCTTTAAAATATCATCAAAATAAAATGAAGTTATGAGATACTTCATTTGATGCAAACATTATTTTGAAAACTTGACCCTGCCAACACTCAACAATCGCCCAACCGTAGCCTTTCTATCGAAGTGCTCTGGGTAGTGTTGCAGAAATATCCAATTGGATGATGAACTCATTACGGGAGTTTACCGCGCCAGGAAGACCACTTACGATGATCAGTCGTAGTAGTACAACCCCACCATTTTCTACATGTAGAGGAGAACCTGTCGGATTTACTTGTCAACCGAACACTGAACTCCTAAGGAATGGACCGCCTTAGCGGAACTTCCAGGCCATTTGGGCCAATATAATAAGGCTGGGCCGGCGCTACTCGACCACTTACGCCACTCCTAGTTCAGATGAAATCCATGACTCTGAAACGTAAAGCTCGTCCCCACTTTCCCCAAGTAGAAACTTGTTGATACGGCTCCACCAAGAAGTCGTATCTAGTTGGAAAGGAAAACTCACCGATATTTCCCAGGCGATGCCTGTTAATGGATTAACTTGTTCCAAGAATTTTACTTCCCGAGTGTTGGGTAAGTAATCGATTCATTTAACAAAATAGCAACCTTGTTGCGAATATAAAATACACCACAGAGCCGGATCCCTTAGGTTTTTGAGCGAGTATTCAAGTCTCCTTAAAATGGAAGATCTTGAATTTGAAAACAAGTTTTGGGATCCGCTCTACCTTTTAAATTCATTTTGAAGACTCGAAAACATTTTTAAGAATGTTTGGAGTAAAGCTGATTTAATGAAGTAAATCAGTCCCCATTATTTTTAGAAAATGTCTGAATATTATTATTTAAATAATATTCCCATAAAGAATAATCTTTATAAAAATAATCGAAGTAGAGGTTTTAAAACTCTTTCTTGAATGAAAATTTAATAATCAAAGATATACTTATATGAAAGTATTATCTTTATTTGAATAATCGAAAATAAGTTTGATTATTGACACCTTATTCTTTAATAAAATAAAGAATATATTTCAGTAATAAGCGGAGTCATAATACCTCGAATGAATATTATAAATAATATTCATAAAATACAGGAGTCATAAGCCCTCGAATAATATTCGAAATTATATTCAACAATTAATATAAAGTTATCGAATATCCCTTATTCGATTAATAGTTGGAAAAGTATAACCATATATATATATAAATATATATATATATCCATATCCATATATACAAAATCTACTCGGGATCCTCGACTCCCGGTTTTAGAAAATATTTTCACCTTTGGGTCCCTATACTAAGGGTATATGCAAGTTACCGCTATCCTCTAGCATATGTATTATCAACTGAATCAACAGATATATATGGCAAGAATACGAAACAGGCATGCATATATATATATATATATCATAGCAGCATGCTTCAATATATTGCAACATTTGCTAATATAAACATCATGCATCTATCGCAAGATAATGCATATACATATATACATCACAACAACAGTATAACGGGTAGAAAACTTGCCTGAGCGACTGGGGGTTACGAATGGCTCGGGACGAGTCTGGTAACCTATAAACAACAAGTAAGTTGGAATTACACCAAAGTCACTTGTAAATCTATACTTTAACTAACTTAGACTCTAACGTTTGTTTTGCGCTCGCTGGTTCTCTTAAGTCACTCGAGTACCCTCGGCTCCACCATTTTTAATAATTTAACCTTTACGAGTTTTAATGCGATTCCTTCGCGAGTGTCTTACCAACTGCCTAACACACTTACCATAAATGTTTCATACATTAATTAACCCTTTTTGGTCTTTAACCTATGTTTCAAAGTAAGGTGAGGGGAAAAGTTTCGTCCGCGAAACGCCGTTACATGAAACGGCCGTTTCTCCTAAACCGTGCATCGGAATCGAACGAACTACATATCAAAACGAAGCTCGTAACATGAGCTATCTAAACATGGCAGTGGTCATAATCTTGCAGGGGGTTCTCGGGTCCTAATGTTATGCACAAAAACAGTCTAAAGAAAATCGGACGTTACGACGGCTATGTTTACGCGTTTTCCCAATTTTAAACCATTCAATACCAACCACAATCAACCCCAAATCAATCATACAACCAATATCCCTCCAAACCACATCATAACAGCCCCAACAAATCCACATTAACCATTTATACTTATTCCTCACATGAACTAAAAGCTTTACTTAGGTTCTTTAACTAATTACCAAGATTTACAACTCCAACAATGCAACAAAACCAACTAATCTCTACAAACTCAACCAAACTTCAACCAATCAAGCATCATGCTTCACATATGCTATATCAAACACATTCAATCCTAATTACTCAAAACTAAAGCTAGGGTTTGTAGTTTATACCTTCCTTGGAGAGTGGAGAATCAAGAGAATGCCTTGGAATCACCTTTAAAGCCCTTATCCAAGCTTAATCTAAACAAAACTTCAAGAACACAAATTTTAGTTCTTGAAAACACTATTCACCATCTTCTTTCATGATTTATAGAAAAAGATTGGCTTGGAATTAGAAGCTTAAACTTATAGGAAGTATGTAACTATCCATGGGGAAGCTTAGATAATTACCTTGCTAAATAGTAAGTGGTGGAGCTTGGATCTTCAAATTTTAAGAAATGCACCCGAGAGCTTGAAGAAGAAGAAGAGAGATTTTTATGTTTTGGCTTGATTTGCTTTTGGTTGGTTGATTTTTGTTGTTTGCTTTAGTGAATTACCTAGTTGCCCTTGGTTTTGTGTGGTTAAAAAGTCACCACATCTCCTTCCTTCCCATGTCATGCTTGTGTCATCCTCATGATGTCATCCTCCCTTCCTTGTCCTCTTTCTATTGGTTGGATGACATCATTCCCACTAATCCCTTTGATTAACTTCCTAATCGTTTGCCTAATGACCGATGATCTGTTATACGGTTCGCTTAACTTTCGTTTTCGTTTATCGTTTGAAGGATCATACCCGGGATCTTATTACTTAGGTTCCCTTAACCTTTCTCAATATATTATATTCCTTTTATGATCCTCTCCTATAATCCTTTAATTTAAATCCTTTTTATCCTGTTACCTTTTTCTCAAATCTTTCCGTATCTAGTGTATGCTAACTTTCGGGGGTAGGGCTAGCTCATATGCTAACTTCCCAAATGTCTTAATATATCCAAGGGTCCAACAAATTGTAGACTTAGCTTTCCTTTCTTTCCGAACCTCATCAATCCTTTTTCAAGGGTTTCCAAGGGGATACCTATAACATTACTAGGCCCCCTATTTCATACTCTTTGTCCTTTTTGAGTCAAATCAGCATACCTCTTATGTCCATCTTGGGTTACTACCAGCCGTCCTCTGATTAGATCTATTATATCCCTGGTCCTTTGGACTACTGCGGGTCCGAGCATCTTGCGCTCTACAACTTCATCCTAACATAAGGGAGATCGACATTATCTTCCCTCAAGGATCTCATAAGGTGACACCTCAATAATGACATATGATCTATTGTCGTGATATAACTAAATCCGCGTTAAGTGATCATTCCAAATTCTTTCAAGTCTATTGCACAGACTCTCATTATAGCGTTTAGCATTAGAGCTTTTGCTTCTCAATACCCATTCTTTTCGAGTTCGTAATCGCTACTACCTTCCGTTCCTAATATTATACTGGTTATACTTTTGCTCGTTAGCGTTCTATAACCTTTTAATAACCACGTCAACCTTAGTATTACGAATGTGTTCCCATTCTGAATACCACCATAACTTTACTACTCCTTTTTCAGCTGTTTCTATTTTCGAAAGCTTAATCCTTCATATAGAAGTAAAAGAATTCATTGAGAGATCACTATGATCATGAACACTTGTTATCTCGCATAGTTAGTACAGAAGGTGGCCAGCCTTTAGTACTTGACAAGCAATTAAACAATAGTTGGTATCCTACTAGGCTTCTATCACACAGATAGACAGTCATTCGGCAATACCTCCCCTTCTGGAAGGGTTGTTCTTCTCAACTTACATGAAATGAAAAGAAGAGAAAAGAACGAACCGAAGAGAATTGTATATATAAAAAAATATACTGCCACAAAATATCTGGCTTGGAACCTACCTCTGAACTATAGAGGTTTGTCATAGGAGAACAAAACATATACGTATTTATATCAGCATCAAGTATTATAGCATCGTATTTCCCATGCCTAAATATTTCTATTCCGTCCATCATTCTATGGACCCATGCTCTTCCTCGAGCTTATACACAATCACCTTTGAAACTCCCTCGATTTCGAAAATCGAACCTGGGATCTCATTTTAGACATCACCGTTACTAGAGTTCTATGCTTGCACCGCAACCTTCCTCATATAGTAATACGACTATCTTTTCATAAGAGGGAATAAATATTCAATAGGTAGATACTCTACTTAATTAGTCTATCAATGATAACTTATACACTACCACGACCCGTTTAGTGGTACTCAATCTCAACATCCATTCCAATACAACTCTCACGGTTGTAATCAGCTCGTTACTCGCAGAATCATTGCTGCCTTACTATGGTCCACCACTGACCCACTTTCATCATTCACTTTCCATGAAATCTTAATAGCTAACCATATGGAGTCCATACATGTCATATCAAATCCTTCTAAGGAGGTAACATAATCACCATTTCTGATTCATGAAGAACACTCCTGATCTCAAAGGTTCGTTTAGTCCTTTTGAAACATGGTCCAGGCTCATTCTCAAGATAGTACCTTCTAAGATAGATAGCCCGCTCATGGCGATTACACGAATTAAACCTTTACCAACTACTATTACGGCTGGGTATTGCACAGTCATCAGAAGGAATGTCAATCTTCCAAACCATAATACAACCTTCACAGTTTTAACCATCATCACTGTATTCCTTTGGCACAAGTGCCTATAATTATCCTCTTACCTTTAAAGTGTCGGCCACCTCTTTGGCCTTTCCTGATAGTACAATTTCCTTACAGTTAATGTCATTTTAACCACCTCCAAATAATTTTCTACCTCATTTCAATCACAGCTTATGTGAAGATGTTTTCCTTAAAATCTGATGAGTAAAAAAAAATCACCATTTTTCCATAAGTTATTGCCTCAGTCTTTAGAGGTTAATCACTGTCATGACTGACTCTCAATCATAATTATAACATCTTTTATCTTAAGTCCTAATTGCCCTGAATAATTTCGACCATTACTGGTTCGATTCATACTTTCTCGTGGTCTAACACGTGCCCCACTTGGCAACATTATAATTACGTCATATTTCCTTTATCAACATTTCTATTCTTGAAAATTTTGAATATTACCTTTCTCCTTGTAAAACCTCTAAGGTTATCCTTCAATCGTTCCTCCTGTATTCCCTAGATCAGGGCATATTAAAATACCATTTACTATTGCTTTAGTGAATTACCTAGTTGCCCTTGGTTTTGTGTGGTTAAAAAGTCACCACATCTCCTTCCTTCCCATGTCATGCTTGTGTCATCCTCATGATGTCATCCTCCCTTCCTTGTCCTCTTTCTATTGGTTGGATGACATCATTCCCACTAATCCCTTTGATTAACTTCCTAATCGTTTGCCTAATGACCGCTGATCTGTTATACGGTTCGCTTAACTTCCGTTTTCGTTTATCGTTTGAAGGATCATACCCGGGATCTTATTACTTAGGTTCCCTTAACCTTTCTCAATATATTATATTCCTTTTATGATCCTCTCTTATAATCCTTTAATTTAAATCCTTTTTATCCTATTACCTTATACTCGATTCTTTCCGTATCTAGTGGATTTCTGGGAAAAATCAAAGTGTTCGGATTTGGATTCTGACGATCTTTACATACACTTATATCCATATCAGAACCCCTACATAGTGTGGCATGAAAAATTTTCTCATTCAGCAAAAACACTATTCATAAGGGTTTCAAAAATTTCCCAAAAATTGGGGTTATTACATTGAGTCCTATGTATATTGGATCATTTGAAGTGCTACGACAAGTTGGAAAGGTGGATTATGAATTAGCGCTACCTCCACAGATGCAACATTTTCACAATATATTCCACGTATCTGTTCTAAAGAAGTATAATGCCGATGCGAGCCATGTGATCGAGTTGGAACCAGTGGAAATTTAACCAGATTTGTCTTATGTGGAACAACCAGTTCGAATCTTAGATCGAAAAGAGAGGATACTTATAAATAAAGTTGTACCTCTAGTTAGAGTGTTGTGGATAAATCCATTAGTGGAAGAGTCAACTTGGGAATTAGAAAGAGAAATGCAAGAAAAGCATCCCCACCTATTTGCTTAGACTAGATTCTGGGGACAGAAGCCTTTTAAGGGGGTAGATTGTAACGATTGGGAATTTCGCGATATGATTAAGTGAATAAAGTATAATTCTGTGGTGTAATTATAAATATGTGATTAAATTAAATGATTTTGTTGGTTGAATTGTTCTTATTATATATAAGTAGCTGAGAGCGTAAAATGACGCATTTCAGTTTGTTGAGTCAGCTTAGGAGATAAGCTGTATAGTCGGGCCGTCAGATAGAACAGAACCCGTCTTAAAAAGGGGCTAAAGTGTTTAAATGTGATTTATCTGGTATTTTGAGAAATGGAATGTGTAAGAAAGTAATATATTCTAGTAACGTGTTAGTCGGTAGAATTAATCGATTGTGAAGCGTAGTTGAAACGCTTAGCATCGGGCCGTCAGGCAGAACCTAACCCGATAATCGAAAAGTGAGTAAATATTAGTAAAAAAGGAAAAATTATGATCAAGTATGAGACGTGATATGTGAATATGTGCTATTGCTTGGAAATATGCTTGATTGTATGCTCTGATGATTTTTTTAATAATTTTAAGGGATATATTTGATTTAAAATCAGGTTTATTGGACCTTTAAATGTTTTTATAAAATTATCCGAGTGTGTCCAAGGTGTGAAAGTTGTTTTGTTATCTTCCGAATAGTCCAAGGGACTTTATAAAAATGATAGATGGATTTATTTCTTGATCAGCGCATTTTAAAATGAATTTATCGTGATATAATTCTATTTGAGCGCAATCTTGTAAAATCAGTAGTAAATCAACCATTCGCTTAAAAATTATTTTGAAAGTATGGTCGAAAAGCTAATTTCAAGATCTTTATTCTAAAATTATTATTCGTACCAATTCTATCTTTTCCGAGAGAGATATTTACTAACTAAATTCATTTTTGAAAAAGGAATAAAGAATGATTTGGTGATATAATTGCCTAATTACTAAACTACCTTTCCTTGGGAGTATATAAACCCCACCCCACCCCCTTTCTTTTTTTTCCTCACCCTGACCTCTCTCTTTTTCTCTCATTCTCTCATTTCTTTTTCTCTCTCTCGGGTCTTCTCTCTCTCTCACTCTCGGTACTCTCTCTCTTCAACCCTTCCCTTGATTCTTCATCATTTTCAATTGTAAGACCAAGATTATGTGAGATTTTTCTTCATCTATCTAGATATGTAGATGCATGTTGCTACCACTAAAGTTTTTAAAAATCCAAAGTTGGATTTGGTGGTTTTGATTCGGTTCTTATGAGAACAAAAAGGGTTTTGATTTCTAAACGATTTGAAGTGCTGATATGTGCTTGCATGCATATATTTGTTGTGAAAATTGGTGGTTGAAGGTTGGAAACCCCCGAGTGGGGGCACCACCGTAAAGCCACCGCCACCGGTGATGAACTCCGGTGAACCGGTGGTGAGTGATGATGTTAAAAACTGAGCTCTAGTATCCTTAAATCAATTTTCTTTGTTTGCATGTGGTGATTTGATTAAAAACCGAATGGGATTTGTGGTTTCAAAACTTATTGAGTTGATCTTGTTGATTTAAATGGTTATGGATGTTTATTCTAGGATAATGTTGAGAAATTAAAGTGATTAATGATTCAAGGATTTGGAATAATGTTTGCATGTGATGTTTCTTTAAAAAGCCGAATGGTTCTTGATTTTTGAGATGATTAAGTTGATTTTTGTTAGTGTAAATGATCTATTGATAATTGTTTTTAGAAGTTATAGAATAAATAGATTGAGTTGTTGTTTAGAGGTCCAAAGTGATGCATGCATGTTTTGGGTCTTGGAAATTTCGAATGTCCCTACTTGTTTTTAAATAATTAAGTTGAATTATGTGTTAAAGTGAGTGATCAACCATGTTTAGGGTTTAAATTATGTGTTTAAATGGGTTGTAAGAATGAAATTGAATTAGTTTCGAATGATATATCTAACGCATGTCAATCAATACCTTTGCATGTAAATGTTCAAGTTAAAAATGATTTAAAAGGGATGAGTGTTGAATTGATCTCAAGTTTTTATGCAATTTTGGTGCTTGCATGTTAATGTTTGACTCTTGGGTTGTGTTTTGTGGTTATAGACGAATGGAATATAGGTATAAAAAGGATTGATTTGATGTTAAGTGAATGCATGTGTAATTGCTAAAAGTTATGTGATTTATGTTTATGTTTTGGTTCGAATTAAATGATGAAAAAGGAAGGATTGAATTATCTTAATATAAGGCTATATAAGTGATATAATAACTCAAAGTATAAAGTTTAAAATATAAGGATTATATGCTATGCGTTGTGTTTGCATCACAATATGTGATTCGATGTCTATTTGGTTATAGTATACGAGTTATGGTATAAGCGTGTTATGTAATTATTGAGTATATGTATACTCTTAGGGTTTCTCGATAAGGGTTAATTGTTAAGCGTTCTGGGAATGTCGAGTGAGAATCTAATTAGGGTTTTGATTGTTGGATTGTAGATTCGGAGCGTGAAGGCATTCGGGCTAAGAAAGGGAAAAGTGTATTAGGTGGCAGTAATTCAACCCTTGTGAAACAGGAAAGCGAATTCAAGCAAATAACTTTACTTACTTGTGTAAATTGTTATAGAGAGGATATTGTTCATGCTATGTGGAGTATTGAACTTTTATAGTGATTCTTGAGATACCCTATCATTGTCCTTGCAAACTTGTAAGATAATTGTTCAAACCCTTTGGTAACCTTTTCTTATCCTGATCACTTGTTAATACCTTGAATTTTTGTAAACCCTATAAGAACCTTTGCGAACCCCTTTGTGAAATGATCCTTCACTCCTTTATATTCATGTCCACAATGATCCTTAAAACTGTTTGATTCCCTAACTTGTATACTTTATGATCATTTGATCAAGATCCCTAGTGTTGTACTTTGTTTATCTTTGATTCATTCACTTTCTTTGATTTCTTGAAATTGAACTTAAGAATGAGTTTCGACTTGAAAGAGTCTGAATGATTTCATATTCTTGGTAATGTTAAAATGAATTTAGTAAAACCTTTCTTTTCCAATACAAGGTTTTCCAAACGAATTCCTGATGGATTGGATTAAGACGTAAGAGACTAGTGGGACTAGTACAGTCATGTTAAGAGGCTAGCGGGGTTAGTCTGATTTAAGGATGAAATTATGCCATAGGTACCTTAAAGACCGGATGGAGGTCGGTACGGGCTGATCACCCGTATTATTATTATTATTAAAAGTGAAAGTAGTCCAATCAAGGGTTCCATACTATTTAAAGAGAAATTGAATTTCCTTATTCAGTAATTGATTCCTAAATGGCTTATAATGTTTTGAAAATAGAATCGATGTTGATATCGATTTGCATACAAATTGTGAACCCTGATTCTTATATTGTTATCAATCATGTTGATTTCCAGAGTTGAATAGATTCTCGCTTTCCATTTAAAGGATCATTTGAGATCCTGTTAATGATTTGTGATGAATGTCGGTTTTCACCCTGTCTTCAGCTTTGATTCCTGAAAGCCCAAAGCCTTTCTTCATAAGCCCAAAGACAGAAATCTGTTGCCTAGAAGTTTTAAAGTAGAATGCCTTGAAATCAAAAATGGTATATTGTAGATATTGTATTGTAGAACTGTCATATATAATTACTTGCTGAGTTTTATACTCATATGTTTTGCTTTCATCTAACCATGGCAGTTAAGCAAGAGGATGGCCAAACTTAGGCGCACTGCTCGTAAGAGCGTACTTGGTGGTCCCTACCGTGTTGTGGGCTTCCAGATGCCAGAGCAGGTAGTGCAGGTTTTGTGTGAGCAAGCGCTTAGTCGAGAAGTTGTAAAGATACAATGGGTTATCTGTCGGTTTCAAGTCGAAATCGATTATGTAAATTTGGTTTTATTTTGGGTTGTAAATTATATATTTTGGTTGGTAGTTGTAATATTGTCTCAAACTTTATCCTGTTTGATCCTGTTAGTAGTTAGTCGGGGTTTATGCTTATTTATTCATAGTTTAATGGTGTGTGGGTCCTCATTTCTTAACCCCGAGATTGAGGGCGTCACAGTAATGAGATGTAAGAAGAGTGGATTTCGATATCGTTACCTCGTTTCGAAGCAGAGGCGATCTTAGCCGCTCTCTCAGAACTCTTGTCTGCCATTGATGGAGATAGAAGAAAGCTTGGAAGCTTTAGGAGGAGAAGAAGTCCGGAAAGGGCTAAAAGGATGGCCGGAAAGTTTCCAGGGGGAGAGGAGTGTTTAAGAGTGTTTGAGAGGAGAAAAAATTTTGAGAAATGAAGAAGAGTGAAATGAGAAGTGTGAGTGAAATCACACTCCCACCTCACTATTATATAGACTCCCCAACTAGCAAAATGGGCCTGAAAAGCCCATTTGGGCCCAAAAACAGAAGGATCTGGAAGATCTAGGGGTTTTTTAAGAATAAAAACAAAAACTTGATTTAATTATATATATTTGAGAGAATTCTGGAAGAATCCAGAAAAATCTGGAAGTAAAAATGATAAGAAACGGAAAGAACTTCAGAATTCCAGAATGTTCTGGAATATGGATTTAAAAGCCTAGCCCAAACCAGGGCCCAAAATCTGGAAAAGTCCACAAAGTCAAGGATGACTTCTTTGTTGAAACGAACAGGGCCCAAATTCTCAAAGTAAATAGAAGAAAAAGAGAGATTATGGGCCCCAAAGGAAGGCCTAGGGTTGAATCCCAATTACGATAAAAATCTTGGATTAGATCAGGTCCAAAGGATAAGGCTCATTCAGAACCCCAGAAAAATCATGGGCCCAAGAAATTGTTTATTTGAAAAATACATACAAAATCCTTAATCTAATTCGATCAGGATTTATGCCATATTCTTGATCAAATATTTTTGGTCGAAAAAGACCACAAACAGAATAATAAGGACCATAATTCGGTCAGGAAAGTCAAAAGTCAAACACGAAATCCTGACCGAAAGAGGTCAGGAATCTTGGTCGACTGCTTCTGATCGACAAGGCCTTCGACCAGGATCAAAAGGAGGGCGTAGTTCGGTCAAGATTAGGGTAAAAAAAATAATAAATAAAGAAAAAATCCTGACCGAAATTCGGCCAGGAACTCTAGTCGAGAGGTTCTCCTCGAAATAAGCTTCGACCAGGGCTAGGAGGAAGCTTAATTCGGTCAAAAACAAAAATCCTGACCGTAAGGTTCAGGATCCTGGTCGCAAGGATTCCTACCCGAAATGGGCTTCGACCAGGGCAAATTGAGGCCTTATTCGACCAGGATCCTGGTCACAAGGATTCCTGGTCGAAAATAGGGGTATTTTTTAAAAAAAAAGAAGAGAAAAAGGAAGAAAATTATGAATATTTTATGGGAAATTAAAAATATTTTCTTGGTAAAATAGAAATACCTTGAAAAATTCCAGAAAATATTCATATTTTCTGGAAAATCCTGTAAATTACTTGAAAATTCCTAAAAATTAAGGAAAAAAACCCAGAAATTAAGGAAAAATAGGAAAAAAATCCCAGAATTAAAGGGAAATTCCGGAAAGTTAGGAAAAAATCTCAGAAATTAAAGAAAAATTACTTAAAAATACAAGAAAATTCCTAAAAAGAAGGAATAAGGTAAGAAAAATAATAGAGAAATTTTAAAAAAATAACCCTGAAGCCATGTGCAAGGCAAATCGTTGTAAATGTGTAGGTCGCTCCACACTTTACGCCGAAAACGTACCCTATAAGGGAACAAATGAACTTAACTCCTGCGAAATCTCGTACGATTTACCATAAGTTGGGGGGCAAATGATAGGGAATAAAATAAACCCTAATTAATATCATATTAATTGTATCAGAATTTGGCTGACTGTTAAGCCCATTAGAAGAGGCCCAAAACCCTGAATATTAATTAATTTCATGATTAATTAAATAAGGGAGAAATCAGCTGTCAAGATGAGTCCTAATAGGGATATAAATCCTTGTAGATCAGCTTCCAAGGGACCTAATTGAATAAGGAACCAACTTCCTACTTTCTAGGTTTTCAAAGTCCATTCTAAATCTGAGACTTGCCCACCAAGTCTCCTAGATCTAGTCCAATTCAGGGACTCCTAACACCTATATAAGGGGTCTCACCCCCACCAAAGTAGAACTACGTTGTTTGACTTGATCTTTGACAATCAGCAAGGTACGTAGGCATCTTGTTAAGATAGATAGAGTCACGAGACATAAGAACAGTCAAATTGAGTCTCGAAGCTCGCGAACCCTATTAATAAATACAACAATTAATATAACCTAGTTTTTAATCCATAACAATAGTATTTATTATTTGGTCTATTCGGTCTATTCGATCCAGACCGAAATAATTTTTACAAGAATCGGACCGAACCGAATTTTATTTCTATCTACTCGGTCTGGAACGAATAGACAGAATTTTTGAAAATTCTGGGCCGAGCCGAACCAAATTAGCACAGTTCGGTTCAGTTTTTCGGTTTCGGTTCGATTTTGCTAAGCCCTAGTGAGATCTGGTGGGTAGACATAATGGTTAGATTTGGTGATTATTATTTTTTGGCGGTAATTTTCTATTTGCAGGGGCAATTTTTTGTTTTTTCAGTGCTGATTTTTGATTTGACGACGATGATTTTTTGTTTAATAGTAGTGATTATTGGTGGTTGCGAAAATGGTGGTCTCCGAAAATGTTGTTCGGCAGTGGTTGGAGGTGGTAGGTGGTGAAATGAGAAAGAAGATGATGATTAAATATTTAAATATTTAAAATTAAAGTGGGGTGATGGATAACTACAAGGTATAAATATGAGTGATTATGATTAGATCTTATATTTCACAATAATAAAGATTCTCACTTGAGTGCGACCATATATACTTACTTATATATGTATATAATGTTCATTTAGATTATGATGTCATTACCGTATTTCCTTCTTTTACTAAATTGTGCAACAATTAAATATAAGCAACTAACTAATATTTGTTCACCGGTGCAAAAATGTGAAGAAAATAATCATTTATTGTGAAAAGGCAGAGAATAAAAAATCAAATCTAGAAAATTCAGGGCAAGATATTGGTCAATTTACAATGACATGATTAGTATCGATAAATATAATAAATATATATATATATATTATGTTCAGGTAAATCACTTCAAAATTAATAGTTATCATTAATGTACCAAATTATTATAGTTCATCTTTATTGTCAAATGTGAACAATAAATATTATTGTTTGATATTCATATATTATTTTACATTATTAAATTTAATATTTTTTAAGTTTTGAGGTTGTTCATAATTTTCAAAATTATTTATATCACGGCATAATTGTTATAATTCACGTTTAAGAGTCATATATATAATGAGGACATTTTATTGACAAATACAATAATACAATGAGTGATTATATATTTCGTATGAAAGAATTTAATTCATACTTTTAATATAAAAACTTAATTAAATAAATATGAAAATATTAATGGATAAATATGAGTCAAGTAATTTAAAACAATATTATAATTTAATGATGATCTTGGCACACATAGCGCCTGGTCCCCAGTATAATAAAGGCGTAACTAAAATTTGGGATTTAAAGAAAGTGAAATCGAAAATAGTACCCATCACATACATGTAACTAGTATTCCCTCCCTCCCCTCAATTCTTTATACGGGGACGACAATTTGGACTCGACGCGTACTTTAATATTTTTATTAAATGTAGGTGTATAAATTTTTTTAATTTTTTTTTCTAAATAAAAATATAATATTCAAACTTTTATATAAAAAAATAGAAAATTTTAAAAATAAATTACGAAAATATACTTTATTATTGCCTTAAAATATGTGTAAACATGTGATTTTAAAAAAAAAATGAGAAAAACAAAAATAGTATTAGTTATGCCAAATATGCACTCATCTTTTCATTTGTCTATGAAGTACGTATACATATATTCTTTTTACTAAATATCCTTAAATATTAAATATTCATGACTGTTGATTGATTCTGATCTGACGGTTCTAGAGACAAGGGAACAAAGATTAGGAGACGATGCTGACCAATTTCATAAATTCAAAATTGATATGTACTCCTAATCTTACATATGAAAAAAAAAAGAATCTTACTTGTCCACACACATACAGTCGGCTTATTTTTAAATAATAATTATATATTCCTTATCTCGATTTTATTTCTCATAATAGTATAATAAATAATAAATTTGTTGAATGTATGCACATGAACATATGTTAAGCACAAAAATTTATAATTTTGATAAAATTTGACTAATGGGATTGTTGTTAATGCAAGGGTCTACCATTTAAAAAAAAGTATAAACCAATTAAAACAAGTTAAATTTATATAATTTTGTATTTAGCACATGTTCACGGGCACATCAAAGAAAAATAAATAAATAAATAAAATAAAGATTTTTCTTGTATGTGCCCAAGAATATGCTAAGAGTTAGTGTTTGATGAGATATACATAAAATATTGAGCATGTTAATAATAATGGACATGTATATATACAAAAATCTCCATCAATAAAATTTTTATAGCTCATAAATCACATTTTTTTAAAATGTGTCCATGAGTACACGCAAGGCAAATATATCAAGACAAACATATAAAATAAAATAATCCATTTGCACATTTGCACTGCACTATTATGTTCTTATCCTCGATTACGTAAACCCTGAAAAATAAGAAAGATAATTTTATTTATTATTATATCATTATATATTATAGTATCTATATTATATTATAATAAACAAAACATTAAAAGTTTGGTAAGCGGTTGTTCGGTACTTGCTGAAATTACTTAATTACCCTTATTTAATTAATGTATTGTTAATCAAATTTCATTAAACCACTTAATTAAGTTGTACTCCCTTTTTAGTGTTTCCATACGAGTCTTCTGACTCTTATATAACCAAGCATTTTCCTGTATAAATAATATTAATATGATAAGTACTTATTTTTTGATACTTACATGAAATTATATTAATATTTCATATAACCAAAAATTAAAAATTTGGTCGTTGGTATTTATTTTTTAAAACATGTCAATTTTCCATAATTACCCTTACTTATAGATTATATTAATAATATTTTATTAAAGTCAATTACCCATTTCTAATTCAGTCTATAATTTCAATTGCACTACCCCTCGGATAAAGTTCAACTCAAAACTTTGTTTACCCCTTCTCACTATTGACACCCTCGTTAAGTTATTTTGTAAATTGAAGTTTGTATAATTATTAATTATTATAACTATTAATAATCAATCAATTATTCTTTTTAACTAAACTATAATACACTCTATTTAATTCAAATAATGATATTATTTTTAAAAAATTAAATTCATGTGACGCCCTCCAAACCCAGGTCAAAAGTTTGGGGTCCACAATACACACACCCAATATATAAACATGTATATAAAATATTATATGCATTGAACCGTCTGTTCACAACCACGGATCACAACAGGATAAAGTATAAAAACAAGCCACAACCTTAACTTTTATTACAACGTACCAAATCTCAACTAGTTCAGCTTACAACTGATAATGATATCATTCTTACAATCCTGCATAACTCATCTACGATATAAAACTCCTGCTAGATCGATCCAACTTAATCTGGAATCCTAACTAGCACACTGAACTGGGAATCCTCGTTACCAATAATTTCCTTTTCAACTGTTAAAAACATAAAAAGGTTTGCAAGAGTGAGTTAACTAGCTCAGCAAGTCATAATAGCAATAACAGAGGTTAAACAATGATTAATTGAAATGATTCAGAAGAATCAAGTTTCTGAATAAGCAATGATTAGAATTGGACATTCACTTTCATTTTTTTAAAACAAGGTTAGGTTGCTGATCAGTCACGCACTAATCCCGAGCAAGGCACACAGCTCTGCTCTCTATATTGGATCCAAGGTACGCATTGGCATAATATGACCACGAATTTGGTTTGACCACGAATCTGGTCCACATTTATAAAATCATCCAATTCTAGAATAATTCAATATGATAACCATTATAATTCAATAAAAACAGAATTATGATTAACCTTGATAAAGCATTTATCTCATAGCATAAAACATTTCATATGTATCACCAGGGTATATTAAGGTGTAAATATGAAGAACGGCTTCAAGTCTGATGAAGAATTAAGTATCTGAGGAACAAGGGTTCGATGATAATACAAAGTATAGATCTTTGATGTGATAGGGTATTCCTGGGTGTATAAGTTTCTGTATGCTCAAGAAATTTTATTTCAGTATTTTGTGTATGGTGGATATGTATTTGTGGAGTAGTATCGTATTTGTATGGTTTAATATCTGGGAAATCAACCGTTGGTGGTTTACAAGAAATAAGGCTTACAACTCACGTTCAATGATATGATCAGGGTTCAAGGTCGAACAGTTTAAAGCACTTGCAATATAAAACATGAGTTATTTTGAATAATAGCAACATGTTATGAGAAAGTTCGAAAATATTTGTAATGTATTTTGAAGAAGGTTCAGAAGTACTTGTCTTATCACAAATGATTTCCAACTTTACTTGTACTCATCTAACCGTTCTACTGATCAACCACTTTGCTTCTGATTCTATGCTTTGCTTCTATTCATTGATCATTTGCTTTCTTTTTTTTCTACGCTTCAATTCTATATACTGATCATTGGATTTCTTTTATATGCCTCGCTTACTCTGCTAGGTATCACATATATCTATCAATACTCAATCTCAAATCGTTCTAATTGTCACATAGACGTCATAAGTTTTCATCTACCCTTCGTTTCACCCAAATCCGACATACGGATTGAAAGTTATGATTAAAACCGTCAAACAATGCACTTACAGTCATATTATACATCAATCATATCACATATAACACGTAGCACATTATGTATTTAACTAAAATAATTATTCAAAGAAGATCGGGGTTAAAATGATTTTCCAGGTATTTATTACGAATTTTTGAACATTTTTCGGAGTTAAAACGGGTTTCCGAATTATTTTATAATTAAATAACAGGGTTCGAACACCCGAATCTGATTTTAAAATGCTTTAATAACAATTATCGAGCCTTTAAAATCATTTAAAATAATATTTTAAAACTCAAAATTATTTTTCGAAATTTTTAAATCAAAATAAGTAATTAAATATTATTAAATAATCAATTAGGATTAATTAATAACTAATTAAGTTAATTAATCAATTAATATTTAACTTAATTGACTAATTAATTAATTAATTATTAACTCAAATTAATTAATTAATTAATTAAGATTTAAAAATAATTTTCAGAATTAAAATAATAAATTTTGGAATTTTAAATAATAAAACTCAATTTGTGAAAATTTAATTAAAAAGAAAATATATTTTCTGAAAATAATTACATAGAAATGTAATTTTTAAAATTTTTATAAACAGGGATCTAGATTTTATAAGTTTTTAAAACTGGAATATCAAATTTGCAAATCAGGGAAAACTTCGGGGTACTAAAGTGTAAATTTCCCCCGTCGTCTTCCCCGTTTTGTGCTCCGGTGGTCGGCCGCCATTAACGGCGGCCACTAAGCTTTTCCCACGCTTTTCCGGCTAACTATAACCTGCCCATTAACGCTTTAAATTGACGGGGGATAAGTACGTTTCTCCAGGAACACCTTTGCAGCAATAGAGCAGGCAAATACTGAATGAATTGCACGAAATAATCATCGGAAAATTACGTCGCCACTGAGCTCCATTTTCCGAAGAATCGTTCCAGGCCTTCAATCATTAATTTTTTTGCATGGTTCCATTGCTCGTGAGACGATCTATCATTTGTCACTAATCAGTCATACCCAGATTCAGCAGAAATGAAAACCCCAAATTTCGATTGAAATTATTCAAGAACATAACCCTAATTTTAATTTTCCAGAATCAAACGTCAATTTGGACATGTTATTGAACTCCAAATTAGTCATATATATAATATACCAAAATGACCAGGAAGATAAGATCTACATGATTATGCCATCAAATCATATCAACAACATCAAGAACAAATTTTCATAATTTAATCTTTAAATAATTCGAATTAAAATAATTAAATAAGAAAAATATCTTAATTCCTGCATAAAAACAGATGATTGATTATGAAAGTATTTTTTGAGAGTTTCGATTGGATATATGGCACGCCCGAATCGGAGTTCGATAACTTCCTCGTTCGTGGGTTTGATTATGAAGAACGCAACGTTTTATTAGGGTTTTCTCTGTATTTCACGGGAATTTACTGACTGATTATGATTAAACGAATAAAATGAAATAATAAAAGGGCTATATACAATTATGGAATATTAGATCGTGTTGGATCGTATTGGATCGATTAATTAGTTACTTAGCTGCTAAGTAACTGCAAAAATGATTCGTTTTGGATAATTATCAACCTGTTTTAAATAATTATCAAAACCGGGTTTCTTATAAAACACTTTATACGAAAATAATGTAATAATATCTCGTCTTTCGAGAACACGGGTTTTGTTGATTTATCGAAATGATTATCGTATCGAAAATTGTACGTCGGGACGCGTACGGGTCAAACCGTAATCCGAATTGAAAAAGTTAAAACACGGAAAATGTCCAGAATAACCAAATTCATTTAGGAAGGAGTTTTCCGAAGAGTTTCGGGTTGTAAAAACGTAAAAACGGTTGAAGTCGGACGATTCCCGGCTTTATAAAATGGTTTTGTAATTATTCAGAAAATAATTATTAAATCTGTAAATCATTATAAAATCATATAACGAACCAAAAATTATCAGAAAAATATCACAACCATCTATATTTAATTCTGGACATAATAAAATTAGCATACTCATATTTTATCATATATAAACATTTAAATATCAATATCAATCAACATATAATTCACCATTAATCACATAATAATCATATATAATCATTTATTGATAAAATAATTACACGCGATATCCCGGATATTACAATTCATATAAATTAATAAATCAAATACATGTAAAGTTTGGACAGTAGGTCTTTCGAATTCTAATTGATATTAAAGTGAAATTCATCTACACATTCAAATTCCAATTCATATTCAATTTTATATTATTCTACTAATTATTAAAGTTAACCTCTCCTTTCAATTTAAATTTTAATTTATATTGAGGTCAACTTTCTCTATCAATTTAAATTCTAATTAACATTGAACTTTATATTAGAATTATATTATTTTAATCGATATTAAAGTCAACCTCTTATACCAATTTAAATTCTAATTAATAATGAGGTCTATACTATTCAAATTTATATTGAAATCAATTTATTCTACTAATTTAATTTTATTCAATTAAATTCTAAAATAATCTTTAATATATCAACCAATTTAATTATTATTTATTTTAATATAATTTACACTTTTCATCCGAGTTAAAATAAAATAAATTTTTTTATCCGAGCTAAAATAAAAATAAAAAAAACTAGATTTAATTAGTTGGATTTGGTTGGTATAATATGCCTCGATTTAAAACAAAACAATAAATATTATTGATCCGCCTAATAAAATTATATTATTGAATCAGGCTAAAATAAAATAAAAAGACTATCCATTCATACTAAAAACACACATTATACAATTGATCCTGTTGATTGATATTAAAAAAAATTATAATAAAATTAAACTAATTAGTTGAATTTGCTCAGTACAATAAACCTCTGGTTAACTCAAAATAATATTAACTATTAATTCAAAGATTTAGAGAAGTTAATATCAGAATAAATATAATTCATAAAATATTCATATAACTTAACCTAATTTTTAATTTAAAAAAAATTGTGATCACGCGTAGAAATATCAATAAAAATATATAACTAAATGGGTAATAATATTTTTTTTAAATAGCTTTCTTAAAAATGTCATGAAAATTGATTAATATATTTATTATTAAATCATGTCATTTAAAAATATTAAATAAATAAATTTAATAATTAAATTTATATTAAAATTTAAAAAAAATATAAAATTATAAAAATCAGTGCATGACACGGATTTTAGGCTAGTATATATAATATATTTAACGCCTTAAAATATATAATATAGGTGTGTTGTGTATATAAAATCACGATCATATGAATCATTTTGCCGTCTTGTTTCATCAGTGTTTCCGTCATCACACCGCCTCTCCAATTTTCAGCAAAAACTCATCAGCCACAACAGGAGATACAGGGTTGATTATATACGCTTGCAGTTTGGATTTCAAGATTCTTATATCATCCGGGTTGTTTATCTTAAGAACAAGGTAATATATATATATATATATTATATGATTCCTTTTTATGTTAAAAGTATAGAATAGTTTGTTAAAGTTGAACATGATGGGTTGATTTCAGTTTTGGTGAGTGTCCAATGGTTACAATGGGAGAGAATGAAGACATGTTGTGTCCTCCTTGGTTGAAGCCACTACTTAAAGCCAACTACTTTGTGCCCTGCTCCTCTCATGGTATTTCTAACAAAACTGAATGCAATATGTTTTGTTTGGATTGTATGGGAGATGCTTTCTGCTCTTACTGTACAATCTATCACAAAGACCATCATGTTATTCAGGTACATGCTTTACCATGTATGTCGGATATCCAATAGCATTTATTACTTGGTTTTAATTGTCAATATTATTTTCTAGACTTAATACAGATTGGATTTTGAATGTAGATAAGGAGATCTTCGTACCATAATGTGGTGAGGGTGCATGAGATTCAGAAGTTTATTGATATAGCTTGTGTACAAACATACATTATAAACAGTGCCAGGATTGTTTTTCTCAATGAGAGGCCACAACCTAGGCCAGGTAAAGGTGTTACAAATACCTGTGAAATTTGTTGCAGAAGCCTTCTTCACTCATTCAGGTTCTGTTCTCTTGGTTGCAAGGTAATTTACTTTAATTTTCTTTATATTTTTCCCCAATTATTTATGTTTATTGCCTTGCATAGTTGACTACTTGTTTGTACTATTTGGCCTCAAGTTCAATTTTTAGTTTCTGTGGGACTAGTAATTATATTTACATATACTATGTATTCTGTTTCTAGAACACTTGTGCATCAAGAATGATGGTACTGATAATTCACTGTAGATTTTGTTTATAATGTTGAGAATGTGCTTGGGACGGTGCAATTATGTATGTAGACTAAAAATGTTTTTATTGCTCGTCAACTCACAGCTGGGTGGAATAAAAAGGGGTTATCCGAGGCTCACATTCACCCCTACGCTAAAACAGAATCGAGATGGATTTCATGATTATGAATCAGATAAGCCTTTGACTCCAAAGAAAATGCGCAAAGGGCATGGTTTCAACCAATTCTTGGATGCTCGTGTTTTTTCCTCTGATTTACGTAGGATTTATGGTGGTGGTTATGACAAGTCCTCTGCTTCTAGTTACGGAGATGATCAGGATCAGAATGGCCAATGTATCTCCCCTGGCACACCACCTATTGTGAATCACCGACATTCAAATTTAAAGAGGGGGCCTCCACATAACTCTCATAGAAGGAAGGGCATCCCTCAACGTGCTCCGTTTTGATCACAATATGCTTAAAGATAGTTGTATACGTATCTCTTGACATTGTCACAAAGTAATGAAGCTGAAGATGGTAAAGAAGATAAAACAGTTGTGTCAAGTTCGTAATATTACAACGAAAAATCACAAGTCAGGAAGGATACTCGGGTCCAGTGTTTTAGTGCACAGTTTCAAATTTAGTTTCTATGTATCTTGTGTATAAACTAGAAAGCAGTCCTAGGCTTAGCCATCCTTCTGGACTTTCGGTCCTGTGTGTGTTTTCCAGTCACAAAGTAGAAATAGTGAAATATGTAGCTCCGATGGGGTATATACACATAAATGTATAGTTTATGTCTTACACCTAATCAAAGTAAAAGTTTATATAAACAGCTTCTAAAGGTACTTCCAAATTTGGTATACACTACTATATACTAACAACATAGTAATAACCATAACAGTATTCGAACTCTTGACATCATGCCTGATAATAGCTGGACTACAACGGCAAGTCATGAATAATGTTACCAAATACTAGCGAAACAAGGCACGAAAATGGGCATTATTTTGTTCTTTGTAAATTGTTATCATGCTATTGGGTAGCCTAACACAGGCAGCGGGGATCATGTTATTGAGATATATAGTTTTATTTTAGTATAACTATCTGCTTATCTTTGTTTATATCTATTAAATTAGTCTGTTGTTATCATAAAATTAGAAATTGATCTGTAGAAGTGGGATGAAATAGGTGGGCGTTAAACAAATATAATTAAGAGTTCTGGAATCTGTTGTTGTGATGTGAAGGCATGCTAAAGGTAAGTTAGAGAGGCACGTAACAGTACCCACCATGCTACTATGAATAGACTGACATACAATGTATCTATAAACAAACAATTAGGTCTCTATCATCTCTCTCTAATTTTATCTTAAGATTGAGATGGCGATGGCAATGGCATGGAAGAGCCGTGAAGAACCTCAACTTAGAGACGGAGACCGCAATATATTATTTTATTTGTTTTATGCCTAGTTTAGTTATATATTTTTAACACATCTATTATCTATATATCTTAATTACTACTCCTTAATTTACCCATGGGTAAATTTATTTACCCATGACCCAAATCCTATATATTTTGTCATATCCATCTTAATTACTAATTACCTATTTTTAAATTTCAAAATCAGAAAATCTATGGAAAATAATTTCAAAAAAAATAAATCATGCATGATTTGCTCATTCTGTTACATCACTCTTTCACTCTTTCTCCAAACTCTCTCTCTCTCTTCCTCTCTCTCGCGCTCCCTCTCTCTCTCGCGAATTAGAAGCTACAATGGATGACCATTGGATCTGAAAACTGAATCTTGGCACTGAAACGTTATCAGAATCATGGAATCTCAAGGTATTGCTTATCACCAGTTTCTAATTTGCGGTTGGATTATTATCTGTTATTTTTGTCATGCGATTCACCGGACTATATATTATGTGCGTTAATCACTAATGGTAGGATCCAAACGTGTTCGTGGTCGTAATACTGAAAATATTTTGAATGCATCGCACACCTCAGTTAATCAAGGTATGAAATCTGATGACCATGTCCCATTGTTACTGTAAGACCCCGACATATATTTATATTATTTAATATTCAAATATTAAATAGTATATTATATATATGTCTTATTAATTAGAACGTAGTTTTTAAATAAAAAAAAGAAAAAGAAAGAGGCGTTGGAATATAAGAAAAAATAGGGTTTGGAAGACTTACGTTATTATTTTGGTCAGGGAGGAGGAAGGTAGAGAGAAGGAAGGTAGAGAGAGAGAAGGAGAAGGAGAGGGAGGAGCAAGATAATCTATTTGAAGCTAAGGTAAAGATTAAATTACGTATATGCAATCGTATTTTGTTTAGGATATAAATTTTATAGGTTTTGATACTTCTTATTCTTAAACTAGGGTTTAGTATGATTGGGGACATCTGAATTTCTTGAGTATCCATCATATTTTCTGAATTCTAAGGTACAGATATCTTCGTTATACTATCAATCTTATTGTATTTTATCAGATTCTTGTTTCTCAATTCTAATAATCTGAATTCTTGTGAAATTCGTAATTAATTCTCTGTTTATTGGATTGTTGTGATTCTAGACTTGTCGGAAAGATAATTTGATTATCTTTGTTTTTCGTTCTTTGAGTTTTCTGAAATTATGCTTGTAAATATCTTAAAATCTGTCTTTTCTATAATCTAGTGGGTTAAATTCTGCTTGTACGTCCTAACTTCCTAAATCATAGTAAATTGAGATTTTATGCATATTTTATGGGTAATATCATTCCTAAAAGGTATTTTCGATTTCTATATTTTATTTTCATATTTCGCTGCTAAATTATGTAGTTTCGATGTCGTAAATAGTTAATTACTAAAATATTCAGGGGCTGATTCTGTTCAGCATTCCACAAATATCTATCCTCCGAACTCGTTACTTGGTCAATTTTAACGAGGCTTATCATTCTGGAAAGCTCTCAGAATTTCCTACGTTTTTCGTGTTTTGTACTTTTCCAAATAAGAACATCTTCATAGTGTAAATTAATATTTTTCAGAACTGGTCATATTTGATTTAAGCACCGATATTCTATTTTGTAAGATATTTTGGTTGGTGATGGTTGAGAAATATATTTTTGGTTGTACAGAGGTATGATATGATTTGGGAGATATTATAAGATATCCGTCACGAGTGATAATCTCGTGCTTGGCACCTCCTATATGGTGTATTTAAATTGTATAGGTGTGTCGCCGGACTAGTATGACACGTATAGTCATGACTAGTCTGTATGTGTGTGTTTGACCATTTTGGGTAGCATGTGCTTTATGCTATGCAAACCCCTGTAAGATTTTGGGTAGCATTTGTTTTGTGCTATGCAAGCCCCTGTAAGATTTGATGACTACATATTCTGGATAACCGAAAATGTAGGACATCCTGTAAGTGTAAGATTATCTCCCAAGTTAGTAAGTTTGGAACTTCATTAAATTTAGTTTGAATATTATTTATAATTGTAAGAGTATGTGTATAGCATGGATATTTTGATGGGAAATCATGTATATTTATTTTGTGATTTTGGTATTCATGACATTTTATGACATTCATATTTTGTTAGCACTTTTTAATTGATGATCAGTTAATTTTAATATATATCATCATGTATAACTTTTGTAAACCTTGACATTGTGGTTATCCGTAGATGAGCTTTTCGCTCACTGCCGGTTTTGTTTCCTTATTTTCCCAGCAGGTAATCTTAACTAGGTGGGCTACTTTATGGGATGAGCGCGAATGCGGATCAAGAGGAGCTCATTAATTTTATTTTTTTTGCATTTTATTAAAATGTTATTCAGATTTTTTAAGTGTGGTTTTAATTTGGAGATGAACAATTGTAAGTCATATGTCATAGCCTATTTGTATATTCGAGGATTCAACTCAACTCAAATAAGAATGTAATAAGTAAATAGTGAAACTACCATCAGAGAGATCTCGCAAAGTAATATCTGTCAAAGGATTCAGAGACAAGGTTCATCTACAGACTTGAGGAATTAATTCACTGGAAGAAGTTCAAGAAATTGATCATGCCTCAGTGATATAAGTCAAGATCGTGGATTTAATCAAGTGACAGAGATCTCGTCAGAGTATCAATTAATTACAAGGATTTAATCTGAAGAAAATCAAAGTGTCAAAGTCAAGACATGAAGAAACGTCACGGAAGTTAGTCACTCATGAACCAGACAGTACATCGAGTGTCAACGTTGAAGTGGTGGAATTGATTCATAATTTTCAGTGATTTTCAGAAGATTTGCAGAAGAATGGTTGCTGCTCAAGACTAGAATTAATTCTCTATTAATTAATTAATTCATCTAATTTAATTAAGAAAATAAATTATATCTGCGAAGAATAATTTATTTATTAATTGAATTAATTGATTAATTAATTCTGAATTAATTTTAGGAATTTTCAGAAGTTTAATTGGATTAAATTCAAGTCTTAAATCAGCAAGACAAATGGAAATGAACTAGCATGACAATCTGGATTGTCATACCGATTGTCATGCCAAGTCATTTCCATTGTCATACCGAAAGTTACTCTAGGAGGATAATTGTCTTGCTAGTTCATTCTGATTGTCATGCTAGTTCATTCAGATTGTCTTGCTAGTTCATTCAATTGTCCTACCGAAAGTCTTGCCAGCTATAGGATTGTCATGCCAATTCAATTCTATTGGTTTGTTGATTAAAAAGAAGCAGAAGACCTTCTTTCAATCATCTATCATTCAAACAGAAGAACAAAGAACAAGAAAAGCAGCCGCCTTGAAATATTACATTTTTCATCTGTTTAATCCAAGATTAAATTTCTAGATTGTAAAGTTAAATCCAATCAACTAGAAATCTTTATCTTGTTCTTGTGTAACAATCTAGCGGATCAAAATCCCTAGAACTTAATCTCAAATCGCGTTTAGCATTTGATTCTAATTATTGCAAAAATAGAAAAAGTTCATGTCGAATTTATTCTAGATTTGTGGTAATTGATTTGAGATTAATACCTTGTAATCGATACAGTTGTTGTAACACCTTTCAAGTTTAATAATATTTTTATTTAACTTGAATTTTGTTTCACATTTTTTATTCCGCATTTAATTCGATTATTTGGTATTGTTTGTATTCAACCCCCCCTTCTACAAACAAATTGGGACCTAACAATTGGTATCAGAGCCTTCTGATTAACGAACAAATCAAGATCCTAGACTTTTGTGATTTTTCAACTCCTTGAATTTTTATTTATTCAAAAATTCATAATGACTTCACATAAAGTTGGAACCGTTAAAATTCCACAATTTGATAAAGAGAATTATATCATGTGGAAGAAGAAGATGCTATTATTTTTACAAGTTGCAAATCCCAAATATTCAAACTTGTTAAAGAAGGGTATAAAAACTCCGATGGTTATTGAACCGGAGGTAATAATAGATGGTGTGGTGACTACTGAAGCTAGAACCTATCCAAAAGAGCCTGAAGATTTTACTCCTGCTGAGAAGGAAGAAGCCTCCTTGGATGCCAGCCTTCAATTAATATTAATTGATTCCCTTGATCCCTTGATGAACAGACATGTGATGAACTGTAAAAATTCCAAACACATGTGGGAAACTATTGAGGTAATTAATGAAGGCACAGAGGAAGTTAGGGAGAACAAGTTGGAAATCCTAACCTCTGAATATGAACATTTCAAATCAAATCCAGGAGAAGGAATTACTGAAGTGTTTGAGAGGTACAATGCGTTGATCAACAACCTGAACATCAATGGAAAGTATTATTCAATTAGGGAGGTCAACAAAAAGTTCCTTTTAACACTGCCAGCTCATCTTGAACATAAAATCACTGCCATTAGAGAAGCTAGAGATCTGAGTGAGATTTCTTTGGACAGGCTCTATGGAGTGTTAAAAACTTATGAGTTGGAGCAGATTCAACAGAAGGAAGTCTACGGGAAGTATAGAATGGTCAGCACATCTACTGCACTTGTAGCTGAAGGTCAACAACAACAACAATCTCAACAGTTAGAAAGAATGGTACAGTTTTCCAAGGGTGAGGAAAATGAGTTAGTAGCAGAATATGATCCTCCTACTACAAATCAATCAAGTGATGATTTTTATTCCTTGGAAGAGCTGGAGCAATTGGAAGATGAATCAATGGCCCAAATTGTCAAGAGATTCTCCCATGTCAGATTCAGGAGGAATCCCAAGCTTAAGTACAAGTCCAACTACAACAAATTCCAGAAAGGTGGATCTTCATCCTCTAACACCAGCAGTGGTGGGTACAAAACAGGGATGGTTGATCGAAGCACCATTAGATGCTATAACTGCAATGAGTTGGGACACTTTGCCACAGAATGTAGGAAGCCAAAGCAAGTAAGAAAGAACTCTGAAAGGGCTTATCTGGCAAAGGGAAGAAGCTGGGATGATACTGACAGTGAAGATGAAGATGAAGGAAATCTTGCTCTTATGGCTATTGATGGAAAAGCTTCATCGTCAAGAATAGAGGTAAAACTTTCTGATGCTGAAATGGTTTATCATCTAAGAGGTAACTTAGATTGTGCACGTCGTGATAATGAACTGTTAAGTTTACAGATCACAGACCTTGAGAAAGAGGTCAATGAATTAAGACTTGTGCACATTAATCAAGACAAATTAAAAGAACAGGTATCTTTTCTAGAGAATAGAGTTGACTGTTATAGAAAACTCGAAACTATTCTCAAAGACAAGATCACCGGTCTTGAGACTAAGGTTAGAGCCTACTTCAATTCTTGTACGAAGGCTAAAGAGCTCTACAGTAAGCATGCTGTTAATCAAACATCTGGAATAGGTTATGATTACAATGCTGCTATTGGAGAATTAGGCATAAACTCCCCTCCTCATGTCTGTGCTAAAGGGAGGGAAGTACCACATGTGCTTAAGGGTGTTGATGAACCCCTCTATAAAGCATCAATTGCTGAACCATTTGATGCGACCTCTTCTGTTATTCAAGAAGAAATACGTGCTGAGGATCATGCTAATGAGAAGATTGTTTCCAAGTCAAGTGAGTCGAAAGTTCCAGTCAAAGTTGTGAAAGCAACTGAGACTAACTTAGACACACATGAGTTGGATAACAATAATGCCATGTCTACCATGCATAAATTGCATGCTGTTAATCACTCTCATAAAGCATGTGGTGTTGCTAATTGTATGTCTTGTGCTTTTAATATGATGTATGCTTATTTTAATGGTAAGCATGTGTTTAATGATAAGACTACTCCTCGTCAGCATGTGAATAACAAGAAGCATGATAGGTCTAAGACTGCTAGTCCTTCTAAGGCTAGAAAGGAGACATTTGTGCCTAAGCTTAAACAGAAATTTGTTAACACTGTTTACAAGGTCAAATGTTCAGTCATTGAGAAAGTTGAGGCAATTAAAATTAAAAATGTTGTTTTGCCTGACAAAGGACAGTTCTACAAGTATGCCGGGCCCAACCAAGTTTGGGTTCCGAAGAAGGTCTAATCCATTTGTAGTGCAGGGCATTAAACAGGTGTAACCGGTAGTGTGGATTCTTGACAGTGGATCATCAAGACATATGACCGGAGATAGAGCCCTGCTATCAAATGTGGATTGAGAAAGCTGGCCCCATGGTTACCTTTGGAGATAACAGCAAAGGTTTATCTGAGGGATATGGCTGTTTGCAAGCTGGGAATGTTATCATTGTAATTTTGTATATTGTGCTAGGTTATTATCAGGAAGCAGTATCTAACATATAGCACCAGTGACGAGACTTGAGAATATTACGACATATCAGACACCTGTTGCACATTACACTTGGAATTGTACTCTAGTAAGATGTGTACAAGTGTACTCCTGGTTGGTAAGTCAAAAGAGGAAGTCAATGCACCACAGTTCATGGACTTTGCAGCTGCAGATCTATTGGACTATGCAATTTCTTCTTCACAATCTCACTTCAGGTTGGTATGAACTAGTATACTGCTCAAGCAATCGTCAAGGACATGGTATGGCACTCTAACAGAAGTTATAATTTTATATGAACTAGTAGAGTCGTCATATTTATAACTCTCTTATCACTAGGCACAATCATATTGTTTTATATGTGCAGTGATATATTGCTTATGCAACATAACAATTAGTATCTAAAGTACTTGACAAGTATCGGTCAATGATATGTTGTTAACATTATGTTGCAGATATTTGTAAGCTTTTGACATGAATGAGAATTACTTAGACTTTACGCTAAGTGATCAATGTTTTATCAAAAACTCATTCATTTTGAAAAACAAAAATTAAACTTCTTTCTACGTTAGTGATTTCTTATTTCATGTAAAATCTTTTGAAATCACTATTGTAAATCATTTTCTCTCTATTACCATATGTTCTATGATACAGGTTCAGTCTCCAATGACTTTCTTTCATTGACAGTCATGAGGTTGAAAACCCACAACGTCTATCCCAGACTGTAAAGACAAACACAAAAACAGAACTAACCAACACTCTTTTACCACTAAAAGTAGTATGAATGAGCGTGAGGGAGATAGTGCCTTAGTGCACCACATAAGGAAGGTTCTGTAGTCAACCCAGTAGCTCTGTCTCATACATAGATGAGTAGTATTTAAACCGAGACAACTGCTAGCTCCCATACATCTTCTCAAAAAGATGTAATGGCTGAAAAGGCACAAAAACAGTTACTAGATTCATTCTCTCAACAGGGTGCGTCTATTGAATTTTGCCTGTCGGCCAAGGTATCCGATGTAGTGTCACCACTTCAAACATAATCAATTCTTGATGCACCAGCAGAGGTTACACACACAAAGGATGAGTTGACGGAAACAAGAGTTTCGACCATTTTAAGGTCAGATTCGATTGTTCAAGGTTCGTTAGTGGACCAATTGCCTTTACAGCTGTTAGGAGAGGATACTGATCCAAAAGCCATATGTCAGTGGTCAGTGTCTACCTCCCCAGGCTTAAATCCCCTGGATGCATCTGCGGATAGTGGATCTGACATAGGCGCAGATCGGCAACTTGTTGACAATGATTCAGATATTACCTGATAAGTCACAAGGAAATGTTTTCACAGACATTAGAAGGGAACTTTGATCTTTATGCTAAATTCGTTGGATCATTGTTTACCTTCCCAGAATTCAAATCTGGAACCCTAAAAGGGAAACTAGCAACTTGTAGATTATGACTCAGATTTATCTGACGAGTTTAACAAGGATGGGGATTTGTGAACTCCCATTGCACCACCTGTGACCTCCTTAAGGATGGCTAAGGTGATTTTCCTTGCAGGTACAGCTGGATTATGGAGCTATGAGAGAAGAGTGATACACTTTTGAGAATGAGTGTGAACACGAGTGGAGAGAAGAGTGAAACTCATGTGAGGTACACTAAACAGAATCACACACTCACAGAGAGGAAGAAAGAGAAACTACTTGTTATTTCTTTTCCAACCAAGTGAAATATGAGAACTCCTTCTGACGACGGCATACATTCCTTCTTTAAGGGGGAGATAAAAGCTTAAGTAATAGTTTGGAGGATTCCTCAACTAAGGGGGAGAAATAGCAGGGATTAAGAAAAAGATCCTACATGTACACTACACCACACCATTGTTGTTTCTAACTACGGATCCTATTGTACGGGAGAGGTGGTAAACACAAGGTGATTTCCTAGTAAGGGAAGAAGCAGTTAGGGGAGTACCATTGGTTTTTATCTGCGGATCCTATTGTACGGGAGAGGTGGTAAAATGAAGGTGATCTTCTTTAATCAGTTGATTCTCATAGGGGGAGAAGCAAGAGATATGGGCTTCTCAACAGGAAATGTGGTTGTACAAATGAAGATGGAACTACTTGAAGATATGTTCAGTCTAGAGGAACATCTACTTGGAATCTGGAAAATGTTAAATCTCATCCAGAACTTTTCTGCTATTTACTTTGCATGTATGTTTATATCTTTTTCTTATTTGTTAGTTGAGTTATCCTCTAGGTATTTGTGTGTTATTGTCTAACAAACAAATAGGGGGAGATTGTAAGTCATATGTCATAGCCTATTTGTATATTCGAGGATTCAACTCAACTCAAATAAGAATGTAATAAGTAAATAGTGGAACTACCATCAGAGAGATCTCGCAAAGTAATATATGTCAAAGGATTCAGAGACAAGGTTCATCTACAGACTTGAGGAATTAATTCACTGGAAGAAGTTCAAGAAATTGATCATGCCTCAGTGATATAAGTCAAGATCGTGGATTTAATCAAGTGACAGAGATCTCGTCAGAGTATCAATTAATTACAAGGATTTAATCTGAAGAAAATCAAAGTGTCAAAGTCAAGACATGAAGAAACGTCACGGAAGTTAGTCACTCATGAACCAGACAGTACATCGAGTGTCAACGTTGAAGTGGTGGAATTGATTCATAATTTTCAGTGATTTTCAGAAGATTTGCAGAAGAATGGTTGCTGCTCAAGACTAGAATTAATTCTCTATTAATTAATTAATTCATCTAATTTAATTAAGAAAATAAATTATATCTGCGAAGAATAATTTATTTATTAATTGAATTAATTGATTAATTAATTCTGAATTAATTTTAGGAATTTTCAGAAGTTTAATTGGATTAAATTCAAGTCTTAAATCAGCAAGACAAATGGAAATGAACTAGCATGACAATCTGGATTGTCATACCGATTGTCATGCCAAGTCATTTCCATTGTCATACCGAAAGTTACTCTAGGAGGATAATTGTCTTGCTAGTTCATTCTGATTGTCATGCTAGTTCATTCAGATTGTCTTGCTAGTTCATTCAATTGTCCTACCGAAAGTCTTGCCAGCTATAGGATTGTCATGCCAATTCAATTCTATTGGTTTGTTGATTAAAAAGAAGCAGAAGACCTTCTTTCAATCATCTATCATTCAAACAGAAGAACAAAGAACAAGAAAAGCAGCCGCCTTGAAATATTACATTTTTCATCTGTTTAATCCAAGATTAAATTTCTAGATTGTAAAGTTAAATCCAATCAACTAGAAATCTTTATCTTGTTCTTGTGTAACAATCTAGCGGATCAAAATCCCTAGAACTTAATCTCAAATCGCGTTTAGCATTTGATTCTAATTATTGCAAAAATAGAAAAAGTTCATGTCGAATTTATTCTAGATTTGTGGTAATTGATTTGAGATTAATACCTTGTAATCGATACAGTTGTTGTAACACCTTTCAAGTTTAATAATATTTTTATTTAACTTGAATTTTGTTTCACATTTTTTATTCCGCATTTAATTCGATTATTTGGTATTGTTTGTATTCAACCCCCCCTTCTACAAACAAATTGGGACCTAACAACAATTTAAGTATATTTTGTTTCATGATTTGTAAGTTGGAGTTTTGGATTGGTATCATTTTGGTGAGATTTATTTTGGAGAACTATATTTAAGTAAACTTGAATTTTTCTATTATTCTGAGAAAACTATTGATGTTGGGATGTTAAAGTTACACTTTTTATTTTGTATTTGATAATGATTTTTCAGTTTTTGTCCAACCAGAAAAAAAACGTCACGTCCGTGGCCGGAATGTAGATTCCATTCTTACAGACATGACTAATTCTCAGAGTGCAGATAATTACCAGATGATTTCCTCTTGCAATAATTTATGTAAAGTTTCTTCATTGTACTGATGTAGTTTGAATCTAAAAGTTATTATGCAGACGTTAATAAGTTTATCTTTATTCTTTGCTTCAGTTAAACCCGGATCTGATCCAATAAATATACGTGGAAATGCATTGTCAAATAGTAGCAAGGAGAATCAGAATCCACTAATTTTGTCAGGTTAAGCATCTCTCAGTCAATCAACTATTGAACATGGCCAAAGCCAAACATTCTAACAATTTTGATGTATAATTAATGTTGTTTATTTGTGATTGTTACAGGTACCAAACCGCAGCCGTTCAATCAGTCTTTGAGGACTAATAATGCAGAATATCTTAGCCGTAATCCTCTAAAAACAATAAACGCTAACTTGAATTGCAATATAGTCATTTATGTTAATAGGCCTGGTATTTTAAGTTAACTTTGTATTCCTCTCTAATGGATGCAGGTAATTCTGCAAGTCGGTCTCCTTTGACACCCTTATCAAAGAATATCGAATTCAGTCAGAATTTAAAGTCTACAGGTTCGTCCACTTTGAATGGTTTTTGTTTGCTTCTTAATGTAATACTAATGTTGTGTTTACACAATACTATGATCAACATTCAGTGGAATTGAAAATAAGTTTTTCTCTATTCTTTGCTTTAGTTAAACCTGGATCTTATCCAATAAATTTGAGTGGAAATGCATTATCAGATAGTAGCAAGGAGAATCAGAGTCCAATAATTCCGTCAACTATATCATCTCTCAGCCGATCAAGTATTGAACATAGGCAAGGTCTGTCGTATACTGCGGTCCACTTTGACATATTTTTGTCTGCTTCTTAATGTAATAATAATATTGTGTTTATACAATACCATGTTCAGCATTCAGTGGAATTGAAAATAGGTATATTAAACACACAGAGCTGCAAGATATTAATGTTGAACTATGTAAGGAACAAATCTCCGGAGATTTGCCATTGTGTTCAGAAGATTTAGGCAAACAGTCTCTGCGCACTCTTTACACAACAAAGGCTGGTAAATTCCCAAGTTTACATTTATAGCTACAATATTCTTAATTTTAATATACCTTTTGATTATGCAGTTCCAGTTGTCGGTAATTACCAATCCAGTGATAATGATAGATTAGCCACCGGACAGATGTTAATGTCAACTCTCCATGAAGTTCAGGTTGACAGTAATTTCCAACCCAGTTTTGAGAAACTAGGTACTGGCGGATATTGCCTCAATACTAAACCAAATGCAAAACCAAACCTGAAACAACCTGGTAAACAATAATAAGAGTGGTCAGTTATTTTTTTTACTAAAGAATCATGTTTGATAATATAAATGTCCTTACTGGAAATTGCAGGAAAAAAATGAGGGTGCGTCGAAAGAACTGCAGTTTTAAGGAACACAAAATATTCCTGAGTACACTGACTGATGATCCAACTTTTAGCGAAAGTATTGTGCACAAGCCTGTGGGAACCGCGTCACCTTCACATGCTTCTCAAACGTCAGGCACATTTTACTTGACTCATAGTTGGAAATATTTGTGTTTAAAATTATATGATATTGGCTGAATTGGTTATGTTCTTCTCCACGTAAAAGAAAAAAAAGGCTGTGCGGAAAGAGTCCGCGTGACAGAGAATTACTCGATAATTCTCCATTTACCCCACCTGGAAACACTTCACGTTCATATTGTTCTCAAATATCAGGTCAAAACATAACCAAAGTTATTTTTTATTACAGCTGTCCATGGTTGTCTTATTGCTATATTGGCAAACTACATTTTTTAAATTGTTAAATTCATCGCATAATTTGATAAATTTTGGGTCAATTATGTATGTGTACAGATAAATGGAGAAACATGCGCAACTCCTGATACTCCATGCGTTCATAAATTACGACCCATGGGATTTGAAGGCGCGTTTCAAAATCAAAATTGTAAATTAGAGATGCTTACTATTTATGCAAATAAAGATAGTAGGAGTTGATCTTATTAACAATGTTGTTGTTGTAGCAGGAGAACAACGAAATATGGCAGCTCCAAAAGCTACTCAAAGTGCCAAGAGTACTGTCACTTTTGCACTGCCCGCATCCACTATATTTAAACGACCACAAGTAACTTTAGGTTCCAGCAGTGATATCGTTGTAAAACAACAATCCAAAAAAACCTGTTGTAAAATTAGTCCAGGTTCTTCGGCATATGATACATCTTCCGTAAAATGTTATTATGAGCAAGGAGAAAGTTCAGGTTCTAAGAACTTATTAGGAGAATTTAACAATGTTGAAGATTGTGACAGCAGCGACAGTGATTGTATATCTAGCGGTATGAACTTAAATTCAGTTCCATTCTTAATTACTCTGATGTTCCATAGTCATAATAATTTCAAATTTTGTAGGTGATTGTGACGATGTTGATGTACATGATTTTGACAATACTGTTACTAAGTGGAGTGAGTACCTCGATGTCGGTGATCCTGATAGAATTTGTTCAAAGTGTCAGGCCATCATGTGGAATCATGAAAGAAACAATAAAAGTGCGACCAAAAAGCCTCCAACTTTCTCTCTTTGTTGTAAAAATGGTCAGATAATTCTTGAGAAAGAAAAGCAACCTCCCGAGCCTCTCGCTTCACTCCTTACTGGTGGATCCCGTTTTAGGCATTTCAAGGAAAATATTAGAATATACAACTGTATATTTTCTATGTCTTCCACCGGAGGTCAAATTGATCGTAGTATCAATCGTGGCGGTGCTCCTTACTGTTTCAAGGTAAAAGGTGTAGATTACCACAGTATGGGAAGCTTTGTACCACTTGATGGTGAGATCCCCAAATCCTGTCAACTCTACATATATGACACTGAAGATGAAGTACATAACATAATAAATGTCGTTAAGGGAGGACGCGATGCCGTGGATGAAGATATTGTTCAGTCGTTGTTAGAAATATTGGATAAACATAATCATTTGGTCAAAGGTTTTCGTATGGCATGTGAAAGAATTAGTCAGAATGCAGTTAATGAATTTAGATTGGTTCTAATATCTTCGTCTTCCGCATCTGGTCGACCTAACCATATTGGTCCATCAAATGAAGTTGTCGGGTTGATTGTCACTGACGAGTATGCTAAAGGATGCAGGGATACAATAATCCATTCGAGAACCAATGGATTGGAGAGAATTTTTGAAACTGATCCACGGTTTATGCAGCTTCAGTATCCTATTCTTTTTCCTCATGGAGACATCGGATATTACCGTCAAATCCCTTTAAACAGACCAAATCAAAAAAATCAGAAACAACGTCAGAATACCGAAAATGAAGATTCGGATGAAAAGGGGGAGAGAGAATTCATCACGATGAAAGAATATTACAATTATAAACTCATGATACGGCCTTCGGAAGGTATATTCAAAATCATGACCTAAATTTGAACACTTATATATTAGTTTTTTCTACCATTCTAATTTTCTACGAAATTGTCTCATGTATATTCAGGTTTGACTCCACGTCTGGGAGGTCGTTTATGGCAGCAATATGTTGTTGACGCATTTACTGCAATTGAGCAATACAGACTTGACTGGATCAGAGGTCACCAGACTACAATTCATTCTGATATGTACCACAACATACGAGATGCACTAAACAAGGGTGACAACAATCCTGAAAATGTTGGCAAGGCAACAAATTTACCAGCTTCCTTCATTGGTAGTAAAAGATACATGAACCAGTATTTCAAGGACGCAATGACAATTTGTCGAACACTTGGACACCCATCATTGTTCCTTACGATGACTACTAACACAAAATGGCCTGAAATTCAGAGGATGTTAAAGTTTCTACCTGGTGTTGATGTTGTTGACGCACCCGACGTCGTTGCAAGGGTATTTAAAATGAAAGTTGACCAACTTCTTAATCAAATAAAAAATAAGAACTACTTTGGACGTTGTATTGGAGGTATGCTATTTTCAGGATTTCTTCCTCTAACAATTTTTTTATGATTTAAATTTAATATGACATGTATGTCAGGCTTTATTTAATTATTTTCATCAATTTCATATTACAGTAATGCACATCATAGAGTTTTAAAAGCGTGGATTGCCACATGCTCACATGCTAATATGGTTGCATCCAAACGATCATCCCAAAACAATTGAACAAATAGATAAAATGGTTTCTGCAGAAATTCCTGACCCAAGTATTGATCCAGTTGATTACGAAGCTGTCAAGAATTACATGATCCACGGACCATGTGGCACTGACTGTGTCAAGTCTCCGTGTATGGTTAAAGGCCGTTGTATTAAACATTTTCCTAAAAGGTAATTCTGAGATCTTTTACATTAAATTAATTTTCCAAAGACTGCTGAAAGAATACAACATTTACTTTTTCACCTTTTAGTAAAATATTCCTTTTAGATTTATTTTAATTAAATTGAAACATCGTTCTTTCCTTTTTAACAGGTATAATTCTCACTCATACTTTGACGACTATGGCTTTCCCATCTATAAGAGGAGGAAAACTGGAATTACTGTGAATTGACCTGGATAATCGGTATGTTGTCCCCTACAATCGAGATCTTTTAATAAGATTTCAATGTCACACAAATTAAGAGATTTTTAACAGCTCCATATCATTGAAATATTTGTTCAAATATTGTTTAAAAGGACATGATACCGCCACCATGTGTCTGAGGAAAAAAACAAACAACAAAAAAGGGTGCACAACCACAATCACTCCTGAGAAACGGCCGCTTGATGAAGTCAAGCAATACTTGGATGGAAGATATGTTTGTGCATCTGAAGCATCATGGAGGATATTTGGTTTTGACATCCATTCCCGGTGGCCTTCCATTAAATGATTGCCAATACATCTACTGAATGACAAGCATGTGCCATTTAAAGGCTCACAAAATCTACAGGAAGTTTTCGACAATGCTGGAACAAAGAAAAGCAAATTAGAAGCATGGTTTGCTGCAAATAAAACATATGCAGAGGCCCCAAATTTAACTTATTCAGAATTTCCAAGCAAGTTTATATGGCATCCATAACCCGGTATCTGGAAACAGAGGAAAAGAGGTGATGTCATCGGTAGGCTTGCTGAAGTACATTCATCTATCAATGAACTATTATATCTCCGCATGCTCCTGCTCAGTATTAAAGGTGCTGTATGTTTTGATGATTTGAAGACAGTCAACGACCATGTTTATAACTCCTTTCACGAAGCCTGTGCCGCGCTAGGTATCCTCCAGAACGACCAGCAATGGCACGAAGCTATAGGGGAAAATGCGCATACATCCATGCCTCCACAATTACGTGCCATGTTTGTCAACATTTTAGTATACAGTCCAATCTCTCATCCGCGTAGCCTTTGGGAAGCTCATTGGGGATGCATGTCAGATGATATTCTTCTTGTGCGGTGACATCTCACTGGGAATCCAAACCTTTGTCTATCAGATATTGAGATCCAGAATTACGCTCTTGCAGGTATGAGCTGTTAATAATGATTTGTACATATTACATGTTTCAAACGCTGGATTAATGTTATCAAGTTTTATTAATGTTATTACAGAGATAGAGAAATTGTTGAATGATATTGGTAAAAGCCTTATAAACTTCCCAGATATGCCATATCCAGGATATGCTTTTTTTCCAACTCTGAGAATAGACTAATTCTTGAGGAAACATCCTATGATACAGAAGAAATGAAGAGAATACACACAAGAAATCATATCTTCTCAATGATGAACAGAAGATAGTCTATGATTCCATTCTTGACAATATCAACCAGAAAAAAGGTGGTGTTTTCTTTGTTTACGGAAGTGGAGGATGTGGAAAGACTTTCTTGTGGCAGACACTGTGTTGTCGATTACGATCAGAGCATAAGATTATGCTTCACGTTGCCTCATGTGGTATAGCTGCCGTGTTGCTTCCTGGTGGAAGAACCGCACACTCCCGCTTTCATATTCCACTCAAGCTTGATGAAAATTGTTCTGCTGGTTTAAGACACGGGACTGATATTTCTGAGCTACTTCAGCGAACTGATTTAATAATTTGGCATGAGGCTCCTATACAACATCGTCATGCTTTTGAATGCGTTGATCGATCCTTGAGAGATATTATGTCTGCTATTGATAAAAGCAGAGCTAAAAAGCCATTTGGTGGTATAACCATTTTTTTTGGTGGAGATTTTAGGCAGATACTTCCTGTCATTCCAAAAGCGTCAAGGGCTGAAGTTGTCTGCTCTACCCTTAATAAATCCAAGCTTTGGGAATCCTGTGATGTATTTTTATTGAAGCAAAACATGCAGCTTAATGCAGGAAATAGTGATTTGGAGAACAAAACCATTGCGGACTTTAGCAAGTGGCAGCTTGCTGTCGGTGATGACAGAGAAACCAATATTTCTCCACGTCCAGACACTGGTGAAATGTTAATAAAGATTCCTGATCAATATATCGTTCATACATCCGGAGATCCAATTCAGAAGCTTTTTGAAGTGACGTACCCAGATTTTATACAAAATATCTCTTCACATGAATACCTCAGATCAAGGGCCATACTCACACCTACCAATATCGTGGTGGATTAATACAACGATACTTGAAAAAATTCCTGGCATGGTTTACACTTATCTGAGTCAGGATTCAATTGATGATGCAGGTGATGATGATAATGATTTCAGATCCGCTTTTCCAGTTGAGTATCTAAACTCTATCAATATGCCTTGCATTCCTAAGCATGAGTTAAAATTGAAGGTAGGAGTTGTCGTCATGCTTATGAGAAACTTAAACCAGATCATGGGATTATGCAATGGTACAGGAATGATTGTGAAATCCTGTATGAACAACAATATTGAATGTGAGATTTTGTGTGGCTCTCATGTTGGAACGAAACATCTAATTCCTAGAATTGAGATGATTCCAAGTGACACGAACTGGCCGTTTGAATTTAAACGCGTTCCGTTTCTGATTCAAATATGTTACGCTATGACGATTAACAAAAGTCAGGGAAAATCACTTGATACGGTTGGGCTTTACCTTCCTAAAGCAGCTTTCTCGCATGGACACATTTATGTTGCTATATCCAGAGTGACACGACCTGAAGGTCTCCATATTCTCATAGATAGTTGTGATGGTATTAGCACAGATATTACAAATAATGTAGTTTTTGAGGAAGTGTTTTACAATCTTCCAAGTGTATACAATTGACATGCCATATTAGGAACTTCCTGTAACATTTTTCTATATTTCCTTCTTAACTCTGGAATTATTGTGTTTGATATATCAATGGTGTAAGTTCAACATCCAAAATGTTACACTTTTTTTTACTGCATCCGTGTATGAACATAATATAAACAATAAATCTCCAATTATTTTATCTATTAAAATATGTATAATCTGTTTGATTAGGAATATTTTCTTAATTGTTTATATATTGTACATATTTTATTAGGAATTGGATTACAGTTTTCCCTTTTTCTGTTGGAAAAAACCCAAATGATAAGGTTGGTTAGTTGTCATAATCACATCAAACACTTACCTTAAGAATTATCAGCAAATTAAACCGGGATATTACTCTAATTTTTATTTAAAGGAATAGATTTGCACTATCAATTTTGAGCTAAATTGTTGGCAACTCCCTAATGCCTTGCTGGTTAAATATATTTTCAACATTTTTACAGGAGTTTTGTCATTTGCTAAGCATCATCCTTTTTTCTCTCAAGAGTTCAACCATTTTGTAAGATCTTCAATTCTTTAAGCGATTTATATAGTTCTTAGAATATTGAATGTATAAATATCTTACCTGCTGAGTTGTATTAAATTTTTGAATAAACTTTTTTCTTGCTCTTCTTATAGTGATCTTTTTCAATGGAATCATTTGATCGTCTATCCAATCTCGACAAGGCAAGCACTAACTGGAAAATTAAGGTCAGGGTTACCAGGATGTGGGCTAACATGACTTTAGAGACGAACTCATTGAAAGGCTACAATCTTATTTTCCTTGGCGATGATGTATGTTTTAAATTTATTCATCTTTGCTTTATTTGCTGTCAATCCTTTTTTCCAGTATTATATATTTATGTCATATAAATTATCTAAATGTAGGATAACCATGTTCATGCCTTTGCCTATCATAACATTTGGAATGGATTCGGCACGAAAATTGTGGAAGGCGGTGTCTATATTTTTGACCAGTTTACAGTTAAAGATCCGGTTGGAAACTTGAATCCTGTGTAGTCAACCCTCTGCATCAGATTTACAGGCTCCACTAATGTGAGGACTGCTGATGATGATGGCATGATCCCTTCGCAAAAGTTTGAGTTTTTAGACCTGGGAGATTTGTTTGCAGAAGCAAATAAATGTCTTCCTCAACAACAACCTGAATTTGCAATAGGTCTGGTAACACACTTTTTTAACTCGATATTATCATAATTAACTCATATGAAACAATTCTCCTACAATTATGAGACAGTCTACTTTAATATTGTGTAAATAAATTTTGTGTTAAACAGATATTATTGGAGTTGTGGAGGAGTATGAAGGTTTGAACAAGCTTCATACTCGATACGGAGATAGGGACATTGTGAAGTTTAGAATATGCGATTCAAGGTAATGTGCATATGTATATTTGATCAGTAGTGTAATTACGCATATACACCGCATATTGGTAATAGATTATGAATATATATGATATCTAAACCTATTTTATAGTAATGCCCACAAAGTTACTATTTGGGGTGATCTTGCTGTGTCGTTCAACAACGAGATGGCTGGAAATCCCAAAAAACCGATCATTGCTATTATAACAAGTACAAAAGTGACTACATTTATGAGTAAGTACTTATGCAATCAAATCTATGACAGTTATATTCTTACTGATTAAACAATTAACTTTATTCCCATATACAGGTTCTGTTCAGATTGGTACATTACCATCTACTCATCTATATATAAATCTAGATGATGAATCTGTGAATGATATGAGGAAGAGGTAACAAGTAAATATAGAGTTAAAATTAACTTATCGACGTTTTGCTCTATTTGTTAATTTCTTCAATATGTTTAGGTTGCTTGAGGAAGGATATATAATGAAAAGAGACAAATTGTTCCAAGCTAAACAAATTGACCTGGTTCCCACATTATTTAAAAAATTGTCACTCAAAGACCTTAATGAGAATCTGACATACGATCACCTCAAGGTATTGCATTTATATAATATTCAGAAATGGTATTTTTTATATGGTTGCTTTTGTTGTTAAATATTACATTTTCATCGTACCCCAGAAAAGAATTTGCTGCACCTTTAAGATCATTAAGGTCGATGAGGAAACAAATTGGTGGTTTTATAGCTGTAACAAATGTCTCCATGAGGTTGAGCGCATTGGAACAATATTCAAATGTACCCATTGTCCTCGAAACATTCCCGTGTCTCCGAATAGGTAACCTAACTATTTCAATTTATTGGAAATATTTGTAGGCTTGATACTGTTAATTAAAGCCTAAAAAATAGCTAACTATTTTTTCAAGGTTCCGTATCATGGTCCTTGCCGAGGATAAGACATTTGCCTGTAATATTGCTTTGAATGATCGAGTTTCTAGAAGAGTTCTTGGAACAAGTGTTGCAAAGGTGGTTTCTGATTACGATAAGGTAAACAACTGTTGAAATAAAACAGCTGCAGCGTCACCATGTTATACCACATATGCATTTTTATTTTCTACAATTGTGTTCAAGATTCCTCCAAAGCCTTTCCAGAAGTGATTAAATCATTAGTCGGAAGACTAATTTCAGTTGAGCTCGGTCTGACAAAATCAAATGTTATTGAGGATAACAACATCTTTTATGCTGATGATTTATATGAACCAACGATGAACACTCCAACTCCTTCTGAATCTCCAATTCTGTCCGAAGATTATTCCATCAACATGGGTTTTGAAGTGAGATTATAATGCGGTTATGTTACATTTGAGTTCTCTTTAGTATTCCCTGCTGAATAATAATATTTACAGACTTTCTTATTAACGGTCTTTGCATGTATAGTACTCTGAAGGTGAGACAATAAGGGTACTCCAGGCTCTGCTAAATCTATTACCAAAAAAATTAAGAAGGTACTGACAATAACTAGCATCCTATGTTAGACATCCTATTTACTTATATACCAAAGTGATTTTCGCTGACTAGGAATTGTCCTTATTCATCACTCTAAAACTATGTCCACCTAAATTAATTAATGAATATGTCACTTTTTCTTGCAGGAATGTTGATAGCATGCTTCAACTTTGAGTATTTTTCAGAGCTTTCATCCTTAATTCAGCCTTATGGCTGAATTATTTTTTACAGTTATTGTCCACGTGACATTATTTGCAATTTCGATTGCATAACAATGTTTTTACCCTGTTTATAACATTTATTATCTATGTATTTGATTTTTAATCCTTCATAACTGTGATCAGCGTCATCACACATAAATAAAAGTTTGGTTTACAATATTTAAATATTACCTTGATCATGTACGTTTAATGAAGCATGGTTGAAGCACTACTTTTATTAAAAAGTAGTGCGTATTTATCAAGGACCCTGTCGTACACCATTTAATTTGACATTCAATATCGTTTATGGACATAAGATTTTATAATGGAAAGAAATGTTTAATTTCAAATTGTATAGCGAAAAGATCATTTTTTCAAGAGAAGACAAGTTCTTAAATTTGACTCGAAACATTTATGATGAGCAGCTTTAAATTCAAAATAAAGTGTCAGACTATATGTTTTAAATTACCTGCATTACTCAATATTGAAATTTACCAAATGTAACTACTTGCCATCTCATTATACAAGTTTCCACGATATTTCCCGTGAATAACCTCAAAATATGCTCCTTAATTTTGACATAAATCAATACCTTAATTATGGCAATCCTGATTCATACATTGCTTTGTTTAGGATTATGATATAATATACGTATTGTTTGTGATTTACAGAGTATACCACAACCTATAAAAATTATCCTAACTGCCTACAATCAAGTTGACAATATCTTCCTTTAAAATTGGTGTTATTGAGTATCTTTACCATATTCAAAATCGATCCTATTCTACTTAGATGGTACTATATATTCAGTAACTTTCATATTTGTTCTACACTAAAATTGTTGAAGAACATACAGGTTTGTACACATATTTCTCTTCAATTTCAACAAAAAATACAATACATAATACATTAATCCTATAAACATTTATCATCTTTCAGCCAGGTATGGATGACCATCAACTTTTATCCGATCTGAATGCCACTCGAATTGCATGGACGTTGAAAGTTAGGGTGACAAGAATGTATAGGTCACTGAATGGTCATGGAGAGGTCTCGAGGCACAATCTTATTTTACTCGACTGTGATGTGGCGCCCCAAAACCCGGGGTCAGGAGTCTCGGAAGCCACGCCATCTAAACTCACACAACTCACACTACAATATGTAAATACTCATGCTTCACGACCCCACACTTATCACACACACACTTACATGTTATTGTCTTGGAAACGAACCATCATTACTAGAGAAATTTTATTACAACCCAAATATAATTAGTCTTACCGGGGAGTGACCTTTAGGTAAGGTTAGTCCGCCGGCCAAATATACGGTTCTTATTTCTTATCTTACATAAACCATACTTATAAATAAGCCGAACTATAAACAACAGAAAACTAATCCAGCTTATTCTGACTACCTGAGGTACAACACCAAATAATCTACGGAACAGCTGGCTAATTCTTACCCGTTTTCCGTAGATTATTATGGTTTATTTCTTATCTTACATAAACCATACTTATAAATTAGCCAAACTATAAACAACAGAAAACTAATCCAGCTTATTCTGACTACCTGAGGTACAACACCAAATAATCTACGGAACAACTGGCTAATTCCTACCCGTTTCCTGGTTGTGGTTCTCATGGCAGGCATCTTGATTCACTGTTGTGTTGTGTCAATTTAAGAAAACAAGTGTGAGCTATAATGCTCAGCATAATAATGTATAGTATGAAAATGACTGTATAATAACATCATATATTATATATATGTTTTATTTGAAAATAGATTTCTTGGTGTCCCACACCTTCTTACGAAAACAATACTTTAAGGGGTTTTATAACCTGCGAATACCTTAATACTAATCCCAGCACCTAGGCTTGGGTTACAGTATTGCATATCAATTCCAATTGGAAGAGTTTGGATATCTCACAGGAGCCACCGCATACGATGATCAGTCGTACTACAGAAGTAACCTTCTTTACTAGTAAAAGGACGAAACCGTCATCTCTCGGGTATCACCCTGGCCGCATTCGGGCTACGTGTCCCATTTTCGGGTATGCACATACTTCACAAGTTCCTGAGTACACAGAGTACCTTCGCCTGCGGTACCTTTGGTAGCCCATCTAGCACACATAGTACCAGAGTCTACCCCTCCATTGTCCTTTCAAAAGAATTCTATCAATCTCGAGAACTCGAACCACATCGAAGTTCCCCAAGAGTTTTGCTTGTTGATAGAAATAGTTTATCTCTTTAAAATATAAGTGTATATATATGTATATACGTACTTCCGAGAATTTCGAAGAAGTACTAAGGATGTGAGTTGACCGTTGTCAACATATAATTAATAAGGGGAAAAGTTTCTTCTCGAAACTATATTCAATATAAAAAAAAGTCGGGATAATATTCACCGACGATCTAAAATTATTCGAATAATACTTCTAAATCAGAAAGTATATCAGGATCTATGATCTTTAAATCAATAACAATCCTTTAATAAATAATAATTAATTAAATAATAGTCTATAAATAATTAAATGATAATTGATATTAATCATACCTCGAATGAGTCTACTCTCTAAAAGATTTATTTAATATAATATTCTTCAACTAGTTTGTGTTTACATAATTAATAATCTATAATGATTAATCGGGTTTGAATAAATAAACGTTGAAGTATACTACTTCTGTAATAAAGGAATACGTATATAATTTTTACAATCCGAATCAATAAAATATAGTTGAGGGAATATGCTCGTTGGGAAATCGTTTTAAAAGTTCGAGGTGTTTTAATATTACGTAAATGGACGATGAGTCCCTTTAAAATGTACTATTATGGACTTATATCCGCCCTATAATATCTCCGGAATGATTTCCGGGTTTTATCTCAAATCCCGACCGACTCTCGATCTTATATAATACGTCACGCCTTAAAGCGAAATAACATTTCACGATATATACTTATCGTACAACATCGCTATATTATGCGAAAATTCAATAACTACGTATCATGGCAAACATGGTATTTAAGCGATGATAGTAAAACAATAATTTCACAACACAATGGTAAAAATGGAGTTGGGTTTGTAAACTTTCCTGGGTATCTCGAGGTGGAGGATGCTCTAGGTTCCGCTCAGAAATCTATAACCATAAACATATTTCATTTCGTTAGGTTCCGTCCTAACTTACGGTAACTCGTACTCATGTGCTACTCATTATACACCCTCTCAACTCATACTACCCTTAACATTTCTTTTAAGTCATAATCACTTTATGTTCACTTCATTTTCCTAAGTATCTTGAGTTCATTCTCATTATCGTTGTCGGCTCTGCTTAAAGATTCTTACGGTTTCTTCTCGCGCGGTCTCGGTTCCGACATTTTTAAAAAATTGAAAAATCATTATTTTCACTTGAAATTTTTATGAAAGTTAGGAAACTCAATATGGTACACTCTGTAAAAATTTCATGATTTATGAATACTTTTAAGTCTATCCTTTATATTTTCAAAGTTCGTAATTCGTAGCAGTTTTTGTCGCGTAAATCACTTTTACTAAAATGACCCTAACTTTTGATCCTTAAATCGGAATCAAGCGATTCAAGCACCTAAACGATCCTTATAACATTTTCTATCCTAAACAAAGGTTATTTTTCAAGAATCTACAGTTTACAACTTCGGGACCTTCTGCAGAAACTTAAAATTACGGTTTGTTGGTTTTAACGAAGTTACGTTTACGATCGGGGTTTCGTTTACGCCTTAACTATCACCAAAACCACCAAAAATCATCATATCATCATTAAAACACAAACTCCTCTCAAGAAAATCATGTTCTTGAGGCAACAACAACCAACCTTAAGTCTACTTAACTTAATCATCAAGATTTCATCAATAACACTTAGTAAGCTAGGTTTACTAACACCCACTAAATGGATCTTAAACATGAACCTTAAATAAAGTTAGGCCAAAGATTTTTACCTTTCTTGAAAGCTTGAGATGTGTTCTTGAGGATGGTGGAGGCTTGGAAGTGCTTGGTATGATTTTTAGAACCTAAAACCACCATTAAAATCAAGAAACCAAAGAGAGGTTACTATTCACGCTATTCACTAGGGAGTTTCTTGAATTTATTCCACCCATCAAACCTTGATAAAAAGAGATGAAAGTTTTTTCTTACCTTAGTTTAGTTGTTAGGAGGCTTTGGAATTAATTGTGTGATTTTACAAGAACTAGAGCTTGGAGTTTTGAATTTCATTCCCTTTTTTTCTTCAAAATAGCCGAATAGGAGCTTTGTGAGGGGGGGGGGGTATTTATAGCACTTGGTTGCTTCTCTTGGATGATTTCTAGGTTGCTTCTTGGAAGGTGACTTGATATCTTTGCAACTTGATCTTTATTCTTCCTAGGATAGCATTAGGTTTATTCCTTGTCTCCAAATCCCTGGACATATCTTTGTAGCTTGCTAGCTTACAAGCTAAACTACAAGGTTAGCTCCTTTGCACACTATTTGCTAGCTATCTTGGTCATCCTAGGGTTAGCTCACTATTTGATGAAGTAACCATGGTTACTTCCTTACCATGGTTTAGTTAGTGCATTACGTTTAATTAATCGTTTACACGTTCGCTGGGTTACTTAAACGTTCTCCGCAATACTTACTCGTAAGTGGTTCGCAATGAAATTCCTTTCGGATTTATTCCTTATATTTTTATTTATCCTACTTGAATATAAATCCATAGGATTTTAATCTCGTAATTATATTGTGATACCCGTAATCCTCGATAAGTCGTAAATACGGTCGTTTTTCAAAGTTCGTTTTCTTCGAAAACTAATAGCGTTTACATATACTCATTTGGTACGTATAGTCGTAATATCAATTTCGAAACTCATTTTCTCATGTACTATATAGTGTGGGCTCAAAAGTTTTTTTTTTCCGTCTGTCAGGGTTACTATTCATTAAACGTTTTACAAGGTCTCAAAAATTCGAGTTATTACAGTCTTCCCCTCTAACAAGGATTCCGTCCCAGAATCAATTAGAAAATAAGTGGGGATATCTATTCCTCATTGTGCCTTCAAGTTCCCAAGTTGATTTCTCAACATTTTAATTTCTCCACAAGATCCTAACTAGCTTCACTGTTTTGTTCCTCAGCACCTGTTCTTTCTGGTCCATTATCCTAACTGGTTGCTCGATGTAGGTCAGGTCTGGTTGTAAATCTACCTGCTCGTACTCTATTACATGTCGGGCATCGGCATGGTACTTTCTCAACATGGATACGTGGAACACGTTGTGTACTTGTTGCAAATTAGGAGGCAAGGTGAGCTCGTAAGCTAGAGGTCCTATCCTCCTCAAAATTTTAAAGGGTCCTATGAATTTGGGACTCAGCTTCCCTTTCTTTCCAAATCTCATCACTCCTTTCCACGGAGATACCTTTAATAACACCGAATCTCGTACTTCATATTCCCTATCCTTCCTGGTCTGGTTGGCGTACTTCTTTTGTCTGTCCTGGGCTGCTACCAGTCTCTTCCTGATGAGTCCTACCATTTCTCTGGTCTGCTGGACTAACTCTGGTCCTAATATCTTGTGTTCTCCAACTTCATCCCAACACAGGGGAGAGCGACATCTTCTCCCATAAAGAGCTTCATACAGGGGCATTCCTATGCTAGCGTGATATCTATTGTTGTAATAAAATTCGATCAGGGGTAAGTGATCATCCCAATTTCCTTTGAAATCGATGGCACACACTCGCAGCATATCTTCTAGGGTCTGTATAGTCCTTTCACTTTGTCCATCGGTCTGGGGGTGGTAAGCGATACTCATGTTTAGTCTGGTGCCTACACATTCCTGGAAGCTTCTCCAAAATCGGGAATTAAACCTCGGGTCTCTATCTGACACTATGGCTACAGGAACGCCGTGTCTTATTACAATTTTCTTCAAGTAAATATCTACCAACTTGTCTACGGTGTACTTTTCGTTGATTGGTAGGAAGTGTACGGACTTGGTCAGTCTATCAATGATAACCCATATAGCATCGTGATTAGTCTTTGTCCTTGGTAAGCCCGTCACAAAATCCATGGCTATGTGTTCCCATTTCCATTCCGGAATTTCTAGGGATCATAACAATCCACTAGGTCGCTGGTGTTCCGCCTTCACTCTCTGGCATGTCAAGCACTTGCTAACCCACTCTGCTACTTCTCTCTTCATGTTAGGCCACCAATAATATTCCTTAAGGTCACGGTATATTTTCGTACTTCCGGGGTGGATTGAATATCTAGAGTTGTGCCCTTCATGCAACAACTCGTCCTTTAATTCTTGCACATTCAGAATCCAAATCCGGGACGCATACCTCATGATCCCTTTCTCATCCTTCTCGCATCTCACTTCTTCACCGGTCAATGTCCCTTTTTCCTCACTCATCTTCTTTTCTGACATACTCGTATCTTTTCAGTCAGTTCTGGTACTAGCTTAATCTCAAATAATTCTTCCGTTCCCTTACCGGTCATTCCCACATCAATTTCCATCTTCTCAAATTCCTTAATTAATTCCTCCAATGTCATTATCATCTTGAGTCTTTCCTTCCTACTAAGGGCGTCAGCCACCACATTGGCTTTACCCGGGTGATACAAAATTTCACAGTCGTAGTCTTTTATAAACTCTAACCATCTCCTCTGTCTCATGTTCAGTTCCTTCTGAGTAAAAATATATTTGAGGCTTGTATGGTCAGTGTAGATCTCGCATTTCTCACCGTATAGGTAGTGTCTCCAAATTTTTAGGGCAAATATTATGGCTGCTAATTCTAGATCATGCGTAGGGTATCTGCTCTCATATTCCTTCAATTGCCGAGAGGAATACGCTATAACTTTGCCGTGCTGCATTAGTACACATCCTAATCCTTTAAGTAATGCGTCGCTGTATATCACAAACTCTCCCTTTCCATCGGGAAGGGCGAGCACTGGTGCTGACACCGGCCTCCTTTTCAGTTCTTGAAAACTCTCCTTGCATTTTTCCGTCCATATGAACTTTTCTGCCTTCCGGGTAAGTCTAGCCAGTGGACCGGCTATCTTAGCAAAGTCTTGCACGAATCTTCGGTAATATCCTGCTAAACCCACGAAACTCCTAACCTCTGTTGGGGTTGTTGGCCTTTCCCAATTGGATACCGCCTCTATCTTGGCAGGGTCAACTAAAACTCCTTTGCTACTCACCACATGTCCTAAAAACTGAACTTCTCTCAACCAAAATTCGCACTTCGAAAATTTGGCATACAATTTCTCATTCCTCAAGATTTCTAAGACTATCCTCAAATGTTCTGCATGTTCTTGCTCTGTCTTTGAGTAGATCAGAATATCATCTATAAAAACTATCACACATATATCCAGGTACTTTTTGAACACTCTATTCATCAAATCCATAAAGGCTGCGGGTGCATTGGTTAACCCAAATGACATGACTAAGAACTCATAGTGTCCATACCTAGTGCGAAAAGCAGTCTTTGGTATATCTTCCGGTTTGATTTTCAACTGGTGATATCCTGTTCTTAAATCTATTTTGGAAAAATGTATAGCTCCTTTGAGTTGGTCAAATAGGTCATCAATTCTGGGAAGTGGGTACCTATTCTTTATGGTCAGCTTATTCAGCTCTCGATAATCTATACATAATCTCATACTGCCGTCCTTTTTCTTGACGAATAGTATCGGCGCTCCCCATGGTGACACACTGGGCCTTATCATTCCATTATCTAATAATTCTTGCAGTTGAGAAGCTAGTTCTTTCATCTCAACTGGGGCTAACCTATATGGGGTCTTGGACACTGGTGCCGTCCCTGGCGCTAACTCTATAGCGAACTCTATTTCTCGGTCAGGTGGTAGTCCTGGTAAGTTTTTTGGAAATACATCCTGGAATTCGTTTACTACGGGTATGTGCTGTATAGTAGGGACTTCCTTCTTGGTATCTATCACATAAGCCAAATAGGCCTCGTTACCTTTCCTTAACAATCTCTTTGCTTGAAGCATGGTCAGAAATTTCGGGTTCTGTCGTTGACCTTTAAACACTACTTCTTTTTTATCCCGCACTCTTATCTTAACTTTCTTCTGTTCATAATGTATTTGCGCTCCGTTACTGGATAACCAATCCATTCCTAAGATCACATCAAATTCTCCTAATGCGAATGGTATTAGGTCGACCTCGAAGATCTTCCCTTCTAATTTCAGCTTGCACTTAGGGCTTGATTTACAGGGATTATTTCTTTGTTTGCTATTTCCACTCGTAATACCTCACGTAAGGGTATGGCATTAAGTTTTAACTTTCTAGAAAAATCTTGAGATATAAAAGACTTGGTTGCTCCAGAATCAAATAGGACATTTGCATGTTCGAAATTTAACAAAAGGGTACCTGCTATCACGTCAGTGTTTCGGAAAGCATCCTTAACAGTCATGTTGAAGATCCTAGCGGCTGGAGGTCGGTTGGATGCAGCTTTGCTCATTCCTGAGGCTGGGGGCTTCAACATTGGGCAATCTCTCTTCATGTTTCCTGCTTTCCCATATTGGAAATACGTTACTTTGGGTCGGGTGCAGCTGTTAGCAAGGTGCCCAATTTGGTCACACAGGTAACATCTCAGAGGGGCTCTTATCTGGGTACACACTCCAAGGTGCCTCTTCTTACAGTTTTGACACTATGGTATTGGGGCACGTGGTTGGCTATGAAATGTTGCCCTAGATTGTCCGCCGCCTTGGCCAACGCTCTCACTCGGGGCATTTCTGAATCCGAGGCCTCATGTAGGTTGGGACACCGCTCCCCTGACGAACCTGTTCGGAAGGCTCCTGTTCCCGGTTCTTATTACTTGACTTCCTATCTTCCTCTTCCTATTTTTTTTTTCTTTCACAATCTGCTCACTGCCAGTTTCAACAATCGAGGCTTTCTGTACTAAGGTGGCATAGTCTGTCAGCTCTAACACTGCTACTTGGTTCTGTATCCATTGTTTCAGACCAAGCTGAAACCTTCGCGCTTTCTTTTCTTCGGTATTCACAAACTCTGGCACAAATCTAGATAACTCAGTAAATTTGGCCTCATATTCTGCCACAGTCATCTTATCCTGTTTCAACTCCAGAAACCTAATCTCCATCTGGGTTTCCATGAACCTAGGGAAGTACTTGTCTAAGAACAGTCGGGTAAATCTATCCCATAGGATCACAGCATCAGTTTCTAGGTTTCGTTTGGACTCCTACCAATAGTTAGCTTCTCCTTTCAGCATGTAAGAAGCGAAAATGGTCTTATGTCGTTCCTCAACACCTAGTATCTCGAAGGATTTTTCTATTTCTTTGAGCCAGGCCCGTGCTTCAATGGGGTCGGCAGATGCTAGGAACTCTGGGGGTTTGAGGGATTTGAAGGCTCTAAAGGCAGTAGCTGCAGTCTGTTAGGCAGCATGGGGCTGTGGTGGAATAGGCTGTTGGTTCAGATTTGCTCTCAGCAGTTCCATAAATTCATTCATGGGGTTCCCTCCCTGTTGGGTATCCTCAGCCTCTTCTTCTACATATTCTTCCTCATCATATTCATTATAGTCTAGGTCTTCTTCACTTTCCTCATTTACTACTGGGTCACCTCGTTGTTGGTTAACAGACTCTGCGGGCTGTGCCCTGGTTCCTCTTCTACGGGGTGGCATTGTTCTGATAAAGAAAATTGGTCACATGATTATAACAGTTGGGTTATTTTATTCATATGTAAGCATGTCATTTATTATTTAACAGGTTTTTATAAAGTGTAGTAATATAGACATCATTTCTTAATAACTGTTTAGATATATATTCATAAGATCTCCCATTTATATCTTTGGGATGAAATAACTAGCCGAGTTCATACATGCCTGATTACAATCTATCACTACTAGTTCTAAATACTGGAATGGAAATACATAAGTCGTGCACCCTGAAAGGCTAGGAACGCTATCTACTACTAGCAATCCTATCAAAATTGGTGACAAGTCACTCAGCCTTCTTCAAGGTCTACATCTAGTCACTAATCTCTCAGTCACTATCACTGCGAGTGAGGTCACGCACCCTCCTCATCGCTCCTGCAATCATCATCTCTGCATCCACTACCGGGATGTATCCTCCCACTGATGTTATCCTCATCTGAACCCTGGTACGGAGCTCGATCCCATCGATCTTTCTGTGGGCTATGGCTGGGGAAGCAGCTCTGAAATCTTCTGGGAATCCTAGTCGGATGGCTCTCTCAGCTGTCAGTGCCTGGCATAACTCAGCAATACGAGCAGATGCCGCAGTGATCTCAGCATTAAGCTGACCCACTATCCAGTCGTGTACGGCTACATGCATGGTCGCCGGTGGTGGTAGAGGTGAATCTGGGTCGCTAGAGGATATGTCATGGACCTCATGGAACTGTGCACGTATCGCCTCCTTATCATCGTTATCAGTATTGGACATAGAGCTCTGGATCCCTGGGGGTGGTGTAGGAGAGCGAATATTATGGTGTGGGTACATCTCTACATCTCTCCATACTACGCCATTAGCTACGGGGACAGGAAGCTCAGTCTCCTCCTCTAGGACATCCTCAATAGGGTCATTATCTGAATCATCAATGGGTGGGCTCTCTGGCTCGGGAATAGGGTCACGCTCAGGAATCACGACATTATCAACAGGTTCAACCTCGCTCCTAGGCTCCACTGGTACCTGACACAATAGGCAAGGTATTACTAACTTAGAGTTGGAATTCCCTTGAGGGTAAAACAGTCAAGTCTACCCGTGTAGCCTGACGACGAACTCGACTTGAGCTCTAATTGATTGTTTTATTATTCTTAGGTCTACATATTTTATATCCTATCGTTTCCAAGATTTGATAACCTAAGGCTCTGAAACCATTTCTGTGGCGCCCCAAAACTCGGGGTCGGGAGTCTTGGAAGCCACGCCATCTAAACTCACACAACTCACACTACAATATGTAAATACTCATGCTTCACGACCCCACACTTATCACACACACACTTACAGGTTATTGTCTTGGAAATGAACCATCATTACTAGAGAAATTTTATTACAACCCAAATATAATTAGTCTTACCGGGGAGTGACCTTTAGGTAAGGTTAGTCCGCCGGCCAAATATACGGTTCTTATTTCTTATCTTACATAACCATACTTATAAATAAGTCGAACTATAAACAACTGAAAAAGAATCCAGCTTATTCTGACTACCTGAGGTACAACACCAAATAATCTATGGAACAGCCGGCCATTTCCTACCCGTTTCCTGGCTGTGGTTCTCATGGCAGGCATCTTGATTCACTGTTGTGTTGTGTCAATTTAAGAAAACAAGTGTGAGCTATAATGCTCAGCATAATAATGTACAGTATAAAAATGACTGTATAATAACATCATATATTATATATGTGTTTTATTTGAAAATAGATTTCTTGGTGTCCCACACCTTCTTACGAAAACAATACTTTAAGGGGTTTTATAACCTGCGAATACCTTAATAGTAATCCCAGCACCTAGGCTTGGGTTACGGTATTGCATATCAATTCCAATTGGAAGAGTTTGAATATCTCACTGGAGCCACCGCATACGATGATCAGTCGTACTACGGAAGTAACCTTCTTTACTAGTAAAAGGACGAAACCATCATCTCTCGGGTATCACCCTGGCCGCATTCGGGCTACGTGTCCCATTTTTGGGTATGCACATACTTCACAAGTTCCTGAGTACACAGAGTACCTTCGCCTGCGGTACCTTTGGTAGCCCATCTAGCACACATAGTACCAGAGTCTACCCCTCCATTGTCCTTTCAAAAGAATTCTATCAATCTCGAGAACTCGAACCACATCGAAGTTCCCCAAGAGTTTTGCTTGTTGATAGAAATAGTTTATCTCTTTAAAATATAAGTGTATATATATGTATATACGTACTTCCGAGAATTTCGGAGGAAGTACTAAGGATGTGAGTTGACCGTTGTCAACATATAATTAATAAGGGGAAAAGTTTCTTCTCAAAACTATACTCAATATAAAAATAAGTCGGGATAATATTCACCGACGATCTAAAATTATTCGAATAATAATTCTAAATCAGAAAGTATATCAGGATCTATGATCTTTAAATCAATAACAATCCTTTAATAAATAATAATTAATTAAATAATAGTCTATAAATAATTAAATGATAATTTATATCAATCATACCTCGAATGAGTTTACTCTCTAAAAGATTTATTTAATATAGTATTCCTCAACTAGTTTGTGTTTACATAATTAATAATCTATAATGATTAATCGGGTTTGAATAAATAAATGTTAAAGTATACTACTTCTATAATAAAGGAATACATATATAATATTTACTATCCGAATCAATAAAGTATAGTTGAGGGAATATGCTCGTTGGGAAATCATTTTAAAAGTTCGAGGTGTTTTACTGTTTTGTAAATGGATGATGAGTCCCTTTAAAACGTACTATTATGGACTTATATCCGCCCTATAATATCTCCGGAATGATTCCCGGGTTTTATCTTAAATCCCGACCGACTCTCGGTCTTATATAATACGTCACGCCTTAAAGCGAAATAATATTTCACGATATATACTTATCGTACAACATCGCTATATTATGCGAAAATTCAACAACTACGTATCATGGAAAACATGGTATTTAAGCGATGATAGTAAAACAATAATTTCACAACACAAAGGTAAAAATGGATTTGGGTTTGTAAATTTGCCTGGGTTTCTCGAGGTGGAGGATGCTCTAGGTTCCGCTCGGAAATCTATAACCATAAACATATTTCATTTCGTTAGGTTCCGTCCTAACTTACGGTAACTCGTACTCATGTGCTACTCATTATACACCCTCTCAACTCATACTACCCTTAACATTTCTTTTAATTCATAATCACTTTATGGTCACTTCATTTTCCTAAGTATCTTGAGTTCATTCTCATTATCGTTGTCGGCTCTGCTTAAAGATTTTTACGGTTTCTACTCGCGCGGTCTCGGCTCCGACATTTTTATAAAATTGAGAATTTATTATTTTCACTTGAAATTTTTATGACAGTTAGGAAACTCAATATGTTACTATCTGTAAAAATTTCATGATTTATGAATACATTTAAGTCACCACAACCACCAACAATCATCATTAAAACATAAACTCCTCTCAAGAACATCATGTTCTTGAGGCAACAACAATCAACCTTAAGTCTACTTAATCATCAAGATTTCATCAATAACACTTAGTAAGCTAGGTTTACTAACACCCACTAAATGGATCTTAAACATGAACCTTAAATAAAGTTAGGCCAAAGATTTTTACCTTTCTTGAAAGCTTGAGATGTGTTCTTGAGGATGGTGGAGGCTTGGAAGTGCTTGGTATGATTTTTAGAACCTAAAACCACCATTAAAATCAAGAAACCAAAGAGAGGTTACTATTCACACTATTCACTAGGGAGTTTCTTGAATTTATTCCACCCATCAAACCTTGATAAAAAGAGATGAAAGATTTTTCTTACCTTAGTTTAGTTGCTAGGAGGCTTTGGAATTAATTGTGTGATTTTACAAGAACTAGAGATTGGAAATTTGAATTCCAATTCCCCTTTTTTCTTCAAAATAGCCGAATGGGAGCTTTGTGAGGGGGGGGGGGGTATTTATAGCACTTGGTTGCTTCTCTTGGATGATTTCTAGGTTGCTTCTTGGAAGGTGACTTGATATCTTTGCAACTTGATCTTTATTCTTCCTAGGATAGCATTAGGTTTATTCCTTGTCTCCAAATCCATGGACATATCTTTGTAGCTTGCTAGCTTACAAGCTAAACTACAAGGTTAGCTCCTTAGCACACTATTTGCTAGCTAGCTTGGTCATCCTAGGGTTAGCTCACTATTTGATGAAGTAACCATGGTTACTTCCTTACCATGGTTTAGTTAGTGCGTTACGTTTAATTATTCGTTTACGCATTCGCTCGGTTACTTAAACGTTCTCCGCTATATTTACTCGTAAGTGGTTCGCAATGAAATTCCTTTCGAATTTATTCCTTATATTTTTATTTATCCTACTTGAATATAAATCCATAGGATTTTAATCTCGTAATTATATTGTGATTCCCGTAATCCTTGATAAGTCGTAAATACGGTCATTTTTCAAAGTTTGTTTTCTTCGAAAACTAATAGCGTTTACATACACTCATTTGGTACGTATAGTCGTAATATCAATTCTGAAACTCATTTTCTCATGTACTATATAGTGTGGGCTCAAAAGTTTTTTTTTTCCGTCTGTCAGGGTTACTATTCATTAAACGTTTTACAAGGTCTCAAAAATTCGAGTTATTACATGTGAGGTGTGATTGCTTTTAATCTGTTGCAAGTAATTGAATGCACCACGTTTCTATTTTTCATATTCATTATTCATGCATATACTGTCTTTATATTACAGAATACGCACATGGTTGCAGTTGTTTCACCTGCTATTTGGAATCAATTTGCCGGACTTTTGATTCCAGGAACCTTATACCGTATAAGGAACATAAGTATCATGCCTGCAACTGGTTTGTACAGGCCTGTGCGTAACACAAACTGCATAGGGTTCCAACCCATCACTATTGTGGATGTTGTTCCAGTGGATACTCTAATGATTCCGCGACACAAGTTTGAATTGACTCCCCTGCCTGCTATTTCCGACGCTCTTTTGAATTCAAATTATGATGAGATGCCTGTTTACTCCACAGGTATTGAATTTTAAACGTCGACAATCAAGATTTCTAAAGTTATAAACGCTAGTAATTTACAATGTCAAAACAGATGTTATCGGTGTTGTTGAAGACTTGGAACCAAAGCGAACAATCCTGAGCAGATTTGGTTCAAGGGATATGATCCGCTTCAGACTAAGTGATGGAGAGTAAGATATTCCGTATTCTATTTATATAATGCAGATTTGTACAATCAGAACTGTTTAGATTACCACATCTTTACTTTGATTTTAGGACATCGCATCGTGTTTCTTTTTTGGGTAATTTCCCACCGAATATAGATTTTTTATTCCAGGATATAGGAACAGAAAGGAAAATTGTCATCCTTGCATCTGTCCGCATCAACGTTTACCAAGGTTTAATTCTTGCTTTCCAGCATGTACTAATTGTTTTTGAAAAAGTCAACAGTCTAACTCTCAAATTCCATTTAAAACATTCCTAAAGTATTCTATTTTTTCTATTTGAAAAAAGGTATAATTCGCATAGGTAATTTACCCTCAACAAGTATCTTCATCAAAATTGATTATCCCGATGTCGTCACCTTGAGACAGAGGTATGCACATTAAATCAACTCACATTTAAATTATTATATAATTTACTATTCATACTCTAACTTTGTTTTCCTTTTGTCATGTAGGTCAGTGAATATCGACAACTGATGCATTAAAGAGATATTGTAGCTGGAGCATTTTATTATATTTATTAGTTTATAATATTTAAATAAATAAAGTTTTATCGATATTCGGAATATCCGTGCAAATTGTTCTTCCACAAATATTATAATTTGTTATTCAACGTGTATGTTTCTCATGTTTTGGATTTTTAAATTATCTATATAAATCTTTTGGTTGAATTACGCCGCAATTATCTTATGCAATATTTAACGTAATACTTCTCTGTTCGGACTAAGATATTATTATATTTAATACGAGCATGAAATATTTACCATATTCTAAATACTGTCACACTTTATCTAAGTAATCCAGTACTTAGATTACTATTTTTTACTTTTCTGTAGTTGTAGAAATTGTACAAGTTATTAAACTTAAGATATACAATATTGATTGCAAATATATAATTACTAAGTCCTCAATCAACCTTAAGAATAATGTCATTGCAACAAGAGAGCTTTTCCATTGTTCAGCCAATAAGATCCATAATATAAATACATCATATTAAATTTGGAAAGTGTTTTAAAATCAGATCACATCCAATAATATAAATAGCTACAAAACCAAATTTCAAGCACAATAAACCATAATATTAATACATCATGTACCAGACATAAATATATTGATCACATTGATCCAATATGAAATATAGTGTAAATTAAACAAACTATTCGATAACTATATCGAATATTAAATCTTCTTGCTAAAAAGTAAAAACCAAGTTATCGTCTATTTGTAGCTCATTATTAGTCGTAAATTGGTTCCATCCAGCAGAGAATCGAGGTAATCCAGTAGAAAACACTATCTTAACATTCCAGGTTAAAAGCCCCATCCTAAAAGTTATAATTTCGCCACTTATCCATGTCCTACCATTCGGCTGTACAGCTGCTGGGATATACTAAAAGATGATATGTCTTTGTTATATCAATTAACCACAAAATGAGTAAAAATTATATTGTATTTGCAAAAAAGTCTATGTAAATTGATCGAGTAATGTAACAATACCGCTCCGTGACATGTGTTGTTCACATTTGAAGCAGTCATTGTTGCGGTGAACTCCATTCCTAGGTGTTGATCATTTTCATGATCACTTATATTATTGTCTACAACATCATCAGTTATGTCTTCAACATCCATATCCAAGTTGTCTTCTACTTGCTGAATTCCTTCTTCAGGAACTTCTGCAGCATGATCAGTGTCAACTGTAATATTCATATGAACAATTTCTTCTAATTCCTCAACTCCACCTGGAAGCTGTTCATTAATATTTACAGAGAAGTAGCAAAAGGTATTAATATTATTATCGTGGTCACTCACGTTTCCATTATTACCGTTTGACTGCATAGCTTCATTAACTATTATAATTTTTTTAAAAAAATTATATGTCTAAAAAATTGGGATCCTAATCACCAGACAAATAAAATAGTATGTAGTATTTAAAGTAGTACCATTTCTTGAAGAACAGCTGAGCAAAAGTTTTTCATTTTTTGAACTATCAAAAATGATAGTTTCAAACTTCCCAGATCCTCTGTAGGTAAGCAACATGAAATCCTTCCTCTCTAACTTTTTGTGATTTACTAGCTCCAGTTGTTATGGATAAAAAACTAAGGTTATTATTTATTGTATTTATTACTAAGGTTCGGGAGCTCAAGGCCTTTAATGGCTGCTCTCGTGTTTCGTAGCTTAACTCTGCCTTTACGAGATGCCTACCTATCTCCGTGAATTAAAGAATCAAGCCAAAAAACGTAGTTCTGATTGGGGGGTAGATCCCTTTATATAGATGTTGAGAGTCCTTGAATTGGACTAGGGATAGGAGACTTGTTGATCAAGTCCTCAGATTTTAGATAGACTTAGAAGTCCTAAAATAAAGGAATCAGATTCCTTGTTGGTGTAGGTGCCCATGAGGCTATCTTTTATAGATTTATATCACTGAATGGACTCATTTAATGATGTTAATCTCCCTTATTTATTAATTACGAAATTAATAAATAATCAGAGTTTCGGGCCTCGTTAATTGGGCTTCATTACTGGACTATACCAGGTCTAATTAATTCATCATTAATTATATTTCTAGGCTAATTTTAGGCCCATATCATTTGCCCCCAACTTCTGGGAAACCGTAAAAAGATTTCGCAGAAGTTAAGTTCATTTGTTCCCTTGCAGGGTGTCATTTTTGCTTAAAGTGTGGAGCGATCTACACATTTACAATGATTTGCCTTGCAAACGGCTTCAGGGTTAGTTTAGAACCTCTCTATTGTTTTCCTTACCTTATTCCTTTTTTTAGGAATTTTCTGGTATTTTTCAAGAATTTTCTCTTAATTTCTGAGATTTTCCCCTAATTTATTAGAATTTTCCTTTAATTTACAGGAATTTTCTTTTAATTTCGGGGATTTTTCCCTAATTAACAGGATTTTCCCCTTAATTTGTGGGATTTTCCCTTAATTTACATGAACTTTCCCTTAATTTTGGGGATTTTTCCCTAATCTACAGGAATTTTCCCTTAATTTTTGGGATTTTTTCCTTAATTTACAGGAATTTTCCCTTAATTTCTGGGAATTTTTCCTTAATTTACAGGAATTTTCCCTTAATTTCAGGGATTTTTCCCTAATTTATAGGAATTTTCCCTTAATTTCTGGGATTTTTTCCTTAATTTACAGGAATTTTTCCTTAATTTCGGGGATTTTTTCCTAATCTACAGGAATTTTGCCTTAATTTCTGGGATTTTTTCCTTAATTTACAGGAATTTTCCCTTAATTTTTGGGATATTTTCCTTAATTTACAGGAAGTTTCCCTTAATTTCGGGGATGTTTCCCTAATTTACAGGAATTTTCCTTTATTTTTTGGGATTTTTTCCTTAATTTAATGGTACTCACAAGTATTTTTCCCTAATTTTTCAAGAATATTAAAAATAATTATTGAAAATTATTTTTTAATTTTCCTGATTTTCTAGGATTTTTTGCTTTATTTTTCCCTATTTTTTGGAATTTTTCAGCAATTTTCTTAATTTTAGCCCATTTTCTGATTAATTAAATAATCAGAAAATAGGCTTTTATTGCATAATGCATCCTAGGCATTATTGATCCCCGCCTATGAGACGTCCTTCCAACAGCGCCTAGGAATATTGTCTCCTGGGCGTTGTTGGAGGGTCCATACTTCCTAGGCGTTGTTGACCCCCGCCTAGGAGACGTCCTTCCAATAGCGCCTAGGAATATGGTCTCCTGGGCTTTGTTGGAGGTTCCATACTTCCTAGGCGTTGTTGACCCCCGCCTAGGAGATGTCCTTCCAACAGCGCCTAGGAATATTGTCTCCTGGGCGTTGTTGGAGGTTCCATACTTCCTAGGCGTTGTTGACCCTCGCCTAGGAGACGTCCTTCCAACAGCGCCTAGGAATATTGTCTCCTGGACGTTGTTGGAGGTTCCATACTTCCTAGGAGTTGTTGACCCCCCGCATAGGAGACATCTTTTGAACAACGCCTAGGAATTATGCTTCCTAAGTGTGGTTTTAGCCTCCTTAATCTTCACTAGTCTTTTTCTCCGTAAGACGATTCCTGGCCTTTTCCACCAGCGTTTTTTTATTTTTTTGATTTTTTTTTCTTCTTCTCTTTTTTTATCACCTCTTTTTTTTTATAAAATTATGAACTCTTGTCATAATTTATTGTGTCAACGGACATACTTAATTTTTGTGCAATCGTGCATAATATAACTAATTGGATAGAAAATAATATTAAAAATTATTTTCTATTATTTCCAATTAATTCTATTTTTTAAATTCCTTAATTTTTAAGGAATTTATATATCAAATTACGAATTTACTCGTAATTTTTGTTGTCATCAGACATTAATTTATGCATTCATGCATTAAATAATATTCTCTATTTTGAGAATTTTGTCTTCCTTTTTTCTAATAATCTAATAATTATTTCATCCCTTTTTTCTTTTAATAAGAAAAAGCTACCTTCATTCGACCATAAATTCTAGGCGTGGGTTACCCCCGCCTAGGAGACGGTATTGTAACATCGGTTAGGAATGGTGCTTCCTGGGCGTTGTTGGGGTTAAAGCCTAACAATCCTCGTATTTTGCCCATATCCATGTTATCAACTCATAATCTGAGTTTGTACGTATCGAGGCTTTAAGGTCTTCTGATGAGTGACCTCGCGGCCTTGCATGGCTTTATATGCCTACTATGGCTCTTTATTTTGCTTTTATCTTCTTTCGGTCCTTTATGGACTTTGAACATTTTCAGTGTGCCTCCTAATTGTCCTTCGGGACTCTTTTTGTGATCTTTCGGGATCTTCTATCTTTATGCAATTATCTTTTATTTTCGGCGATTGTCTTTATTGAATAGAAATTGGTTTCATCGACCTTATTTCTACCTGTTAGATGCATTCACGCTATGGGGCTTTGTATATTGCAAGCCCAAAAAAGTCGAGGCATCTTTGGGGCTAAAAGCCTTCTTTTTGCACGTATCAAACTTTTACTTATGTCACTTGAACTCTTCAGGTACAAGATATTCTGGTATATAACCGTTACCCGAGTTTAATTAACTTCAATTGAATGACTGCAACACCAACGAGCCTCTAATCGGACAAAACTTGGGCTCTTCAGGCCTTTAGCAACTTTTATTTTCATTTCCTTGCGTACTATTTCAGTACTCGGCACATATTCTGTGCTTGCCACATATTTGCTTTTTTATCATACACAATAATCCTTCAAGTTTATGACATAGCAAGGCTTTGGCATTTTCTCACCATTCATGGTTTTCAACTTGTTGGATTTTTGTCCTAGAACGCACTTGACTCAAAATGGCCCTTCACGATTATGGGCTAGCTTTCCTTTTCTTTAACTCTGGATGCCCCAACCTTCCCCAAGACTAAGTCTCCTTCTTGAAAGCAATTTTCTTTAACCCTTCTACTGTAGTAAAGGGAGGCTCTTCACTGAAGGGCTTTAGCTTCATCCATGACCTCATAAATTAGTTCGAGGGCTAGCCTCATGCCTTCTTTGTTAGTCTCTGGCTTGCAAGCTTCAACTTTTGGTTATACATATGTAATTTCCAGCAGCACCACTATCTTAGCTCCATAAGCCAGCATGACTGAGGTTGTTTCGGTTGTGAACTTGAAGGTAGTTCGGTAAGCCCATAAATTAGGCAACAATTTGTCCACCAACGTGTTCCTCGAGGGTTCGACCCTTAATAAGTTCGACCTATATGTAGTAAATCTTCATATTTTGAGCATGCCAAGCCCGAGGTACTTCTTCTCCATCCATGGTTTCCTGCTTGTAATATCCTCTTCCTTGAATACTCTTAATCTTGTATGGTCCTTCCCAATTCGGGGCGAGCTTTCCTTTCTTCCCTATACCAGGAAACCTTCATTAGGACCAAATCTCCTTGCTTGAAGAATCTCTCTTTTACCCTTAGGTTATAGTAGAACGAAGCCTTTTTCTGATATTCCACTATCTTCGGATGTGCCTCATCCCGCACTTCATCAATTAGATCCAGGGCTAACCTTTGCCCTTCCTCATTTTCCTCAGCATTTAAAGCTTGAATCCTGGGGGAGGAATGTGATATCTCTACAGGAACAACTGCTTCTGCCCCATATGCTAACATGAAGGGAGTTGCTCTTGTCGTGACTCTACAGGTAGTCCTATAGGCCCATAGTATTGGGAGTATTTCATCCACCCAGTTATTCCTCGACTTCTCGATCCTCTTCTTTAGTCCACCCAGGATTATTCGATTCGCCACTTCCGCTTACCCATTGGCTTGCGGGTGAGCCACAGAGGTGAATCGTAATTCAATTTTATTCTCCTCACAATACTTCTTAAATTCCTCATTGTTGAACTGTGTTCCATTATCAGTGACTAGGATCCGGAGAATTCCATACCGACACATGATATTTTCCCACAGGAATTGTGCAACCTGCCTGGTTGTGATTTTGGCCAAAGGCTTGGCTTCAATCCACTTAGTAAAATAATCAATGGATACAATCAGGAACTTCCTTTATGTCGTGGCCATGGGGAAAGGCCCCAGTATATCCATCCCCCACATAGCAAAAGGGATGGGTGAGTTGATGGAGGTCAGCATCTCGGGGGGCTGTCTGACGACAGGTGCATGCTTCTGGCAGCGGTCACACTTTTTCACATACTCTTTGGTATCAGCCATCATTTCCGGCCAATAGAAGCCTAAACGGGTTATCTTATGAGCTAGCGCTCTGCCCCCAAGTGTTGCCCACATATACCTTCATGTACTTCTTCAAGAGCCAATAGTGCCTCATCGGGCCTGAGACACCTTAAGTAAGGAACCGCATAAGATCTTTTATATAAAATCCCATCTATCAAAAATATCTTAGTGCTCGAACAGCCAACTTCGGTGCTTCAGTAGCATCGTTTGGCAACCAACCGGTTTGAATACGAGTCTTAATAGGATCTATCCATGACGTCCCCAGACCTATAGGAGCTACAAGCTTAACATCAATGCTCCGTGTCTTCAAAACGGGGAAGTATACACTTCTTGAACTTTCCTCTATCTCAGATGAAGCAAACTTGGATAGGGCATCTGCCTTGGCATTTTCCTCCCTCGGAATGTGGTCAACATGGCATTCATCGAATTGGGTCATCACAGCCCTTACTAGGCGGACATACTTAGCCATTGTATCATCCCTTGCCTCAAATTCTCCCTTTACCTGGGATATGACCAACTTCGAGTCTCCACAGACTTTCAAGTTCTTGACTCTCAGTGTCCCTGCTAGGCCAAGGCCAGCTATCAGAGCTTCATATTCTGCCTCATTGTTTGTAGTCGGGAAGTCTAACTTCATGGCATACTCAATCAAGAACCCATCAGGGCTTTGTAAGACCAAACCTGCTCCACTTGAATTTGTTTTTGATGCTCCATCAAAATAAAGAACCCAATATTCCTTCTCCTTATCATCCTATTCTTTGTCCCCTTATCAACTTCCTTGTCTTGAGGTATGGTCCATCAAAATAAAGAACCCAATATTCCTTCTCCTTATCATCCTATTCTTTATCCCCCTTATCAACTTCCTTGCCTTGAGGTATGGTATCCTCCTGGCCCCCGACTTCTTGGTTGGATATGGAACATTCTACCACGAAGTCAGCCAATGCTTGGGCTTTTATTGCCGTTCCTGGCTTATACTTGATGTCAAATTCTCCTAGCTCTATTGCCCACTTGATCAACCTCCCACCAGCCTTGGGACTATGAATGATATTTCTCAGGGGCTAATTTGTTAGCACCTCAATTTGATGAGCCTAAAAGTAAGGACGTAACTTTCTTGAAGCCATCACCAAGGTTAAAGCAAACTTCTCAATAGTTGAATAATTCAACTCAGCTCTATGCAGAATTTTGCTGTTATAGTATACGGGTTTTCGGATTTTCAGTTCCTCCTTAACCAACACAGCGCTCAAGGCACTCTCTGAAACGGCCAAGTACAAGTATAAAACTTCATTCAAAGCTGGTTTGGCCAACAGTGGGGCCTCAACCATATATTTCTTCAATATCTTGAATGCCTTCTGGCTTTCCTCAGTCCATACAAAATCTTTAACCTTCTTTAGGGATTTAAAGAAGGGCATGCACTTGTCTTCGGATTTGGAGATGAAACGTCCCAGAGTTGCAACCCTTCCGGTGAGTTTCTGAATGTCCTTTATGGAACGTGGTGGTTCCATATCTAGGATAACCTTTATTTTATCAGGATTAGTCTCGACTTCCCTCTTGGAGACCATCAGGCCTAAAAACTTTCTGGATCCCACTCCGAAAGCACACTTTGCAGGATTTAGCATCCTTTTGTGATATCTCAATACCTCAAAAGCTTCCCTCAAATGGGTTATGTGATCAGCCTTTAACAAACTCTTGACTACCATGTCCTTGGTAATGGGAAACAGTCCTTAGGACAGACATCGTTCAGATCAGTGAAGTCCACACACATCCTCCATTTTCCATTGGCCTTCTTCACCATTACAGGGTTTGCTAACCATTCTGAAAATTGAATCTCCTCAATTAAACCAGCTTCTAAGAGCTTCTCTACTTCCTGTTTTATAGCTTCTTGCCTTTCTGGAGCAAAACTTCTTTTCTTTTGCTTCACTGTCTTCCGATTTGGGTCCACATTCAGCTTGTGGGTAATCAGTTCCGGGTCTATGCCCGGCATATCAGCTGCTGACCATGCAAACACGTCACTATTTTCTTGCAAAAATTTCACCAACTTCCCTATGAGGGGCTCCTCGAGTGTGGCTCCGATGAAAGTCACCCTCTCAGGATCCTCGGGGGCTAAAGGTCACAAAACCAAGTCTTCTGCTGGCTTTCCTCTTTTCTCATCATTCTCCCGGATATCCAGATCTTCAATAGGAAGAACCTGCCCCCAACTCCATCTGCCCTCAAAGAGGCCACGTAACAACTTCTAGCCATTTTTTGATCTCCTCTCTCTTCTCCGATCCCATCCCGGGTGGGAAACTTCATAACTGAATGGTAGGAAGAAGGGACTGCCTTGAAGGCGTGTATCCCTGTTCTTCTCATGATAGCGTTGTAAGTCGAACTAGCCTTCACCACCACAAAGTCCAACATTTGAGTTGCTTGCCTTGGTTCTTGTCCTATGGTTGTTGTCAGCTTGATTATCCCTTCCACGGGGCACTCTTGTTAGGAATATGTGTTTTAGTTTGATGATAAGTTCAGTAAAACACTTAAGTAGAAATCTAGTGTTTATAGCCTCAACGGATAAGACCATCTTGGCTATCCGTTGAAGGAGTAGCCTTACTTAGCAATAAGTTTGGTATTGTAGCACATCTCACTCTCTGATTTCAAGCTGTAATTCTTGTTGGATTTTTAAACGCAGCGGGGCGTGGAAAAACACTTTTACACATACAAAATCCAAATAAAAGCATATAAATCGTGAATAAAAATTCGAGGGATCGAATCTAACCTTTTAAAATTAATTCGGAGACAACGATCAGAGATCCTTAGCAGTTGCTCCTCAAGTGTGAAGCACTCCACCGGTATCCACCAAGAAAACGACTTTTAGGAGGAGGAGGAGGTGGAGAGAATTTGGTTTTCAGAAACTTTTGGGTTTCTGGGGTTAGAATAAAATAGGGTCTATAATAGTGTATTTATAGGCAAAATTTTCAGCTGAAATTTTCCCATAAATAATATTATTTTTATCCCATTTATTATTCTCATTAATAATTAAAACACCTTTTAATTATTAATCCTTTTTCTAAACACTTTAGAATTAATTCTCTCTCTTGGTTTAATTTCCAAAAATTAAATCCTTAATTAATAATATTAAGAACTTTTCTTAATTAATTTATAATCAATTAAATCTCATTTAATCAATTATTAAATTTGCCAATTAATTATTTATTTCACAAATAAATAATTATTAGCCATTATTAATTAATTCCTCCACCATAAAATCATTCTCTTTTTATGGTGTGACCCTGTAGGTTCAATATTAAGCCGGTAGTAGAAATAAATAATAATAAAACTATTTTATTATTATTTATATAAATTCTCTAATTTATTAAATATGATTATTTAATTAATCACATTTATTCTACATCGTGAGTGATGCTTCTCAACATATCGCGACTATCCGGATAATATGAATTCACTGCTTAGAATACCAAGAACCTGTCAGTGAATAGTTACCGTACAATAAACTCCTTCTACCCTACAATGTCCCGATTAAATACAAGGCATGGATCTCGTGTCAAGCCTATCTAATTCAATCACTTGCTTACCATCTATTATGCGTAGTTCTATGCAAATTAGAAACTCCTTTCTAATTTCATTTACTCTGGCCAGAGATTCCTGAACTAGCATAAGTGGATCAGCCTTGAACATTCGCTTCCTTCACTGGAAGGGGTAGATCCTTTATTGATCATACACTATCTTCGTGTACAAATTCCTATACCCAGAAGAGCCCTAATAATTTTCCCCGGAGACTAAGAACTAAACCAAAGCATAGTTCAGTGTACACAAGATGACTATGATGACCTCAAGTCTAAGGATACTTGTACAACTATCACTAAGCGAACAACTGCTGACACGTGAGTGAACTCCATCAGTTGTTCAGCTGGGCGAGTCATGTTCAGTGAACTTATTCCATAATAAGCACCTACATACTAGCTATAGTGTCACCACACAAATGTCTATGAGAACAGACATCCTTCATAATGAAGCAAGCATAGTATGTACCGATCTTTGTGGATTATTAATTACCAGTTAGTAATCCTATGACCAGGAACTATTTAAGTTTAGAGTTATCATCTTTTTAGGTCTCACTATTATGATCTCATCATAATCCATAAAAAGCTTTACTCTAAACTATGGTATATCTTATTTAAACACTTAAATAGATAAAGCCCGTAATAAAAACAAAACAAGTCTTTATTAATATCAATGAAATCAAAACAGATTACATAAAAGTTTTTCCTAAATCCTAATACATGATTGGACTTAGGACATATTCCTTTCCATTCTTAGATGTTGTTAGGAGATAATCAGTCATGTTGACTACTAATGGATGTACAAATAGGAGGGCTAATTGTAAATATTTCATGCCTTGTAATTTTGTATAAGTGAAGAAGTGTCAACGGATATTGAAGACCTTCAACGGATGAGAAACTAAGCTTCAACGGATGCCTCTAATGGTTCAACGGATGATATCCATCAACGGATAAGTGCTTCAACGGATAAAGCTTCAACTGCTAGAGCATCAACGGATAAAGCCATCAACGGATGAAAGCTTCAACGGATGCACTGCTACATCATCAACAGATAAAGCCATCAACGGATGAAAGCTTTAACGGATGCTCAGTCTCATAGCAGTTGATAGTGACAGTTAACAAAGCTGACAGAGGCACATGGATTGACAGAGATGTGGTAGCCTATTTCAGGAACAGCAGAAAAAGCAGCCATTTTTAGTCTGGTTCATAATGGAAAGTCAACAGATAATTCCATATTACACTGGATAAAAATGGAACAGAAACTAGTGGAGAACTATTGTCTTATTGTACTTTATCTTTGTCTTTACTTGTAAACTTGGTGTTATATAAACCAGGTAGTAGCTAGTAATTAGATGTGAATTTTCCCTGAGCTGTTTAGAAATATCAAGAGAGAAAATCATCTAGTTTGTACTAGGAAGCAGCTGTGATTTAATTTTGAATCACAAATTTTCTGAAATAACACATCTCTGGTGGAACAACAAATCCACCAGAAAAGTTTTTAAGTTCTTTGTGTTCATTTCATTTGTGTTTAAATATATATCTGTCTGCATCAGCTCCAAGCAATTCACACACATTTAATCACTCAAACACTTAGTCTTACAAATTGCTCAAAACTTGAAAAAGTTTTGAGATTTACATTCAACCCCCCTTCTGTAAATCTCATTGTTAGTCCACTGGGAATGACAATTGGTATCAGAGCAAGCTCTTAACATACAGAGAGTTTAAAGATCTATTCTGCTAACATCATGAGTAAGAAGGATATTGGTATAAAGATTCCAATCCTGGAAAGAGATAACTATCATCACTGGAAGGTGGAGATGCATTTACATCTTCTCTCTCAAGATGAAAGTTACATCAACTGCATTGAGAATGGTCCTCACATCCCATACAAGGTGGCCACAGTTGCTACTGCTACAGTTGCTATTGGACAGTCTATTCCCAAGCCAAAGGCAGAATGGACTGTTGAAGATATTGAAGAGGTTCACAAGGACAAGAAAGCCATGAACATTTTGTTTAATGGCCTGGATCAAGATATGTTTGACAATGTCATCAATAGCCAAACTGCTAAGGAAATTTGGGATACTGTGCAGCTTATATGTGAAGGCACGGAGCAAGTTAGAGAAAACAAAATGCAGCTTCTCATTCAACAATATGAATATTTCCACTTTGAAGAAGGAGAATCATTGAATGATACATTCAACAGATTTCAGAAACTATTGAATGGATTAAAGCTGTATGGGAGAATGTACCAAGTCAAGGACTCCAATCTAAAATTTCTAAGGTCTCTACCAAAGGAATGGAAGCCTATGACTGTTTCTCTAAGAAATTCTCAAGATTATAAGGACTTCACACTTGAAAGATTATATGGAATTTTGAAGACTTATGAACTTGAGATGGAGCAAGATGAGCTGTTGGAAAAGGGAAAGAGAAAAGGAGGATCAGTTGCACTTGTAGCTGACAGTGAAAAAGTTGAAGCCAGAAATGAGGAAAAGACAATGCCAAGTCTCAAAATTGGCACAAGCAAATCAGAATCAAGCAAGGGTAAAGAGCAAGTTGCTGAGGATGAAGACAATTCCAGTTAGGATGAATCTGATGATATTGATGAACATCTGGCCTTTCTGTCCAGGAGGTTTGCAAAGATGAAGTTCAGGAAAAACACAAAGTTCACTAAGCCAAACAAAAACATGGTGGACAAATCAAAGTTCAAATGTTACAACTGTGGCATTAGTGGACACTTTGCAAGTGAGTGTAGGAAGCCAAATTCTGAGAAAAAGAAATTTAAGCAAGTTGATTACAAAAGAAAGTATTTTGATTTGCTCAAACAAAAGGAAAGAGCTTTTCTCACTCAAGATGATTGGGCAGCAGATGGGGTAAATGAAGATGATGATGTGGAATATGTCAACCTAGCCCTGATGGCTAATTCTGATGAAAATGAAACTAGTTCATCAAGCAACCAGGTAATTACTACTGATCTCTCTCAGCTTTCTAAACATGAATGCAATGAAGCCATAAATGATATGTCCAATGAATTATATCATTTGCGTGTTTCTCTTAAATCACTAGCTAAAGAAAACACTAGGATCAAAGAAAATAATGTATTTTTAAGTGATAGGAATGCTGTGTTAGAGAGTCAGGTAATTGAGCTTGAAAAGATTAAACTTAAATGCTTGACTGTCGAGAGTGAACTAGAAGAAGCTGTTAAGAAAGTAGAAATTCTTTCTAAACAGTTAGAAAGTGAGCAAGAGGTAATCAAGGCCTGGAAAACATCTAGGGATGTTGGTGTTCAAATTGCCAAGGTTCAGGGAATTGAATCATTCTGTGAGGATGCCTGGAAGAAAAATAAAAAGGAGTTAGAATTAATTGATGGACTGTCAACGGATGTGGAATCAACAGATGATGAAAGTTATCCGTTGAAGGAAGAAAAGGAGCATCCGTTGAAGGCTCATCAATTAAAACAGGCAAGTTCTTTTAAAAATAAAAAGAATGATTCAACTCTCAAGAACTTTGTCAGAGAAGGAGCTAGTACATCCAGAGATGTCAGTAAGGTGAATATAGGACACATGACTTTAGATCAGTTGAAAGATAGGCTTAAGTTGGTTGAGGATAAGAAGGAAACTAAAAGAAAATCTAAAAGAAATTGGAAGGTAGGGATTAATAAACATAACAATTACACACCTGATAGGTATGCTCCTAGAAAAAGCTGTGTACATTGTAAAAGTGTTAATCACCTATCTGATAATTGCAAATCTGTTAAAAATGCTCCCATACCTTCAAATCCCTCCATGCCTAACATGTCTATGTCACCTCTGCATGCTATGCCTGTTATGTCTCACCAGAATCCCCATGCACATTTTGCAAACATGCCATACATTAACAATACTGCATTTAGTATGCCTCAAATGCCATACAATATGCCTATATGGAATAACATGTTTGCACAACCTATGCCTTATCAAATTCAATCAAATGTGTTAAATGATTCTGTGACTAACCCTACACTTCAACCAACCACATCTGAGACCAAGGTTGACCCAAAGTTACCTAAGTCAAAAGATGCAGGAGGAATGAAGTCTAGGAAAAAGACTAACAAGGCTGGACCCAAGGAAACTTGGGTACCAAAATCAACTTGATTGATTTTGTTGTGTGCAGGGACAAAGAAGGAATCTATGGTACTTGGACAGTGGTTGTTCAAGACACATGACATGAGATTTCACCCTGCTCACAGAAATTAAGGAGAGAGCTGGCCCTAGCATAACCTTTGGAGATGACAACAAAGGATTCACTATAGGATATGGCTTGATTTCAAAAGAAAATGTCATCATTGATAAAGTTGCATTGGTTGATGGTCTCAAACATAATTTATTGAGCATCAGTCAACTATGTGACAGAGGGAATACTGTTTCCTTCAATTCTGAAGCCTGTATTGTTACAAGTAAAAAGGACAATAAAGTGGTTCTAACTGGAGTTAGAAAAGGAAATGTGTACTTAGCTGATTTCAACTCTACAGATGCAGAATCCATTACTTGTCTTCTCAGCAAAGCAAGTCCAGTTGAAAGTTGGCTATGGCACAAGAAGCTGTCCCATTTGAATTTCAAGACAATGAATGATCTAGTCAAAAAGGACTTAGTTAGAGGAATGCCTCTAGTGGAATTCACAAGGGATGGACTGTGTGATGCTTGTCAGAAAGGAAAGCAAAAGAAAGTATCATTCAGTAAGAAGCTTGAATCTGCAATTGATGAACCACTGCAACTTCTACACATGGATCTTTTTGGACCAGTCAATGTATTGTCAATTTCAAGGAAAAGATACTGCCTAGTGATTGTAGATGATTTCTCAAAGTTTTCATGGGTTTATTTTCTTGGATCAAAGGATGAAGCTAGTGAAATCATCATCAATCATATCAAGCAAGTCAACAATCATCCTGATTTCAAAGTAAGGAATATTAGGAGTGACAATGGAACTGAGTTCAAGAATTCAACCATGAAGATGTTCTGTGGAGTAAATGGGATCATGCATGAGTTCTCAGCTCCAAGAACTCCACAACAAAATGGTGTGGTGGAAAGGAAGAACAGATCACTAATTGAAGCTGCAAGGACAATGCTTGAGGAGTCAAAGCTCCCAACTTATTTTTGGGCTGAGGCTGTTAACTGTGCATGTTACACTCAGAATATTTCTCTAATCAATCAAGCAAAATGCATGACTCCCTATCAATTATTCAAGAGAAGAAAACCAACTTTAAACTTTCTACATGTCTTTGGTTGCAAATGTTACATCTTAAGGAATCAATCTGATCACAAAGGAAAGTTTGATGCAAAGGCTGATGAAGGAATATTTGTTGGTTATTCTGCTGGAAAATCATATAGGGTCTTCAATCTAAGAACCAACATTGTCATGGAATCTGTACATGTTGTGTTTGATGATAAAAAGATTGATGGACTAACAGATGAGGGACATCATGAAGGACTCAAATTTGACAATATTGAGATATATTGTGATGAAAGTGAAGATGAGAATGATGAAGAAGACATCTCAAGAAGAAACCAGAGTCTGTCTTTGGATAATGCACAGAATGCTGCATCCGTTGAAAGTCAAAATTCAGCTTCCGTTGAAAGAAGCAATGCAGCATCCGTTGAAAGACAAAGTGCATCATCCGTTGAAGTTCATAACGAAGCATCCGTTGATCACAGTCTGTCAACGGATAATCACTTCACCTCATCAGTTGATAGAACTCCCATTTCCTTTCAAAGGACCAGCAACTCAGGGGGAGTTTCAACAAATCAACATTCTATCTCACATCATGACAATACTGAGGCAACCTCATTAAGGGCTAATCTACCACCTCAAAGGAAATGGACCAAGAATCACCCTTTTGAACTGATCATTGGTAATGCTACATCAAAAGTACAAACTAGAAGGGTTACTCAAGATGAATGTCTATATAGTAGCTTTCTATCACAGGAGGAACCTAAGAGAGTGGAAGAAGCTCTATTGGATCTAGATTGGATTTTAGCTATGCAAGAGGAGCTAAACCAATTTAAGAGGAACAAAGTGTGGAAGCTGGTACCCAAGCCAAAGAACAAGAGTTCTATTGACACAAAATGGGTATTCAGAAACAAGATAGATGAAAATGGCATTGTCATAAGGAATAAAGCCAGATTGGTTGCCAAAGGCTATTCTCAACAAGAGGGAATAGATTTTGATGAAACATTTGCTCCAGTTGCAAGACTTGAAGCCATCAGAATCTTTCTAGCCTATGCAGCTAATGCCAATTTCAAAGTCTATCAGATGGATGTCAAGAGTGCATTTCTAAATGGGGAATTGGAGGAAGAAGTTTATGTAAGCCAACCTCCAGGTTTTGAAGATCCAAATTTTCCAGACCATGTGTATTATTTGTTGAAAGCACTCTATGGACTAAAGCAAACACCTAGAGCCTGGTATGAGACTTTATCAAAGTTCCTTCTAGATAATCACTTCACAAGAGGTACTGTTGACAAAACTCTCTTCTTTAGAAATGTTAATGGCTCTATGATACTTGTACAAATTTATGTAGATGATATTATATTTGGTTCTACAGATGATAAACTTTGTAAAAAGTTTGCTAAATTAATGCAAAGTAAATATGAAATGAGCATGATGGGAGAGCTAACTTACTTTCTTGGTTTACAAGTTAAACAAGTTAGTGGTGGAATTTTCATTAGTCAAACTAAATATATTTATGATCTATTAAAGAAGTTTGCTTAATGGATTGTTCACCTGCAAAAACTCCCATGGCCACTGCCACCAAGCTTGAATTAAACAAGGCTGAAAAGTCTGTGGATATTACAAGTTATAGAGGCATGGTTGGCTCACTTTTATATTTAACTGCCAGTAGACCTGATATTATGTTTTCTACATGTCTCTGTGCTAGATTTCAAGCTGACCCTAAAGAATCTCACTTAGTGGCTATTAAAAGAATTTTCAGATATCTCAAAGGGACTCCAAATCTAGGAATTTGGTACCCTAGAGAGTCTGGTTTTGATCTAATTGGCTACTCAGATGCAGATTATGCAGGTTGCAAATTAGACAGGAAAAGCACAACAGGCACTTGTCAATTTCTAGGAAACAAGCTTGTATCATGGTTCAGCAAGAAGCAGAATTCTGTTTCCACATCAACAGCTGAAGCTGAATACATTGCAGCTGGTAGTTGCTGTGCACAAATACTGTGGATGAGGAATCAGTTATTTGACTATGGTATAACTGTTGACAAAATTCCAATACTTTGTGACAACACAAGTGCCATTGCCATTACTGAAAATCCAGTGCAGCACTCAAGAACCAAGCACATTGATATCAAGTACCACTTCATTAGGGAACATGTGATGAAAGGTATAGTGGAACTTTATTTTGTTCCAAGTGAAAAGCAGATTGCAGACATATTTACCAAGCCACTTGATGAATCAACATTCACAAGATTAGTAAGTGAGTTAGGTATGCTTAACTATTCATAATCTATGTCATCTATGTAATCTGTCTTGTAGCCTGAAATAAATTTGCTGCAAGAACAAAGTTGGCTTTAATCAAGACTTATCCTATTAACGGATATTCCCTATCCGTTGAAAGCCAAAATTGTTCTATCAACGGATATTCATTATCCGTTGAAAGACAAATACATTTCTGGTAATTTTATCCTTCAACGGATAAAATAGTGTTGTTCATCAATGGATAACTATTTACCTTATCCGTTGATGTGTCACGTTAGTGAGTCACAACCGTTGATTCTTTTACTCAACCGTTGATACAGATATACAGTGTTGTATGTATTTGTATTTACGGTAGTTTTCAGAATTTCTACAGTTTCTTTTATTCCTGAACGGCTTTCACTTACTTAAAAGTATCATTTAATTATTTTAATTTGTGTTTTAATTCAAGAAAGTATAAAAGCCCTGTTGAATTCTTATTTTCACTTTACGCTTTCTTGCAATTATCATTCTCTTTTTCTCTCAATTCTCAAGTTCTTCTCTGCAACCTCTACTCACAAAAATGGCACCAGTAGTCAAAATTATGTCTCAAACAGGATTTGTTTATGAAAAGAATAATTTCATAGTCTTGGTTGAAAAGAAGGAAGCCCATTCTGATTATCACAAGATGATGGACTTCATCAAGAACTGCAAACTGAGCTATGCAATGCTGGAAGCCCCAACCATCTACTGTGAAGTGATTGAGGAGATTTGGACAACTGCAGAGTTCAACTCCACAGATATGACTATTGCCTTCTCTCTCAAAGGTAAGGACTATTGCATTAATTGTGATGATTTACAATCTTGCTTTAAGTTGCCTGAGAATAATGCCATGACACCACACACTGATAAAGATGTCTCTGCTATGCTAGATTCCATAGGCTATACTTTTGATTCTGCTAGTTTAGGTAGTATTAGAAGGAAAGGCCTTAGGAAAGAATGGAGTTTTCTTGGAGATGCCTTCATTAAGGTTTTCTCTGGGAAGATTAGCAATTTTGATGCTATCACTTCATCTCTTGTTAATATGCTCTATATGCTAGTTTCTGATAGGTACTTTAATTTTAGCAACTGTGTTATGCTAGAATTAGGTTCCAGATTAGGTAACAAAGCTAATAGACCACATAACATCTACTTTGCTAGATTCTTTATGTTATTGGCTAACCATGTTGCTGAAGGTTTGGTTATATCCAATGAGAATAATAAACTCAAATGCTGGGCACAAGAGAAAAGGGTCCTTGCAGACCTTTTGAGAATGAACCTCAACAGCCAGGTGCCATTGGTATACTTGCCAATCATGAATGCACCACAGGTAAGTGAGGTAAATGTTTCTATAACTCCTACTATTTCCAACCCCAATGTTTCTTTGCCTTCTAGTGTGGCTATGGAACCTGTGTCATTGTCCAAACAGGCTCCTACCAAAGCCACCAAATCTAAAATCTCCAAAGTCAAGTCAAAGAAACCTACCTCTGTTGTTTTTCAAAAGACAACAGTTGTAACAACTACCATAAACCCTGAAGGGAGTGAACAGGGTGTGAGTGGTGAGGGGAGGGGTGAACATCAAAAAGCCCCCCAGGATAAGGTGGGAGAGGTGAGTGGTACCCATTCCAGCCAAGCCACAGTCTCTCAAAAGACTGTAGTGGTTCAAAAGGAGTCCAGCACATCCCTAGTTGCATCCTCCCAAAAGGATATAACTATTGAAAATAGTCCCCATCCAGGGACACAGAACAAAAGAGGGAGGGATACTGAAGCTACACATTCACCAATTTAAGCCTTTTTAAGGAAGAAGAAGGCCAAAACCCTAGTTTCCACCCAAGGGGCACACACAGCACAGATACACCAACCAGTATCTGTGCCTTCTCAAAATCAGCTTGATGTGATTCCAGCAAATGTGGAATCACAGCCCCATTCTCTCAATATAGACACACACCATTCCTCAAACTCTCCTACACCCTCTCTGGATGTGGATATGATATTCACATCAATTCCTGATTCTCCCTCATTAAAACTCAGGGAGGAGCCCCACTCAAAACCTGGTGATCATCATCTTTTAGATGATTTATTGGTTCATCAGCCAATTCTTTCAGATGTAGTTGCAGAATCTGTGTCACCTCACTTAAAATCAATCTACACAGATTCAACAATTATATCACTTTCTATCTCTACATCATTTCCTTCTTCAACGGATATCTCTCATCCGTTGACAAGTGGTTGTTCTTCAACGGATAAGCTTAACAGCAGTTATCCGTTGATACCATCAGTTTCCACTTCAACGGATACTCCCTATCCGTTGATGGCCTCTACACACTTAACAGAAACAACTCCAACTGTAGAGGACATGGCAACTGTACAATCACTTTTAGGCTTGAGGGAAGGGAGTGATTTTTTGAGTGAGAGGCTGGGTTGCTCCCAGGCAAAAGGAGAGGTTGAGAGTCACCAAATGCATGCTATTTCTTCCAGCATGGAAAAAGTAAGTGAGAGGAGTGCCACCTTAGAAGGTGAAGGTGAGGGTGTGAGGGTGTGTGTGAGCCAGGGGGAGCCCCTGATGCAAGAAAAGAGAGAAATTGAGAGAAAGGCAGGTATAGAAGCTATAAGGTTGGATCCAGCCATTGCTAGTGAGTTAATGAAAGTGGATGATGCAGATAAGGGAAGACAATTTCAGCAACACTACAAAGCTGTCATTGATAACATTTCCTTGGATGCTGACACTTTTACTCACCCTGTTTCAGCCTATCAATTATTGGCTGCACAGGGCAATGTGGAGGCAGAACAGACACTACACATTGTACACACTTCAGAATCTCTTTTAAGAGACAAAGCTGCTGTCAACAGGCTGCCTTCTCAAGCTGGTGAGTCATCTGAAGAATTTGGAGTAAATTCTAATGATGATGACTCTAATTCTTTGAATGAAAGCATGAACTTAGGGGGAGTAGCAGGCCCAAGTTCTGTTCCTAGTCTTCCTGCATGGGCATGGACCAAACCATCAACACCAGGAGAGTTTGGTGTCACTTTGGTCAAACAAGTCATGACAATTCAGCAAGCCATTCAGGAGACTCAGGATGCTGGCACCAAGGCCATTCTTCAAGCTCATCTGGAATCTCTGCATCTCTTGCAGTTGCAGCATTACCAGCACAATCTAAGTGTGGATGAGCTCAAGCTGGACATTGCTGATCTGAAATCCTACAATGCTGAGAAATTGGATTCAGTTATACCCTATGGTACTATGCAAGATTTGTTGGGGAGACTAAGGAAGGCCTCTGATGCTGATAAGAGGTTGGCCAGATTGGAAGATAGGGTTCAAATAATTGAAGACTCAATGGTCACCATTCTTCAGAATCAACAAACTCAAACAAATCTCCTCATGCAGCTGGCACAAGCACAAGGCTTGACCCCTACCCTTGATGATAACAAAAAGGGGGAGAATAAAGGGGAAGGGGAAGGAGAGCCATCTACAACAGTTCAGATTTCTCAAGTGCTAGTTCCTGTCATCACAACTTCTCCACCAATTCAAGTCAAAGGAAAGCTAGATGGAATTGATCCAATCCAGATAGCAGCAGCTGAATTGCAAGTCAAAGAGCAAAGGAAGAAGATTGATGAAAAGATGCAACTAATATTTGGTTCTACAACTTCTCAATCACAATCTGTGAAGCATAGCACAAAAGTGGAATCAATTATTATGGAACTCAAGCCAGTAGGGAGGCATAAGGATGGAGAAACTTCTTCCAAAGATCTGCAACCTATGGTTCTCAAGCCCAACAATAGATCCAATAAGGACTCTACAAAGAATCCTCTAAAAGAGGTGGATTTTCTTCTTCCAAAAGCAGATGAGGACAAGCTTTTAGGAAGAAGTATTGCATATCTCAAAGAGACCATGGATGAGGCTGTAAGGAGAAACATGGCTATTATTTTTAGAGAGGGAAAGAGCATATGTGTGATGCAAGGACATCCCAAATTCTCAATAGCCAAGAAGGAAGAAACCAAAAGGTTGAAGGAAGAAGCCAAACAGCTAAAGGCTGACAAAAGAGCACAAGCAAAGCTTGAAAAATAGCTAAAGTCAAGTCAGGCTGAAGATCAGAAAGAAATTGAAGACAAAGGTGAAGATGAAGCTATGAGGGACATGGTTGGTACTGAGATGAAGGAAAGAAGTAAGGAAGAATGGCAGAAAGGGAAAAGAAAGAAGGTCAATGCAAAGAGAAAGAAGGTAGATAAGACTGAAGAAACCCAATCAATATCCAAACCACTACCCTTTATTCCTGAACCTATTGTACCTGACCCCTTCATGAACATTCATGGTGAAATAATCATTCCCAAGGAGGAACCAATTGATTGGGACACCATCAAATTGCCCACCTTCCTAACCTCTTCTCCACCATCAAAGAAGCAGAAAAGAAGAATCAAATCAACACCCTCTAAAGCCTCAATCAAATTCACACAGAAGCCTAAGTCCAAACCTCAAAACTCTAAAGATGATTATGTTCACATCTGTGACATAAAAGAATTTTCAGACATTGAACTCTATCTGGATGAGCTGGAGGATGTAAGGGGAATAGCTGCCTACAGACAGCTACCAGAAAGACTAGTGTTCAAATACAAAGGAGCTGGGGAAAGAACATGGCCTCTTCACAGAATTCTGAATGAAGGCTACACTACCTTGATTAGAGTCTACTCAGCCATACATAAGGATTCTGGCTTTACCAGAACTGCCAGGACTGAGATTCTCAACAAGATTGCCAACATAAGGAAAACTTGGAGGGAGCCCAATGCTTTGCCTAGAACTTTACTCATTCAAGAGAAAGGTATTACAATTCACAAATCACCTCATTAGTTGATGGAGTTCAGAGACAACAAAGGAGTCAGAAGATTTTTCAGAATTGAAGATCAGCTAAATATTGCCAGTAATGAAACTCTCAAGGATATGCAATCTAAGTTAGATATCAATGAAAAAGATGAAGCTGAATTCTACAGACAACTTCAACTTCAAATAGAGGAGAATGACAGGAGGCTAGGAAAGAAAACCAGGGATCAAAGGAAAAGAAAGTAATTTGCTCAGGCTAAAGGAGCACCCTTGGAAACAATGTACTTCTTCAATTTCATCTCAGCATATACACTTTTGCAGCACTTTTGAATTTCTGCTTTGTTACAGTTAATACATTTGTTAAGTGTTTTGTTATCATCAACCTAAACCCAAATTTATGCCTACAGTTCTAGTAGACATAAATAGGGGGAGATTGTTAGGAATATGTGTATTAGTTTGATGATAAGTTCAGCAAAATACTTAAGTAGAAATCTAGTGTTTGTAGCCTCAACGGATAAGACCATCTTGGCTATCCGTTGAAGGAGTAGCCTTACTTAGCAATAAGTTTGATATTGTAGCACATCTCACTCTCTGATTTCAAGCTGTAATTCTTAGATGTTGTTAGGAGATAATCAGTCATGTTGACTACTAATGGATGTACAAATAGGAGGGCTAATTGTAAATATTTCATGCCTTGTAATTTTGTATAAGTGAAGAAGTGTCAACGGATATTGAAGACCTTCAACGGATGAGAAACTAAGCTTCAACGGATGCCTCTAATGCTTCAACGGATGATATCCATCAACGGATAAGTGCTTCAACGGATAAAGCTTCAACTGCTAGAGCATCAACGGATAAAGCCATCAACGGATGAAAGCTTCAACGGATGCACTGCTAGAGCATCAACGAATAAAGCCATCAACGGATGAAAGCTTCAACGAATGCTCAGTCTCATAGCAGTTGATAGTGACAGTTAACAAAGCTGACAGAGGCACATGGATTGACAGAGATGTGGTAGCCTATTTCAGGAACAGCAGAAAAAGCAGCCGTTTTTAGTCTGGTTCATAATGGAAAGTCAACAGATAATTCCATATTACACTGGATAAAAATGGAACAGAAACTAGTGGAGAACTATTGTCATATTGTACTTTATCTTTGTCTTCACTTGTAAACTTGGTGTTATATAAACCAGGTAGTAGCTAGTAATTAGATGTGAATTTTCCCTGAGCTGTTTAGAAATATCAAGAGAGAAAATCATCTAGTTTGTACTAGGAAGCAGCTGTGATTTAATTTTGAATCACAGATTTTCTGAAATAACACATCTCTGGTGGAACAACAAATCCACCAAAAAAGTTTTTAAGTTCTTTGTGTTCATTTCATTTGTGTTTAAATATATATCTGTCTGCATCAGCTCCAAGCAATTCACACACATTTGATCACTCAAACACTTAGTCTTACAAATTTCTCAAAACTTGAAAAAGTTTTGAGATTTACATTCAACCCCCCCTTCTGTAAATCTCATTGTTAGTCCACTGGGAATAACAACTCTACTCCCGCAAATCCATATATCGGCATGTCGGTTGGGGTTAATTGGGAGTCATTATATCCCATCTTTAAACAAGTATCATGGAACAAGATATCCACTAAAGCACCATTATCCACAAGGACCCTCCTCACCAGGCTGTTTCTTATTATCGGGATTATGACCAGCGGGTCGTCATGGGGAAATTTCACACCCTCCAGATCAGATTTATCAAAAGACATTGTCACTCTTGTCCTAGCCCTCTTTGGGGCTTCCCCAACAATATGCATAACTTCTCGGGAATACGCTTTCCTGGAGTTCTTGGATAATTCAACAACAGTTGGTCCTCCAAAAATTATGTTTATCACAGGCCCTCGGGGTCGCGGTCCTCCGAAGATTGTATTTATCACAGGTCCCCTAGGTTGCGGATTTCACCCCTGATCGTCTTGGTCCCTATGACGATCTTCAAAGTTCCTGTTAGTGTATACTGAAAATATTTATTTGAAGTATGTACATTTATTTCTGGCCAGTTTATTTGAGAATCATTTGAATGTTTACATGTTGTCTAATATTATATATTGTGAACAATCTAGTATCAAATGGGATACAGAATATTAGATTGTTAAATACGGTTATATAATATAATAAGGTTCACAGCACATGTGGTGTTGGACAATCCACTGGTATGGCTGTAGTATTATTTAGATTAGTTTATATTGACTAATAAATAATATTAGTATACTTTGTGTATATTGAACATGATCAAATTTAGAATTGTTCCCTTAATACTGATTAAGAAGGAGAACTAAGATTCTATGTTATTATTAATGCTTAGGTTCTTAATGCGGAAATAGTAATTGACACGTGTATATTATTTACATTCTTTGATTTATATATGAAATAATTCTTTTGAATTATATCATTATATTTTGGGTGATGGAATTATATACATGGTGGATATTATTTATTGAAGGAATCCATGTCCTGATAATATTCGGGTTAATGATGTCCCCTTGAAAGCTCAAAAAGATTTAATTATGTGAAACCCTGCAGGTGGAATTTATTCTGGCATAATTAAATAAAGGTTGAGTCGATGATCAAGGATAAAAGATATTAATTAAATAAATTATCAGTAATTTATTTAATTAATGCACATATGATATTTTAAACATGGGGAATTTAATAAGCAAATAATATTGGAATCAAATTAATTAAATTACGGTATTAGGAAAGGTAGTGCAAATATTAATTCTTTAGTGGATTGAATTAATATTTAATTACATTGGGCTAGGCTCAAGATGTAATTAGAAGGCCCAACCTAATTATCCATGGTCCCTATTGTAGCCTATATATATTCTTATTCTCTTCTTGCTTGAAATTGTGTGAAAACATATTATAGCCACCAAGGAGCAAGAAGAGAGGATAACTTGAGAAGACGGAGGCCACACTTCGCTCAAGGGAATTTGGGAATACAAGAGCGTGGAATCAACCATTAACAAGGTAATCCTCTTTTCGTAATCTTTATCGTAAAACGTAGTAACACCCTAAATCCGTGGTTCCCAACAGTTCCTTCTTCCATTGTTACTCCTTTCCCCTCCACGTGGTTTAATAGTGGTTAATTTTTATTTTGGTTTCCACGTGGTTTAATCGTGGTTGTAATTTACACGAGGGTTGATCGTGTTAGAATAGATTTTACAAAATTAGTTTTGTATTAGATCTTTTTTTTTTTGTAATTGTTTCGGGTATTTTGTAATAGTTATGTGCGATCGGAAATCAATTCCGGTAGTTTTTTGTTCCGCTGTGCGATTACAAGGGGCTGCTGTTGATGTTTGGATCAAACAAAATCAAAACAAAACTCACAGAAAAGCAACAGGCGCGCGCCCGCTGCGGCCGCTGCAGCAGCGGGGACTGCTGGGGCTGCTGGGGCTGCTGGGGCTGCTGCGGCAGCTGGGGCTGCTGGGGCTGCTGCGGCAGCTGGGACTGCTGGGGCTGCTGGGGGCGTCGGGGCGCGCTTGGAGCAGATTTTTTTTTGAGAGCTGGATTTTTTTTTTCAAGGGCCATAATAGTGGAAAATTTATTTTAATTTTTTCCATTAAAATTTAATTATTGCTTTAATTTATTGATTATGTGTGTCGTTAATTATGTGTGTAATTCTTTTAAAATTGTATGTTTAACTTAATTAGGACGACATGGACATAAAATTTATTTATTGCTTTAATTAAATGTTATATGTTGCTAAAATTATGTGTGTATTTTAAATGCATGATTAGACATAATTATAACAACATAGGGCCCCATTTAATTTTAAAATTCCTCAATTTTAATAAAAAAAATTCTAAGTGGGAGAGGGAATTAATATGAAATTAAATCCCATGGTCTCCATTATTGGTTGTAGGTAATTTAACATAAAGACGAATATAAATTATATATACGTCATCCATCGTGGCATGTAATTTATGGTGTCTAGAATGTTATAGAAATTACTAGAACAAACTTCTTAAATTAATAAATTTTGAAAGGAATAAATACGGATTTTCTTTATTTCTAATTTGGGGCGATTTTGTCAAAAAGGGGTCATCGAACTTGTAAGACTGTGGGTTTTAAGCGAGACCGATGTGACTCCTCCACTACCTGGAAATCAAACCATTGATGAATATTGAATTGAAGTATTTTATTCAAGGCAAAATTACGAATATTGGAAGGTATACACGCTACCCATCGTGGCGTACCAAGTTCCATAAATTTCAAATAATTTAAGATTTGATGATGGTATACACTTAGCTATGAAAAATAATATAGTCCACCCCAACGTGGCATATTATTTAGTAATAGGACCGAAGTAACATTTAAACAAAATTAGGTGGTATACATGTCACACATCGTGGCGTACCAGAAGCTTATGGTATTTATATGTTAGTGTATTAAATTTTAATAATTGTTAGAGGAATCAATAGATCTTAATAATTAATGCACCCTTATTTATGTGATGTTTTTATGCATGATTCTCAGGATAAAATGGGTTTTAATCCACTATTCACCATACTTAAGGATAACAAACTTACCGAACCTAACTATATTGAATGGAAACGAAATTTGGACATTGTGTTGACTGCTGAGGAGTACAAGTTTTGCACTTATGAACCCAAGCCTAAACAGCCTGCTGTTGATGCTCCTGAAGATGAGAAAGAGTATTATAAATGGTGGATTAAGGCTGATGAAATGTCGCGATGTTATATTCTGGCAGCAATGTCGGGTGTTTTGCAGCATCAGCATCAGTCTATGGCCACTGCTTCGGATATGCTCTTTAATCTCAAGGAACTTTTTGGAGATCAGAATAGGGCTGCTAGGCAAGTAGCCATGAAGGCTTTAATGAACACTCAGATGGCTGAAGGCACACCTGTAAGGGATCATGTTCTCAAGATGATGTCTCATCTGAATGAGATAGAGATCCTTGGTGCTGAACTTGATGGGGAAACCCAGATTGACATTATCCTTATGAGCTTGTCCAAGAGTTTTGAGCATTTCCGCTTGAATTACAACATGAACAAGAGGCAATATAGTCTCGCGGAACTGCTGACAGAACTTCAGGCAGCTGAAGGATTATTTCGGCAGAGTGTTCAAGTGAATGTGGCTGAGAAAGGTTCTTCCTCTAAGCCGAAAGGTATTAAGAAGAAGAAAAAGGCTCAGACACAGAAAGTTGTGAAGGCAGTGGGAGTTTAGGGTGGTGTGAAAAAGCCTAAGGGAAAGTGCTTCAGATGCAAACAGTCAGGTCACTGGAAACAGGATTGTCCTCTTCCTAAGAAGACAAACAATACTGGTATGTCTCTTTCTCTAGTTACAGAAACATTTATAGCGGCTATATCTACGAGCACTTGGTGTGTAGATACAGGAGCCACTGATCATATTTGTAATTCTATGCAGGGGTTCCAACTATCCAGAATGCTTAGAGATGGTGAGATATACGTGTTCATGGGAGATGCTACGAAAGTAGCAGTAGTTGCAGTAGGAGTTATTCATTTATCTTTTGGTTCTAATAGGATTTTGGTTTTGAACAATTGCCTTTATGTACCTTTTTTTAGAAGGAATTTAATTTTGGTTTCTAAACTTGCTTTGGATGGTTATAATGTTTGTTTGGATCGTAATGTTTCTATTATGATGAATAAACGAATTATATGTTCTGGTACATTGCAAGATAATTTGTATATAATTAATCCTAGTCAACCTGCACTGCAACTGCAATTTAGGGAATTGAACAACACATCTTCTAACTCTACTAAAAGAAAGGAATCTTCTAGTTTGAACCAAACATATCTTTGGCACTTGAGATTATGTTATATTAACTTGAGGAGGATTCAAAGACTGGTAGTAGACGGGCCTTTAAGCTCATTGGCAGTGGAGCCATTTCCAGTTTGTGAATCCTGCTTGGAAGGTAAAATGACTAATAGGCCTTTCAAGGCAAAAGGGAATAGATCCAAACAACTGTTAGAATTGGTTCACTCTGATTTATGTGGACCCATGAATATCCAAGCAAGAGGTGGTTATGAATATTTCGTCACTTTCATTGATGATTATTCTAGATATGGGTACGTTTATTTGTTGCACCGTAAGTCTGAGTGCTTTGATAAGTTCAAAGAGTACAAAGCTAAAACGGAGAAGCGACTTAATAAAAGTATCAAGTCACTACGATCAGATCGTGGTGGCGAATACTTGCTTGGAGAATTTAGGGAATATTTATCAGAAAATGGGATAGAATCCCAATTAACTGCACCAGGCACACCCCAGTAGAACGGTGTAGCAGAGAGAAGGAACCGGACTCTTTTAGAGAGTGTTAGATCGATGATGAGTTATTCGGATTTACCCAAGTCGTTTTGGGGACATGCCTTAGAGATAACAACTTATCTTCTGAACTTAGTACCTTCTAAGTCGGTTCCTAAAACCCCCTTAGAATTGTGGACCGGGGATAAACCGAGTCTAAGACATATTCGAATATGGGGGTGTCCAGCACATGTGCTGAACAAGAACGCGACTAAGTTAGAATCTCGTACAGAAGTAAGGTTGTTTGTAGGCTACCCCATGGGAACGAAAGGATATTTATTTTATAGTCCAAAGAATCGGGATGTCATTGTTAGCACCAATGCAAGATTCTTGGAGGAGGACTATATAATGAATCACAAACCCATGAGTAGTGTCATTTTAGAGGAACTAGTTGGAGGGACAAATAATACCCATGAAGCTGTAGTACAAGTAGAACAACCATAACATAATGTACAACCTGTCACTAATACCGCACCAGTGCCTCGTCGTAGTGGGAGGGTTGTTCAACAGCCTGATAGAATCATGTTTTTGGGAGAGTCTTCAGACTTGGTCCCTGGTGAACATGATGATGATCCCCATACATACGAAGAGGCAGTACAAGACAAAGATGCAGATCTTTGGCAAAAGGCGATGGAATCTGAGATAGAATCAATGTATTCTAATTAGGTCTGGGAGCTCGTGGAACCACCCAAAGGTATAAAACCTATTGGATGTAAGTGGATCTACAAGAAAAAGAGGGGATTAGATAAAAAGGTGAAAGCCTGGAAAGCAAGACTTATTGCGAAAGGGTATACTCAGAAAGAAGGTATCGATTATGAGGAAACCTTTTCACCGGTAGTCATGCTTAAGTCAATCCGTATTCTTTTATCTATAACAGCTCATCTCGATTATGAGATTTGGCAAATGGATGTCAAGACAGCTTTTCTTAATGGAAGTCTTGAAGAAACCATCTATATGCAGCAACCAAAAGGATTCATTAAGGAAGGCCAAGAGCATCTGGTATGTAAGCTTAAGAGGTCTATTTATGGACTTAAACAAGCTTCTAGAGACTGGAATATTCATTTTGATCAGGCAGTCCAGTCATATAGATTTGATCAAAGTCCAAGTGAATCGTGCGTGTATAAGAGAAGTGAAGGTAATGTAGTGGTTTTTCTAGTACTATATGTAGATGATATTTTACTCATTGGAAACAATGTTGAGATGTTGTCATCAGTAAAGGCATGGTTGTTCAAACAATTTGACAAGAAGGACTTAGGTGAAGCGGCATACATCCTTGGGATCAAAGTTATAAGGGATCACAAGAAAAGGATGTTGGCTTTATCTCAAGAGCCCTACATTGATGAAGTATTAGCTCGTTTTAACATGCAGAACTCCAAGAAAGGTTTTTTACCTTTTAAGCATGGAGTTGCTCTATCTAAGAAGCAGTGTCCTTCGACACCTAAGGATATAGAGAGCATGAAAGCAGTTCCTTATGCTTCAGCATGTGGAAGCTTAATGTATGATATGTTATGTATGAGGCCTGACATCTGCTTTGTTGTAGGCATGGTTAGTAGATATCAGTCGAACCCAGGTCAGGAACATTGGAGTGCAGTAAAAACTATACTCAAGTACCTGAGAAGGACTAAGGAGTATATGTTAATTTACAAGGCCTCAGATCTATTTCCTTTGGGATATACTGATTCAGATTTCCAATCAGATAGGGATAAGAGGAAATCAACCTCGGGATATGTTTTTACTTTGGGAGGTGGAGCCGTTATATGGAGGAGTGTAAAGCAGAAATGCATTGCAGACTCCACCATGGAGGCCGAGTACGTGGCGGCCTCTGAGGCTGCCAAGGAGGCTATATGGTTCAGGAACTTCCTTTTGGACTTAGATGTGGTACCTAATTTGCCTAGGAGCTTGACGGTGTATTGTGATAACACTGGTGCTGTGACAAATTCAAAGGAACCGCGAGACCACAAAGCAGCTAAACATATTGAACGTAAGTATCATCTCATACGAGGAATCGTAAAGTGAGGGGATATAGTTGTGGCTCACATATCATCAGAAGACAACCGAGCAGATCCTTTCACAAAGAGCTTACCAACCAAGGTTTTTGACAAGCATGTGGAAGCGATATGAGTCAGATGGATGGCCACATAGATTTTTATGTAATAGTGGATTAAATAAACACTGATGTACACATAGAATATTTTGAGTATAAGTGGGAGATTGTTAGTGTATACTAATATACACTAAGTCCCACACTTAAGTCCTGATATATCTTCTGACGCCTTAAGTTCCGATTTAAGTAAGTTCTGATTCCCGGTAAGTCCTGATATTAAGTTTTGAAACTAAACATAACAGATTAGACATGACATCACAAATATATCTAACATTATCATAACTTGTCTTTCCAAAGTTTGAAACAATTTTAACTTAAGAATACATATCCTGGTTTTTCAAAACCTTTTATAAAATGGGTTCAACCCTTAATAGCCATGAACGTAAATCTTACTAATACTGGTATATAAAATCCTAAGTAAGCAAAGCTTTAAGGTGTTTTTGAACCTTGTTACTACTATACTAAGTACAAGCTATAGGTAGTAAACATTCAGGTTTTGAGCATGCCAAGTCTGAGGTACTTCCTCCCCATCCATAGTCTCCAACTTATTAAATCCTCTTCCTTGAACGCTCTTAACCATGTACGGTCCTTCCCAGTTTGGGGCGTGTTTTCCTTTCGGCCCTACTCCTGATGCTTCCACCTTCCTGGGGACCAAATCTCCTTGCTTGAAGAATGTCTCTTTCACCCTTAGGTTGTAGTAAAAAGAGGCTTTTTCTGATATTCCATAATCTTTGCGTGTGCCCCATCTCGTACTTCATTTATTAAATCCAAGGCCAATCTTTTCCCCTCCTCATTTTCCTCAGCATCGAAAACTTGGATCCTTGGGGAGGAATATGATATTTCCACTGGAATGACTGCTTCTGCTCCATATGCTAACATAAAAAGTATTGCTCCGGTAGTGACTCTACTGTTACTGTATACTGAAAATATTTATTTGAAGTATGTACATTTATTTCTGGCCAGTTTATTTGAGAATCATTTGAATGTTTACATGTTGTCTAATATTATATATTGTGAACAATCTAGTATCAAATGGGATACAGAATATTAGATTGTTAAATATGGTTATATAATATAATAAGGTTCACAGCACAGGTGGTGTTGGACAATCCACTGGTATGGCTGTAGTATTATTTAGATTAGTTTATATTGACTAATAAATAATACTAGTATACTTTGTGTATATTGAACATGATCAAATTTAGAATTGTTCCCTTAATACTGATTAAGAAGGAGAACTAAGATTCTATGTTATTATTAATGCTTAGGTTCTTAATCCGAAAATAGTAATTGACACGTGTATATTATTTACATGCTTTGATTTATATATGAAATAATTCTTTTGAATTATATCATTATATTTTGGGTGATGGAATTATATACATGGTGGATATTATTTATTGAAGGAATCCATGTCCTGATAATATTCGGGTTAATGATGTCCCCTTGAAAGCTCAAAAAGATTTAATTATATGAAACCCTGCAGGTGAAATTTATTCTGGCATAATTAAATAAAGGTTGAGTGGATGATCAAGGATAAAAGATATTAATTAAATAAATTATCAGTAATTTATTTAATTAATGGACATATGATATTTTAAACATGGGAAATTTAATAAGAAAATAATATTGGAACCGAATTAATTAAATTACGGTATTAGGAAAGGTAGTGCAAATATTAATTCTTTAGTGGATTGAATTAATATTTAATTACATTGGGCTAGGCTCAAGATGTAATTAGAAGGCCCAACCTAATTATCCATGGTCCCTATTGTAGCCTATATATATTCTTATTCTCTTCTTGCTTGGAATTGTGTGAAAACATATTGTAGCCACCAAGGAGCAAGAAGAGAGGATAACTTGAGAAGACGGAGGCCACACTTCGCTCAAGGGAATTTGGGAATACAATAGAAGAGCGCGGAATCAACCATTAACAAGGTAATCCTCTTTTCGTAATCTTTATCGTAAAATGTAGTAACACCCTAAGTCCGTGGTTCCCAACAGTTCCTTCTTCCATTGTTACTCCTTTCCCCTCCTTCTCCAGTGTATTTTTTCAATCTCCCTTTTCTAATAAGGAACTCGATTTCATCTTTCAGTTTCCTACACTCATCGGTGTCATGACCAACATCCTTGTGAAATCTACAATACTTGCTCTTATCTAACTTGGAAGGATCAGCCTTCAAGGGCTTAGGCCAACGAATATCTCGATCTTTCTTGATCTCCATTAAAATCTGGCTTCTTGGAGCATTCAGCTTATCATACTCAGTGAACTTTTGTCCAGGTCCTCCCTTCTTCGGGGTTGAGTCATTGTTTTGCTCAGTTCTAGGATACTTGTCCTTTGCAATATATTCCAGATGATTTTTCCGCTTCTTGCCTCCAGCTGGCTCGTTACTTACCATTGTTTTCCTCATGCTCTCTTCCACCTTGATGTACTTCCTGGCTCTATCTTGGAGCTGCAACATGCTTTCAGGGGGGCGCTAGGCCAATGACATCTTGAAGAACTCATCCCTAGTTCCTTGTTGCAGTGCTATCATGGCTACCTTGTCATCAAGGTCCGGGACTTTTAAAGCTTCCTTCATGAAACAATTCAGGTAGTCTCTCAAGGTTCCATTCGCTCCCTACACAATGCTCATGAGGGATGCTGAACTTTTCTCATGCACTCTCCCGCTGACGAACTACTTAATAAAAGCCTGAATTAACTCTCTGAAGGACCCAATAGAGTTCGGGGCAAACGACTATACCATCTTTGAGTCATGCCCGACAGGGTTTGTGGAAAGGCCCGACACTTAATAGCGTCATTCATGGGCTGCAGCAACAGTGCATTAGAGAATGTCCAGACATGGTTGGCGGGATCTCCAGTGCCATCATAAACTTTGATAATGGGCATCTTGAACTTCCTTGAGATATGGGCATTCATTATCTCTTCAGTGAATGGTGGGGTAGGATCATTAGGATCTCCAAGGGGAAGAAGATTGTTTGGATCAGCCCTTGGGACAACAACCCTCCTTTGTGTCGGACCATATAGGTCTATGATTTGGAGGAGGATTTCTCCCCCTAGGTGGTAATGGGGGCCTGGGAGCCTGGTATGCTTCCAAGTCGCACTTCAGCCTTTGAATCTCAGCCTCATGAGCCCTGATTCTCTCCTGCACTTCCTGAGGATTCGTACCTCGGGTGCTCCTGGGACGTTGGTTACCATCAGGCATCGGCTCTTTGCCAGCATGCCTTCTTCTTGGGGCCACATCATCATCCGAAGATTCGGAGTCTCTCTTAGTATAAGGACCAGAAAATTCTTGATCTTCAGGGGTAGGGGCCAAACCACGTATATATTGGGGAGTCTGCCCTTGTGCTTCACTGCTATTAGCATGCCCACTTCCTCCAACCTCGGGGTAAAGGGGCATCCCATAAAGGGGGTTAGTGGTCACAATAGTCGAATACTCATACCCAACGGGTCGAGAATTCACAGGTGTATGTAGCTGTTGAAGTTGGAAATTCGTCCCTTGAGTAGCCGAGGGAATCGTCCCTTGTGGCTGAGGTTCAGTTGCCCCTACCTGGGCTCCTCCTTGGGTGGCGGCATAGGTTGAATGTAGAGGTATCTCCGCCATTGACGAAATCGTTTGGGTCATCCCTACTGGTGTTCCTCCAGGGGCGCTGTTTCCACTCCGTGTCCTCGCCATGGTTGTTGTTATGCTTTCCCACAGACGGCGCCAAATGTTATGGATAAAAAACTAAGGTTATTATTTGCTGTATTTATTACTAAGGTTCGGGAGCTCAAGGCCTTTAATGGATGCTCTCGTGTTTCATAGCTTAACTCTGCCTTTACGAGATGCCTACGTATCTCTGTGAAGTAGAGAATCAAGCCAAAAAATGTAGTTCTGATTGAGGGGTAGATCCCTTTATATAGATGTTGAGAGTCCTTGAATTGGACTAGGGATAGGAGACTTGTTGATCAAGTCCTCAGACTTTAGATAGACTTAGAAGTCCTAAAATAAAGGAATCAGATTCCTTGTTGGTGTAGGTGCCCTTGGGGCTATCTTTTATAGATTTGTATCACTGATTGGACTCATTTAATGAGCTGTTAATCTTCCTTATTTATTAATTACGAAATTAATAAATAATCAGAGTTTCGGGCCTCGTTATTTGGGCTTCATTACTGAACCATACCAGGTCTAATTAATTCATCATTAATTATATTTCTAGGCTAATTTTAGGCCCATATCACCAGTATATCAGAAATCTTCCATGTGGATTCAAAGTACTGACAATTGTATATCTTTCCATTCTACAAGATCAATTGTACTTTTGCAGGAATCAACTTTCCAAAAGAGTTGTGAAATTTTTCTGGTAAAGCCTGCCACAAGCATAATAAGTATTGATAAATGACAAACTTAATATTAATAGAGAAAGAGGTACAAATCATAGTGTGGGAAAGTAAGTATTGCTTAATTAAAAGCTTACTATTACTCCAGTCTATTGCATCGCCAATACCGAATATAATGAATTTGCAACCAATCCCAGTTATTATATCTGCAAATGAATTGTTGGTATCCAAGTTCAGTCATAATGAATAATGAAATTTAAATTTATGTATCCTAAAACAAATACGTAAAAGCTTTGTAAAAATGTGCAATTACCTCTACAAGTTGAATGCGATTGGGAAACAACTCTTACAGACTTATAATCCACTTCAATTGCATCGGGATTTAGTGCACATACCATAAATTGTCCGAGACCCTCATGCATGAAAATCAGAATTGTAGCCGAATACCGTCTAACTTCTTTCAGGAACCTTGTAAGGTTAATAAAACTGTTTTCCTCCACTGAATACTTGACATGAATTTCACGACCACTTGGGAACCGAAGCCAGACATTTTTTGGTATCACACTTGCAAATGTTGTGGCCAACTTCTCTGGTAGTTTCTGTATAAATCAATTAAATTTTAAAAACCAATTATTTTGATCCATATTCGCAGCAACCTTAAAATTGCACCCAAAGTTAAGATATGAAATGTGTACAACATTAAATGAAAAACGTACCACTACATTTTGTGCATAGTTATCTGATTTAAGAATGACGATAAATCCTGGAAGCTTGGTTTGATTAATATCCACCTAATAATTACAGGAGAATAATACTTTTACATACATTTTTTAAAAGAACAAATAACTCTATTATATTAAACTGAATCGATATTATCACATACCATCTTATGTCTCTTCTTCAATCTCTGATTTTTTTTTGTAATATTTCCATCCTTTCTTACTAGCAATGAATTACAAAATTCCTGCAATGGATCGATGTCATTGTCTTCTTCCATTAACATACTTTCTCCTCTTTCGCCACCAACAAATTCATGTTCCACCTCCATATCTATAAAATTGTAATATAGAAACATCAGTACAATAATTATAACTTTAACCTTCATCAGATTTTGCCACATTGATATGTATCAAACCTTCATCAGAATCTAAATGAATCTGTAGAAACCAATCTCTTCCTATCATCTCTTTTCCTCTAATACACCTTTTTAAGTAATCAACCTCAAATCCATCTTCCTGAAAAATCCTAGCTGAAATGATATTGCTATCATCCATAGTAAATACAGGTGTATCTCTTTCGCGCAAATAAAATATCACTAGCACATATCCAAGGCAGTAAAAATATCCATTTGACGAGTTGTATGAAACGAAAGATTCATGCCCTCCAACCTGGATTTTCTCTATCGTCTGGAGCTTTTGACTGTATTTGTACCGCACCAAACTTGGTACAACCTTGGAAAGAAACAATAAATAATGTTATTTTTTTACGAATTACACATAAAAGCACAAACATGTACGAATGCACAAACATATAATTATATATGCTCTTCAATTTGATCACAACGGAAATTACTCACAAATCCTCCACATGCCAGAGTATTTTTAGATACAATTTTCAAGAATGATGTTTCCGCCAACAAGTTTTCTGCCCCAAAAAAATATTTGATGAGTTTCTACAGATGTACAATTTCCTTAATTCATAAATAATTTATTGGTAGAAATCAAAATATTTAACTTATGACAGTGCCTCTATCAAGATCTTTAGCATAAACTTCATGTTTATAGATGCAAACATTCACATTGTTCACATTATAAATATCATTATGCATTCTATACAAGAAAATATAATCTCCAACTTCAAGTCCTGTGTCTGATACAAAATCAGCCCATCCTTTCCCAAATTTACAATGTCCTTCAATCCTCTCTACCTCGCATTTCCATTCCTTAGTAGTAAACCTCAGACTGACCGAGTTCCCATTTTTCAAGTTTTTGTAGAAATTCTCTGTTCCTGGCTTCAGTGTCTAACATATATACAAATAATTGGACAATTAGACACCTTATACCAACTGATATGAAAGTATGAATTTTAGCTGATATGAAAATAATTCCAAAATCTATCATACCAGATCTATCGCATTTTTTTGCAAGTCTGTGCTATTTATGCAGATAAGGTAAGATTCACTTTTGTTCAAATTGCATCATAAACTAACCGAGCAATATATTTCTGAAACTCAATGTTTCCATACAGGACAACGAATTCATCCTGTTTCCATTCAGGTTTATTCTTCTTCCACTCATTTGGATGTATTGTCTGGTAGTTTATTTCAACTGCGGCTTTCTTATATATCTCCACATTAAAAACTCCGTCCCCATAATAATCAAAGAAAACAAAGTTATATATCTTAATGTCATAGTACTCCATGAAACGAGCAAGACCACATATTTTACCAACTTCTGAATCATATCGAGCATGCCATATATGTGTTTTACAGTATATCTTCAAGTGATCTGGAATTCTTCTACCATAAAATCTTTAAAATTCGGTGGCACTATCTGATGAAGTACCATTAAATCAGAATTTCAGAAGATTATAAAGAGATTAAAACTATATAAATGAACGCTGTAAAATCTACACTTATAATTTGCCCGAAATCAGAAACTTCCACATTTGCTGCCAGAAAGCTACATATACTATCTTCATTGTCTGTATAATTAGTATTATGTTAATGTACCTAAATAAAATAGTATACTGACTAAAGGTTAAATTCTTACCTAAATCTGCTATATTCTTCATTGTAGAATCTGATGCTCTCTTCATCTGTAATTACATAATAAATTTATTCCAATAAATATAAATCATGAAATTTACTTAAAATCGAGATGGATGAGATACAGAGCAGAAATTTCACAAGAACACTACATGCATAAGATACAAAAATATTATATTACATGAATCGAAATAAAACATGTTCTTAAATTATATACAGCATTAATATATTAATTTAAGATATATATACATAAAACTCTATGAATCAAGCAATATAACTGTATACCAATAACTGATTCATAGCTCCATTCTATGTATATATATATATATATATACTGTATGTAAGCAATATAACTATAAAATCAAAATTGATTCATACCTCCATTGCAGACAACGAGTTGATTGTACCAAGAATGCTCTTGCCTTCTTTGTGAAAGGAAGTTAGACTTCTTGCTTAATGGAAGTTGAGAATCCCAAATTAACGACAGTTTGTGTTATCTGGGTTTTTTTAAGACAGGTATGTTGTATTTTTTTGGGTTTATAAAATCTCAAAACGTTATTTGTGTTGTTTGGGCTTTTTTGTTTGCTTTTATTTTTCTTCTCTCTTTCTCCTTATATTAAAAGGCCCATTCTGTAAATTACATTAATATAATATATTTCTATATAAGGATGATTTTGTATTTTTTTATTTTTAAAACAATTCATGCAAAATATTGAACTATATATAGACTTTACTTTATGTCTTTTCAAATTATCAATTAAATTATACTATTAGTCGGTTTTACTGCACTAACTTTATCCACATTGTCTTCTCAAAACTTGAGAAAAAAATGTGTTATGACACAAGAAGTAAGATATTCTTTCCAGATTGGTTAAATCTTGAGAACGAAAAAATCAAAATTAAATGTCAGTAATTGATGATTAAATAGAATGTATACTTTGAATTTCATACATAAACGAAATCTAAAAAAATTCGGTAAACTTAAAAGATAAAACTTTTCTAACTACCTAGGGTAGTACAAAGACAATCAGTTATATCTTGGTTGTAGCACTTTTTGTTATTGGTTATCTGTCTAGATACAATAAAACAGCATGATGGATGTAATTAATGCTCTACAAACTATAACGAGTCTTCCAATACAGTTTTAGCAATAGGTGTAAGGAGAACTGCTTTTGGAGATATTGTCATGATAAACATGATTTTATCTTCTTTTTTCACAAATATTTAAAAAATATTTTTGGTAAAGTTAGATTAAATCAAAATATATGTTGAAAAAAATGTAATTCCCAGAGAAGATACAAATAATTAGTATCTTCAAGATGATTTTTTTTACAAATAAATTTATATTACTATGTCATGTAATTAGCTGACAGTTCAGAAAAATAAGTTCAAATTTTCTGTTCTGTGAAATTTAAATTTGGAAATTGAATTGTGATGATGCCAAGATTTAATATTATTTTATTTTATTTTTGTTATGAAAATATTGATAAATATTAATATTACGGGAATAAGTAATTTGTAGAATAAATATTGAAAGATAAATATTGTGTGTAATTACTTTCTTCCATCTTTAGATTAATTTATTATATGATTATTTTTAGTTTATATTCTTCAATGATTTATACGATCTTTTATAAGCAAAACATGTTTTTAGGAATAAGTACATAAAATCAATATATTTATATTTTATTCCTCGAGACAAATAAAATTTATTAAACATAAAAGGAAGATGAAAATATAACAATCTTTTGTCCAAAACAACTGCAGATCATCATTGTTAATTAAGTCCTTACGCATTCCCTTTCTCTTAAACTCAAAAGTAACAGGTTAACTATATTTTCCAGCAAAGCTTTCTCAAATGGCTGATCCAACTATTTTTAATGTTTCACTAGAGTTGATCATACTTATTTTTTCTCACCTCATTTTCAAGACAGAAAGCTTCAGTTTGTTTGTGAAGCTTTTGTTGGTATGGGAGCGTAAACAACCAAAGAAACATATTAAGTATGTCCTTGAAGCTCTTGACTGGGATAAGCTATATGACTTTCATCAGCATCAGATGGAAGTTACACGTGACCAGTTCTACGGCTTCGTTTCTTATTGTGTTATACACGATGTTCATCAGGCAAGGTTTTTAAACTCATCTCTCAGACTGTTGCAGAGGAATAATATTGATTTTAATCTTTAGGTTTTATCAGTACTATCTTCTAAATATTTCCCATCCAGATTTGCTTACATTTTCTTTAAGGCATTATTTAGACCAGCTGAATTAGATAGTACTGCTGCTGAAATGTATATGATAGTCACCAATACTGACATGAGAGGAAGAGTGAAAGAGATTATTACTCCGCTCTCTGACATGTACGGTAACATTGCTGGAAATGATGTTCTGCTACCAGCAAACAAATTATGTCCAAATGCAAGGAGTGTTTAACCGTTTCACCTGGAAGATGGACCTCCGTTTGAGATAGACTTGTGGAATTCACTTTGCACTAGAGCTGTCCAAGGAAACTATCATGAAGAAGGTGACTTATGGACAAAGGGTTTGAAGATGGCGCATATTTGGAACTCAAAATGTCACAAATGCACTCTTCAACTAATGCTTTTCAAGATTTTACTTTATGCTATGAATTATTAAATTTAAGTAATGTATTTGTGTAAACTTCAATTGTTCTTATGTAACTGGAATTTAAATCCATGAATCTACATGCGCCATCTTCTATAACCTTATTTTGATTACAAGATTCTTGATGTGTTGGGCATTCATAGCCTATAGTTGGGTTTTGGAGTTAATACATCTTTCATAAATGTGTCAAATTATGACGATGTTATCAATGTCTGCATTGTTTAAAATTATAGGTTACAAAGTTTTATTTGGTTATTCCTGAAAGGTGTCTTAAAAAGGTACTTAATTGACATTTATCCTCAAAACTAACTTTAGAAGGTGCTTTCAATTAAGAAGCTCTCTTAATTTAGGTTGTAAAAGGTGAAGAAACAAATTCAGATTTGTAGTCATTTAGCATGGAATTAGACCTATGCCATACCCACTGTCTAACACATTTTCAGATGAACCGAATATAAGAGTTTCATTTGGTTTTAATTTTTCCCAATAATGTTTTTCAGTCGCATGACTATTTTTATTTATTTTCGTGTCTTGCAGGTGAATGTGTTTGACTCATGAAGAGGTTTACTAACTACTTCTAATTAACTTACCTCAATTGACATAGTGAAGCAGTATGGTGTTGGTAAGACAGTTACTTCCGAGTAAAAGGCGTGGTTAGAACTTAAACCGATGGTGCACATGGTAAACTAACAGCACTACAGTGTTGTTGTAACATATTGCATAGATTTTGAAACCACAGATCTGAACTATGAGCCGCGACATCAGTTATAATGTAAGTTCGTTTTGAACATTGCCATTATTTTGCTTGAATTCATTAATTTGATATTTATATATAGTTGTCTGAATTTACATATTTTCTGATCACAATTTACAATCACATAAACAACTGCATGTTCGAAATTTTGATAAATAAAGTTTGTGCTAAACTAATTATTTACTTTGTATTGAAGAAAGTTATTTAATTCCTGAAAAAGAAATTCAATCATAATTATAATTCATAAACTATTAAAACAGGTTTTGTTTTATTTCTAATAAAACAGCTAATTGATAAACTTTTAGTAGTACTAATAATAGATATTATTCTATTAAGCTTTTAATAGAAAAGTTTCAATGTAACTGTATATGTATATGAATTTACCTTAGCTTTCATCATAGTTGTTGAATTTTACATAATATAATCTTCTACAATATATAATTTTACATTGCCTATGAACAATGTATTTTAGAATTATTTTTCTAATGGAATATTAAACGTTCAATTGATTAGATCATGTGTTAAGAAAATACTATTATTTTTATAATATTTTCAACATAATAATTATCATTAGGGCACATAATTATGATGATTATTGTGATCTAAACTTTTCCAATAAATTTAGTTATTTTAAATCCCACAACTTTTTGGAATAGACAAATCTCCTCAACTCTTCTATCCTTTTTTTTAGATAAGTAAAACTCTTCAACTATTTGGAGCAGACACATCTATTGAATTCTTTTCTTTATATACTACATCTCATATAATCAAATTAAACCCATAAACAATTAACTTTTGTTTTATACATTTAGGTAGAATGGAACATGTTGAGCGTGTATGACAATTTCCTCTTAATGGTTGGGTGAAGATCAATGTCCATAGTGAGTATATCCAGAATGCTCCTGAAGGCGATAATAGAAATGGTATTAGTGTTGTTGTAAGAAATGCAGGAGGTCATCTTCTCAGACTTACTTATGGCACAATTCCAGGACTCACAAATTTGAATAGTGCATTATGGGCTATTTTATTAGGTATACGTCGTGCATTCCAGGATTCTTACGAATGGGTTATCATTGAAACCGACAATATACAAGCATACCGAGAATGCAAATATTACAAAGAAGAAGGGATTACACCACATTCTAGACAGACTTTTAGACTTATTCTTTTAAGGCTTAGTGATAAGAACATCCGTTATGAACTTAATTTGGTTTATCCTAATAGGAATGCAGTTGCACGTCGTTTGGCAACACTTGGAAGACAGGAATCTCATGACCTTCGAACATTTGATAGGCCTGTTGCAAATATACATAATTTCCTAAACATGGATTTAGGTATTGGGCTAGAGCAAGCAAGATTTTAGGACTTTGAAGTTAATGATCCCGAACCACCAATTGATGGTCAGGTTGTGTAAGTTTAAAATTCTTTCAATGTATGTGAATGTGATATATGTCTATCATGTAAGGAAGACTTATTTGTATATGGAATAAACTGCATTTTTATTTGTTGTTCAATGTATATATATGTTTTTAAACATCTACAGTAAACACAACATGACAGTAATCCAACATAAACAATCAATCATGTTTGTAATTATTGCATAAAAATGTTTATTACTATCCTCCAAGTAGAGGAAGTAGAATACATCATCACATCATATCGAATACAACATAATTTATATATTTTGAGCATAATCATCTAATAATATGCGAAGCTTTCCACTTTCTTCACTCAACATATCAGCACGAGCATTCAAAGTATTAAGATGTTATTTCCATCCATCACCAAACTTTTCAAATACACTTACCATTTCTTCCGTGTTCTGTTTGAATTTGTTCTCATGGCCATGTAGAGATGTGGACATATCACCTAGGAATCTGCGTGAATCCACTGTATAAGAATGTAGAATTTCAGTACTACTTTGTGATGACTCTCCACGTTTTTTCTTTGATCCATTTTTCAGAGTACTTTCTATTTCGCTGTGTAAGATTGAAACTGAGTCCATTAAATTTGTAATATAAAGAAATATAAATCATAAAAATAGATAAATATTTGAATATTACTTGAATTGTTCTTCAAGGCCAATAGAACGAGCAAACAATTCAGATTGCCTATTTTCCATTGTAGCATACATCTCTGAGTAGAAAATCTTTGTTTCTTCCATGTCATTATTGAATTCTGCGCACGCTATAGCCAAATTTTGCAACTCTTGCTCCGCGAAATTCTTTATGCCTGACCATCTCTTCCTCTTCTCACTTCTTGAAGTCATTTTGTAATCTGTAATATACATCTAAATTTTAAAAACACCCAAAGGTATATATATATATGAGTATTGCTGGTAGTTTTTGGTAGTTCTTTTCTGATAAATTTAACAGTTACCATGACCTGTAACAATCGAATAGTAGTTAACAATTTGAATTTTTTTCATGTTTTCAACTGTCATATTACTCTTAATTTTTGATGTGTCCTTAAGGAATGTGCTGATTAGGTCCTCATTATGAGAAGATACTTTTAAAAAGGTTTACAAAAAACCATTTTACATGTGTTGGTGCATGCTTTGCATATTCACATACTCATTCTTTTCCTCATGTTTGGAGATCGTCACTTCTACTGTAAGAAAATATAAATCAGGATCATTACATTGTTTTGGATTAATTATGCATCAGCCTATGAATGCAACGTTCTGATATCCCTGAAGTATATCCGCACTTAAATTCTGATATAAGTTCTGACGCCTTAAGTTCTGATAACTTCATGTCTTCAGTAAGTTTTGATTTCCAGTTAAGTTCTGATTTGTGATGTCATGTCTAATCTGATTTGTTTAATTTCAGAACTTATTATCAGAATATCAGAACTTAACTGGAAATCAGAAATTACTGAAGATAGGAAGTTATCAGAACTTAAGGAGTCAGAACTAATATCAGAACTTAAGTGCGGATACACTTCAGGGATGAAAAATGGCTGACTTACATGAGAGGATCTGGATTAAACAAAAGAAGATATGCTTGGAGAGTTGGACAGCTAAATGACTTATATCCATTAAACAAAAGAAGATGTTTATCTTGCTTACTCATGCATCAGCCTATGAATGCGGCTAAGTGTATGCATCAAAGTTTTTCAGAGTTAGGAATGTAATTAGCATGTGAATATGCATCCTATTATATACATCCTACTATTTTTGACAATTATCTATTATGGTTGGATCAATTTTATCTTGGAAATTAAATTTAAATACTATCCGCTTTAATCTTTAGTAGCATGACATCATGAATTGGAGTGGATGTTTTAACATTAATCACATTTTTGTACTTCTTGAACATGTATGTCAATACATTTTTCAAATTAGATAGAACATTAAGAGGGATGAATTTTCACTTTTTATGTAGTAATCATATATTCTCACAGAAAAATTTGATGCATTTGCAAAAAGAATATCCATATGTTGTAGTTTGATAATGTCCGTGATGTACTTACCGTTAAATTCAATTTTCTAACTTTATAGCTACTATGATTTACCTAAAAAATATATGTGCCAACTAAAGAAAATTTTAAAAAAGATGTAGCAATCTCTTGAGATCGAATTTCAACCGGAAATGATTTTCAAAAAAAAAAGTCTGTACATTACAGTATGCAAATCATTAAAAATATACAGAGGTTTATGAGAGCAAACCAAATTTATAGATAAGTATGAAAACGAAAAAGGTAGAGTTTACCATGTGCATATGAGTCATCAACTTGAAAATATATAAAAACTATATATTAGTTTGCTATTGATAATAAAACGGCACTCCCGTTTTAATATTAAGGATTTTGGTTCAAGGTTTCATCAACAGCCTGAAAACTTAAGTTGCATAAGAAAATACAAAATTACAATATAATTCAATGTAATTTAAAGCATAAGCACATGGAACACGTTCAAATTGATATAAAGTGTATTCCAACAGCATCACAATATCAAAATTCAGTCTCCAAACTACATTGATACTGTTCAGTAGCATGTTCAGATTCTAAGAAATATATGGAGGATAATTACTAATTGGGAGGATTGACTTTAATGTTAAAAGTTGGAACAACACTGTCTTGCTGTAATGTGAAGCGCAGATTGTCATCCTCTTTTAAGTCAAGATCTTTGACAAATTTGCTCCATCCACGCGAAAATCTGGCAACTGTCCCGTTTAGCACTATTTTTATGTCCCAAACTCCTTGGCCAGTTCTGAACTTCACCATGTCTCCGCTTTTCCACATTTGATCTCGGAATCTTATAGTTCTAGGAATGTGCTGCACAATAGTTGAATATGTTAGCATAATTTGATAAGTCTGTTCCTGAACATAATATAACAAGGTATTCGAAATAGTTATATTATACTCTTATATATTATTATTTACCGTTCCATGACATTTAGAGTTCAAGAGAATTCCAACCAATAATTTAGAAAACTGGAGATTCATTTCAACTTGCGCATCATGTGGATTGTTGTTTTCCATCAACTCCATATTCTGTATTCCAGCATTGTCCTGTGCGGGGTCATCATATCCTTCCACCTCCATCTCAGTTGACAGATCCACAATTTCAACATTTTGTTCTAAGTACGGATATAAGACAATGTTAAATTCAAGACCACTGCATATAAAAAAGGACCCTGCAAAGTAAATAAGGAAACAAAACATATGGCATACCAATTCCAGGAGGTGAATCTGTAACATTATCTTCAAAAAGAAAAAAATTGCCACTAGGCTTTCTCCTTCGATTACTTTCTGCTGTGGAATGTGTAATTTCCTTTCCTTCACACATAAAAATCCTTCCACAAAACTCACCATTCCCACCGAAACTAAATAATATCATATCATTCTCCACAAGACCAAAATACTTAATCAGTTGTTTTAGCCCATAAAGTATTCTTAATTTAGCATCGTATCTCACATCCCACAGAATCCCATTGATTATAATATGTTCAACACTAAGGAGATGCTTTTCAGTCTCTTGGCCTAAAAACCTTGGGATTGTCTATTACAATGTTAAAACATAAAAGAATTATTGATCATTTACTAATAACATACAAGAATATGGGTAAAAAACAATAGGTTACTCACAATATATCCAAGCTTCAAAGGAGCCTAAAAAAAATCTTATAAAACGATCTTCTTCCATTTCTATCCCTTGTTCGTTAATTATCAAATTTAAATTTATTACTAAATATATTTGAATCTTCTAGATATTAAAAAACTGATGTTTCAAATAAAGTGTTGCACCCTCATAGCAAAATCAAAAGAATTGTGAGATACCTTCTTTTTTCTCAGCTTCCACTTCTTTCTCATTAAAAATAAAAAGTAGAACAATATCTGGTAGCTCATGAACCATATTCATAGCTATTACATCACCTGCACAAATATCCAACTCCTTCAGAATTCCAGACCATCCTTTCCCAAACCAACACTTTTCTCCAACCCAATAGATGAGTACATCCCATTTTCTACAGCCATGCTTCAAACAGATCTTGGACAATCCTTTCCATTGCTTATACAAATTTTCCAAATGAGTAGGCAGTTCTTGTTCAATTAAGCACATTGAATATTAGATTCAAGATAAGTAAACCAAATGTTTATACATATGAGGTAAATAATAAATGTATAGATAGAGAGAGTTGTTACCATATTATCCAAGTCCTCCATACTTGAGTATTATCTGATCACCATCAAGGATTGTTCACAATCAAGTCTTACAGCATTGTAGTGAATACAAGCACGGTACCTCTCAGTAACATCATGATTATGACAATATATAAACTCATCCATAATCCAATTGTTATAGTTCTCTTTATTGAAGAAAAACATTGGCTCAACTGATGGATGTGTATTCGAAACAACCATATGGTTGAAACACTGGACAGTAAAGTTGCCATACCCATAATAATCAAAAACAACAAAATACATCTTTAAATCATAAAATCTCATAAATTCTTGAAGGCCGCAGATTTTTTTTCGATACTTATCATATTCCGCATTCCAAACAATTGTCTTGCACTTTAGGTGTAATTGGGAATGATGTTTACTCTTGAATTTATCAATAAAACTAGACGGAACCCTCTGCAATTTTGGATAGATAATGCAGTGAGGTACAATATAAATTCAACTTCTTAATAACATTCAAATACAATTAGTTAAAAACTTACAAATGCTCCATCCTCATCTTTCTCCACATTTGCAGAAACAAAACTGCCTAACGGTTTTCGTCCTCTACCTACATTTAACATTTATCAATCATGTATACCGAAGTTTTTAAATAAGCATCCAACAAGCAATGAAAAACATTGTCTGACATATTTACCCATATCCCAGTCAACATTCCATGAGTCGTGCTTTCTCTTAAGTTCCTGAACATTCAAATTTAAAACTCAATCCAAAACAGTTCATGAAGAAATTTTTCAAAAATTCGTGAATAATCTACTTTTGGAAATCTTATCAATCTGCTATACGGAAGTATAGGCATCCAGCGGTGAACTAATTATATCAATTTGAAATCATATCATTGTCTATATGACTCCGAATTAAAACATGCAATCAACATCAATACGAACCCCCGACAGTACTCTATCTCGCACGCGAACTACTAACGGACACAATACATACTAAACTCGGCTAAGTAAAGTTCAGTATCTGTTACTCTTATACATACAAATGGAGAATTACATATACTGAAAATTGATATTTTAATGAAAATTAAAGTCTTAAACAAACTATTAGCCATGAACTTTACAACCAATTGACAACAACTAAAATATGGATAGATGGAGATACTAACCTCCATAAATTGTTCATAATCTTCTGATTGAGAGAGTTGGTTTCCATGATTTGAAGTAGTAGCCATCGATTCTCCATCGGCAGAGCTCTGTTTTATGTTTTGTTTGTCGTTAACGGTATTGTACCTAAATCCAGCACTTTGTTAAAGATATGTTGGGTATGAATTACCTAACTTTATAAATTTAAATTCTTTTAAATTAAATATTACAATATACATACTATTGAAATTTTGTAAAGATTATTAAATTAAATTTTACGTTTTATCATTAAAATCATATCAGAACAAAATATATTTTAATTTTAATCCTTATATGCTTATAAATTAATAATTATCACATTTTATAAATTTAAAATTATCACGTTCTATGTTTTGTTTGCCGTTAACGGTATTGTGCCTAAATCCAACACTTTGTTAAAGATATGTTGGGTATGAATTACCTAATCTTAAAATATAAATCTAAATTCTTTTAAATTAAATATTATAATATACATGCTATTGAAACTTTGTAAAGATTATTAAGTTAAATTTTACGTTTTATCATTAAAATAATATAAGAACAAAATATATTTTAATTTGAATCTTTATATGCTTATAAATTAATAATTATCACATTTTATAAATTAATCAACACAAATTAAAAAACACATGTTGAGATTATTTTATTTTATTATTAATTAAATAAATTATTCTTAAATCATTTCCTTAATAAAATTATAATATACCTTAAAATTAATCTATATCATATGAAAAAACGTGAAACATGCGCTGATTTTATTACAAACAAAATTTAAAATTAGTTAATTATGTTTTAAAACAAAAATTATGACAACATAACATATATTTTTCTAACATACGTGAAAAAGTATATCCGCGTACATTTTTTTTCATTAACTGAAAAGTTACGTAAATATTTCTCTTTATATTATTTAATATTTTTTAAAGAATTAAATATATTTAGAACGCGTAGCGCGGGCAAAAATCCCTAGTTACTATTACAATACCAACAGTTAACCCACTTATTGAATATGTGTTATTTATATTTGTGAATGGCTCTGAATCAATAGTCAAAAATTGATAATCTCAAATTCATATAATCATTACAATTGAACCCTTTCTAGAGTGTGATCATCTCCGAATTGATAATTTTCAACAGTACCAAACAAACTCTACACAGATTCTATTAGACCAAGACAACATGTAAAATATTTGATTATTGGTAAACTAAAAAAAAATAGGAACAATCCTGCACTAAGGCGAATAAAATTTGCAAACACCAAAAACACGGGGATTGTGTAAACTAGAACAAAATAGAGCAGAAAAAACAGTTAGTAAAGCTGGCATGTTGGTGTTGGGGTTTCAAAAAGCTGAATCATGGTTGGTCTCCATCAAGTACCAAAATTATGATCCAATACTGTAATAACAACATGTGTTGAACCTTAAATTCGAGTTCAAAAATGGAAGCCCCTCCCAATATTATATTTGAATAAGAGAGGGTTATCGAATTTACATGTTTTTCAGGGCACTTAATGAATTTACATGTTTTTTCGCTTCTTCCGTCCCATTAAATTTTATTCTACACATTATTGTTTGGCACACTTTTCAATACTTTTTTAAAACATAATTTCATAATATTTTTTAAAGTTTTTTTGAATAAAAAATTTATGTTTAAACTTTTATTAAAACAAAGAAAAGAAACTTTAAAAAACCTTTAGTGGTACATTTCCTGAAAAGGAGAGTCGGATCGGCATGTGAGTTATACACGTATATGTAGTGAAATTTTAATGAAATCCCTAATCATACTTGCTTCGTGTCATTTTTACTGGCCCAGAATCAAAATTATAAATTCATCCATTCTAATAGAATCGTGAAACAAGTATATATAAATACAAAAATAGAATAATATTGTAATAATGTGAATTTGGTATTAAATCAAATAACTCTCAAAATATATTTTTCTTATAGACATATTTTATAACTTATTTTTAAAATTTTTATTTAAACTTTAAATTTTCATTCAGAAGAAAAATTAAAATAATTTATAAAACTACATCTTTCAGCAGTCTTAAAATATGTGTCAAATTATAATCAACCAAGATAAACGTCTTGGGGAACATATGAAGTACTATATATAAAGATATAAGCATATATCAAATCATTAAAATATTACAGACTACTCGTATATTTTAATAATGCTACAAAAAATTGACATAATACTAATACTCAAATCTGAACCTAATGTTAGTGGCCAAAAAAATATGAACCTAATATTAATGAGTAAAAGAAAAAAAATTATAATTGAATGGTAAGTTTGTAAAGAAACGATAAGTTGGGTAACGAAAAAATCCATTTTCCCTATTTATATCATTTTAATCTCTATATTTGTAGCACTTGAAAAGCTAATTTTCCACCTTGCACGGCTGACTGTTGTACTCCTACTGTTTTATTGGTAGTTATTACACTTAATTTAGAAAGGATGTCAATTATTTGTCCTTAAACAAGTTCGTTTAAGTAGAGCGAAAGTCAAAACCCATCATCTTCAACTAAGAATTTTTAGTGTTGAGAAAAAATTATTATGAAAAAGCTTCACTTTTCATGTGTTTCTAAGTTGTAAAAGTTTAGATCTTGAGTTGTGGTTGGATTGTTGTTGGAATGAAGTGAATTGGTGTCGTTAAATTTTGGAATCGTTAACGTATAGCCTTTGTAATGCTCATTTTTCTAAGAACTGTTTTTGTGCATACCGTTTGGACCCGAACACCCACTGCTATGAACTAACCATTTTCATGCTTAAATAGGTTATGATTTAAGCTTTGTTTTTATATGTGGATCGCTTTAATCGGATTTACGGTTTTGGAGAAACGACATTAAGTAAAGGCATTTTACGAATGAAACCCTACCCCTCAGTAACTTTGAAGACATGTTTAAGACCCCTAAAAGACTTATCGAAACATGAAACAATTATGTAAAGTTGCTTAGGCATCTATTAAAGTCCTCGCGAAGGATTCGCCTTAAATTGTTTAATGGTCAATTTTATAAAAATGTTGGAGTCGAGGGTACGCGAGCGACTAACGTAAACCTTTAAGTGTGAAGCGAACGTTAGGGTAATGCATAGTAAAGTCTAGTTTCTTAAGCGACAGAGGATTAATTACTGCTTATGTTATTTTTTATAGGTACCGAACCCACCCTAAACTCATTACCACTCCAGGACACCCATGCAAGTTTTCTACCTGTATTACTGTTGTTGTGATGATAATATATATATATATATATGTGCGTTGTCTTGAGATAATTGCATGAGTATTGTTAGCAAAATCTTGCGATATGTATATTCATGTAAGTTTTGGGAAGCATGTTGATACGATATATATATATATATATATATATGCATGCATGTTTTAAAATTATGATATTTAATTGTCAAATACAATTGCTTTAAAGTAGAGCTTACATAATACATGGCACGACAAACTCCCATAATGAGTTCATTCTATGCAACACTACCTAGAGCACTTCGATAAAAAGGCTACGGATGGGTGACTGATGAGTGTTGGCAGGGTCGAGTTTTCAAAATGATGTTTTCATCAAATGAAGTATCTCATAACTTCATCTATAAGATAAATTTTTGAAAACCGGTGATACTTTGAACAACAGTAGTTTCAAAGAGTTTTGTGGATAAGATATACGATTTTATTGAAGTATCTCGTAACTTAATCTTTTAAAACATATATCTAGTAAATTTTGCTTTATGCATGGCAAAGATTTTCATAAAAACGTTAAGGCCGGGTTAGAATATGAGATCATCTTATAACGATATTTTTATATTTTATATTTAATGGAACTCTGTGTATGTTATGCATCAAAGATGATTTTAGAGTTTATGAAAAGAAAAAAGTATATATTAAGTATTTTGCGACTTCTTTGCATTAAGATATTGAACTTGGTTCATAATAGTATGACCAATACTTTCCGAAATATTATGAGAATGCTCATATATTATTAATCAGTTATATGTTATTTTGTTGGGTTGTGTTGCTCACCCTTGCTTTATTCATTCATCACACAACAACAGCTAGACGAGATGGACATGACGAAGCTCCCAATTCACGAATGGATAGGAAACGTTCCGCAGTTTCCTGTAGGCATTGATGTTACTATGGATGAGGTAGGAACTACCAATAAGCTAAGCTTTCAACTTTTGATGTACCAGACTTATGTATATCTATGAATTTTTATAATGGCAAGGAACATGTAAATTTATTCGGAATCCTCTTTTGAGGTGTAATAACTTATAATGGATAATATGACTTGTATTATTTTCGGTTTCATCTCTGAGACTATAACATGTGGTGTGTACGTGTATATTGTGGGGTCAGTATACAGTAGTTAGTTGTTGATTCAAGATTAAGTATTGATTAATGGAAATGGAACCTGTGACAACCCGGATCCCTGACCCCGGATTTGGGGGTGTTTCAGAAATGGTACCAAATCTAAGCATTATAAACCTCAGAGATGATGCGATGTTAAAAATAATAAATTCAATAAGATAATAAGAACTCTTGCCAAGTTCATAGTCGGACTACCTAACGTAGTACTAACGGTTAAAACCCTTATGGGAACCCTTATGGATATCATGATAGTAACATAGTTCGTTATCATATAGGGTAGCAGGGCACCGAACCTTGATGTTCGTCAACCACAACACGATGTTGTTTTACTACATGTTGGAGATCAGATTGTGAATTCGATAGAGTACCCTAACGAGGCACCAGATAATGTTCATGTTGAGGATGTAGCGGTTGAGGATGTTGTACCCAAAGAGATTGTTGCTGAGGAGGATCCCGAGGAGGATCCTGACAAGAATGAAGAGATGACCGCTGCGGAATTTATGACTGTAGTCAGGGCGACTATCAGAGCTAGGATGGATTAAACCATTTCAACAATAATCCCGAGATACAAAATAAAGAGTACCATGACTAAAATTCCAATAAGACATAAACCAGACACCCGCGTGGAAACATACTCATTTTTTATTTTTTTTGGCATGGGTGGTACTAGAGGAGTTATCAAGGGCACAACCGATAGTGAGGGCAGATGGAGTGGGGTCTTTCATGGAACCCGTTATACCAGTATCAGACCCTCTCTAGGAGGTTCCACCAGTTCCCGTTCTCTCCCCTGTACAGAGCCCAGCACCTACTGAGGAGATGCCTTCTTTATACCCTGCACTATTGTCACCTGATATTATGCTCGGATATCCAGTTGGATCTCCCGGATCTGCACCACCTACACCCCATGAAATGCTAGATGCAACTAGACCTGACAAATCGGATAACCGAATCGGTTTTGGATCAAATTTATTTTGAATCGGTTCTACTTTAAGATTATGATATAACTGGAGGCCATTTAGATCAGATCGAATGTGATTCGATTCAGGTCTAATTCAGATTAAAAGCGGATGAAATTCGGATAAAAATCAAATAAAATTCGGTTCGGATATTTCGGATCATAACTTATTTATTTTGTTAGGCCCTTAATCAACTATAGAGGGGGGTGTTAAGTGGCATTTATGACACTTATTTATGCTCTAATAAGCTTTGAGTTGGTGTATTTGTACTCAAGTTATTTGTGTTTTAACGTGTTTTCGAGTGTTTTTGCATTTCAGGCTTCACTTCGTGAATCAGGTGAATTAGCATGGTTTTAATGCTAATATGGTGTTTAGGATGTGTTTGAGTAAAAGCTTGGAAGATTGGCTCGAAGCTGCAAGGAATAAATGAGAAGAAATAAAGTTTCTGGCAGAAGGTCGGTGCGCTCGCGCTGTTGAAGCGCGCGGCCGCACCATGAAGCAGGAAGTTGGCGCGCTCGCGTTGTTGAAGGGCGCGGCCGCGCTGGGTCGGGATAAACAAATCCTGATTCTTTTATAATTTGAATTGCTGGACTCCTGGGATGCATGGACTGCTATATAAATGTATCTTAGGGTGTTTTTAATAACAAGAAGTCAGAGACGGACCAGAGCGCAAGGAGAAGACGGCAAGAGACTTTTTGGCACAATTCAACGAAGGAGAAGACGATCTAGTTTATTCTTGTGAATCTTTGTTTGAGTTGTAATTTGGATGCTTGTTTCTTGTTTCGCTGAACCTATACTCTCGTTTGTACTTGTATTTATTTATTCGTATAAAGACTACATTTGCTATATCATGTTTTCATCGGAACCCACATTGATGATGAGTCCAATTATGGGCTAATCGTTATCGTGGGGTTCTAGCAGATTTATTTATGGATTTCTTTAGTTAAGTTATTGTATGCCTTAGTATGTAGTGATTCTATGATATCATAGTATTGGTTGTGCTTATTCGTCTTTTGAGCGTCGTGAACTTATAAGATAGCGTGTTAATTCTTAATGAAGCGAAAATGAATTTAAGGATTTAGAACTTGCCATGCTAGCATAGGTTCATATCATTGTTATGCATGGTTCGTAAGTAATTTTAACCATCTTACTTGCCCTATGTAATCAAGATAGATAATTTGTGCTTAAACCGTTATGTTGTCAAATTCTATAGACATATAAGGTCTCAATATAATTGGTGCCTATTCAGCTTCTATCTCTTTTATGGATGTCTGGTAGAATGGTACTCATGCAACAAAAGTTGGCGTTTATCAGTTTCGTGTTATCTGATTAGTGTCATCACTATTGCATGTTAAGGTTAAGAATAATAAGGCTATTAAATGAAGTATTTAATGAAGTTATAATTCCATATTTATCATATATATCAATTCAGTCAATCTTATTCTCGTACTTATAATTGTTAGTATAATTCTTAGTTATAAACAACCTCAATTTTTTATCATCTTAGCATTGGATAATAAACATACATTGGTGCTTAGGTGCATAAATTAGATAGTTAACCAATACAGTCTCTGTGGGAACGAACTAGAAAAGATTCTATACTACTTGCGAACTTGTATACTTGCATGTATTATTAGCGCGTGTTTAGTGACTAACAAGTTTTTGGCGCCGTTGTCGGAGACTGCAGTGTTAATTTATTTGTTTATGTGCTTTCCATCAGTGGTCGTTAAAGTTCATTGACTCGGACATTATTACTTATTTGTTCCTTGTCTGGTTTCAGGTACTCAGCGAGGGTGTATGCATGTGCGTTCGCGTACTCATAAGAGAACTCTGGATAAAGCCGAGGAAGAACTTGTGGTAGTTCATAGAGAAGTTTTTGAGGAGAAGAAGAGAAAATCGAAGAACCAGCATTAGTTGAGATCTGTGATCAACCAGAAATTCCGAAGGCTTTGATGTACTATTCTTATCCTAAGATTAATGACATTCAGTCAAGAATTATCAGACCAGCCATCAGGGCTAACACGTTTGAGATGAAGTCAAGCACAATTCAGATGATACAGAACTCAGTTCAATTTGGGGGTAATCTTACTGAAGACCCAAACATGCACATCAGGGATTTCATCGAGATTTGTGACACTTTCAAATTCAATGATGTGACTGAAGATGCTATTAATCTACGATTATTCCCATTCTCTTTGAGGGACAAAGCGAAGTGTTGTTTACATTCTCTACCAGCAGGGTCTATCACCACTTGGGAGGATCTTGCGTAAAAATTTCTCACTAAATTCTTTCAGATGGCGAAGACTGCTGCAATCAGGAATGCTCTTACTCAGTTTGCTCAGCAAACTGGAGAATCTCTGTGTGAGGCTTGGGATCGATATAAGGAGATGCTAAGGAAGTGCCCACACCATGGCATGCCTGATTGGATGATTATTAACTATTTCTATAATGGATTGGGTGCTACTTCTAGACCCATACTTGATGTAGCATCATGAGGAGCCTTGTGGGCTAAAAGCTACGATGAAGCTTATCAACTCATTGAACTGATGACAGCTAATAAGTACCAGAATCCTGTACAGAGACTTACTCAGGGAAAGGTAGCAGGAATTCTTGAGTTGGATGCAGCAACTGCTATCGCTGCCCAACTTAAGGCTTTAACGATGAAGTTAGACACTTTGGCTAATTATGGAGTTAATCAAATCACTAGTGTTTGTGAAATATGTGTTGGTGCCCATGAGACTGATCAGTGTGCTATTTCTAATGAATCAGCTCAATATGTGAGCAACTTTCAGCGATCACAGCAACCATTGCCAGCCACCTATCATCCCAAAAACCGCAATCAACCTAATTTTAGCTGGAGCAATGCTCAGAATGTGGTTCAACAGCCTTATCAGCCATATACAGCTAAGCAGTACAACCCCCTGGTTTTCAGCAACCGTAGTATGTGCCAAAGTAATAACTTCAGCTGCAACCAGCTAATGAAAAATCCGATAGAGGAGTTGAAGCTTCTGTGCAAGAGTCAAGTTGTTTCTATCAAGACCTTGGAAAATCAAATTGGGCAAATTGCCAATGCCTTACTAAATCATCAACCTGGTACATTTCCTAGTGACACTGAAGTGCCAGGAAAGAAGGAAGCTAAGGATCAGGTAAAGGCAATCACTTTGAGGTTTGGGAAGGTTGTGAATCCTGAACCAACTTAAGAGTCGGATGAAGAAGCTGTGGCTGAGAAAGAAGTAGAGCACCAGGATAAAGAAGTGGAACCAAGGAAGACTACTATTAAGCACAATCCGCCTGAGGGTAATACAGGGGAGAAACAGATCTATCCTCCATCGCCTTTTCCCAAGCGGCTACAAAAGAAAAAGCTGGACAAGCAATTTGAGAAGTTTTTGGAGGTGTTCAAGAAACTTCATACAACATACCTTTCGCTGAGGCTCTTGTGCAAATGCCCAGTAACGTAAAGTTTATAAAAGGTATTCTCTCTCAGAAAGTGAAGCTAGATGATTTAGAGACTGTCGCTCTCACGGAGGAATGCAGTGTTGTGCTGCAACAGAAGTTGCCTCCAAAGCTTAAGGATCCAGGAAGCTTCACTATTCCATGTACTATTGAAAAAATGTCTTTTGACAGATGCTTATGTGACTTGGGAGCTAGCACCAATCTGATGCCTTTGTCGATCTTCAAAAAGTTGGATTTACCTGATCCAAAGCCTACATATATGACTTTGCAGTTGGCCGATCATTCTATTACATACCCGCGAGGTATTATGGAGGATGTCTTGGTCAAGGTGGATAAACTCTTCTTCCCTGCTGATTTCATCATTCTTGATTTCGAGGAGGATAAGAAGATTCCCATAATCTTGGGGAGACCTTTCTTGGCGACTGGCCGAACCTTGATTGGTATGTAGAAGGGTGAGCTCAAAATGTGAGTGCTGGATCAGGATGTGACTTTCAATGTGTTCAATGCGATGAAATTTCCTACTGATAATGAGGAGTGCTTCAAAGCGGAGTTGGTCGATTCGATGGGCACATCGGAACTTGATCAATTGCTAAGGTCTGATGCCTTAGAAAAAGCCTTATTGGGGAATTTAGACAGTGAAGATGACGAAGGTGAAAAGCAATTGCAGTATTTGAATGCTTTTCCCTGAAAAAGGAAGATTGATATGCCTTTTGAATATCTTGGAAATGAGGAATTGGATAAAGCTCCTAAATGCCTCAAACTATCTATTGAAGAAGCTCCCACTCTTGAGTTTAAGCCTTTACCTAAGCATTTGAGGTATGCGTATTTAGGTGATGCATCTACTCTGCTTGTTATTACTGCATCTGACCTTTCAAGTAGTGAGGAGGACAAGCTCTCGAGGATTTTGAGAGATTTCAAATCGGCAATTGGATGGACTATAGCAGATATTAAGGGAATCAGCCCTTCTTACTATATGCATAAAATTCTGCTAGAGGAAGGTAGTAAGCCTACAGTCGAGCAGCAAAGAAGAAGGAAATTCTTAAGTGGCTAGATGCAGGGATCATCTACCCTATTTCCGATAGTTCTTGGGTAAGCCCGGTTCAATGTGTGCCAAAGAATGGTGGAATTACAGTGGTAGCAAATGAGAAGAATGAGCTTATCCCTACTAGAACAGTCATGGGGTGGAGAGTTTGCATGGACTATTGGAAGCTGAACAAAGCCATGAGGAAGGACCATTTTCAATTGCCTTTCATTGATCAGATGCTCGACAGGTTGGCTGGTCATGAGTATTACTGTCTTCTGGATGGTTATTCGGGTTATAATCAGATTTGTATCGCTCCAGAAGATCAGGAGAAGACTACCTTCACTTGTCCATTTGGTACTTTTGCCTTTAGATGAGTTTCTTTTGGTCTGTGTGGTGCACCAGCCACATTTCAGAGATGTATGATGACCATCTTTTCTGACATGATTGGCCAGAATGTGGAGGTGTTCATGGATGACTTCTCAGTCTTTGGTGATTCTTTTGATGAATGCTTGCAGAATCTGGGACACGTTCTCAAGAGGTGTGTTGAGACCAATCTGGTTCTCAATTGGGAGAAATGTCATTTTATGGTGCGTCAAGGCATTATTCTCGGGCACAAGGTTTCTAATAAGGGTCTAGAGGTTGACAAGTCTAAGGTGGGGGTCACTGAGAATCTTCCTCCACCTATTTTTGTAAAGGGGATTCGCAGTTTTCTTGGTCATGCGGGTTTCTACAGGCATTTTATCAAGGACTTCTCGAAAATTTCAAAACCTTTGTGCAGTCTGTTAGAGAAAGATGTTCCTTTTAAATTTGATGACGAGTGCCTTGTAGCTTTTGAGGCATTGAAGAAGAGTTTGATCACGGCACCTGTCATAACTGCACTTGACTGGAATGAACCTTTTGAAATGATGTGTGATGCAAGTGACTATGCAGTTGGAGCAGTTCTTGGGCAGAGAAAGAAATATATATTTCATGTAGTCTACTATGCTAGTAAGACTCTAAATGGTGCTCAACTGAATTACACTACTACGGAGAAAGAACTTTTGGCTATCGTCTATGGTTTTAAGAAATTTCAATCTTATCTACTTGGGACTAAGGTGACAATGTTCACTGATCATGCCGCCATTCGATATCTCGTCTCAAAGAAGGACTCGAAGCCTAGATTGATTCGATGGGTTCTTTTGCTCCAAGAATGTGAACTAGAGATCAAGGACAAAAAAGGAACTGAAAATCAAGTTATTGATCATATCTCGCGTTTAGAGAATTCTAATGCCACTTCGTTAGATAAGACATTGATAAATGTGTCTTTTCCCGACGAACAGCTATTTGGAGTGCAAGAAGAAGAACCGTTGTTTGCAAACATTGTGAACTATCTTGTGAGTAATATCATGCCTCCCGACTTTTTTTTCTGCTCAAAGGAAAAAGTTTTTTCATGAGATGAAGTGGTACATGTGGGATGAGCCGTTTCTTTTTCACCAAGGAGCTGACCAAATCATCAGGAGATGTATTCCTTACAGCGAAACGGGGGGGATCTTGTGAGATTGCCACTCAACGGCTTATGGAGGACATTATGGTGGAGAAAAGACAGCAGCTCGTGTTCTTCAAGCAGGTTTCTTTTGGCCAACATTGTTTAAAGATGCTCATCAGTTTGTTTTGAAATGTGATCGATGTCAACGAGTGGGTAATATGTCTAATAAGGATGAGATGCCTCTTAATGTGCTTCTCGAGGTTGAGGTCTTCGATGTTTGGGGAACTGACTTTATGGGGCCATTTGTATCGTCTTGTAATAATCAGTATATCTTGTTGGCAGTTGATTATGTGTCAAAATGGATTGAAGTTAAGGCGTTGCCAACAAATGATGCGGAAGTGGTGCTTAATTTTCTTCACAAGCAAATATTCACAAGGTTGGGAACTCCAAGAGTCATAATCAGTGATGAGGGGTCGCATTTTTGCAATCGCAAGTTCACTGCTATGATGAAAAGGTTTAATGTGAATTATCGCATTGCTACTGCTTATCATCCTCAGACAAATGGTCAAGCTGAGGTCTCTAACAGGGAGATTAAGCGAATTCTGGAGAAATTGGTTTGTCCATCAAGGAAGGATTGGTCGTTAAAGCTTGATGAAGCTGTTTGGGCGTATAGAACAGCATATAAGACTCCATTGGAAATGTCGCCGTTCAGTTAGTGTATGGTAAGGGGTGTCATTTGCCTGTGGAGCTCGAGCATAAAGCATATTGGGCTTTGAAGAAATTAAATCTGGACATGGATGCAGCTGGAAAGAAGATAATGCTTCAGTTGAATGAACTTGATGAGTTTCGACTTCAAGCTTATGAAAACAACAAAATGTATAAGGAGAAAGTCAAGAGGTGGCACGATCGGGGTCTAGTGATCAAGAAATTTGTGCCAGGGCAACAAGTTCTTTTATTTAACTCTCGTCTCTGTCTTTTTCCTGGGAAGTTGAAGTCAAGATGGTCAGGGCCCTTCATAATTAAAACTGTGTTTTCACCTGGAGCGGTGGAAATTTTTGAGAATGATCCGGGCCAAACATTCAAGGTAAATAGTCAACGGTTGAAGCATTATTATGGTGACACAGAAAACCGTGAGGTTGTTAGTGTCATTTTATTGTCCATTTGATCTCTAGATTCTACGTCGAGCTAATGACGTAAAAGAAGCGCTTCTTGGGAGATAACCCAAGGTTTTTGTAAATTAGCAAGTAGAGGAAGCACGAAGAAAAGAGAAAATCACAAAAAAGCAAAAAAATGGAAAAATACAGGTCTGACTACAGAAGCCTGGTGCGCCCCCGCTGTTACAGCGCGCGGCCGCACCGGTTTGGCAGAAGTAGCGCACGCCCGCGCCGTCCCAGCGCGCGCCTGCGCCGTGTCCCGACCCTGGAAAAATATAAAAGGCAGTTTTAAGGGGGAAAACGGGAATTTGGTCCCAAAATCAATTCCTAACCGATTTTTACTCCCCCAAATCTCATAATTCCCTCTCCTAATCAATTCCATTATTCCCATGATCCCAACAATCAATTCCCACTTCTATTCCTTATAGAATTCACACCTCTCCACCTATAAATATATGCACTTACATACAACTTCTCCACCACATCATAACTTCTCAAACACAAATTCTCTCTAAACACTTAAGCTCTTATTCTCTCTAATCAACTTCCATGGCACCCAAAAGACAAAGAACTCAAGTTGATAGCAACACCACCGACTCTTCAACTGCGAGTGGTGTAAGGCCCAGGTTTTCTACTCCCGAGGCTGAGGAGGAGTATACAAGGCTTCTCGCAAAGCCTATTGCTAAGGAGAGAGGGTTCTTGCCATCTGGTACTGATGGTAACCTTTTGGAGATGGGCTGGGTTCCTTTTTGCGAGGCACCAGCCAGTGGCTATGTGTGTGATTCGTGAATTCTATGCGACCTCCAAGGCTGAGAAGAATGGCTTCGCTGTGGTGCGAGGGAGGACGATGCAGTATAGTGCAGAAGCCATCAGGACCGTGATTGAGCAGCCTGCGAGGAAGGTGGGGCAGGATACTTGGAATGACAAGACTCTAGAGGACTTTGATCTGGATCTTATTGTTGCTACTCTGTGCCGGCCCGACACTTATTGGAAGATCAAGATGGGCATAGCTGCCGAGTATTCTGCATTTCCGGCATCCGGTATGAACAGGTTTGCTCGTGCATGTAAAACGCTTTTATATGTGCTAATATTATGCCATCTTCGCATGTGCATGAGGTTACGGTGGAGTGTGCACGTCTATTATGGGGCATTCTGCAGGGTGATTATGTGGATTTGGGGATGGTGATATACCAGAGGATTATGATGTTCTTAAGGGGAGCACTACGGGGTCTATCTGTATGTGTCAATGGTGACAAAGCTGTGTGTGGCAGTTGGTGTGCATTGGCCCGCACATGAGCAGTTACAGATTCTGAGTGCTCCGATCGATAGCACGACTTTGGCTATGATGCAGGAATGGGATGGAGGCAAGCCCGATCTGAGAGGGCTTGGTTATTCTTTTGACCACTTACCTAGTGGGAGGCCAGCTGCTGGTCAGGCGAGCAGGACTACATGGAGATCTCAGTTAGGAGATGAAGGAGGACCATTATAGCAGCAGCAGGAGGAAGAAGGAGCATACCTGGGAACTGGTTTGAGTTCGACGCAGTACAGGCATCTTGCTCGGAGGATGGATGCGATGTATGACATCCATAGTCGTTTTGCACATGATCTCACCCAGGCACTTGGGACTGCATTTAGATCCACTAGAGTTGACATTTAGTGGCCAAAATTTAGTGAGGGCTCTGTGTATCCGCCTCCTGACACTCCTGACACTCCACCCCTTGAGGGTGAGGATTCTGATTCGCGGTAGGTATGTCTGATTCCTTACTATTACTTTCACCGAGGACAGTGAATATTTTAAAGTTTGGGGGTAGTAGTTGAAGGAATAGCTTGTGTAAGTTTCATATAGTTTGCATGTTCATGATAGTTTAGTTCATATAGTTTGCATATTTTGCCATGTAGTTTTTTTTAATTTTTGGTAGTTTTTATGTTAGTTTGTTCATGTAGTTTCATGCATTTGCATTATAACATTATCCCTTAGATAATTTTTCTGATTGACTTGTGATATCGATGCTAGTGTAGTGATGTCGTATTTAGTGATGATGAGTCTTATTGGATTGATTTGTATGCTAGAGACACTTGTATTTCACCAAGTCTTATAGGTTGCTAGAGTGCTAAATCATGATCATGGTTTATTTGATTTGTCGAGGTTTAATCGCTTGTTTATATTTAGAATTTAGGGTATTCTCTTAATAATAAAAGACATAGATATTTAAAAATTGGAGAATTTGGATTTCATTGCTAGTTGTATGGCTAGGTGTCAAATGGCTAGTAGCCGGCTCATATTTATATGAGTAGTCTAGGGTTGAATGAGATGGAGCGAAACACACTCATTGAGAAATTGAAAAAAGAAAAAAAAGAAAAAAAAAGAATAAGTGTTATGTATAATTGATCACGAGTGGGCTCTTTAGTACTCGAGCTATTAAGTTCTTAGGGGACTTTGTGCCTAATGACCTAAGGCTTGTAAAGTCTGGGATCCGCTAACCTAACGCTCCCTACATGGGTACTATTGTATATGTCTTTTGTAATAACTTGAAATTTTGAGACCTTGTAAAACGTTTAATGAATAGTAACCCTGACGGACGGGAAAAACTTTTGAGCCCACACAATGCAGTACATGAGAAAATGAGTTTCGGAGTTGATATTACGATTATACGTACCAAATGAGTGTATGTAAATGCTATTAGTTTTCGAAGAAAACGAACTTTGAAAAACGACCGTATTTACGACTCATCGAGGATTATGGGAATCACAATATAATTCCAAGATTAAAACCCTACGGATTTATATTCAAGTATGATAATTCAAAATATAAGGAATAAATACGAAAGGAATTACGTCGCGAATCATTTACGAGTAAGTATTACGAAAATGTTTAAGCAACCGAGCGAACGCGTAAACGATAAAATAAACGTAATGCACTAACTAAACCATGGTAAGAAAGTAACCATGGTTAATTTATCAAATAGTAAGCTAACCATAGGATGATCAAGCAAGCTAGTCAAAATGGTGTGCTAAGGAAGCTAACATATGTAGTTAGCTTGTAACCTAGCAAGCTACTTGGATTTTGTCCCCAAGATTTGCAACAAGGAATAAACCTAGAATGCTATACTAGGAAGAATAAAAATCAAGGAAATATATCACCCCCATTTCCTAGAAGCAACCAAGAGAAGCAAGAATAAATACCCCCCACCTCTTCATTGCTTCCATTCGGCCTTAAAGAAAAAAAAGGAGAAATCCAAATTCAAATCTCAGAATCTAGCCATGGTAAAATCATCCCATTAATTCTCAAGCTTCCTAGAAATCAAACTAAGGTAAGAAAATTCTTTCATCTTTTTTTTATCAAGGTTTGATGGGTGAAATAAAATCAAGAAAGTCACTAGTGAATAGTATGAATAGTAACTCCTCTTTGATTTCTTGATTTCAATGGTGGTTTTAGGTTTCAAAAATCATACCAAGCACTTCCAAGCCTCCACCATCCTCAAGAACACATCTCAAGCTTTCAATAAAGGTAAAAATCTTTGGCCCAACTTTATTTAAGTTTCATTTTTAAGATCCATTTAGTATGTAGTTATAAACCTAGTTTTAGAAGTGGTAGTGATGAAATCTTGATGTTTAAGTTAAGTAGATTTAAGGTTAATTGTTGTGCCTCAAGAACATGATTTTCTTGAGAGGATTTTGAGTGTTTATGATGAAATGATGATTGTTGGTGGTTGTGTTAAGAGTTAGGGCGTAAACGAAACCCCGATCGTAAATGTAACTCCGTTAAAACCAACGAATCGTAACTTTAAGTTTCTACAGAAAGTCCCGAAGTTTTAAACTATATTTTCTTTCAAAATAACCCTTTATTATGATAGATAATGTTATAAGGATCGTTTAGGCACTTGAATCGCTTGATTCCGATTTACGGATCAAAAGTTATGGTCGTTTTACTAAAAGTGATTTACGCGACAAAAACTGCTACAAATTACGAACTTTGAAAATATAAAGGATCGACTTAAAGTGTTCATAAATCATGATATTTTTACAGATAGTAACATATTGAGTTTCCTAACTTCCATAAAAATTTCAAATGAAAATAATGATTTCTCAATTTTATAAAAATATCGGAGCCGAGCCGCTCGATTAGAAACCGTAGAATCCATAAGCGGAGCCGACGACGATAATGAGAATGAACCTAAGATACTTAAAAAAATAAAGTGACCATAATGTGAATAATGAATTAAAGGAATAATAAGGGTAGTATAAGTTGAAAGGTTGCATAATAAGTAGCACGTGAGTGCGAGTCGCCGTAAATTAGAACGTGACCTAACGAAATGAATTGTGTTTATGGTTATAGATTTCCGAGCGGAACCTAGAGCATCCTCCACCTCGAGATACCTAGGTGATAGGGATAAATAAATTATGATTGTGTAATTAAATACTGCATTAATTGTACAAGCTGTGGATTGCTAGGCCCAATAAAAAGATACACGATACTTAGACCAGAAAGGTTAAGCCTGATGGACCAGATCAGGCCTGATGGAATAAAAAAGGCCCAAAAGCCCTGATTATTAATTAATTTCGTAATTAATTAATAAGGGAAAAATCAGATGTTGAGAAGAGTCCCGATAAGGATATAAATCCTTAGAGATTAGCCTCAAGGGGACCTAAAAGGATAAGGTATCAGTTTCCTACTATCTAGGACTCCAAAGTCCATTCTAATTATGAGACTTGCCCACCAAGTCTCCTATACCAAGTCCAATTCAAGGGCTCCCAACATCTATATAAGGGGCCTCACCCCACAAATCAGAACTACGTTTTTTGGCTTAATTCTCTAATTCACAGAGATACGTAGGCATCTCGTAAAGGCAGATCGAGCCACGAAACACGAGAGCAGCCATTAAAGGCCTTGAGCTCCCGAATCTTAGTAATAAATACCGCAAATAATAACCTTAGTTTTTTATCCATAACATTTGGCGTCGTCTGTGGGACAGCACAACAACAACCATGGCGAGAACACGGAGAACAATTGGAGCTCTGGAGGAAGGAACACCATCAGGGACAACTCAGGTGATTTCGTCAACCGTGGAGGTTCCGCCCCATTCGACTTATGCATCTACTCAGGGGGATGCCCAGATAAGGGGAACTCAACCTCAGCCACAAGGGACAACTCCCTCGATTATTCAAGGTACGAATCCTCAAGTTCAACAAGTACATATACCTATGAATTCTCGACCCATCGGGTATGAATATTCAACTGTTGTTACTACTAACCCCCCTTATGGGATGCCCCTTCGCCCTGAGGTTGGAGGAAGCGGATATGTTGGGCGAGGCGAAGCACGAGGGCAGTCACCCCCCTATATACGAGGTTTGGGTCCTATTCCTGAGGATCGGGAATTTTCTGGTCCTTACACTGAGAGAGACTCCGAACCTTCGGATGATGAAGTGGCCCCGAGAAGGAGGCGTCCTGGAAAAGTGCCAATGGCCGATGGAAGGCAACGCCCCCAAAGCACCCCAGGGGCGAATCCCCAAGAAGTGCAGGAAAGGATCAGGGCTCATGAGGCTGAAATCCAAAGGCTGAGGCATGATTTGGAGGCTCACCAGGCCACCAGACCCCAGATACCTCCTAGGGGGAGAAATCCTCCTCCTGTCATAGACCTGGATGGTCCGGTAAGAAGAAGGGCTGCTGTCCCAAGAACTGATCCAAGCAATCTCCTTCCCCTTGGAGATCCTGATGATCCAACTCCACCCTTCACAGAAGAGATAATGAATGCCCATATCTCAAGGAAATTCAAGATGCCCACTATCAAAGCCTATGATGGCACGGGAGACCCCGCTAATCATGTTAGGACGTTCTCTAATGCACTGCTGCTGCAACCCGTGAATGATGCTATAAAGTGTCGGGCCTTCCCTCAAACCCTGTCGGGTATGGCTCAAAGATGGTACAGTCGCCTGCCCCCAAATTCTATTGGATCGTTCAGAGAATTAAGTCAGGCTTTTATTAAGCAATTCATCAGTGGAAGAGTCCATGAGAAAAGTTCAGCATCTCTTATGAGTCTTGTGCAGGGAGCTAAGGAATCCTTGAGAGATTACCTGAATCGTTTTACAAAGGAGGCTTTAAAAGTCCCAGACCTTGATGATAAGGTAGCCATGATAGCACTGCAACAAGGAACTAGGGATGAGTTTTTCAAGATGTCCTTGGCCAAACGTCCCCCTGAAAACATGTTGCAACTCCAAGAGAGGGCAGGGAAGTATATCAAGGTTGAAGAAAGCATGAGGAAGACCGTGGTAAGTAATGAGCCCACTGGAGGCAAGAAGCAAAAAACTGATCTGGAGTATATCGCTAAGGACAAATATCCTAGAACCGAACAAAACCCTGATTCAACCCCCAAGAAGGGAGGACCTGGGCAAAAGTTCACTGAATATGCTAAGCTGAGTGCTCCTAGAAGTCATATTTTGATGGAGATTGAGAAAGATAGAGATATTCGCTGGCCTAAGCCCTTGAAGGCTGATCCCGCCAAGCTAGATAAGAGCAAGTATTACAGGTTTCATAAGGATGTTGGCCATGACACCGATGAGTGTAGGCAATTGAAAGATGAAATTGAGTTTTTGATTCGAAAAGGAAGGTTGAACAAGTATACTGGAGATGGAGGGGACAGAAACAATAATGGAAGGAAGAACTTTGAAGATCGTAGGAGGGACCAAGATAATCAGGGGCGGAATCCCCAACCTAGAGGGCCGGTTATAAATGCAATTTTTGGAGGACCACGACGCCCTCGAGGACCTGTGATAAACACGATCTTTGGAGGTCCAACTGCTGCAGGATTGTCCAAAAATTCCAGAAAGGCATACACCAGGGAGGTTATGCATATTGTTGGCGAAGCCCCGAAGAGGGCCAGGACAGAAGTAACATTGGCTTTTGATGATTCCGACCTAGAGGGTGTGAAGTTTCCCCATGACGACCCGCTGGTCATAACACCGATAATAGGAAATAGCCCGGTTAAGAGGGTCCTTGTGGATAATGGTGCTTCTGTGGATATCTTGCTCCACGACACCTTTCTAAGAATGGGGTATAACGACTCCCAGTTGACACCAACTGACATGTCGATATATGGATTTGCTGGAGTAGAATGTCCTGTGGAAGGGATAATTAAATTGCCGACCACCATAGGTACGGAGCCAAGGCAAGCAACGCAGATGCTAGATTTCGTGGTGGTAAAGGCTAGTTCAACTTATAATGCTATCATGGGGAGAACAGGGATACATGCCTTCAAGGCAGTCCCCTCTTCCTACCATTCAGTCATGAGTTTCCCACCCGAAACGGGATTGGAGAAGAGAGAGGAGATCAAAAAATGGCTAGAAGCTGTTATGTGGCCTCTTTGAGGGCAGATGGAGTCGGGGGGCAGGTTCTTCCTATTGAAGATATGGATGTTCGAGAAAATGATGAGAATAGAGGAAGGCCAGCAGAAGAATTGGTTTCGGTTCCTTTGGACCCCGAGAATCCTGAGAGGATGACTTTCATTGGAGCCACATTAGAGGAGCCCCTTAGAGGGAAGTTAGTGAAATTTTTGCAAGAAAATAGTGATGTGTTTGCATGGTCAGCAGCTGATATGCCAGGCATAGACCCGGAGTTAATTACTCACAAGCTAAACGTGGATCCAAGCCGGAAGACAGTGAAACAAAAGAAAAGAAATTTTGCCCCGGAAAGACAAGAGGCTATAAAATAGGAAGTAGAAAAGCTCTTAGAGGCTGGTTTCATTGAGGAGATTCAATTTCCGGAGTGGTTAGCAAACCCTGTAATGGTGAAGAAGGCTAATGGAAAGTGGAGGATGTGTATAGACTTCACTGATCTGAATGATGCATGCCCCAAAGATTGTTTCCCGCTGCCTAGAATTGATACTTTGATTGATGCCACTGCTGGACATGAGATGCTGAGTTTCATGGATGGATTTAACGGATACAATCAGATCAAAATGCATAAGGATGACATTCCAAAGGTATCATTTATCACTGACTTTGGTGTTTATTATTATCTTGTTATGGCATTTGGTCTCAAGAATGCAGGAGCCACCTATCAGAGGTTGGTGAATAAAATTTTTAAGGATCTTATTGGAAAGACTATGGAAGTCTATGTTGATGACATGCTAGTCAAGAGTCTAGTAAAGACTGATCATATAACCCATTTGAGGGAAGCTTTTGAGGTCCTAAGGTACCACAAGATGATGTTGAATCCTACGAAGTGTGCTTTCAGAGTAGGATCTGGAAAATTCTTGGGATTGATGGTCTCAAAGAGGGGTATTGAGGCTAACCCCGATAAAATAAAGGCAATCCTGGATATGGAACCACAAAAAACTGTCAAGGATGTTCAGAAGCTCACAGGAAGGGTTGCGGCGCTAGGACGATTCATCTCCAAGTCTGGAGACAAGTGCTTGACATTCTTCAAATCACTAAAGAACATCAAAGACTTTGTATGGAGTGAGGAAAACCAGAAGGCATTTGAAGAATTAAAGAAGTATATGGCCCAGGCCCCGTTGTTGGCTAAGCCAGTTCTGAGTGAAGTTTTATTTTTGTACTTGGCTGTTTCAGAGAGCGCCTTGAGCGCGGTGTTGGTTAAGGAGGAATTGAAAGTCCAGAAACCCGTATACTATGTCAGCAAAATTTTGCATGGTGCTGAGTTGAATTATTCAGCTATTGAGAAATTCGCTTTAGCCTTGGTAATGGCTTCGAGAAAACTGTGTCCTTATTTTCAGGCTCACCAGATTGAGGTGCTAACAAATCAGCCCCTGAGAAATATCATTCACAGTCCGAAGGCAAGTGGGAGATTGATTAAGTGGGCAATAGAGCTGGGAGAGTTCGATCTCAAGTATAAGCCACGTACGGCAATAAAAGCCCAGGCACTAGCTGACTTCGTGGTGGAATGTACCATACCCAACCAAGAAGCCGGGGGGCAGGAAGATGCCATACCTCAAGACAAGGGAGTCGATGATGGGGGCAAAGAGAAGGATGATAAAGAATATTGGGTTCTCTATTTTGATGGGGCATCAAAAACGAACTCCAGTGGAGCAGGATTGGTTTTGCAAAGCCCTGATGGGTTCTTAATTGAGTATGCTATGAAGCTAGACTTTCCAACCATAAACAATGAGGCAGAGTATGAAGCCCTGATAGCTGGCCTTGGTCTAGCTGGGACACTTAGAGTCAAAAACTTAAAGGTCCATGGAGACTCGAAGCTGATTATATCCCAGGTAAAGGGAGAATTTGAGGCAAGGGATGATACGATGGCTAAGTATGTCCGCCTAGTAAGGGCTGTGATGACCCAATTTAATGAATGCCATGTTGAACACATTCCAAGGGAAGAAAATGTTAAGGCAGATGCGCTATCAAAGTTCGCTTCGTCTGAGATTGAAGAAAGTTCAGGAAGTGTGTACTTCCGTGTTTTGAAGACACGAAGCATAGATGTTAAGCAAGTGGCTCCCATAGGCTTGGGGATGTCATGGATTGATCCCATCAAGGCTCACATTCAGACCGGTTGGTTGCCAAGCGATGTAACTGAAGCACGGAAGTTAACTGTTCGGGCACTAAGGTACTCTTTGATAGATGGGATTCTTTACAAAAGATCTTTCGTGGTTCCCTACTTAAGGTGTCTCAGGCCCGACGAGGCACGCTTGGCTCTTGAGGAAGTGCATGAAGGTATTTGTGGGCAACACTTGGGGGGCAGGGCCTTGGCTCATAAGATAACCCGTTTAGGCTTCTATTGGCCAGAAATGATGGCTGATGCTAAAGAATATGTGAAGAAGTGTGATCGCTGTCAGAAGCATGCACCAGTTGTTAGACAACCCCCCGAGATGCTGACCCCTATCAACTCGCCTATTCCCTTTGCCATGTGGGGGATGGATATTCTAGGGCCTTTTCCTATGGCCATGACACAAAGGAAATTTCTGATTGTAGCCATTGATTATTTCACCAAGTGGATCGAAGCCAAACCCTTGGCCAAAATCACAACTAAGCAGGTTGCACAATTCCTATGGGAAAACATTATGTGCCGATATGGAATTCCCCGTATCCTTGTCATTGACAATGGAACACAATTCAACAATGAGGAATTCAAGAAGTATTGTGAAGAAAATGAAATTGAGTTACGATTCACCTCTGTGGCTCACCCGCAAGCCAATGGGCAAGCAGAGGTAGCAAATCGGATAATCCTGGATGGACTAAAGAAGAGGATCGAGAAGTCAAGAAATAATTGGGTGGATGAGATACTTCCAATATTATGGGCCTACAGGACTACCTGTAGAGTCAAGACAGGAGCAACTCCCTTCATGTTGGCATATGGGGCAGAAGCAGTAGTTCCAGTAGAGATATCACATTCCTCTCCAAGGATTCAGGCTTTCAATGCAGAAGAAAATGAGGAAGGGCAGAGGTTAGCCCTGGATTTAATCGATGAAGTGCGAGATAAAGCACATACAAAGATAGTAGAATATCAGAAAAAGGCTTCATTCTACTACAACCTAAGGGTTAAAGAGAGGTTTTTCAAACAAGGTGACCTAGTCTTGAGAAAAATAGAGGCTTCTGGTGTCGGACAGAAAGGAAAGCTTGCCCCGAATTGGGAAGGGTCGTACAGAGTCAAGAGCGTTCAGGGTAGAGGAACCTACAAGCTGGAAACTATGGAAGGTTTTGAAGTCCCGAGGACCTGGCACGCACAAAACCTGAAGGTTTACTACATGTAAGATAGGCGAAGTACGATTCTCACTTGTCATTGTGACAAGTAGGTTTAAAAGCACCTTGAAGCTTTGCTTGCGTAGGATTTTATATTCCAGTAGAATTTACATTGTCTAGTTATTGTTGATTAGGGTCGAACCCATGCTGTGTAAGGTTTTGGAAAACCAGACTTCATATTAAAGAGTTTGAAATTATTTCTATCTAAGGATGTTTAAAGTTCAAATGCGTATTAAAATTGTAAAGTTAAAACAGAAAGAGGCAAGAAAAGCAACATATGAAATATAACCCCGAAGGGTAACAAGTTTAGATATGAATAAAGTTCAGAAAGAAGATATACAAAAAGTTAGGCCTTGGAAGGCTGAGATTCCTCAGAACCACTATCCGAAGTCTCCTCGGAAGTCTCAGTCGTTCCTTCGGACGTCTCGGTTGTCCCCTCCGAAGTCCCTGTAGAAGTTCCCTCTGCAGGAGATGCTGGCTGTTGAGGCGCTGCTTTTGGAGGCTCTTCCACCCTGGCCTTCTTAGCGACAGGCTCAAACTCCTCTTCGGAAGAATCTTCCTCCTCTCCGTCCTTGATCATAACAGCAAGCTTCTCAGTAACACCTCCAAGCTCTGGAACCCGCACAGGGCAAGGAAAGGGGGACTGCTCAAGGACCTCTGGAAACTCATCCTGGATGGCCTCCACAGCAGCATCCCAACCCTCTTTATAGCTAACTGGGTGAAGAAGGGCATCATGCTCCACCATCAAGTCCTTGAATTCTTGGGTGTCCATCCAGCCATCAAAGGCTTTGTCCTTCTGCGCCTTCAGAATGACATTTTCGGCCCGGGCCGTCTCCAGGTCAGAAGTGGAAGAGGCCAGTTGAGCTTCAAGGGCCTCTATTTTTTGGTTGGCCTCCTCCAACTTCTTGTTGGCATCTTCCAGGCCAACCTTCCAAGCCTTAGCTTGGTGAATTGCCCCTTGGAAATGGGCGTTAGCCTGCAAGAGAAACAGCGAAAGTTTAGAAAAGAAACATGGAAAGATAAGTACGAAGGGCATAAGTAAAGGACGTACCGTCGCCAGAGCCTGGGCTCCAAATAGCTCATTCCCCTCTAAGTCCTGTTGAAGGACAAAATCTTGATAATCCACCGAGGAGATGGAATGCTTAGACCATTCCTTGGACAGTGCCGTGCTGCCCACAATTGAGTCCTTACCCCGGATCCCCCAAGCAGGTTGAAAATAGGCCCCTGGCCTCTGCTTGGTGCGCAGAACTTGGCTGGGGCCTTCCTCATCTGGCTCCGTTGCCTGAAGAAGGAACTCGGGGAAGCGGTCACCCAGTCGAGGGTCTTTAAAGATCCTCCCGGCTCTCTTCATCCTGGTTGTCTCCAGGTCCTTCGGCTTGGTAGCCTCCTCAATCTTCTCAGCCACTGCAACAAACAAAGTCAGTTGAAAACCAATGAAATAAAAGTGCAGGAAATAAAGGAGGTAAGAAAGGGAACTTACTTTTCTTATTAACGGGCGAAAGGCCGCGTTCTACCAGGACGGTCTCCTGGATAAGGTCCCAAGAATGGGAAGTACCGTTGTCTTGCGTAAGGAGGTTGAAACCTCTAGCCTCCTCCTCAGACAAAGTTATGTCATTTGGGCTCCCGTCCACGGCCAACCCAAAGGATGATCGAAATAGGGAGCCCCAATCTCCACCTTCCCAAATAACAAACAAAAAATCTTTCTTCCACCCCAAGTTGTTGTTAGGGATGGACTTCCCATTCACGATATGGGGGATAGTGGGACGCTGGTTGATAGAAACCCAACCCGGACTTTTATCAGGGCTATTTTTGAACTGAAAAATCTTTCTAAAGACAGCAACAGATGTGGGGACGTTGTGCTTGGCGCATTGCGACAGATAGCACAGAATCAACCTCCAGGAATTAGGGGGAAGTTGGCAAGGGCTGATGCCCACATCAGCCAGTAGCAAAGGAATGAATGGATGAAAAGGGAGTCTAATACCTGCCCTTAGAGTATCCCTATAGACGCATAGCGCGTCCTTCTTCCACTGACAGGCCCTGTCGGCCGTACCCGCAAGAACCAGCTTAAAAGGCTCCTTGATTTTGAAGCAGCTGCTCAACTTTTCCAGCTCCTTGGGATCCCGTAAAGCACTAATATGATCGTGCGCGTCCAGATGCGCATCAGACGGATACTCGTCCCCTCGAGTATTGATCATGTCGATTAAGGAAGTATACCTCGATCGAATAGGAAAATCGTTGGACTTTCTAGCCACGTTCATCTTGGCCAATCGAGTCATTCTTTTGTCAGCCATCTGAAAAAAGTAAGGGGCACGTAAATAGGCTATCTTAAAATGGCACACAATGGAAAAATAGACACGAAAAGAAAAGGGAGGAATCTTACCTGAAGAAGCGCTCCTGAAAAAGGCTTTGAGCTCCGACTTGCTGTTATTTCTCTGAGAATCTTAGCAGGAAGATAAAGAAGAAAACTAAGAAATGAGAAAGTGTGGAGTAATAGCCTTTCCTCATTCCTTTATATAAGAGGAAAAGGAAGTTGAAGGGACGAAAAGCCCATTGAGGACAAAAGCCCATAAGAAAAAGCCCAGAAAAAGGAATATTCTAGAATATTCCTAGGAATTCTAGAGCATTCTAAACAGGGTGTATTAAGCCCAGTAATATTGCCCAGAAATATTTGAAAAGCCCAATAAAGAGGCCCAGAAATATTTGAAAAGCCCAATAAAGAGGCCCAGTAATATTTGAAAAGCCCAATAGAAAAAGCCAGGCCCAAATCCAATTAGGATTTGGAAAATTCAATTTTAGCCCTAAAAAATGTAAGGACCAATGGAGAAGGCTAGAAAAAGACCAGAATTCAGGTCGAGATCCAGGTCGTGAATCCTGCCCGAAATCTTTCGAGCAGACACCCAAAAATAACGGGTAATAAAAACCAGAATTCAGGTCGAAATCCAGGTCGTGAATCCTACTCGAAAACTTTCGAGCAGGCACCCGAAAATAACGGCCAAAAAAGACCAGGATCCAGGTCGAAATCCAGGTCGTGATCCCTGCCCGAAATTTTTCGACTAGGCTCACGAAAACAACGGAAAAAATAGGATTAAATTGAAGTCGAAATTTCGACCAGGAATGAGGTCGAATTAGCCAAGCATCTTTCAGGAATAAAGAATAAAAACCCAGGTCGAATTTCGACTAGGATCCTGGTCGAAATCCAGGTCGTGGATCCTAGTCGAAATCCTTCGACCAGGAATCAAGAAAATCAAAGAATTTTCGACCAGGATTCAGGTCGAAATTTCGACTAGGATCCTGGTCGAAATCCTAGTCGATGGGTTCAAGATCAGAAGCTAAAAGTGGGGAATTGACGACCTAGATCCAGGTCGAAATTTCGACTAGGATCCTGGTCGAAATCCAGGTCGTGAATCCTAGTCAAAATCCTTCGACCAGGATGACAAGGCTGACCCCTATTTTCGACTAGGATCCAGGTCAAAATTTCGACTATGATCCTGGTCGAAAAAGGGCTGGAAATCTGAAAAATCCCAGAAAATTAGGGAAAAATCCCAAAAAATTAGGGAAAATCCCAGAAAATTAGGGAAAAATACCAGAAAATTAGGGAAAATCCCAGAAAATTAGGGAAAAATCCAGAAAATTAGGGAAAAATCCCGGAAATAAGGGAAAAATTCCTGGAAATTAAGATAATTCATGAATAAAAGGAAAATTCATTGTAAATGTGTAGGTCGCTCCACACTTTACGGAAAAACGAAACCCTGTAAGGGAATGAATAGACTTAACTTCTGCGAAACCTAATCAATGTTTCCTAGAAGTTGGGGGGCAAATGATAGGGATAAATAAATTATGATTGTGTAATTAAATACTGTATTAATTGTACAAGCTGTGGACTGCTAGGCCCAATAAAAAGATACACGATACTTAGACCAGAAAGGTTAAGCCTGATGGACCAGATCAGGCCTGATGGAATAAAAAAGGCCCAAAAGCCCTGATTATTAATTAATTTTGTAATTAATTAATAAGGAAAAAATCAGATGTTGAGAAGAGTCCCGATAAGGATATAAATCCTTAGAGATTAGACTCAAGGGGACCTAAAAGGATAAGGTATCAGTTTCCTACTATCTAGGACTCCAAAGTCCATTCTAATTATGAGACTTGCCCACCAAGTCTCCTATACCAAGTCCAATTCAAGGGCTCCCAACATCTATATACGGGGCCTCACCCCACAAATCAGAACTATATTTTTTGGCTTGATTCTCTAATTCACAGAGATACGTAGACATCTCGTAAAGGCAGATCGAGCCACGAAACACGAGAGCAGCCATTAAAGGCCCTGAGCTCCCGAATCTTAGTAATAAATATAGCAAATAATAACCTTAGTTTTTTATCCATAACACCAGGAAAGTTTACAAACCCAACTCCATTTTACTGTTGTGTCGTGAAAGGATTTTTTTACTATCATTCCATAAATACCATGCTTGCCGTGATACGTAGTTGTTGAATTTTTGCATAATGTAGCGATGTTGTACGATAAGTATATATTGTAAAATATTTAATTCCGCTTTAAGCGTGACGTATGATTAGAAGACCGAGAGTCGGTCGAGATTTTAAGATGAAAACTCGGGAATCATTCCGGTGATATTATAGGACGATTATAAGTCCATAGTAGTATATTTTAAAGGGACTCAACGTCCACTTATGACACATTAAAAATACCTTGAACTTTTATTAAAACGGTTTCTTAACGATCATATTCCCTCAACTATATTTTATTGTTAGAATAATAAATACTATGTACCTATTCTTTTATCATGAGAGTAGTATACCCCAAAAATTATTTATTTCAAACCTGATTAATCATTAAAGATTATTAACTACGTAGACATAAACTAGTTGAGGAAGATTATTTTAAATATTGTTTTAGAGAGTAAACTCATTCGAGGTTTATTTATTTATCGATTGTTATTTAATTAATTATTATTCATTAAAGGGTTTATTTATGATTTAAAAATCATAGGACCTGATTTAAAATACCTTCTAATTTTCGGAAAATCATTCGGATAATTTCAGATCGTCGAAAAATATTATTTCGATTTATTTTGAATATAGTTTCAAAGAGAAACTTCCCCCCCTTATTTAATTATCTGTTGACAACGGTCAACTCACATTCCTAGTACTTCCTCCGAAAACTTTCGAAAGTACATATATATATATGAAGTAAAGCTATGCCTATCAACAAGGAAAATGCTTGAGGGAACTTCGATGTGGTTCGAGTTCTCGAGATACGATAGGATTTCCTAAAGGACAAGGGATGGGTAGGATCCAAGTACTTCGTGTATTGGATAAACTATTGGTACCGTAGGAGATGGTACAATATGTACCTTAGGATCTGCGAAGTGTGTGTATACCCGAAATGGGACACGTAGTCCGGATGCGGCCAGGGTGATAACCAGGATACGAAGGTGTCATCCTTCTACTAGTAGAAAAGGTTACTTTTATCGCAGTATGACTGATCATCGTATGCGGTGGCTCCAACGAATGTCCTAATTCTTCCTATTGGAATTATGATGCAATACCGTAACCTAAGCCTAGGTGTGGGGATTACTATTAAGGTATTCGCATGATATTAAAATCCCCTAAAAGAATTGTTTTCATAAGAAGGTGTGTATCACCAAGGAAAACTATTTTCGAATAAAACATAATTATCATATATGATGTTTTACGTAAGTTATCATACAGTCATTTTCATACTGTACATTATTATGTTGGGCATTATAGATCACACTTGTTTTCTTAAAATTGACACAACACAACACTGAATCAAGATGCCTGCCATGAAACCACAGCTAGGAAATGGCCAGTTGTTCCGTAGATTGTTTGGTGTTGTACCACAGGTAGTCCGAATAAGCTGGATTAGTTTTCAGTTGTTTTTCGTTCAGCTTATTTATAAGTATGACTTATGTAAGGTAGTAAAGAAGAAACATACATTTGGCCGGAGGACTAGCCTTACTTAAAGGTTACTCCCCGGTAAGACTAAATCACTTTTGGGTTGTAATAATTATCACTTAATGGTTGAAATTACTCTAGTTATGAATGGTTCATATCCAAGACAATAACCTGTAAGTGTGTGTGTGATAAGTGTGGGGTCGTGAAGCTTGAGTATTTATATATTGTAGTGTGAGTTGTGTGGTTGTAATAGTTTAGATGGCATGGCCTCCGAGATTCCTAACCCCGGATTTTGGGGCGCCACAAAAATGGTATCAGAGCCTTAGGTTATCAAATCTTGGAAATGATAGGACATAAAATACGTAGATAAAGGAATAATAAAATAATCAATTAGAACTCAACTCGAGTTCATCGTCGGACTACACGGGTAGTCTTGACAGTTTTACCCTCAAGGGAATTCCGACTCTAAGTTAGTAACACCTTGCCTATTGTGTCAGGTACTAGTGGAGCCTAGGAGGGAGATTGACCCTGTTAATGATGTCATGGTTCCTGAGCGTGACCCTACTCCCGAGCCAGAAAGCCCACCCATTGATGATTTAGATGATGACCCTACTCAGGATGTTCTAGAGGAGGAGACTGACCTTCCTGTCCCCATAGCTAATGGCGTTGAGATGACTCAGGGAGTTGGCATAGGCTGGAGGGATGTAGAGATGTACCCCCACCCGACTATTCGCTCTCCTACACCACCCTCAGGGATTCAGAGCCCTATGCCCTATACTGATGATGATGAGGATGAGGGGATATGTTCATGGATCCATGAGGTTTATGATATATCCTCTAGCGACCCAGATTCACCTCTACCACCACCGGCGACCATACATGTAGCTGTACATGACTGGATAGTGGATCAGCTTAACGCTGAGATCACTGCGGCATCTGCTCGTATTGTGGAGTTACGCCAGGCACTGACAGATGAGAGAGCCACCCGACTAGGATACCCAGGGGATTTCAGAGCTGCTTCCCCGGCCATAGCCCGCGGAGAGATCGATGGGATCGAGCTCCGTACCAGGGTTCAGATGAGGATGACAGCGATTGGAGGATACATGCCGGTAGTTGATGCAGAGCTGATGTAGGCAGGAGCGATGAGGAGGGTGCGTGACCTCACGGGCAATGATAGTGACTGAGGGACTAGTGACTAGATATGGACCTTGAAGAAGGCTGGGTGACTTATCACCAATTATGATAGGATAACTAGTAGTAGATAGCGTTCTTAGCCCTTCAGGGTACACGACTTATGTATTTTCATTTCAGTATTCAGGACTAGTAGTAATGTATTGTAATCAGGCATGTATGAACTCAGCTAGTTGTTTTGTCCCCAAGATATAAGCGGGAGACCTTATGAAATATATCTAAGCAGTTATTAAGAAATTGACGTCCATATTATTGTACTTTATAAAAAAACATGTTAGATAATAAATGACATGCTTACATATGAATAAAATAATCCAACTGTTATAATTACAACTATGTTGACCAATTTTCATTATCAGAACAATGCCACCCGTAGAAGAGGAACCAGGGCACAGCCCGCAGAATCTGTTAACCAACAATGGAATGAACATGAGCCTGTAGTAAATAAAGACAGTGAAGAGGACTTAGACTATAATGAATACGATGAGGAAGAATATGTAGAAGGAGAGGCTGAGGATACCCATCAGGGAGGAAACCCCATGAATGAATTTATGGAACTGCTAAAAGCAAATCTGAACCAACAGCCTATTCCACCATAGCCACATATTGCCCAACAAACTGCAGCCACTGCCTTTAGGGCCTTCAAATCTCTCAAACCCCTAGAGTTTCTAGGATCGGCCGACCCCGTTGAAGCACGGGCCTGGCTCAAAGAGATAGAAAAGTCCTTCGAGATACTAGGTGTTGAGGAACGACACAAGACCATTTTCGCGTCTTACATGCTGAAGGGAGAAGCTAACTACTGGTGGGAGTCCAAACGAAACCTAGAGACCGATGATGTGATCCTATGGGATAGATTTACCCGACTGTTCTTAGACAAGTATTTCCCTAGGTTTATGGAGACCCAGAAGGAGATTAAGTTTCTGGAGTTGAAACATGATAAGATGACTGTAGCAGAATATGAAGCCAAATTTACTGAGTTATCGAGATTTGTGCCTGAATTTGTGAATACCGAAGAGAAGAAAGCGTGAAGGTTTCAGCTTGGTCTGAAACAATGGATCCAAAACTGAGTGACGGTGTTAGAGCTGACAGACTATGCCACCTTAGTGCAGAAAGCCTCGATTGTTGAAGCTGGCAGTGAGCAGAGTGTGAAGGAAAAGGAAAATAGGAAAAGGAAGATAGGAAGCCAAGGAATAGGAACCGAGAACAGGAGCCTTCCAAGCAGGTTCGTCAGGGGAGCGGTGTCCCAACCTGCGCGAGGCCCCGGATTCAGAAAGGCCCCAAGCGAGAGTGTTGACCAGGGTGGCGGACAATCTAGGTCAATATTTCATAGCCAACCCCGCGCCCCAATACCAGAGTGCTAGACCTGTAAGAGAAGACACCTTGAGATATGCAACCAGGCAAGAGCCCCTCTAAAATGTTACAGGTGCGACCAACCCGGACACCTTGCCAACAACTGTCCCCAATATAGCAAGACATGTTTCCAATGTGGGAAAGTATGACATATGAGGAATGATTGCCCGATAATGAAGCCCCCAGTCTCAGGTATGAGCAGAGCTGCATCCAACCGACCCCCAGCTGCTAGGACCTTCAACATGACTGTTCAGGATGCTGTCCGAAACACCGACATGATAGCAGGTACCCTTTTGTTAAATTCCAAACATGCAAATATCCTATTTGACTCTGGAGCAACCAAATCTTTTATATCTCAAGATTTTTCCAGAAAGTTAAAACTTAATGCCATACCCTTACGTGAGATATTACAAGTGGAAATAGCAAACAAAGAAATAATTCATGTAAATCAAGTACACCCTAAGTGCAAGTTGAAATTAGAAGGGAAGGTCTTCGAGGTTGACCTAATCCCATTCGCGTTAGGAGAATTTGATGTAATCTTAGGAATGGATTGGTTATCCAGTAACGGAGCGCAAATAGATTATGAACGGAAGAGAGTAAAGATAAGAGTGCAAAATGAAAAAGAAGTAGTGTTTAGAGGTCGACGACAAAACCAGAAATTCCTGACTATGCTACAAGCAAAAAGATTGTTAAGGAAGGGAAGCGAGGCCTATTTGGCTTATGTGGTAGATACCAAAAAGGAAGCCCCTAATATACAGGACATACCCGTAGTAAATGAATTCGAGGATGTATTTCCAGAGAACTTACCAGGGTTGCCACCTGACCGAGAAATAGAGTTCGCTATAGAATTAGCACCAGGAACGACACCAGTATCCAAGGCCCCATATAGACTAGCCCCAGTTGAGATGAAGGAACTAGCTTCTCAACTGTAAGAGTTATTAGATAACGGAATGATAAGACCCAGTGTGTCGCCATGGGGAGCGCCAGTACTGTTCGTAAAGAAAAAGGACGGCAGTATGAGATTATGCATAGACTATCGAGAGCTGAATAATCTGACTATTAAGAATAGGTACCCTCTCCCCAGAATTGATGACCTATTCGACCAACTCAAGGCAGCTGTACATTTTTCCAAAATAGATTTGAGAACAGGATACCACCAGTTGAAAATCAAACCGGAAGATATACCGAAGACCACTTTTCGCACTAGGTATGGACACTATGAGTTCTTAGTCATGTCGTTTGGGTTAACCAATGCACACACAGCCTTTATGGATTTGATGAACAGAGTGTTCAAAAAGTACCTGGATATATGTGTGATAGTTTTTATAGATGATATTCTGATCTACTCAAAGACAGAGCAAGAACATGCAGAACATTTGAGGATAGTCTTAGAAATCTTGAGGAATGAGAAATTATATGCCAAGTTCTCGAAATGCGAGTTTTGGTTGAGAAAAGTTCAGATTTTAGGACATGTGGTGAGTAGCAAAGGAGTTTTAGTTGACCCTGCCAAAATAGAGGCGGTATCTAATTGGGAAAGACCAACTACCCCAACAGAGGTTAGGCGTTTTGTGGGTTTAGCAGGATATTACCGAAGGTTCATGCAAGATTTTGCTAAGATAGCCGGTCCACTGACTAGACTTACCCGGAAGACAGAAAAGCTTGTATGGACAGAGAAATATGAGGAAAGTTTTCAAGAACTAAAAAGGAGGCTGGTGTTAGCACCAGTGCTCGCTTTTCCCGATGGAAAGGGAGAGTTTGTGATATACAGCGACACATAGCTTAAAGGATTAGGATGTGTACTGATGCAAAACGGCAAAGTTATAGCGTATGCCTCTCGACAATTGAAGGAATATGAGAGACGATACCCTACGCATGATCTAGAATTAGCAACCATAGTGTTTGCCCTAAAAATTTGGAGACACTACCTGTACGGTGAGAAATGTGTGATCTACACTGACCATAAAAGCCTCAAATATATTTTCACTCAGAAGGAACTGAACATGAGACAGAGGAGATGGTTAGAGTTGATAAAAGACTACGACTGTGAAATTTTGTATCACCCGTGTAAAGCCAATGTGGTGGCTGACGCTCTTAGTAGGAAGGAAAGACTCAAGATGATAATGACATCGGAGGAGTTAATTAAAGAATTTGAGAAGATGGAAATTGACGTGAGAATGACCGGTAAGGGAACGGAAGGATTATTTGAGATTAAGCTAGTTCCAGAGCTGACTGAAAAGATGCGAGTATGTCAGGAAAAGAAGATGAGTGAAGAAAGAGGAACATTGACCGGTGAAGAAGTGAGATGCGAGAAGGACGAGAAAAGGAATCATGAGGTATGCGTCCCGAATTTGGATTCCAAATGTGCAAGAGTTAAAGGATGAGCTGCTACACGAAGGGCACAGCTCTAGATATTCAATCCACCCAGGAAGTACGAAGATGTACCGTGACCTTAAGGAATATTATTGGTGGCCTAATATAAAAAAAGAAGTGGCAGAGTGAGTCAGCAAGTGCTTGACATTCCAGAGAGTGAAGGCTGAACATCAGCGACCTAGTGGACTGTTATGGCCCCTGAAAATTCCGGAATGGAAATGGGAGCATATAGCCATGGATCTTGTGACAGGCTTACCAAGAACAAAGACCAATCACGATGCCATATGGGTTGTCATAGATAGATTGACCAAGTCCGCACACTTTCTACCAATCAACGAAAGATACACCGTAGACAAGTTGGTGGATATTTACTTGAAGGAAATTGTAGTTAGACATGGCGTTCCGGTAGCCATAGTGTCAGATAGGGACCCAAGGTTTAATTCCCAATTTTGGAGAAGCTTCCAGGAATGCGTAGGCACCAGACTAAACATGAGTACCGCCTACCACCCCCAGACTGATGGACAAAGTGAAAGGACTATTCAGACCCTAGAAGATATGCTATGAGTGTGTGACATTGATTTCAAAGGAAATTGGGATGACCACTTACACCTGATCGAATTTGCTTACAACAATAGCTAGCACGCTAGCATAGGAATGCCCCCATATGAAGCTCTTTACGGAAGAAGATGTCGCTCTCCCCTATGTTGGGACGAAGTTGGAGAACACAAGATATTAGGACCAGAGTTAGTCCAGCAGACCAAGGAAATGGTAGGACTCATCAGGAAAAGACTGGTAGCAGCCCAGGACAGACAAAAGAAGTACGCCGACCAGACCAGGAATGATAGGGAATATGAAGTAGGAGATTCTGTGCTATTGAAGGTATCTCCGTGGAAAGGAGTGATGAGATTTGGGAAGAAAGGGAAGCTGAGTCCCAGATTCATAGGACCCTTTGAAATTTTGAGGAGAATAGGACCTCTAGCTTACGAGCTCGCCTTGCCTCTTATTTGCAACAAGTGCACAACATGTTCCACGTGTCCATGTTAAGGAAGTACCATGCAGATGCATGACATGTAATAGAATACGAGCAGGTAGATTTACAACCAAACCTGACCTACATCGAGCAGCCAGTAAGGATAATGGACCAAAAAGAACAAGTGCTGAGGAACAAGACTGTAAAGCTGGTTCGAAACTTATGGAGAAATCAAAATGTCGAAGAGTCAACTTGGAAACTTGAAGACGCAATGAGGAATAGATATCCCCACTTATTTTCTAATTGATTCCGGGACGGAACCCTTGTTAGAGGGGAAGACTGTAATAACTCAAAATTTTGAGACCTTGTAAAACGTTTAATGAATAGTAATCCTGACGGACGGGAAAAACTTTTGAGCCCACACTATGTAGTACATGAGAAAATGAGTTTCGGAGTTGATATTACGATTATACGTACCAAATGGGTGTATGTAAACGCTATAAGTTTTCGAAGAAAATGAACTTTGAAAAACGACCGTATTTACAACTCATCGAGGATTACGGGAATCACAATATAATTCCAAGATTAAAACCCTACGGATTTATATTCAAGTATGATAATTCAAAATATAAGAAATAAATAAGAAAGGAATTACGTCGCGAATTATTTATGAGTAAGTATTACGAAAACGTTTAAGCAAAAGAGCGAACGCGTAAACGATTAAATAAACGTAACGCACTAACTAAACCATGGTAAGAAAGTAACCATGGTTACTTTTTCAAATAGTAAGCTAACCATAGGATGATCAAGCAAGCTAGTCAAAATAGTGTCCTAAGGAAGCTAACACATGTAGTTAGCTTGTAACCTAGCAATCTACTTGGATTTTGTCCCCAAGATTTGCAACAAGGAATAAACCTAGAATGCTATACTAGGAAGAATAAAAATCAAGGAAAGATATCACCCCCATTTCCTAGAAACAACCAAGAGAAGCAACCAAGAGAAGCAAGCATAAATACCCCCACCCCTTCATTGCTTCCATTTGGCCTTCAAGAAACAAAAAGGGAGAAATCCAAATTCAAATCTCAAAATCTAGCCATGGTAAAATCATCCCATTAATTCTAAAGCTTCCTAGCAATCAAACTAAGGTAAGAAAATTCTTTCATCCCTTTTTATCAAGGTTTGATGGGTGAAATAAAATCAAGAAAGTCACTAGTGAATAGTATGAATAGTAACTCCTCTTTGGTTTCTTGATTTCAATGGTGGTTTTAGGTTTCAAAAATCATACCAAGCACTTCCAAGCCATCACCATCCTTAAGAACACATCTCAATATTTCAAGAAAGGTAAAAATCTTTGGCCCAACTTTATTTAAGATTCATTTTTAAGATCCATTTAGTATGTAGTTATAAACCTAGTTTTAGAATCAGTAGTGATGAAATCTTGATGTTTAAGTTAAGTAGATTTAAGGTTGATTATTGTGCCTCAAGAACATGATGTTCTTGATAGAATTTTGAGTATTGATGATGAAATGATGATTGTTGGTCGTTGTGTTAAGAGTTAGGGCGTAAACGAAACCCCGATCGTAAACGTAACTCCGTTAAAACCAACGAATCGTAACTTTAAGATTCTGCAGAAAGTCCCGAAGATTTAAACTGTAGTTTCTTGATAACTAACCCTTGATTATGATTGAAAATTTTATAAGGATCGTTTAGGCGCTTGAATCGCTTGATTCTGATTCACGGATCAAAAGTTATGGTCGTTTTACTAAAAGTAATTTACGCAATAAAAACTGCACAAATTACGAATTTTGAAAATATAAAGGATCAAGTTAAATGTGTTCATAAATCATAAAAATTTTACAGAGAGTAACATATCGGTTTTTTTAACTACCATAAAAATTTCAAGTGAAAATAATTATTTCTCAATTTTATAAAAATATCGGAGCCGAGACCGCGCGATTAGAAATCGTAGAATCCATAAGCGGAGCTGACGGCGATAATGAGAATAAACCTAAGATACTTAGAAAAATAAAGCGACTATAATGTGAATAATGACTTAAAATAATAATAAGGCTAGTATAAGTTGAGAGGGTGCATAATAAGTAGCATGTGAGAGCGAGTCGCCGTAAATTAGAACGGGACATAACGAAATGAATTGTGTTTATGGTTATAGATTTCCGAGCGGAACCTAGAGCATCCTCCACCTCAAGATACCCAGGCAAGTTTACAAACCAAACTCCATTTTACTGTTGTGTTGTGAAAGGATTGTTTTACTATCATTGCATAAATACCATGCTTGCCATGATACGTAGTTGTTGAATTTTCGCATAATGTAGCGATATTGTACGATAAGTATATATCGTAAAATATTTAATTCCACTTTAAGCGTGACGTATGATTATAAGACTGAGAGTCGGTCGAGATTTTAAGATGAAAACTCGGGAATCATTCCGGTGATATTATAGGATGATTATAAGTCCATAGTAGCACGTTTTAAAGGTACTCAACGTCCACTTACGAGACATTAAAAATACCTCGAACTTTTATTAAAACGATTTCCTAATGATCATATTCCCTCAACTATATTTTATTGTTCGAATAATAAATACTATGTACCTATTCTTTTATCATGGGAGTAGTATACCCCAAAAATTATTTATTTCAAACCTGATTAATCATTAAAGATTATTAACTACGTAGACATAAACTAGTTGAGGAAGATTATTTTAATTATTCTTTTAGAGAGTAAACTTATTCGAGGTTTATTTATTTATCGATTGTTATTTAATTAATTATTATTCATTAAAGGGTTTATTTATGATTTAAAAATCATGAAACCTTATTTCAAATACCTTCTGATTTTCAGAAAATCATTCGGATAATTTCAGATCGTCGGAGAATATTATCTCGACTTATTTTGAATATAGTTTCAAAGGGAAACTTTCCCCCCTTATTTTATTATCAGTTGACAACGGTCAACTCACATTCCTAGTACTTCCTCCGAAAACTTTAGGAAGTACATATATATATATATGAAGTAAAGCTATGCCTATAAACAAGGAAAATGCTTGGAGGAACTTCGATGTGGTTCGAGTTCTCGAGATATGATAGGATTTACTAAAGGACAAGGGAGGGGTATGATCTAAGTACGTCGTGTATTGGATAGACTACTGGTACCGTAGGAGACGGTAATATATGTACCTAAGGACCTGCGAAGTGTGTGTATACCCGAAATGGGACACGTAGCCCGAATGCGGCCAGGGTGATAACCAGGATACGAAGGTGTCATCATTCTACTAGTAGAAAAGGTTATTTTTATCGCAGTACGACTGATCATCGTATGCGGTGGCTCCAACGAATGTCCTAATTCTTCCAATTGGAATTGTGATGCAATACCGTAACCCAAGCCTAGATGCTGGGATTACTATTAAGGTATTCGCAGGATATTAAAATCCCCTAAAAGAATTTTTTCATAAGAAGGTTTGTATTACCAAGGAAAACTATTTTTGAATAAAACATAATTATCATATATGATGTTTTACGTAAGTTATCATACAGTCATTTTCATACTTTACATTATTATGCTGGGCATTATAGCTCACACTTGTTTTCTTAAAATTGACACAACACTACAACGAATCAAAATGCCTGCCATGAGTACCACAACCAGGAAACGGGTAGGAAATGGCCAGCTGTTCCGTAGATTGTTTGGTGGTGTACCACAGGTAGTCCGAATAAGCTGGATTAATTTTTAGTTCGGCTTATTTATAAGTATTACTTATGTAAGGTAATAAACAAGAAATATACATTTGGCCGAAGGACTAGCCTTACTTAAAGGTTACTCCCCGGTAAGAATAAATCACTTTTGGGTTGTAATAATTATCACTTGATGGTTGAAATTACTCTAGTTATGAATGGTTCGTTTCCAAGACAATAACCTGTAAGTGTGTGTGTGATAAGTGTGGGGTCATGAAGCGTGAGTATTTCTATATTGTAGTGTGAGTTGTGTGGTTGTAATAGTTTAGATGGCGTGGCCTCCGAGATTCCTGACCCCGGATTTTGGGGCGCCACATCTTGTGTGGACCTCATTCATTGCACGGTCAAATAAACATATTTGTGTTATGTTGTTGAGAATAAAAGCATGAATCCATATAAACTCCAATATAAGAATTGAAGTGTTATAAGTTATTTTGAGTCTAGCTTTTTATTTTATTTATAACCTTGCAATTTCCTTGATGAGTAGTGAGTCATGATTATTGATCTAGCTGCGATAATATATTTGTACGCATCTTCACACACACACGTCTCTAGTTTGTAAGTTGATTTGTAGGATTTGATTGATCTTTATGCGAATGATTGCATCTGTTGATATGTTGCTTGTTGGTTGGTTGAGTTATTCAATGGGATCGTTACATTCATATAGTTGCATTCATGCATTTTTGTTTCTTGTTCTTTGAGTCTGTTTATGCTTGAGGACAAGCATCGATTCAAGTTTGGGGGTGTGTTAAGTGGCATTTATGACACTTATTTATGCTATAATAAGCTTTGAGTTGGTGTATTTGTACTCAAGTTATTTTTGTTTTAACGTGTTTTCGACTGTTTTTGTAATTCAGGCTTTACTTCATGAATCAGGTGAATTAGCATGGTTTTAATGCTAATATGGTGTTTAGGATGTGTTTGAGTAAAAGCTTGGAAGATTGGCTCGAAGCTGCAAGGAATAAAGGAGAAGAAATAAACTGGCAGAAGATCGGCGCAACCCTGTTGTTGAAGCGCGCGGGCGCACCATGCAGCAGGAAGTCGGCGCGCCCGCACTGTTGAAGCGCGCGGCCACGCTGGGTCGGGATAAACAAATCCTGATTCTTTTATAATTCGAATTGCTGGACTCCCGGGATGCATGCACTGCTATATAAACGTATCTTAGGTCGTTTTTAATAACAAGAAGTCAGAGACGGACCAGAGCGCAAGGAGAAGATGGCAAGAGACCTTTTGGCACAATTCAACGAAGGCGAAGATGCTCTAGTTTATTCTTGTGAATATTTGTTTGAGTTGTAATTTGGATGCTTGTTTCTTGTTTTTCTGAACCTATAATCTCGTTTGTACTTGGTTTTATTTATTCGTATAAAGACTACGTTTGCTATATCATGTTTTCATCGGAACCCACGTTGATGATGAGTCCGATTATGGGCTAATCGTTATCGTGGGGTTTTAACGGATTTATTTATGGATTTCTTTAGTTAAATTATTTTATGCCTTAGTATATGGTGAATGTATGATATCCTAGTATTGGTTGTGCTTATTCATCTTATGAGCGTCGCGAACTTATAAAATAGCGTGTTAATTCTTAATGAAGCGAAAGTGAATTTAAGGATTTAGAACTTGCCATGCTAGCATAGGTTCATGTCATTGTTATGCATAATTCATAGGTAATTTTAACCATCTTACTTGCCCCATGTAATCAAGATAGATAATTTGTGCTTAAATTGTTATGTTGTCAAATTCTATAGATATATAGGGTCTCAATATAATTGGTGCCTATTCAACTTCTATCTCTTTTGTGGATGTCTGGTAAAATGCTACTCGTGCAACGAAAGTTGGCGTTTATCAGTTTCGTGTTATCTGATTAGTGTCATCACCATTGCATGCTAAGGTTAAGAATAATAAGGCTATTGAATGAAGTATTTAATAAAATTAGAATCCCATGTTTGTCATATATATCAATTCAGTCAATCTTATTATCGTAGTTATAATTGTTAGTATAATTCTTAGTTATAAACAACCTCAATTTGTTATCGTCTTAGCATTAGATAATAACCATACATTGGTGCTTAGTTGCATAAATTAGATAGTTAACCAATATAGTCTCTATGGGAACGAAGTAGAAAAGATTATATACTACTTGCGAATTCGTATACTTGCGGTTAGCGCATGTTTAGCGACTAACAGGAGGCGAATACAGTTAATTCGATCAACTAGACAAAGTTTCAACATAATCAAACAGTTTTTATATAAAAATCTTATAAAAACTTATTACACAAGTACTCTCTCGAAAGGATGAACTAATATCCTTGAGAGCTACTAGGTTATGCGAAAGAGATAACAATGTCACAATGCATATAGCATGAACCTAAACTATGCTTTTATAGAGTACAACTATCAATGTATAAGGAATCATATTCTATTAACAACAAGAAAACCTATATAATTGCTTCTGAGATAAAGTCATCCACCGCCCTTATATTCCTGTTTCTTTTTCCTTTTCAAAGATCAACTAATGTGACAAATACTGATCTCATCACCCGTTGACATCATCATCCATCGAATACCAACATCCGTCGATATCATCATTCGTTGATGCTTCTACTCATCATTCGTTCATGCTTGTAGTCATCATCCGTTGATGCTTCTGATAGTTTCTGTTTGATATCATCAATTGGTCCTAACAATCTCCCCCTACTTGTTCATTATGGAATTATGGACAAGTTCCAATTGATGATGTCAAAATTATCTAAATGCAGGAACCAAGTATGCATATTTGTTGAGTGCCATTTATGACACTTTATAATGCTCTATTAAGCTTTGAATTGATGCATCTGTACTCAAGTTGTTGGTGTTTTAATGTGTTTTCTAGTGTTTTTGCATTTTAGGCAGTATCTAGGTAATCAGGTGAAATAGCATTGTTTTGGTGTTAATTTGGTATTAAGGTGGTGTTGGAATGAAAGCTCGTGGAAAGTTGGCTCGAAGCAGCAAGGAAAAGAAGAAATCAGAAGTTTTTTCCAGAAGTATGGCCCACCCGCGCTGGTCAAGCGTGCGGCCGTGCCAGTTTGTCAGAGATGCAGCGCGCCCGCGCTGGTCAAGCGCGCGGCCGCGCCAGTTTGTCAGAGATGCAGCGCGCCCGCGCTAGTCAAGCGCGCGGCCGCGCCGGGTCGGGATCACAGAATCTAATTACGATTGGAGGACTTCTATCTTGCATGGGATGCTATATATATTCAAATAAAGGATGTTTTCAAGAGAGAGACGTACCAGAGCACAAGGAGAGCCGTAAGAAGACTGTGTTAGGACAATTCAATGAAGACGAAGAAGATCTTGTTTTTACTTGTGAATCTTTGTTTTAAGTTGTAACTTGGACGCTAGTTTTCTTATATGAACCTTACTCTTGTTTCGTACTTGGTTTTGTTATTTAATCAGTATAAAGACTATATTTATTATACCATGCTTTCATCGGAACCCACGTTGATGATGAGTCCGATTATGGGCTAATCATTATCGTGGGGTTCTAGCGGATTTACTTATGGATTTCTTTAGTTAATTTGTTTTGATACCTTAGTGTGTGGTGATTGTATGATAACCTAGTATTGGTTATGCTTATTAGTCTTATAAGAGTCGCGAACTTGTAAGATAGCATGTTAATCTTTAATGAAGCGATAGTGAATTTAAGGATTTAGAACTTGCCACGCTAGCATAGGTTCATGTGTTATTATTATGCATGATTCGTACATAATTTTAACCATCTTACTTGCCCTGTGTAATCATGATATATAACTTGTAGTTTACACCTTTATGTTGTCAAATTCTATAGACATATAGGGTCTCAATATAATTGGTGTCTATTCAGCTTCTATCTCTTTTGTGGATGTCTGGTAGTATGTTATTCGTGCAACGAAAGTTGGCATTTAGCAGTTTCATGTTATCTGATTAGTGTCATCACCATTACATGCTAAGGTTAAGAACAATAAGGCTATTGAATGAAGTATTTAATGAAGTTAGAATCCTATGTCTGTCTCATATAATATACAATTCTCTTTACTCTCTTAGTTATAATTGTTAGTTTAATTCATAGTTATAATCAAACCCAAATTATTATCGTCTTAGCATTGGATAATAACCAAATCATCGGTGCATATGTCCATAAATTACATAGTTAACCAAAGCCAGTTTCTGAAGGAACGAACTAGAAACAATTCTATATTACTTGTGAATGTGTATACTTGCGTGAATTATTAGCGCGTGTTTAGCCCTAACAAGTTTTTGGCGCCGCTGCCGGGGACTGCAATGTTAACTTTTAGTTTATGTGTCTGTCATCAGTGATCGTTAAAGTTTATTGACTCGGACATTGTTACTTACCTACTCTTTTTCTTGTCATATTTCAGGTAATGTAGCGATCGTTTATGCAAACGCGTTCACGAGTTCGTAGGAGAATTCTGGAAAAAGATGAGGAAGAAGTTGTAGAGGAGCGAAGGGAAGATTTTGAGGACAAAGAGAAAGTAGTAGAAGAAGAGAAAATTGAAGAGCTACATTTATTAGAGATGGGGGATCAAGCAGATAATACTAAGGATTTGATGGACTATTCTAAGCCTAAGATCAATGATATTCAGTCAAGCATCATCAGGCCAGCCATCACGGCTAACACTTTTGAGATAAAGTCGAGCATGATTCAGATGATACAGAACTCAGTTCAGTTTGGGGGTTCTCTTACTGAAGACCCCAACATGCACATCAGGGATTTCATCGAGATCTGCGACACTTTCAAGTTCAATGATGTGTCTGAAGATGCTATCGAGTTGCGACTATTCTCATTCTCTTTGAGGGACAAAGCGAAGTATTGGTTACATTCTGTACCACTGGGGTCTATCACCAAATGGGAGGATCTTGCTCAAAACTTTCTCACTGAATTCTTTCCTATGGCGAAGATAGCTGCAATCAGGAATGCTCTTACTCAATTTGCTCAGCAAACTGGTGAATCTCTGTGTGAGGCTTGGGATCGATATAAGGAGATGCTAAGGAAGTTCCCACACCATGGCATGCCTGATTGGATGATTATCAACTGTTTCTATAATGGTTTAGGTGCACAATCTAGACCTATGCTCGATGCAGCATCTGGTGGAGACTGACGGGCTAAAAGCTGCAATGAAGCTTATGAGTTGATTGAGCTAATAGCAGCCAATGAATATCAGAATCCTACACAAAGAATGTTACAAGGAAAGGTAGTAGGAATTCTGGAAGTGGATCAAGCTACTGCTATAGCTGCTCAACTTTAAGCTTTGACGATGAAAGTGGAGTCTTTGGCTATTTATGGAGTCAACCAGATCACTAGTGTTTGTGAGCTTTGTGTATAATATCTGGGATATACCGTGTAATTATTTTTGCTAATTAAATAATTATTATGTGTGTTCAGTATCTATTCTGTGAATTAACTGTTACGTGTTATTTGTATTTGAATATTCAAAAATAGTATTAATTGAGTATTTCAATTTTTATATGTCCAAAATAAAATATAGATAATTGTCATATCTTCCTAACTATTTTTATGTTGATTTATGAATTTATATTAATCATATGAAATTTCTAAAATCTTTTTCCGAGTATTTAAAATCTATTTTATAAAAACGGGAACCAACCGACGTCAACCGTTGTTACATTTTTGGAACCCGAAACTCTTCCGAGAACTCCTTCCTAACCTAATTGTAATATTCCGAGCATTTTCCATGTTTCGACTTTTTCGATCCGGCGTACGGTTTGTCCTGCGCGGGTCCCGGCGCAATATTTTCGATACAATATTCATTTCGGTAAATCAATAAAAACCCGTATTTTCGATAAACGGGAGATTTTTATTAAACTATCACAATTATCACTTCGTAATATGTGTAACCAGGCGCTGAGACCAAGACCGCAGTACAAATTGTACTGATTTGGATAATTATCCCGAAAACCGATACCGTTTGGATCAGTTTTTACAAATAAACGTACCATTTTATATCCGGAATGATCCAACGGGATACTAATTTTCCGTAAATATAAATAGCCTTTTACCGTATTTTATTTCGTATCAAAATCATTTGCAGACAGATAAATATATAATTTTACAGAGAAAAATCCTATATTCATAAACTGTTTCAAGAATCAAACCAACTTTTGAAGGTGTTATTGATCTTTGTTTGAAAAGCTCGAGTACTGGATTTGAAGGTCTTGAGAAGCTCTATCAGAATCTGTAATCCATACACCTGCAGAATCAAAGGTTTAATTTCTAAAAATTTATTTATTTTCGAATTATTTTTATGAAAAATATGAATTTTTGTTCGGATGATTGTTTGTATGATTTGATGATTGCATGTTGTAGAGCTTGTTTTCCTGATGATTTTGGTATATTATACGTCTGATTTGGAGTTCAATAACATGTTCAAATTTGAGTTTGATTTTCGAATTTTAAAATTAGGGTTTATAACCCGTATGAATGTTTTCAATTGAAATTTGGGGGTTTTTGATTCAGGGGTTATTAGCTGTTGATTTATAGTGGGTTGTGTTCCTTATGAAATTTGCAATCGATTGATATATAGCTTGTTAACAGAGGATGCTTGAATCGAAGGGAGTTGTGTTTTAAAGATTTACGATGTTTGCCGGAAACCGGCGATGTTCTTGGCCAATTTCCGGCCAGAACAGGGATGATTAGAATGTTTTGATTGCATGAACAAGTTCCTGGTGTTGTGTAGTGTTGATCTGGAGGTGTTGGTGGGGTGAGGACGCCGGGATCGTCTTCTCCGGCCACCCCCGATTTTCCGGCGACTGGAACTGCAAAATTGCAGTTTAGTCCCTGTAGTTTTGAAGATGGTGAAGTTTAGTCCCTGTAGTTTGCAAAGTTTTCAAAAATAGGATTCCTGTTTATAAAATGTTTAAAAATCATATTTCCTATTTATTTTTATTATAAAAATTCATTTTTAATTTCTAAAAATTCTAAAAAAATTAATATTTTAATTCCGAAAATTATTTTAATTCAAAAATAATTCTGAATTAAGTAGTTAATCAATTTCAGTTAATTTTTAATTGATTAATTGGTCAATTAATTCGAAAATTAATTGATTAATTGATTTAATTAATTATTAATTGATTTTAATTAATTATTTAATTAGATTTAATTATTTAAAAATAATTTAAAAATTCCGAAAAATAGTTTCGAGCTTTAAAATATTATTCTAAATTATTTCCAAGGCTCGATAATTATTATAAAATTGTTTCGGAGCCAGAATTGGCCAGCCGAACCCTGTTTATTAACCCGAAATTGATCCAACGACACGTTTTAATTCCGAAAAATGTTTTAAAAATCATTTTAAATACCCGAAAGCCTATTTATAACCCGAGACTTCTTTATAAATGATTTGTCATTGATTATGTGATGTATTATGTGTTATATGTGACTTGTTGATTGACTATCGGTCTATATATTCGGTGTTTACTTGATTATTGCATAACTTTTAATCCGTTAATCGGATTTGGGTAAAACAAAGGGTAGATAGAAGTATGTGTTGAATAGAATCCTATGAGTTGATGATTGATAGATGCTTATAATATGTGAGCAGAAGAGGCAAGACGTAGGAAAGGGAAACAGGTAGTTGAGGAGTAAAACGATTGTAATTGGAAGCGAGTGCAGGATAGTAAGCTAATACCAATCAAGTGTTCTGAACTTTCTCGAGATATTGTAGTACTTGATAGTCTTGTGGACATTGCAAGTGCTTTGAAGCACAGAAACCTAAACCCTGATTTCAGTTATTGTTCTTGAGCCATGAACCATATTCTTTCTAAGCCATTGATTATTGTATACCCAAACACGAACCACAAATCTACAATACTACTCCACAAATACATACAAACTAAATACCAAACACTGAACTGAATTATTTTATACTCAACCCATGGTATCTTATGCTTTGAAAGACCAAATTCTTGAAACCCTGAAACATTGATTCCTTTGTTATCCAATTCTTTCATTACCCAACATCCAAGCCTTGAAAGTACCTTGTTGATCCACACAAGGGTTGAAACCCTTTCATTGTTAAACACTCACTGTTGTTAATGATTCTGATTATTGTTTATTATTGTTTAATTTTGTTATTATGTTAGAATTGGATTGTTTTTATAAAATTGTGGACCAGATTCGTGGTCAGACCATATAATGGTCAAGTTAGGCCAATGTGTGCCTTGGATCCAGTAGTTAGAGCAATGCTGTGTGCTTTGCTCGGGGTTAGTGCGTGACTGATCAGCAGCCTAACCTTGGTTTTAAAATAAAAATATAGTATCCAATTCTAAATCATAATCCATTGTTCACTTGATATCATAACCATATTCACTTGATGATCATTATTCTCATTTTTGTCATTATGACTTGCTGAGCTAGTTAGCTCATTTGTGCGATGTTGTTTATACTCTTTCCAGTTAAAAAGGAACCAGTTGGTAGCAAGGATCCCCAGTCTAGTGCGAGAGCTAGGGATTAAGGCTGTTGAAGCTGAGCTAGTAGGCTTCTTTTGGAATAATGTAAATTGTAAAAGTTTGTAATATGTTTAATACTCAGTTTGAGTTTGAATGGTTGGGATTTAATCGGTATGTAATATATTAGTGAATTTGGCTTGTGTGCATACTTTAACCTGTTGCGATCCGTGGTAGTTGGTAAGTAGGGTCACTGCATATTATTATTATTATCTTTATTAATGTTATAAGCAGGTTGTAAACAGTGTGTGTGTGGACCCCAAGCTCCCGACCCAGGTTTGGAGGGCGCCACATTGTGCGGGGACACATGAAACTGAGCAGTGTGCTTTTTGTAGCAAATCAGCTCAATTTGTGAGCAACTATCAGAGATCACAACAACAAGCTCCAACCACTTATCATCCGAAAAACCGTAATCATCATAACTTTAACTGGAGCAATAATTAGTATACGGTGCAATAATCTTATCAGCCATATACAGCAAGGCAGTATAACCCTCCTGGTTTTCAGCAACCGCAATATGCCCGAAGCAACAACTTCAACTTCAGTAGTTACCTCAAGCTAATGAAAAATCTGAATTGGAGGAGTTGAGACTAATGTGCAAGAGCCAAGCTGTCTCTATCAAGACCTTAGAGAATCATATTGGGCAAATTGCTAATGCATTACTGAATCGTCAACCTGGAATGCTTCCGAGTGATACTGAAGTGCTAGGAAAGAAGGAAGCTCATGAGCATGTTAAATCTATCATATTGAGGTCTGGTAAGGTTGCGAATCCTGAACAAGCTAATGCTCCAGATTCTGAAGTGGAGGCTGATGAAGAAGAAGTGCAGAAGGAATCTCAAGTGGAACCAAGGAAGACTACTGTTGATCACACTCCTCCTGAGGGTAATACAGGGGAGAAACATATCTATCCTCCACCTCCTTTTCCTAAGAGGATGCGGAAGAAGAAACTGGATAAGCAGTTTGCGAAGTTTCTAGAGGTGTTCAAAAAACTTCACATCAACATACCTTTCGCTGAAGCTCTTGAGCAAATGCCCAGTTATGAGAAGTTCATGAAAGGTATTCTCTCTAGGAAGGTGAAGCTTGATGACTTAGAGACCGTTGCTCTCACGGAGGAATGTAGTGTTATGCTGCAAAAGAAATTGCCTCCGAAGCTTAAAGATCCTGGAAGCTTCATGTAACACCCCCAGATCCGGGGTCGGGGATCCGGGTTGTCACGGTCTTTCTTTCCACAATATCACTTCACTTAATTAATAATAAATAACCTTATGTTGTGACCCCACATTAACACACACCACAACCCGTTATAGTCTCAGAGATGAAATTGAAATAAGTACAAGTCTTTGAATCCACAATTTAAAAGTTATTACAACCCAAAATGATTACTTGATAAATTTACAGTTAATTTCCATTATCTGCCACAAGTTATAATTATACATAATTGATTCTCAAAAGTAGATGGTCTGATCTACAATAGATCTACCTCTGCAGCTATAGCAGCTACAACATCAACGGGAAGACGCAGGACGCTTCCCACGCGCTTGCGCTGGGTCTGCTGGAGTCTGGCCATCTTTCCTAACTGTTGTTGTGTGATGAAGAAATAAAGCAAGGGTGAGCAGCAAGCCCACCAAAATAATATGTATAATGATTTACAATATATGAGCCTACTCATAATACTCATGAAAGTCTTGGTCAAAAGAAATGAACCAAGTTTGATATCTTAATGCGATGAAGTCGCAAAATATTCAGTATATATACATATATACTTTTCAAAATATTGGAAGTCCTCTTCCATGCATAATATACACAAAGTCCCAGTGTATAACTGTATAAAAAAATATCGTTGCAAGGTGATCTCATATATCTAACCTTGTCTCAACGTTTTTCTGAAAATCTTTGTCATTCATAAGACAATTATTAATTAGATATAAGTTTAAAAGATGAAGTTACAAGATACCCCAATATACTTATATCTTTCCCAAATACTACTTGAACTACCACCGTTCAAGTTATAATTAGTTTCAAAAGTTCATCCCACTGATGAGACCACAAGATAAGACTTGAATAGATTCAATCTTTGAAATATTATTGAATAAAAAAGTTATGAGATACTTTATTTAGTCCCGATATATATATATATCCACATATATATATCTCTAAAACATTTCCTGGAACCTCTGTTATGTAAAGTATGAACAGAGTTTGAAACATCCAATGAATTTTGGAAAGGAAAAGAATTTTGGCATAAACCAGATATCTTGCTGATCAGGCAAAGATACCAATAAGTAACCTTTTCTACTGTAGATGGATGAATTCCTCACCGGTCATCACCCTGGCCGCATTAGGACCTCGCGCTAGACCGTTACCCGGCCCCTCACGCGTTGATGGACTGCCACCCAGCCACTTACACTATAATAGACCGTACCCCGGCCTGTCGCTTATGCTGACTCAATTAGATGGGCTTACTTCCCGAACGTTGGGCAAGTAATCAATTCATTTACCAAAACTGCAACCTCGTTGCGAATATAAAATACACCGCAGAGCCGGATTCCCCAGGTTTTGAGCGAGTATTTAAATCCCCTTAAAAGGAAGATCTTAAATATAAAAAAAAAGAGTTTTGGGATCCGCTCTGACTTTTAAAAATCATTTTGAAGACTCGAAAACACTTTAAAGAGTGTTTGGAGTAAAGCTGATTTAATGAAGTAAATCAGTCCCCAGAATATTTAGAAAATGGCTGAATATTATTATTTAAATAATATTCCCATAAAGAATAATCTTTATAAAATTAATTGAAGTAGAAGTATTAAAACTTATACTTGAAACGAGTATTAAATAACCAAAGATATACTTATATGAAAGTATTATCTTTATTTGAATAATCGAAAATAAGTTTGATTATTGACATCTTATTCTTTAATAAATAAAGAATATATCTCAGCACATAATCGGAGTCATAGATCCTCAAATGAATATTCAAATAATATTCATAAATAATATAAAAGAGTCATAAGTCCTCGAATGAATATTCAAATAATATTCAGATAAATAAATAAAAGGAGTCATACGCCTTCGAATAATATTCGAAATAATATTCAATAATAAAATAAAGGAGTCATAAGTCCTCGAATGAATATTCAAAATAATATTCAATAATAAAATAAAGTTAAAGTTATCGAATAAACCTTATTCGATTAATAGTTTTAAAAACTATATCCATATATATATATAAATAAATATATATATATATAATATACTCGGGAACATCGACTCCCGTTTTAGAAATATGTTCACCTTTTATCCCCTATACTAAGGGTATACGCAACTACTTGCTTATTTCTAGCATAGGTATTATGCAACTATAAGCATTGAAATCAACAGATAGATAACCAGATTACGAAACAGACATGCATATATACCATATTAGCATGCTCCAATATATCGCAAAATTTGCTAATAACAATCATGCAATATCACAAGATAATGCATATACATATATTTACATCACAACAACAGTATAACGGGTAGAAAACTTGCCTGAGCGACTGGGGTTACGAATGGCTCGGGACGAGTCTGGTAACCTATAAACAACAAGTAAGTTGGAATTAAACCAAAGTCACTTGTAAATCTATACTTTAACTAACTTAGACTCTAACGCTTGTTTTGCGCTCACTGATTCGCTTAAGTCACTCGGGTACCCTCGGCTCCACCATTTTTAATAATTTAACCTTTACGAGTTTTAAAGCGATTCCTTCGCGAGTGTCTTACCAACTGCCTAACACACTTACCATAAATGTTTCATACATTAATTAACCCTTTTTGGTCTTTAACCTATGTTTCAAAGTAAGGAGAGGGGAAAAGTTTCGTTCGCGAAACGCCGTTACTTGAAACGGTCGTTTCTCCTAAACCGTGCATCGGAATCGAACGAACTACATATCAAAACGAAGCTCGTAACATGAGCTATCTAAACATGGCAGTGGTCATATTCTAGCAGGGGGTTCTCGGGTCCTAATGCCATGCACAAAAACAGTCCAAAGAAAATCGGACGTTATGACGGCTATGTTTACGCGATTTCCCAATTTTAAACCAATTCAAAACAACCACAATTCAACCATATATCATTCATACAACCAACATCCATCCATACCATACTACAACAGCCCCAACAATTCAATATTTCCAATTCATACTTATTTCTCAATTATGAACTAAGAGTTTACTTAAGTTCATTAACTAATAACCAAGATTTCCAACTCCAAAAATATCACAAAATCAACCAATCTCTAAACACACAATAATCATGCCTCTCACCAACTAAACTACTCATAACAAGCTCTAAACATGATTACACACCCATTACACTAACCCATCATCTAAACATTAGGAAATCTAAACAACAAAACTTAAAACTAAGACCATGAAGAGTTATACCTTCCTTGAAGCTTTTAATCCATGAAAGGTCCTTGGAATGCCCATGGAAGCCTTAATCTAACCTCCTACAAGCTTGTTCTTTCAAAGAAATCAAGAACACAAAAATTAATTTCAAGAAAGTACTATTCACCATCTTCTTGAATGATTTATAGGAAATGCTAGGAAAGGATTTTGAAGCTAAGATTTCTAGGAAGTATGTAACTTAACTAGGAGAAGCTAGGATAATTACCTTGTAAAATAGCAAGTGGAGGAGCTTGGACTTCCCATTTCTTAAGAAAGAAGCCGAGAGCTTCATGAAGAAATGGAAGGTTTGGTGTTTTGTGATTTGTTTTGCTTGGTTGGTTGCTTTTTGTCTTGTTTTTTGGTTAATTCCCTTTGTAGCCTTGACTTTGTGTGGTTAATATTCCACCACATTTCCTTCCCTCTTATGTCATGCTTGCATCATCCTCATGATGTCATCCTCCCCTCCTTGTCCTCTTCTCATTGGTTGGGTGACATCATCCTCTCTAATCCCTTTGATTAACTTCCTAATTGTTTGCCTAATGACCGCTGATCTGTTATACGGTTCGCTTAACTTTCGTTTTCGTTTATCGTTTGAGGGATCATACCCAGGATCTTATTACTTAGGTTCCCTTAACCTTTCTCAATATATTATATTCCTTTTATGATCCTCTCCTATAATCCTTTAATTTAAATCCTTTTTATCCTGTTACCTTTTTCTCAAATCTTTCCGTATCTAGTGTATTTCCGGGAAAAATCAAAGTGTTCGGATTTGGATTCTGACGATCTTTACATACACTTATATCCCATATAAAGTACTAATAAAATCTCAGAATATCCATATCAGAACCCCTACATAGTGTGGCATGAAAAGTTTTCTCATTCAGCAAAAACACTATTCATAAGGGTTTCAAAAATTTTCCAAAAATTGGGGTTATTACAGTCTCCCCTCCTTAAAAGGATTCCGTCCCGGAATCAGATAGAAAGTGAATAGGGATACTCTCTTAGCATTGCACTTTCTAACTCTCGAGTAAATTTTCCCACATTGTGGTTCTACCATCAAACTCTTACTAGTTTGATAATCCTTCTCCTAAGCACTTGTTCCTTTTCACTCTATAACCCTTCCTGGTTGCTCCATATAGGTTACGTCTGGTTGCATGTCTATGCGCTCATATGCCCCTATTTAACTGGCATCCGAATTACACTTCCTTAACATTGATACGTGGAACACGTTACGACTTGCTACATGATCGGGGGTAGGGCTAGCTCATATGCTAACTTTCCCAAACGTCTTAATATATCCAAGGGTCCAACAAATTGTAGACTTAGCTTTCCTTTCTTTCCGAATCTCATCAATCCTTTCCAAGGGTTTCCAAGGGGATACCTTTAACAACACTAGGTCCCCTACTTCCTATTCTTTGTCCTTTCGTGTCAAATCAACATACTTCTTATGTCCATCTTGGGTTACTACCAGCCATCCTCTGATTAGATCTATTATATCCTTGATCCTTTGGACTACTGCGGGTCCGAGCATCTTGCGCTCTACAACTTCATCCTAACATAAGGGAGATCGACATTGTCTTCCCTCAAGGATCTCATAAGGCGACATCTCGATAATGACATATGATCTATTGTCGTAAGATAACTCAATCCGAATTAAGTGATCATTCCAAATTCTTTCAAGTCTATTGCACAGACTCTCATTATTGCTTTTAGCATTAGAGCTTCTACTTCTCAATACCCATTCTTTTTCCAGTTCGTAATCGCTACTACTTCCCGTTCCTAATATTATACTGGTTATACTTTTGCTCGTTAGTGTTCTATAGCCTTTTAATAACCACGTCAACCTTAGTATCACGAATGTGTTCCCATTCCGCATACTACCGCCACTTTATTACTCCTTTTTCAGTTGTTTCTATTTTCCAAAATTTGATCAATCAAATAGAAGTAAAGGAATTTGTTGAGAGATCACTATGATCATGAACACTTGTTATATCGCATAGTTAGTACAGAAGGTGGCCAGCCTTTAGTACTTGACAAGCAATTAAACAATAGCTGGTATCCTACTCGGCTTCTATCACACAGATAGATAGTCATTCGGCAATACCTCCCCTTCTGGAAGGGTTGTTCTTCTCAGCTTACATGAAATGAAAAGAAGAGAAAAGAACGAACTGAAGAGAATTGTATATATGAAAAAAATATACTGCCACAAAATATCTGGCTTGGAACCTACCTCTGAACTATAGAGGTTTTTCATAGGAGAACAAAACATATACGTATTTATATCAACATCAAGTATTATAGCATCGCATTTCACGTGCCTAAATATTTTCGCTATCCCGTCCATCATTCTATGGACCCATGCTCTTCCTCGAGCTTATACACAATTACCTTTGAAACTCCCTCGACATCGAAAATCGAATCTGGGATCTCATTCTAGACATCATCGTTACTTGAATTCTATGCTTGCACCGCAACCTTCCTCGTATAATAATACGACTCTCACGGTTATAATCAGCTCAATACTCGCAGAATCATTGCTGCCTTACTATGGTCCACCACTGACCTACTGTAGTCATTCATTTTCCATGAAGTCTTAATAGCTAACCATACGGAGTCCATACATGTCGTATCAAATCCTTCTAAGGAGGTAACATAATCACCATTCATGATTCATGGAGTACACTCCTGATCCTGACATACATACATGACATGAAGCAGATAAAATTTGCAGAAGAGTTTCGCTCAAAGCAACGATAGCAGGTTAATACCATTCTTAATCATATGCCTTCAATAGAAGACTTAACTCAAAGGTTTGTTTAGTCCTTTTTAAACTATGGTCCTGGCTTATCTCAAGATAGTATCTTCTGAGATAGATAGCCCGCTCATGGCGATTACACGAATTAAACCTTTACTAACTACTATTACGGTTGGGTATTGCACAGTCATCAGAAGGAATGTCAATCTTCCAAACCATAATACAACCTTCATAGCTGTAACCATCATCACTACATTCCTTTGGCACAAGCGCCTATAATTATCCTCTTACCTTTAAAGTGTCGGCCACCTCTTTGGCCTTTCCTGATAGTAAAATTTCCTTACAGTCGATGTCATTTTAATCACCTCCAAATAAATTTTCTACCTTATTTCCGATCACTGCTTGAGTGAAGATGTTTTCCTTAAAATCAGATGGGAAAAAAAATATCACCATTTTTCCATAAGTTATTGCCTCAGTCTTTAAAGGCTAATCACTTGTCATGACTGACTCTCAATCATACTTAGAACATCTTTTATCTTAGGTCCTAATTGCCCTGAACAATTTCGACATTTACTGGTTCGATCCATACTTTCTCGTGGTTTAACACGTGCCCCACTTGGCAACATTATAATTACGTCATATTTCCTTTATCAACATTTCTATTCTTGAGAATTTTGAATATTACCTTTCTCCTTGTAAAACCTCTAAGGTTATCCTTCAATCGTTCCTCCTGTATTCCCTATATACAGGGCATATCAAAATACCATTTACTGATACTAGAACCATTGTCTATTTACTTCTGAAAAATTTCTCCACTGATCCTTAAAGGTTATTATTACCTTAATCCTTTCCAATTCATACTATCAAAACTCATACTATCCCTATTAAGGGTGAAATGCCAACCTTTATGCAGTTCCCTAGGATTCATTTTAAGTTACCAATGTTCTATCCTTAATTCCACCATTAAAAGGTACCTGCATCCTTCCACGAATAAATCAAGTCATATTTCCTTGATAGATTATCATATTCATCATTCCCACCTCGATAGTCTATACCTAACTTCATAATAGCATCCTTATTCAAATTGAGGTCAATTCATATGGCCTCCAAAAGATAACAACGGTTATCCGCTTGTCTTGCCTAATTTGGTAACGATAACAAAGATGTTCTGGAAGATATTGGTCGTGTTCAACGTGAACTTCTTCTTAATAATTCCTTATTTACTTTTGTTGTTTATCTCAATAGTTACCTCAATGTTGGGATATCTCTCATACCTGGCGTCTCCCTTTCTGGGTATCGGGCCACCGGTCTTACATTTCACATTATTGAAGGTCACTTCCTTCATCCAATTTTTCCTGATTTCTTACTTTCTTGTCTCCTCAGTCTATCCGTGTCTCGATATTTATCCTTCGAACTATCTCAAGGTTTCCTCGAATCCTCCCAACTTAAAGGGGGTATAATATATGTATCTCTTATGCCTTCAACCATCAATTTTAACTTATGGTGAATCACCCTCATCCTGACGAATGCATACTTTTCTATTTCTATTAATAGGAGTCTTTAGGGTTTCCTCATACCCAACTCCCTTATCATTCCTCAAACTCTATTGCCTTTATATTCCTTTCCACTTCAGTTTCTTTTTATTTTCCTTTCTCTTATCATTATTTCACAAACCAATCACAATATAAGCATTGATTTCAAACATCCCGTCATTCTGGATTCGTGTCCTCAGAACGAATCTTGACAACTTTTACAACTTAGATTCATAATTTATCATATTTGTCTGCCTTTATTCTGGCTCTAAAGCTTTCACACTATCTCCTTATCTTTGGGAATTACTTTCCCGAAAACAATTGACTGGACTTAAATCAGCTTATTCTAACCTCTGGCTCCGTGCCTTTCTTGGTCTTTCACCAACGGGTGGCCTCTCTCTTGGGAGGGTAAGTGACAAAACAGTCTTTTGTGGTTCGTCAATCATTTAGAATCTCAAATGATTCATCTATTTCCTTTAGCCAGGCTCTTGCCTCGACTGGGTCAGCTTGTTCCTTGGAACTCTGAGAGCTTAGCGACTTAAAGGTCATGAAAGAATTTCCCATCGCACTGTCTCCTCAGGGTGGTGGTTGGGGATAATAGTCTAAGTTCTTTTTAGACAGGTCCATGAATTGCCGTATAGGAGTACCGTCTCGGGTCTCCTTTCCTTACTCGACTTTCTGTTTCCTTGGTATGAAATGTTTCAACCTTCTCCCATAATCGGGGTTATCTTATACATTAAAAACCTTGTTTTCCACTCTGTTATGTTATGGGTTCTTTCTATCTTGATGGTGACCTCCCTGACTATCACGTTCAGGGTTTACTCTAAATCTTATTCCTCAAACTATGGCTCTCATCTAAGTTCTCATCCTTACGCTCTTGAACTTTCGGAACCCAAATTCTATAGGAATACCTCATTATTCCCTTATCATCTTTCTCGATGTGGATCTCTTCTCCAGTCATTGACTCTCTGCCTTCATTCATCACTTTTCTGGCACAATATGTTCTTTTCCAAAAATTCGGTCTGTATTGCAATCTCAAACAGCTTTTCGGTACCGGCTCCGGTTACCTTCACTACTATTTCCATTTTCTCAAAATCTCTTATAAACTCTCCAAAAGACATCATCATCTTGAGTCTCTCCTTTTTACTAAGGGCATCAGCCACCATATTGGCTTTCCCCGCATGATAAAGAATCTCCCAATCATTATTCTTGATTAGCTCTAACTGCCTCCTCTGGCATATGTTGAGCTCTTTCTACGTGAAAATGTACTAGAGCACTTATGGCTTAGGTAATTCTCGCACTTCTCTCCATACAAGTAGTGCCTCCAATCTTTAGGGTAAAACTATTGCCACGAGCCCAAGCTCATGGGTGGGGATATCGAATTTTAAATTCCCTTAATTGTCTTGACGCAGACGCGATTATCTTGCTGTGCTATATAAGAAGCACCCTAATTCCTTATGCGAAGCGTCACTTACAAATCACACAATCTCTTTTTTCCCTCCGGCAACGCCAACATAGGGGCCGTCACCAACCTTTGCTTCAGTTTTTAAAAGCTGTTCTCGCATTTCTCTGCCTATTCGAACTTCTCAGTCTTATGAGTAAGCCGCGTTAAAGGGGCTACTGTCTTTACAAACTTGAACGAACCTCTGGTAGTGACCGACCAATCCTTCCTCTGGTAGTCGACCTAACCATGGTCATCAATTCATCAGTGGTCCTTTATTCATTCTTGTCAGGATCCTCCATGGGATCCTTCTCAGCAACTATCCCTTCTAGGACAACATCCTCAACCGCTACATCCTCAATATTAACATCATCCGGTCCCGCATTAGGACACTCTATCGGATCCACAATCCGATCTCCAATTAGTAATAAAACATCATCGCGCTGTTGCTCCTCAACCTCAGGGTTCGGAGTCCCGCTACTCTATACGATAACGAACTACGCTTCTATCGCTACATTTATAAGGGTTCCCATAAGGGTTTTAACTGTCAGTACTACGTTAGGTAGTCCGACTATGAACTTGGAAAGAGTTCTTATTATCTTAGTGAACTTATTATCTTAACGTCCCATCATCTCTGAGGTTTATAACGCTTGGCTCTGATACCATTTCTGTAACACCCCCAGATCCGGGGTCGGGGATCCGGGTTGTCACGGTCTTTCTTTCCACAATATCACTTCACTTAATTAATAATAAATAACCTTATGCTGTGACCCCACATTAACACACACCACAACCCGTTATAGTCTCAGAGATGAAATTGAAATAAGTACAAGTCTTTGAATCCACAATTTAAAAGTTATTACAACCCAAAATGATTACTTGATAAATTTACAGTTAATTGCCATTATCTGCCACAAGTTATAATTATACATAATTGATTCTCAAAAGTAGATGGTCTGATCTACAATAGATCTACCTCTGCAGCTATAGCAGCTACAACATCAACGGGAAGACGCAGGACGCTTCCCACGCGCTTGCGCTGGGTCTGCTGGAGTCTGGCCATCTTTCCTAACTGTTGTTGTGTGATGAAGAAATAAAGCAAGGGTGAGCAGCAAGCCCACCAAAATAATATGTATAATGATTTACAATATATGAGCCTACTCATAATACTCATGAAAGTCTTGGTCAAAAGAAATGAACCAAGTTTGATATCTTAATGCGATGAAGTCGCAAAATATTCAGTATATATACATATATACTTTTCAAAATATTGGAAGTCCTCTTCCATGCATAATATACACAAAGTCCCAGTGTATAACTGTATAAAAAAATATCGTTGCAAGGTGATCTCATATATCTAACCTTGTCTCAACGTTTTTCTGAAAATCTTTGTCATTCATAAGACAATTATTAATTAGATATAAGTTTAAAAGATGAAGTTACAAGATACCCCAATATACTTATATCTTTCCCAAATACTACTTGAACTACCACCGTTCAAGTTATAATTAGTTTCAAAAGTTCATCCCACTGATGAGACCACAAGATAAGACTTGAATAGATTCAATCTTTGAAATATTATTGAATAAAAAAGTTATGAGATACTTTATTTAGTCCCGATATATATATATCCACATATATATATCTCTAAAACATTTCCTGGAACCTCTGTTATGTAAAGTATGAACAGAGTTTGAAACATCCAATGAATTTTGGAAAGGAAAAGAATTTTGGCATAAACCAGATATCTTGCTGATCAGGCAAAGATACCAATAAGTAACCTTTTGTACTGTAGATGGATGAATTCCTCACCGGTCATCACCCTGGCCGCATTAGGACCTCGCGCTAGACCGTTACCCGGCCCCTCACGCGTTGATGGACTGCCACCCAGCCACTTACACAATAATAGACCGTACCCCGGCCTGTCGCTTATGCCGACTCAATTAGATGGGCTTACTTCCCGAACGTTGGGTAAGTAATCAATTCATTTACCAAAACTGCAACCTCGTTGCGAATATAAAATACACCGCAGAGCCGGATTCCCCAGGTTTTGAGCGAGTATTTAAATCCCCTTAAAAGGAAGATCTTAAATATAAAAAAAAAGAGTTTTGGGATCCGCTCTGACTTTTAAAAATCATTTTGAAGACTCGAAAACACTTTAAAGAGTGTTTGGAGTAAAGCTGATTTAATGAAGTAAATCAGTCCCCAGAATATTTAGAAAATGACTGAATATTATTATTTAAATAATATTCCCATAAAGAATAATCTTTATAAAAATAATTGAAGTAGAAGTATTAAAACTTATACTTGAAACGAGTATTAAATAACCAAAGATATACTTATATGAAAGTATTATCTTTATTTGAATAATCGAAAATAAGTTTGATTATTGACATCTTATTCTTTAATAAATAAAGAATATATCTCAGCACATAATCGGAGTCATAGATCCTCAAATGAATATTCAAATAATATTCATAAATAATATAAAAGAGTCATAAGTCCTCGAATGAATATTCAAATAATATTCAGATAAATAAATAAAAGGAGTCATACGCCTTCGAATAATATTCGAAATAATATTCAATAATAAAATAAAGGAGTCATAAGTCCTCGAATGAATATTCAAAATAATATTCAATAATAAAATAAAGTTAAAGTTATCGAATAAACCTTATTCGATTAATAGTTTTAAAAACTATATCCATATATATATATATAAATAAATATATATATATATATATATATAATATACTCGGGAACATCGACTCCCGGTTTAGAAATATGTTCACCTTTTATCCCCTATACTAAGGGTATACGCAACTACTTGCTTATTTCTAGCATAGGTATTATGCAACTATAAGCATTGAAATCAACAGATAGATAACCAGATTACGAAACAGACATGCATATATACCATATTAGCATGCTCCAATATATCGCAAAATTTGCTAATAACAATCATGCAATATCACAAGATAATGCATATACATATATTTACATCACAACAACAGTATAACGGGTAGAAAACTTGCCTGAGCGACTGGGGTTACGAATGGCTCGGGACGAGTCTGGTAACCTATAAACAACAAGTAAGTTGGAATTAAACCAAAGTCACTTGTAAATCTATACTTTAACTAACTTAGACTCTAACGCTTGTTTTGCGCTTACTGATTCGCTTAAGTCACTCGGGTACCCTCGGCTCCACCATTTTTAATAATTTAACCTTTACGAGTTTTAAAGCGATTCCTTCGCGAGTGTCTTACCAACTGCCTAACACACTTACCATAAATGTTTCATACATTAATTAACCCTTTTTGGTCTTTAACCTATGTTTCAAAGTAAGGCGAGGGGAAAAGTTTCGTTCGCGAAACGCCGTTACTTGAAACGGTCGTTTCTCCTAAACCGTGCATCGGAATCGAACGAACTACATATCAAAACGAAGCTCGTAACATGAGCTATCTAAACATGGCAGTGGTCATATTCTAGCAGGGGGTTCTCGGGTCCTAATGCCATGCACAAAAACAGTCCAAAGAAAATCGAACGTTACGACGGCTATGTTTACGCGATTTCCCAATTTTAAACCAATTCAAAACAACCACAATTCAACCATATATCATTCATACAACCAACATCCATCCATACCATACTACAACAGCCCCAACAATTCAATATTTCCAATTCATACTTATTTCTCAATTATGAACTAAGAGTTTACTTAAGTTCATTAACTAATAACCAAGATTTCCAACTCCAAAAATATCACAAAATCAACCAATCTCTAAACACACAATAATCATGCCTCTCACCAACTAAACTACTCATAACAAGCTCTAAACATGATTACACACCCATTACACTAACCCATCATCTAAACATTAGGAAATCTAAACAACAAAACTTAAAACTAAGACCATGAAGAGTTATACCTTCCTTGAAGCTTTTAATCCATGAAAGGTCCTTGGAATGCCCATGGAAGCCTTAATCTAACCTCCTACAAGCTTGTTCTTTCAAAGAAATCAAGAACACAAAAATTAATTTCAAGAAAGTACTATTCACCATCTTCTTGAATGATTTATAGGAAATGCTAGGAAAGGATTTTGAAGCTAAGATTTCTAGGAAGTATGTAACTTAACTAGGAGAAGCTAGGATAATTACCTTGTAAAATAGCAAGTGGAGGAGCTTGGACTTCCCATTTCTTAAGAAAGAAGCCGAGAGCTTCATGAAGAAATGGAAGGTTTGGTGTTTTGTGATTTGTTTTGCTTGGTTGGTTGCTTTTTGTCTTGTTTTTTTGGTTAATTCCCTTTGTAGCCTTGACTTTGTGTGGTTAATATTCCACCACATTTCCTTCCCTCTTATGTCATGCTTGCATCATCCTCATGATGTCATCCTCCCCTCCTTGTCCTCTTCTCATTGGTTGGGTGACATCATCCTCTCTAATCCCTTTGATTAACTTCCTAATTGTTTGCCTAATGATCGCTGATCTGTTATACGGTTCGCTTAACTTTCGTTTTCGTTTATCGTTTGAGGGATCATACCCGGGATCTTATTACTTAGGTTCCCTTAACCTTTCTCAATATATTATATTCCTTTTATGATCCTCTCCTATAATTCTTTAATTTAAATCCTTTTTATCCTGTTACCTTTTTCTCAAATCTTTCCGTATCTAGTGTATTTCCGGGAAAAATCAAAGTGTTCGGATTTGGATTCTGACGATCTTTACATACACTTATATCCCATATAAAGTACTAATAAAATCTCAGAATATCCATATCAGAACCCCTACATAGTGTGGCATGAAAAGTTTTCTCATTCAGCAAAAACACTATTCATAAGGGTTTCAAAAATTTTCCAAAAATTGGGGTTATTACACTTCACTATTTCTTGCACCGTTGGAAAGGTATGATTTGATAAGTGTCTATGTGACTTGGGAGCTAGCATCAATCTGATTCCATAGTCAATCTTCAAAAAGTTGGACTTGCCTGATCTAAAGCCTACATACATGACTTTGTAGTTGGCTGATCGTTCTATTACATATCCGCGAGGTATTGTGGAGGATGTCTTGGTCAAGGTGGATAAATTCATTTTCCCTGCTGATTTTATAATTCTTGATTTCGAGGAGGATAAGAAAATTCCCATAATCTTGGGACGACCTTTCTTGGCTACTGGCTGAACCTTGAAAGATGTGCAGAAAGGTGAGCTTACCATGCGAGTGATGGATCAGGATGTGACTTTTAATGTGTTCAATGCCATGAAATTCCCTACAGAAAATGAGGAGTATTTTAAGGTGGAACTGGTTGATATTGTAGTAAATTCTGAGCTTGATCGATTGCTAAGTTCCGCTGCCCTAGAAAAAGCCTTATTGGGGAATTCTGATAGCGAAGATGATGATGGTGATGAGCACTTATAATATTTAAATGCTTCTCCATGGAAGCGAAATATGGATATGCCTTTTGAATCTCTGGGATTTGAGGAGTTGAAAAGTTCTCCGAAGCGCCTCAAGCCATCTATTGAGGAAGCTCCTACTCTTGAGCTTAAACCTTTAACTGAACATTTGAGGTATGCATTTTTATGTGATGCATCTACTTTGCCTGTTATTATTGCAACTGACCTTTCAGGTACCGATGAGGAGAAGCTTTTGAAAATTCTTAGATAGTTCAAATCGGCAATTGGTTGGACTATAGTAGATATCAAGGGAATTAACCCTTCTTATTGCATGCACAAAATTCTGCTAGAGGAAGGAAGAAAGCCTACTATTGAGCAACAGAGAAGGCTAAATCCGATCATGAAAGAGGTTGTGAAGAAGGAAATCCTCAAGTGGCTAGATGCGGGGATCAGCTATCCTAATTTCTGACAGTTCATGGGTGAGCCCAGTTCAGTCTCTGCCAAAGAAAGGTGGTATCACTGTAGTAGAAAATGAGAAGAATGAGCTTATTCCTACACGAACAGTCACGGGGAGGAGAGTTTGCATGGATTATAGGAACTTAACAAGGCTACAAGGAAGGATCACTTCCCTCTTCCTTTCATTGATCGGATGCTTGATAGACTGGCTGGGCATGATTACTATTGTCTTCTGGATGGCTATTCGGGATATAATCAGATTTGTATCGCTCCAGAAGATCAAGAGAAGACTACATTCACATGTCCTTTCAGCATTTTTGCATTCCGAAGAGTTTCTTTTGGGCTATGTGGAGCGCCAGCCACTTTTCAGAGATGTATGATGGATATCTTCTCTGATATGATTGGAAATAACGTAGAAGTGTTCATGGACGATTTCTCGGTCTTTGGAACTTTTTATGGCGAATGCTTGCATAATCTTGGGTTAGTGCTGAAAAGGTGCATTGAGACCAACTTGGTTCTCAATTTGGAGAAATGTCATTTTATGGGGCGTCAAGACATCATTCTTAGTGACAAGGTTTCTAGCAAGGGGCTTGAGGTGGACAAGGCCAATGTGGGGGTGATCAAATATCTTCCTCCACCCATATCTGTTAAGGGAATTCACAGTTTTCTTGGTCATGCGGGTTTCTATAGGCGTTTCATCAAGGATTTCTCGAAGATATCGAAGCCGTTGTGCAATTTTCTAGAGAAAGATGTACATTTCCAGTTTGATGACGAGTGCCTTGATGCTTTTGAGACATTGAAGAAGAGTTTGATTATGGCACCTATCATAACTCCACCTGATTGGTCTGAACCATTTGAAATGATGTGCGATACAAGCGACTACGCAGTTGGAGCAGTTCTTGGGCAACTCAAGAACAACATATTTCATGTAGTCTACTATGCTAGTAAGATTCTTAATGATGCTAAACTAAATTATACCACTACTGAGAAAGAACATTTTTTCTATCGTCTATGGTTTTGAGAAATTTTGATAGTATCTACTTGGGATGAAGGTGACATTTTTCACTGATCATGCAGTAATTCGATATCTCGTCTCGAAGAAGGACTCGAAGCCATGGTTGATTTAATGGGTTCTTTTACTTCAAGAGTTTGAGTTAGAGATCAAGGACATAAAAGGTACTGAAAATCAAGTCGTCGATCATCTCTCGTGTTTAGAGGATCCAATTACTACTTCACAAGATAAGTCTTTGATTAATGAGTCTTTTCCCGATGAGCAGTTATTTAGAGTGCAAGCAGAAAAATCGTGGTTCACCGATATAGTGAACTACCTTGTGAGTAACGTTATTATGCCTCCAGAGTTGACTCCGCTCAAAGGAAGAAGTTTCTACATGAAGCGAAATGGTATATGTGGGATGATCCATTTCTTTTTCGCCAAGGAGCTGATCAAATCATCAGGAGATGTATTCCTTACAGCGAAACAGGGGAGATCTTGCGAGATTAGCACTTAACAGCTTATGGAGGACATTATGGTGGAGAAAAGATAGCATCTCGTATTCTTCAAGAAGGTTTTTTTTGGCCAACTTTGTTTAAAGATGCTCATCAATTTGTTTTGAAATATTATCGATATCAACGAGTGGGGAATATGTCTAAGAGGGATGAGATGCCTCTTAATATGCTTCTCGAGGTTGAAGTCTTCGATTTTTGGGGAATTGACTTCGTGGGGCCATTTGTCTCATCTTGTAATAATCGGTATATCTTGTTGGCGGTTGATTATGTGTCGAAATGGGTTGAAGTTAAGGCGTTGCCAACAAATGATGCTAAGGTAGTGCTTAACTTTCTTCACTTGCAGATATTCACAAGATTTGGAACTCCAAGAGTCATAATCAGTGATGAGGGGTCGCATTTCTGTAACCGCAAGTTCACTGCTATGATGCAAAGGTATAATGTGAATTATCGCATTGCTACGGCTTATCATCCTCAGACGAATGGTCAAGCCGAGGTATCTAACAGAGAAATCAAGCGTATTTTAGAGAAAGTTGTGTGTCCATCAAGAAAGGATTGGTCTTTGAAGCTTGATGAAGCTGTTTGGGCGTATCGAACAGCATACAAGACTCCGCTAGGGATGTCACCGTATCAGTTGGTTTATGGTAAGGGGTGTCATTTGCCGGTGGAGCTAGAGCATAAATCGTATTGGGCTTTGAAGAAATTGAATCTGGATTTGGATGCAGCTGGAAAGAAGAGGATGCTTCAATTGAAGGAGCTCGATGAATTTAGACTTGAAGCTTATGAAAACAACAAAATGTATAACAACAGAGTCAAGAGGTGGCATGATCGAGGTCTAGTGCTTAAATCATTTGTGCCGGGGAAACAAGGTCTTTTCTTCAACTCTCGTCTCCGACTTTTTCCTGGAAATTTGAAGTTAAGATGGTCAGGGTCGTTTATTGTCAAAACTGTGTTTCAACATGGAGCGGTGTAAATTTTTGAGAATGATCTGGGCCAAGCATTCAAGGTAAATGGTCAGAGGTTGAAGCATTACTATGGTGACACGGCAAACCGTGAGGTAGTTAGTGCCGTTTTATTGTCCGTTGGATCTCGAGTTTCTATGTCAAGCTAACCACGTAAAGCAAGCGTTTCTTGGGAGGCAACCCAAGTTTGTTGTACATTAGTAAGTAGAGGAAGCAAGAAGAAAAGAGAAAATCATCAAAAAATCAAAAAAAGTAAAAAATTCAGGGTCAACTACAGAAGCCAGGCGCGCTTGCTATGTCCTAGCGCGCGGTCATGCCAGTTTGTCAGAGATGCAGCGCACCCGTACTGGTCAAGCGCGCGACCGCGCCAGTTTGTCAGAGATGTAGCGCGCCCGCGCTGGTCAAGCGCGCGGCCGCGCCGGGTCGGGATCACAGAATCTAATTATGATTGGAGGACTTCTATCTTGCATGGGATGCTATATATATTCAAATAAAGGATGTTTTCAAGAGAGAGATGTACCAGAGCACAAGGAGAGCCGTAAGAAGACTGTGTTAGCACAATTCAACGAAGACGAAGAAGATCTTGTTTTTACTTGTGAATCTTTGTTTTAAGTTGTAACTTGGATGCTAGTTTTCTTATATGTGAACCTTACTCTTGTTTCGTACTTGGTTTTGTTATTTAATCAGTATAAAGACTATATTTATTATACCATGCTTTCATCGGAACCCACGTTGATGATGAGTCCGATTATGGGCTAATCATTATCGTGGGGTTCTAGCGGATTTACTTATGGATTTCTTTAGTTAATTTGTTTTGATGCCTTAGTGTGTGGTGATTGTATGATAACCTAGTATTGGTTATGCTTATTAGTCTTATAAGAGTCGCGAACTTGTAAGATAGCATGTTAATCTTTAATAAAGCGACAGTGAATTTAAGGATTTAGAACTTGCCACGCTAGCATAGGTTCATGTGTTATTATTATGCATGATTCGTACATAATTTTAACCATCTTAGTTGCCCTGTGTAATTATGATATATAACTTGTAGTTTACACCTTTATGTTATCAAATTCTATAGACATATAGGGTCTCAATATAATTGGTGTCTATTCAGCTTCAATCTCTTTTGTGGATGTCTGGTAGTATGTTATTCATGCAACGAAAGTTGGCATTTAGCAGTTTCATGTTATCTGATTAGTGTCATCACCATTACATGCTAAGGTTAAGAATAATAAGGCTATTGAATGAAGTATTTAATGAAGTTAGAATCCCATGTCTGTCTCATATAATATAACACTCTCTTTACTCTCTTAGTTATAATTGTTAGTTTAATTCGTAGTTATAATCAAACCCAAATTATTATCGTCTTAGCATTGGATAATAACCAAATCATCGGTGCATATGTGCATAAATTACATAGTTAACCAAAGCCAGTCTCTGTGGGAACGAACTAGAAACAATTCTATATTACTTGTGAATGCGTATACTTGCGTGAATTATTAGCGCGTGTTTAGCCCTAACAAGTTTTTGGCGCCGCTACCGGGGACTGCAATGTTAACATTTAGTTTATGTGTTTGTCATCAGTGATCGTTAAAGTTTATTGACTCGGACATTGTTACTTACCTACTCTTTTTCTTGTCATATTTCAGGTAATGTAGCGATCGTTTATGCAAACGCGTTCACGAGTTCGTAGGAGAATTCTGGAAAAAGATGAGGAAGAAGTTGTAGAGGAGCGAAGGGAAGATTTTGAGGACAAAGAGAAAGTAGTAGAAGAAGAGAAAATCGAAGAACTACCTTTATTAGAGATGGGGGATCAAGCAGATAATACTAAGGATTTGATGGACTATTCTAAGCCTAAGATCAATGATATTCAGTCAAGCATCATCAGGATAGCCATCACGGCTAACACTTTTGAGATAAAGTTGAGCACGATTCAGATGATACAGAACTCAGTTCAGTTTGGGGGTTCTCCTACTGAAGACCCCAACATGCACATCAGGGATTTCATCGAGGACTGCGACACTTTCAAGTTCAACGATGTGTCTGAAGATGCTATCGAGCTGCGACTATTCTCATTCTCTTTGAGGGACAAAGCGAAGTGTTGGTTACATTCTGTACCACTGGGGTCTATCACCAAATGGGATGATCTTGCTCAAAACTTTCTCACTGAATTCTTTCCTATGGCGAAGACAGCTGCAATCAGGAATGCACTTACTCAATTTGCTCAGCAAACTGGTGAATCTCTGTGTGAGGCTTGGGATCGATATAAGGATATGCTAAGGAAGTTCCCACACCATAGCATGCCTGATTGGATGATTATCAACTATTTCTATAATGGTTTAGGTGCACAATTTAGACCTTTGCTCGATGCAGCATCTGGTGGAGACTGACGGGCTAAAAGCTACAATGAAGCTTATGAGTTGATTGAGCTAATGGCAGCCAATGAATACCAGAATCCTACACAAAGAATGTTACAAGGAAAGGTAGCAGGAATTCTGGAAGTGGATCAAGCTACTGCTAAAGTTGCTCAACTTCAAGCTTTGACGATGAAAGTGGACTCTTTGGGTAATTATGGAGTCAACCAGATCACTAGTGTTTGTGAGCTTTGTGCGGGGGCACATGAAACTGAGCAGTGTGCTTTTTCTAGCAAATCTGCTCTATTTGTGAGCAACTATCAGAGATCACAACAACAAGCTCCAACCACTTATCATCCGAACAACCGCAATCATCCTAACTTTAACTGGAGCAACAATCAGAATACGGTGCAATAATCTTATCAGCCATATACAACAAGGCAGTATAACCCTCCTGGTTTTCAGCAACCGCAATATGCCCGAAGCAACAACTTCAACTTCAGCAGTTACCTTAAGCTAATGAAAAATCTGAATTGGAGGAGTTGAGACTAATGTGCAAGAGCCAAGCTGTCTCTATCAAGACCTTGGAGAATCAGATTGGGCAAATTGCCAATGCACTACTGAATCGTCAACTTGGCATGCTTCCGAGTGATACTGAAGTGTTAGGCAAGAAGGAAGCTCATGAGCATGTTAAATCCATCATATTGAGGTCTGGTAAGGTTGCGAATCCTGAACAAGCTAATGCTCCAGATTCTGAAGTGGAGGCTGATGAAGAAGAAGTGCAGAAGGAATCTGAAGTGGAACCAATGAAGACTACTGTTGAGCACACTCCTCCTGAGGGTAATACAGGGGAGAAACATATCTATCCTCCATCTCCTTTTCCTAAGAGGCTGCGGAAGAAGAAACTGGATAAGCAGTTTGCGAAGTATCTGGAGGTGTTCAAGAAACTTCACATCAACATACCTTTCGCTGAAGCTCTTGAGCAAATGCCCAGTTATGAGAAGTTCATGAAAGGTATTCTCTCTAGGAAGGTGAAGCTTGATGACTTAGAGACCGTTGCTCTCACGGAGGAATGTAGTGTTATGCTGCAATAGAAATTGCCTCTGAAGCTTAAAGATCCTGGAAGCTTCACTATTTCTTGCACCATTGGAAATGTATGATTTTGATAAGTGTCAATATGACTTGGGAGCTAGCATCAATCTGATGCCATTGTCAATCTTCAAAAAGTTGGACTTGCCTGATCTAAAGCCTACATACATGACTTTGTAGTTGGCCGATCGTTCTATTACATATCCGCGAGGTATTGTGGAGAATGTCTTGGTCAAGGTGGATAAACTCATTTTCCATGCTGATTTTATAATTCTTAATTTCAAGGAGGATAAGAAAATTCCCATAATCTTGGGACGACCTTTCTTGGCTACTGGCCGAACCTTGATAGATGTGCAGAAAGGTGAGCTTACCATGCGAGTGATGGATCAGGATGTAACTTTTAATGTGTTCAATGCCATGAAATTCCCTACAGAAAATGAGGAGTATTTTAAGGTGGAAATGGTTGATATTGTGGTAAATTCTGAGCTTGATCAATTGCTAAGGTCCGATGCCCTAGAAAAAGCCTTATTGGGGAATTCTAATAGCGAAGATGACGATGGTGATGAGCACTTGTAATATTTGAATGCTTCTCCATGGAAGCGAAATATGGATATGCCTTTTGAATCTCTGGGATTTGAGGAGTTGAAAAGTTCTCTGAAGCGCCTCAAGTCATCTATTCAGGAAGCTCCTACTCTTGAGCTTAAACTTTTACCTGAACATTTGAGGTATGCATTTTTATGTGATGCATCTACTTTGCCTGTTATTATTACATCTGACCTTTCAGGCACCGATGAGGAGAAGCTTTTGAAAATTCTTAGAGAGTTCAAATCGGCAATTGGTTGGACTATAGTAGATATCAAGAGAATCAGCCATTCTTATTGCATGCATAAAATTCTGCTAGAGGAAGGAAGAAAGCCTACTGTTGAGCAACAGAGAAGGCTAAATCCGATCATGAAACAGGTTGTGAAGAAGGAAATCCTCAAGTGGCTAGATGCAGGGATCATCTATCCTAATTTCTGGCAGTTCATGGGTGAGCCCAGTTCAGTGTGTACCATATAAAGGTGGTATCACTGTGGTAGAAAATGAGAAGAATGAACTTATTCCTACACGAACAGTCACGGGGAGGAGAGTTTGCATGGATTATAGGAAGCTTAACAAGGCTACAAGGAAGGATCACTTCCCTCTTCCTTTCATTGATCGGATGCTTGATAGACTGGCTGGGCTTGATTACGATTGTCTTCTGGATGGCTATTCGGGATATAATCAGATTTGTATCGCTCCAAAAGATCAAGAGAAGACTACATTCATATGTCCTTTCGGCATTTTTGCATTCCGAAGAGTTTCTTTTGGGCTATTTGGAGCGCCCACCACTTTTCAGAGATGTATGATGGATATCTTCTCTGATATGATTGGAAATAACGTAGAAGTGTTCATGGACGATTTCTCGGTCTTTGGAACTTTTTATGATGAATGCTTGCATAATCTTGGGTTAGTGCTGAAAAGGTGCATTGAGACCAACTTGCTTCTCAATTTGGAGAAATGTCATTTTATGGTGCGTCATGGCATCATTCTTGGTGACAAGGTTTCTAGCAAGGGGCTTGAGGTGGACAAGGCCAAGGTGGGGGTGATCAAATATCTTCCTCCACCCATATCTGTTAAGGGAATTCGGAGTTTTCTTGGTCATGCGGGTTTCTATAGGCATTTCATCAAGGATTTCTCGAAGATATCGAAGCCGTTGTGCAATTTTCTAGAGAAAGACGTTCCTTTCCAGTTTGATGACGAGTGCCTTGATGCTTTTGAGATATTGAAAAAGAGTTTGATTATGGCACATGTCATAACTCCACCTGATTGGTCTGAACCATTTGAAATGACGTGCGATGCAAGCGACTACGCAGTTGGAGCAGTTCTTGGGCAACTCAAGAACAACATATTTCATGTAGTCTACTATACTAGTAAGATTCTTAATGATGCTAAACTAAATTATACCACTAATGAGAAAGAACAATTTTGCTATCATCTATGGTTTTGAGAAATTTCGATCGTATCTACTTGGGATGAAGGTGACATTTTTCACTGATCATGCAGTAATTCGATATCTCGTCTCGAAGAAGGACTCGAAGCCATGGTTGATTCAATGGGTTCTTTTACTTCAAGAGTTTGAGTTAGAGATCAAGGACAAAAAAGGTACTGAAAATCAAGTCGTCGATCATCTCTCACGTTTAGAGGATCCAATTGCTACTTTAAAAGATAAGTCTTTGATTAATGAGTCTTTTCCAATTGCTACCTTGTGAGTAACGTTATTATGCCTCCAGAGTTGACTCCCGCTCAAAGGAAGAAGTTTTTACATGAAGCGAAGTGGTATATGTGGGATGAGCCATTTTTTTTCGCCAAGGAGCTAATCAAATCATCAGGAGATATATTCCTTACATTGAAACGGGGAAGATCTTGCGAGATTGCCACTTAACGGCTTATGGAGGACATTATGGTGGAGAAAAGATAACATCTCGTATTCTTCAAGCAAGTTTCTTTTGGCCAACTTTGTTTACAGATGCTCATCAATTCGTTTTGAAATGTGATCGATGTCAACGAGTGGGGAATATGTTTAAGAGGGATGAGATGCCTCTTAATATGCTTCACGAGGTCGAAGTCTTCGATTTTTGGGGAATTGACTTCGTGGGGCCATTTGTCTCATCTTGTAATAATCAGTATATCTTGTTGGCAGTTGATTATGTGTCGAAATGGGTTGAAGTTAAGGCGTTGCCAACAAATGATGCTAAGGTAGTGTTTAACTTTCTTCACAAGCAGATATTCACAAGATTCGGAACTCCAAGAGTCATAATCAGTGATGAGGGGTCGCATTTCTGTAACCGCAAGTTCACTGTTATGATGCAAAGGTATAATGAGAAATCAAGCGCATTTTAGAGAAAGTTGTGTGTCCATCAAGAAAGGATTGGTCTTTGAAGCTTGATGAAGCTATTTAGGCATATCGAACAGCATACAAGACTCCGCTAGGGATGTCACCGTATCAGTTGGTTTATGGTAAGGGGTGTCATTTGCCGGTGGAGCTAGAGCATAAAGTGTATTGGGTTTTGAATAAATTGAATCTGGATTTAGATGCAGCTGGAAAGAAGAGGATGCTTCAATTGAAGGAGCTCGACGAATTTAGACTCCAAGCTTATGAAAACAACAAAATGTATAACGAGAAAGTCAAGAGGTGGCATGATCGGGGTCTAGTGCTCAAATCATTTGTGCCGGGGAAACAAGGTCTTTTCTTCAACTCTCGTCTCCGTCTTTTTCCTGGAAATTTGAAGTTAAGATGGTCAAGGCCGTTTATTGTCAAAACTGTGTTTCCACATGGAGCGGTGCAAATTTTTGAGAATGATCCGGGCCAAGCATTCAAGGTAAATGGTCAGAAGTTGAAGCATTACTATGGTGACACGGCAAACCGCGAGGTGGTTAGTGCCGTTTTATTATCCATTTGATCTCGAGTTTCTACGTCAAGCTAACGACGTAAAGCAAGCGTTTCTTGGGAGGCAACCCAAGTTTGTTGTACATTAGTAAGTAGAGGAAGCAAGAAGAAAAGAGAAAATCATAAAGAAATCAAAAAAAGTGAAAAATCCAGGGCCAACTACAGAAGCCAGGCGCGCTTGCTCTGTCCTAGCGCGCGGCCGCGCTAAAATCACAGAAACACGGCGTGCCCACGCTGATCCAGCGCGCGACCGCGCCGGTTTGGCAGAAGTAGCGCGCGCCCGCGCTGTCATAGCGTGCGGCCGCACCATGGTCCCGATTCTGAAAAAAATAAAAGGCAGTTTTGAAGGTGAAAATCAGGATTTTTGCTACAAAATGAATTTCTAACCGAATTTTACTCCCGCACATCCCAAATTTCCCTCTCCTGATCAAACCCATTACTCCCATTATCCCCATAATCAAATCCCACTTCTATTCCATATATAATTCTCATTTCACCACCTATTTTAAAATATTAGTGATGATGTCAAAGATTACTAGAGATAACAATATCATTGGTATCCCTGATCAAAGTATGAAGCAAGCCAAATGGACATCTGATCTAAGAAGGAGATTAATGAACTGCTATTTTTGGTGATCAGCTAAGCTTGGGGCCAACCATAAATAAGTTGTATTGTTATCTTAATCTGTATTTTGTACTTGTAACATTTAAAGTCTGTAAAAATGTCAAAGGAGCAGATTGGAGCCTTTTTCTATAAACAGTGTCAAGCTTAAGAATTCTTTCTGGAAGAAGATCAAGAAAATCATGCCTCAGAAGAATTATGAAGAAGCTTGGAGTTAGTAATAGCTGGGATATATTGTGTAATTATTTTTGCTAATAAATAAATATTATGCATGTCCAGTATTTATTCTGTGAATTAATTGTTAAGTGGTATATGTATTTGGATGATTAAAAATAATATCAATTAAGTATTTTAATTTTTATATGTCCAAAATAAAATATGGATAATTGTCATATCTTCCTATTTATTTTTATGTTGATTTATGATTTTATAGGAAATTTATGGATTTTATGAATTCTTTTTCCGAGTATTTATAAACTATTTTATATAATCGGGAACCAACCGACATCATCCGTTTTTACGATTTTGTAACCCGAAACTCTTCCGAGAACTCCTGCCTAACCTAATTGCAATATTCTGAGCATTTTCCATGTTTCGACTTTTTCGATCTGGCGTACGGTTTGTCCTGCGCGGGTCCCGACGCAATATTTGCGATACATTATTCGTTTCGGTAAATCAATAAAACTCGTATTTTTGATAAACATGATCTTTTTATTAAATTATTACAATTATCACCTCGTAATACGTGTAACCAGGCGCTGAGACATAGACTGCAGTACAAATTGTACTGTTTTGGATAATTATCTCGAAAACCGATACCATTTGGATCTGTTTTTATAAATAGACGTACCCTTTTATATCCGGAATGATCCAACGGGATACTAATTTTCGATAATTATAAATAGCCTTTACCGTATTTTATTTCGTACCGAAAATCATTTGCAAACAGTAATTATATAATTTTACGGAGAAAATCTATATATTTATATAATCTTTCAAGAATCAAACTACTATTTAGGGGTGTTGTTGAAATCTGCTCGGGAAGCTCTAGTAACCAAAACAGAGGTTTTGAAGAGTACTATCAGATTATACAAGTTTCAGAACTGCAGAATCAAAGGTTGATTTTATATATTTTTATTTATTTTTGAATTATTTTGATTAAAAATATGAATTTTTGTTCGGATGATTGTTGAAATGGCACCAGTTAAAATGAGGAAGTTAGCAAAGCAGATGCAAGAGACGTTAGAAGAAGGAGCGATTAGACCTAGTGTACCCCATAAGGTGCACTGGTATTAATTACTAATAAGAAAGATGGAAGTATAAGATTATGCGTCGACTAGAGTAAGCTCAACAAGTTTACTATCAAGAGCAAGTATCTGTTACCTTGACCCAATGATTTGTTTGGTCAGATGAAGGAAGCAAAGTACTTTTATAAGACTGATTTAAGACTTGGTATTTCACCTTGTAGAGCTTGTTTTCTTGATGATTTTCATATGTCATATGACTGATTTGGAGTTCAATAACATGTTCAAAATTGAGTTTGATTTTCGAATTTTAAAATTAGGGTTTATAATTCGTTTGAATGTTCTTAATTGAATTTGAGGGTTTTTTATTTCAGGATAAATAGATGTTCTTGAGGGGTGGGTTGTGTTCCTTATGCAATTTGCAATTGAATCGTATAAGTCTTGCTAATCGACGAGGTCTGTAGAGGAGGGAGTTGTGTTTTAAAGTTTTCGTCCAGTTCGCCGGAAACCGGCGAACTTCTCGGCCAGATTCCGGCCAACTCAGGGATTGTTAGGATGATATGGTTATGTTCCTCGTATTGTGTAGATGTGATCTAGAGGTGTTGGTGGGGTGAGGATGCCGGAATCGTCTTCTCCGGCGAGACAGGACATTTTCCGGCGACCACCTAGTAAATTACAGTTTAGTACCTGAACTTTTGGGGACGATGCAGTTTGGTCCCTGAAGTTTCCAGAACTTGCAAACTTAGGATTCCAGTATATAAAATGTTTAAAAATCATATTTCCTGTTTATTTTAATTATAAAAATCCGTTTTTAATTTCTGAAAATTCCAAAAATTATTATTTTAATTCCAAAAATTATTTTTAATTTAAAAATAACTCTGAATTAATTAGTTAATAAATTTAGTTGATAATTGATTGATTAATTAGTCAATTAATTCAAAAATTAATTGATTAATTGATTCAATTAATTATTAATTGATTTTAATTACTTATTTATTTTGATTTAATTATTTAAAAATGATTTAAAATTTTCGAAAAATAATTTCGATCTTTAAAGTATTACTTTAAATTGTTTTCAAGGCTCGATAATTACTAGAAAATTATTTTGAAGCCAGATGTGGCCAACCGAACCCTGTTTATTGCTTTAAAAATTGATCCAACGATCGTTTTAATTTCGAAAAATGTTTTAAAAATTATATTAAATACACGAAAGCCTGTTTATGACCCGAGACTTCTTTATAAATGGTATATCATTGATTGTTTGACGTGTTAAGTGTTATATGTGACTCGTTGTTTGCCTGTCGGTCTATATGTTCGGTGTTTACTTGTTTATAGCATAACTTTCAATCCGTTAATCAGATTTGGGTAAAACGAAGGGTAGATATAATTGTATATTGAATAGAATCGTATGAGTTGAGTAATGATAGATGTTTATGATATGTGAGCAGAAATGGAAAGGCGTAGGAAAGGGAAACAGATAGCCGAGGAGTAAGACGGTGGTAATTGAAAGTTAGTGAAGTATAGTAAGCTAGTACCAGGCAAGTAATCTGAACTTTCTCAAGATATATTATTGATGATTGATAATCCTGTTCTATATTGCAAGTGCTTTGAAGCACTAAACCTTAAACCTTGATTCTAGTTGTCGATCATTGAGCCGTAAACCTTATTCTTTCTGAACCATTGATTGTTGCATACCCGAATACGAACCATCGATATACGATACTACTCCACAAATACATACAAACTAAATACCAAATACTGAATCAAATTGCTTACATATTCAAATCATTGTACCTTATGCTTTGAAAGACCAAATCCTTGTAACCTTGAAACGTTGATTCCTTTGTTATCCAATTCTTTCATTACCTAACAACCATTCTTTAAAATTGATATATTGATCCTTTGTGAAGATTAAATATCCAATATTGCTTATGATTTTGGCTATTGCTTTACATTGTTTATTCTATTATTGTGTTAGAATTGGATTATTATATAAAATTATGGACCAGATTCGTGGTCAGACCAGATTGGTGGTCAAGTTAGGCCAATGTGTGCCTCAGATCCAGTAATTAGAGCAGAGCTGTGTGCCTTGCTCGGGGTTAGTGCATGACTGATCAGCAACCTAACCTTATTTTTTTTAAAATAAAAATATAATATCCAATTATAAATCATAAATCATTGTTCACTTGATACCTTAATCATTTTCACTTAATGATCATTATTCTCAGTCCTGTCATTGTGACTTGCTGAGCTAGTTAGCTCATTTATGCGATGTTGTTTATGTTCTTTTCCAGTTAAGAAGGAACCAGTTGGTAGCGAGGATCCCCAATCTAGTGCGAGAGCTAGGGGTCCAGGTTGATCGAGTTAAGCTTGCTGGCATCTTTTGAGATAGTTTAAGTTTGTAAAAGTTTGTAATAATGTTTAATATTCAGTTCTGAGTTTGAATAGTTAGGATTTGGACGTTTGTAATATAAAGTGTGTGTGTGTGTGGCTTGTGTACATACTTTAACCTGTTGCGGTCCGTGGTAGTTGGTAAGTAGGGTCACTGCATATTATTATTGTCTTTACTATTATTATAAGCAGGTTATAAATAAGGTGTGTGTGCGTGTGGACCCCAAACTTCTGACCCGGGTTTGGAGGGCGCCACAGGTTTGGTATCAAAGCTACAGGTTATAAGTCACTGACACAAGCCTAGGTTGACGGGAATGGGTAGAGGGTTAGGATTGGAAGTAAGGAAATAGAAAGATAGAATGTTGAGAAGATGAGTGCGACGGTATTACAGGTATTAGTATAATTCGCGTTGTGGTTCGAGATTCTTATATTGCGATATGATTTCAGATAGCAGCGATGGCCGACTCTTTCATCTCCGTACTAGCTGCTCACTCAGAGCCCTCAGTTGGAGGACCATCTTTGGATCCACGTCCTGTTGTTCCACCCGTGTTGGCTATTTTACCTCCACCTGTGTTGCAGCCCGCACCACTGCAGGCTAATCCACCCCCAGGCATGAAGCCATCTATCAGAGGACCCCTACTTGCTGATTCAGGCTTTACTGGTCACTCAGTTACAGGTGTACCTTTTCAGTTCTCTTCCTATCCTATCCCATATCATCAATTCGAGGCTTGTCTTATGGAGCAGCGATTCCTACGGGGTCTGATTCAGGACTTATTGCATATTATGCGTACCAGAGATGTCGGGTGTGGTGAGAGGCGACTCAGAGAGAGGCTCCAGGTGTTCCGGAGAGCAGCAACTGTGAGGATTGCTGAGGCTACTCATGAGGATATCACTCCTGATTTTCTTGTGGAATGGGCTAAGTGGGTTCTAGAGGAGCTTGAGGAGATTGGAGGTCCATACTTGCCATGAGCCAGAGATCCAGAGATGGAGATGTTGATCAGTGCTGTTGTGGTTGTTTAGTATGTACAGTAGTGTGTAGTATGTATTAGTAGACTTTTGGGTTGTATTTATAGACTAGATTTGCTAACTAGTGAGTAGGTTTGTTGTACCCTTTTTGCTTTTACTTCCGAAGCGTCTTTACGCTTGTACTACCTAAAACTTTTGATCTATATATATCAGTACCTTTTCCTTTCCAGCATTGTCATTTACATTACTGCACCTATTTTATTTTACTTTATTTATTTCACCGGTTATACCCTTGTGATACCATATACCCTGTTCCCTTAACTGTTTATATTCTGTAAAGAAGCATGCAATTTATTTGGTCCAACTGTTACAACTATTTTCAAAAAGAGATATTTGTGTTTTACAAAACTTTTCTTTTATGTAAAGGATTTGATTTAAAAGCTAAATAAGTGGTTTGATTCTTTACAGAAAATGCCTCCCAGAAGAAATACCCGCACCAACACCCAGAATGAAGAAACCAACAACGACGACAATAATAATCAAGATGACCCAAACCGGAATGTAAACCCAGGACCCATAGACCCAACATAGCCCAGATTCTTCAAATCTTGGCTCAACAAATAGTTCACCTGACTCAACAACAACAAAGACAGACCAATCCCCAGGTAACTTTCAAAACTTTTCAGGCGGTAAACCCACCAGAATTCAAGGGTTCTCTAGATCCGATTGAAGCAAATATTTGGTTAAAGGAAATAGAGAAGTTGTTTTCTTTAGTTAAAGTGAAGGAAGAACAGAAAGTTGAGTTTGTAAGTTATTATTTGAAGAATGAGGCCACCTATTGGTGGGAGACTGTGAAGACATTGGAAGGTACAGATGTCATTACTTGTGATAGGGATAAATAAATCCTGATTGTATAATTAAATATTATAAGGTGTGGGCTGCTAGGCCCAATAAGAAGATGTATGACATTCAGACCAAAAAGGTCAACACATTGATCAGACCTGATGGACCAGATCAGGCCTGATGGAACAAAGAAGGCCCAAAAGCCCTGATTATTTATTAATTTCATAATTAATAAGTAAGGGAGGAAAACAGCTATTAAGATAAGTCCTAGTGGGAATATAAATCCTTGTAGATTGGCCTCCAAGGAACCTCATGAGATAAGGAGTCAGCTTCCTACTTCCTAGGACTCCTAAGTCTATCCTAATTCAGAGACTTGACCACCAAGTCTCCTATGCCAAGTCCAATTCAACGACTCTCACACCTATATAAGGGGCCTCACCCCACAGATCAGAACTACGTTTTTTGGCTTGATTCTCTAATTCACAGAGATACGTAGGCATCTCGTAAAGGCAGAATTAAGCTACAAAACACGAGAGCAGCCATTAAAGGCCTTGAGCTCCCGAATCTTAGTAATAAATACAGCAAATAATAACCTTAGTTTTTTATCCATAACATTTGGCACCGTCTGTGGGAAGAACAACAACAACCATGGCGAGAACACGGAGAACAACTAGTGCTCTGGAGGAAGGAACACCATCGGGAACAACCCAGATGACTTCGTCCACCGTGGAGATACCTCCCCATTCGACTTATGCATCTACTCAGGTGGAAACCCAGATAGGGGCAACTCAACCTCAGCCACAAGGGACGACTCCCCCGACTATTCAAGGTACGAATCCTCAAGTTTAACAAGTACATATACCTATGAATTCTCGACCCGTCGGATATGAATATTCAACTGTTGTTACTACTAACCCCCCTTATGGGATGCCCCTTCCCCCCGAGGTTGGAGGAAGTGGATATGCTAGACGAAGTGAAGCACAAGGGCAATCGCCCCCTATGTACGAGGTTTGGCTCCTATCCCCGAGGATCGGGAATTTTCTGGTCCTCACACTAAGAGAGACTCTGAATCTTCGGATGATGAAGTGGCCCCAAGAAGGAGGCGTCCTGGCAAAGAGCCAATGGCCGATGGAAGGCAACGCCCTCAAAGCACCCAAGGGGCGAATCCCCAAGAAGTGCAGGAAAGGATCAGGGCTCATGAGGCTGAGATCCAAAGGCTGAGGCGTGATTTGGAGGCTCACCAGGCCACCAGACCCCAGATACCTCCTAGGGGGAGAAATCCTCCTCCTGTCATAGACCTGGATGGTCCGGTACGAAGAAGGGCTGTCGTCCCAAGAACTGATCCAAGCAATCTCCTTCCCCTTGGAGATCCTGATGATCCAACTCCACCCTTCACAGAAGAGATAATGAATGCCCACATCTCAAGGAAATTCAAGATGCCCACTATCAAAGCCTATGATGGCACGGGAGACCCCGCTAATCATGTTAGGACATTCTCTAATGCACTGCTGCTGCAACCCGTGAATGACGCTATTAAGTGTCGGGCCTTCCCTCAAACCCTGTCGGGTATAGCTCAAAGATGGTACAGTCGCTTACCCCCAAACTCTATTGGATCGTTCAGAGAGTTAAGTCAGGCTTTTATTAAGCAATTCATCAGTGCAAGAGTCCATGAGAAAAGTTCAGCATCTCTTATGAGTCTTGTGCAGGGAGCTAAAGAATCCTTGAGAGATTACCTGAATCATTTCACAAAGGAGGCTTTAAAAGTCCCGGACCTTGATGATAAGGTAGCCATGATAGCACTGCAACAAGGAACCAGGGACGAGTTTTTCAAGATGTCCTTGGCCAAACGTCCCCCTGAAAGCATGTTGCAGCTCCAAGAGAGGGCAGGGAAGTATATCAAGGTTGAAGAAAGTATGAGGAAGACCGTAGTAAGTAATGAGCCCACTAGAGGCAAGAAGCGGAAAACTGATTTAGAATATATTGCAAAGGATAAATATCCTAGAACCGAACAAAACCCTGATTCAACCCCCAAGAAGGGAGGACCTGGGCAAAAGTTCACTGAATATGCTAAGCTGAATGCTCCTAGAAGTCAGATTTTGATGGAGATTGAGAAAGATAGAGATATTCGCTGGCCTAAGCCCTTGAAGGCTGATCCCGCCAAGCTAGATAAAAGCAAGTATTGCAGGTTTCACAAGGATGTTGGCCATGACACCAATAAGTGTAGGCAATTGAAAGACGAAATTGAGTTTTTGATTCGAAAAGGAAGATTGAACAAGTATTCTGGAGATGGAGGGGACAAAAATAATAGTGGAAGGAAGAATTTTGAAGATCGTAGGAGGGACCAAGACGATCAGGGGCGGAATCCCCAACCTAGAGGGCCGGTAATAAATGCAATTTTTGGAGGACCACGACGCCCTCGAGGACCTGTGATAAACACGATTTTTGGAGGTCCGACTACTGCTGGATTGTCCAAAAATTCAAGAAAGGCATATACTAGGGAGGTTATGCATATTGTTGGAGAAGCCCCGAAGAGGGCCAGGACAGAAGTAACATTGGCTTTTGATGATTCTGACCTAGAGGGCATAAAGTTTCCTCATGACGACCCGTTGGTCATAACACCAATAATAGGAAATAGCCCGGTTAAGAGGGTTCTTGTGGATAATGGTGCTTCTATGGATATATTGCTCCACGACGCCTTTCTAAGGATGGGGTATAACGATTCCCAGTTGACACCAACCGACATGCCGATATATGGATTTGCTGGAGTAGAATGTCCTGTGAAAGGAATAATCAAACTACCAACCACCATAGGTACGGAACCAAGACAAGTAACACAGATGTTGGATTTCGTGGTAGTAAAGGCTAGTTCAACTTATAATGCTATCATGGGGAGAACAGGGATACATGCCTTTAAGGCAGTCCCCTCTTCCTACCATTCAGTTATGAAGTTTCCCACCCGAAACGGGATTGGAGAAGAGAAAGGAGATCAAAAAATGGCTAGAAGCTGTTATGTGGCCTCTTTGAGGGCAGATGAAGTCGGGGGGCAGGTTCTTCCTATTGAAGATATGGATGTCCGAGAAAATGACGAGAAGAGAGGAAAGCCAGCAGAAGACTTGGTTTCGGTTCCTTTAGACCCCGAGAATCCTGAGAGGATGACTTTCATTGGAGCCACACTAGAGGAGCCCCTTAGAGGGAAGTTGGTGAAATTTTTGCAAGAAAATAGTGATATATTTGCATGGTCAGCAGCTGATATGCCAGCCATAGACCCGGAGTTGATTACTCACAAGCTAAACGTGGATCCAAGCCGGAAGACAGTTAAACAAAAGAAAAGAATTTTTGCCCCGGAAAGACAAGAGGCTATAAAACAGGAGGTAGAGAAGCTCCTAGAGGCCGGTTTCATTGAGGAGATTCAATTTCTGGAGTGGTTAGCAAACCCTGTAATGGTAAAGAAGGCTAATGGAAAGTGGAGGATGTGTATAGACTTCACTGATCTGAATGATGCATGCCCTAAAGACTGTTTTCCATTGCCAAGGATTAATACTTTGATTAATGCCACTGCTGGGCATGAGATGCTGAGTTTCATGGATGGATTTAGTGTATATAATCAGATTAAGATGCACAAGGATGACATTCCAAAGGTATCATTTATCACTGACTTTGGTGTTTATTGTTATCTTGTTATGGCGTTTGGTCTTAAGAATGCGGGAGCCACCTATCAAAGGTTGGTAAATAAAATTTTTAAGGCTCTTATTGGTAAGACTATGGAAGTCTATGTTGATGACATGTTAGTCAAGAGTCTAGTAAAGACTGATCATATAACCCATTTGAGGGAAGCTTTTGAGATCCTGAGGAACCGTAAGATGATGTTGAATCCTACGAAGTGCGCTTTCGGAGTAGGATCTGGAAAATTTTTGGGATTAATGGTCTCAAAGAGAGGAATTGAGGCTAACCCCGATAAAATAAAGGCAATCCTGGACATGGAACCACCAAAAGCTGTCAAGGATGTTTAGAAGCTCACAGGAAGGGTCGCTGTGCTAGGACGATTCATCTCCAAGTCAGGAGACAAGTGCTTGACATTCTTCAAGTCACTAAAGAATATCAAAGACTTTGTATGGAATGAGGAAAGCCAGAAGGCATTCGAAGAGTTAAAGAAGTATATGGCTCAGGCCCCGTTGTTGGCCAAACCATCTTTGAATGAAGTTTTATTCTTATACTTGGCCGTTTCAGAGAGCGCTTTGAGCGCGGTGTTGATTGAGGAGCAAAAAGTCCAGAAACCCGTATATTATGTCAGCAAAATTCTGCATGGTGCTGAATTGAATTATTCAACTATTGAGAAATTTGCTCTAGCCTTGGTAATGGCTTCGAGAAAACTGCGTCCTTACTTTCAGGCTCATCAGATTGAGGTGCTAACGAATCAGCCACTGAGAAATATCATTCACAGTCCCAAGGCAAGTGGGAGATTGATTAAGTGGGCAATAAAGTTGGGAGAGTTCGATCTCAAGTATAAGCCACGTACGGCCATAAAAGCCCAGGCACTAGCTGACTTCGTGGTGGAATGTACCATACCCAACCAAGAAGTCGGGGGGCAGGAAGATACCATACCTCAAGACAAGGGAGTCGATAATGGGGACAGAGAGAAGGATGATAAGGAGAAAGGATATTGGGTTCTCTATTTTGATGGAGCATCAAAAACAAATTCCAGTGGAGCAGGGTTGGTTTTGCAAAGCCCTGATGGATTCTTAATTGAGTATGCTATGAAGCTAGACTTCCCAACCACAAACAATGAGGCAGAGTATGAAGTCCTGATTGCTGGCCTTGGTCTAGCTGGGACACTTAGAGTCAAAAACTTAAAGGTCCGTGGAGACTCGAAGCTAATCATATCCCAGGTAAAGGGAGAATTTGAGGCAAGGGATGATACAATGGCTAATTATGTCCACCTAATAAGGGCTGTGATGACCCAATTTAATGAATGCCGTGTTGAACACATTCCAAGGGAAGAAAATGCTAAGGCAGATGTGCTATCAAAGTTTGCTTCATCTGAGATAGAAGAAAGTTCGGGAAGTGTGTACTTCCGTGTTTTGAAGACACGAAGCATAGATGTTAAGCTTGTGGCTCCCATAGGCCTGGGGACGTCATGGATTGATCCTATCAAGGCTCACATTCAAACCGGTTGGTTGCCAAGTGATGCAACTGAAGCACGAAAGTTAACTGTTCGAGCACTAAGGTACTCTTTGATAGATGGGATTCTTTACAAAAGATCTTTCGTGGTTCCCTACTTGAGGTGTCTCAGGCCCGATGAGGCACGCTTGGCTCTTGAAGAAGTGCATGAAGGTATTTGTGAACAACACTTGGGGGGCAGGGCCTTGGCTCATAAGATAACTCGTCTAGGCTTTTATTGGCCGGAAATGATGGCTGATGCCAAAGAATATGTGAAGAAGTGCGACCGCTGTCAGAAGCATGCACCTGTTGTTAGACAACCTCCCGAGATGCTGACATCTATCAACTCGCCTATTCCCTTTGCTATGTGAGGGATGGATATTCTAGGGCCTTTCCCTATGGCCATGGCACAAAGGAAGTTCCTGATTGTAGCCATTGATTATTTCACTAAGTGGATTGAAGCCAAACCCTTGGCCAAAATCACAACTAAGCAAGTTGCACAATTGCTGTGGGAAAACATTATGTTCCGATATGGAATTCCCCGTGTCCTAGTCACCGACAATGGAACACAGTTTAACAACGAGGAATTCAAGAAGTATTGTGAAGAAAATGAAATTAAGTTACGCTTCACCTCCGTGGCTCACCCACAAGCCAATGGGCAAGCAGAGGTAGCAAATCGAATAATCCTGGATGGACTAAAGAAGAGGATCGAGAAATCAAGGAATAACTGGGTGGATGAGATACTTCCAATATTATGGGCCTATAGGACTACCTGTAGAGTCACGACTGGAGCAACTCCCTTCATGTTGGCTTATGGGGCAGAAGCAGTTGTTCCCGTGGAGATATCACATTCTTCTCCAAGGATTCAAGCTTTCAATGTGGGGGAAAATGAGGAGGGACAAAGGTTGGCTCTGGACTTAATTGATGAAGTGCGAGATGAGGCACATGCAAAGATAGTAGAGTATCAGAAAAAGGCTTCGTTCTACTACAACCTAAGGGTTAAAGAAAGGTTCTTCAAACAGGGTGACCTAGTCTTGAGGAAGGTGGAAGCTTCTGGTGTAGGGCAGAAAGGGAAACTTGCCCCAAATTGGGAAGGGCTATATAAGGTCAAGAGTGTACAAGGTAGAGGAACCTACAAGCTGGAGACTATGGATGGTGATGAAGTCCCGAGAACTTGGCATGCACAAAACCTGAAGGTTTACTATGTGTAAAGCCATTAAACATGATTCTCACTTGTCAAGGTGATAAGTAGGTTGAAAAGCACCTTGAAGCTTTGATTGCTTAGGATTTACATGTTTTAGGTTTGTTTTTAGGAATGGTGTAAGGGATGAATCCCAAGAGTTGCCGTAAAACTTGTTTTACAATTGTTTAGTTCATAGAACTACTTGGTTCATACTATTATTAAGTTTGCTTATCTATTTTAGTACAAGTATGAGGAAAATAGGAGATAGCTTTTAAAAGGCTAGCAAGCTAACAGTACAAGTACTTGAAAAGGATAGTAGAAAAGCAAACAAATAACTTAAAATAGCATAATAAACCCCGAAGGGTAATAAGTTCTGAATACGATTAAGTCAATACATAGAAAGCCACAATGGGCCAAACAAGAAAAACAAAATACTCAAAGATCCTTGAAAAAGTCATCATCAATGTTTCCTTCATCGGCAGTAGAAGAAGGAACTGGCACAGGATCAGCATCTCGAGGAGAAACAGCTGCGACCTCAGCAGAAGTAGTAAGAGTAGGAGAAAGAGGAATATCATCAAGAAGAGGCTCTTTCCCAGGAATAACAGGGACTGGATAGGCAGTGAGAGTCACCTCTGGAATCTTCTTCCCAATCTCCTCTACTATCTGCTCCCAACAGCTAGAAAAGGTCTCCGGGAAGTTAGCATTGTACTCAGCATTTAGGACATCTTCAAAGTCCTGAGATGCCTTATACTCAGCTATCACCTCAGCTCGGGCCCTTTGAGCATCCAGCTCCAGCTTACGAACTTTCTCCTTTTCATCCGCCAGCTCCTTCTCTACCTCACGGAAATGGGTGAAGTTGGCCTCGGAAGCCTTGAGGTACCTATCCCTATCTCTCTCAGCAATAGTTAGGCTAGTCCTCACATCCTTCAAATTGTGAAGGGCACCCTGGAGATAGGTATTCATCTACACGAGCATATCCAAGTACAGTAAGTAAGTATGAAAGAGTTAATAAAAAAAACAGTTAAAAAAGGAGACGAGGAAGAGGCTTACAGAAGCCACGGCCTGAGCACCCAGATGCTCAATCTGTAGGTCATCAGAAGACTCTACAATCTCAGCCCTGTCACGAGGCGTAATCACACTCTCAGACCAAACGGCGGCAGCCTCGGAACTTCCTACCACCGTGTCCCTCCTCTGAAGGCCCCAAGTGACGGTGAAAGGAGAGGTATCCTCGTCAAGGCTAAGAGGCCTCTGGGATAAAAAGGTAGGGACGGCCTCCTGAACTGTGACTGAAGGGCCGTCACCAACCCTAACCCGCTTGTCGCGGTAGGTCTCAATAGCAGAGCCCTTGGCAGCACGGGCCTCCCGCTTCTTGAAGATCGTGTCCAAAGCTGCCCTAGCTGCAGGCAGATACAGGCACATAAGAAGAAGGACAAATAAGGAATTAAGAAAATGGAACAAAAAGGGGAAAGAAATACCCTCAGGACCAAGGTCACTTAGACCTAAACCTTGCAAATTACCCTCTGAAAGGATGAGAGCGCAATGATACAAGTTATCAGCAGTGATGGCCTTGATGGCCGCATCCTCATCAATCCCCACTTTTAGGTCTCTTAAGGACCCGTCTATACTTTTTGAGAAGTCGGGCCTGAAAAAATGGTCCCAACCCTCCTCGGAATCCAGAAACACATAAAACCACTCACTCTTCCATGTTGGATACGAGTCGGGGTTGGTGCCAGAAATAAAGCAGGAGCGGGCCAAGGATCTATGAACTATTTTGACCCATCCTTGGTCCTCAGAAGCATTTACAAATTTAAATAAATAACGAAAGACACAAACATTTGGCTCAAAACCGTGTTTACGAGATTGGGCCATATAACAGTGAATAAAACGCCAAGAATTGGGTGTAAGTTGGGTCGGACAGACTCGGGCTTCAGCCGAAAGGCGAAAAACAAAAGGATGAGGAGGAAGGCGAAAACCAGCATAGAAGGTTTCCTTATAGACCCGAATGGCCCCAGGCTTTGGGTAGCAGGCCCTATCATTTGGGCCTGGAGCCTCGGCCCTATATGGGTGTAAAATTCCAAAAAGGCGGGCTATGGTACCTACTTGATCTGGACCAAATCTAGAAGGATAATTATATGCATCTAAGTGTAACATGTTAGGAAAGGCTTGCCCGAATTCGGTTAAAAGATCCCTAAGAGAAATAACTGAGGAATGTACAAGAGATTTTTTACCTCGGCTGGCCCTAGAGGGACGGGCAACAGCTTGGGGGACATGGGAGTGAGATGAATCAGAATCCGCCATAGATGAAGACAAAAACCCAGGAAGCTCTTGAAGGTAAGTGAAGAAGATGAAGATTCAAACGGAATCTTCAAAATAAGCCCAGAAAATGGCGGACTAGAAAGCCGGAAATCGCTTTGAGGTGGCGATTCTTGAGAGAATAATTGTAGAGTAGAAGTGAAAGATTTTTTGTGAAAGTGAAGTGTGAGAAATGAACTCACACTCCTCCTCTTAAATAGAAGAGCTTAAGGATGCACAAACGTGTCTGGACCTAAAGAAATGGGCCTAAAAAAAGTGGGAAGCCCATAAGATTTAAATTTTGAAAAGAGTTGTAATCAAAAATCAAAGTTCATTGAATGAATCAAGGCTCGAAAAGCCTCAACAACGCCTAGGGTGCATTGTCCCGGGCCATTGTTAGAAGTATGTCTCCTAGGCGTGAATCAACAACGCCCAGGAAGCATCAGTCTTCAACAACGCCCAGGGTGCATTGTCCCGAGCCATTGTTAGAAGTATGTCTCCTAGGCGTGGATCAACAACGCCCAGGAAGCATCAGTCTTCAACAACGCCCAGGGTGCATTTTCCCGAGCCATTGTTAGAAGTATGGCTCCTAGGCGTGGATCAACAACGCCCAGGAAGCATTAGCCTTTAACAACGCCCAGAGTGTATGTCTCCTAGGCGTGGTGCTAAACCTGTCTCCTAGGCGTGGGTGCACAACGCCTAGGATCTATGAACGCATCAGCCTTCAACAACGCCTAGGGTGCATTGTCCCGAGCCATTGTTAGAAGTATGTCTCCTAGGCGTGGATCAACAACGCCCAGGAAGCATCAGCCTCCAACAACGCCCAGGACGCAAGTTTCCTAGACGTTGTTAGGAAACTGTCTCCTAGGCGTGGATCAACAACGCCTAGGATGTATTGAGTAGCAAAAGTTCTATTTTTCTGATTATTTAATTAGAAATTAAGGGAAAAATCCAGAAAATTAAGGATAAATCCCAGAAATTAAGGGAAAAATCCAGAAAATTAAGGATAAATCCCTGAAATTAAGGGAAAAATCCAGAAAATTAAGGATAAATCCCAGAAATTAAGGGAAAATCCAGAAAATTAAGGAAAAAATCCAGAAATTAAGGGAAAAATCCAGAAAATTAAGGATAAATCCCAGAAATTAAGAAAATTAAGGACAAATCCCAGAAAATTAAGGGAAAAATTCCTGGAAATTCCTGAATAAAAGGAACAATCATTGTAAATGTGTAGGTCGCTCCACACTTTACGCAGAAACGAAACCCTGTAAGGGAATGAATAGACTTAACTTCTGTGAAACTTAATCAATGTTTCCCAAAAGTTGGGGGGCAAATGATAGAGATAAATAAATCCTGATTGTATAATTAAATATTGTAAGGTGTGGGCTGCTAGACCCAATAAGAAGATGTTTGACATTCAGACCAAAAAGGTCAACACATTGATCAGGCCTGATGGACCAGATTAGGCCTGATGGAAGAAAGAAGGCCCAAAAGCCCTGATTATTTATTAATTTCATAATTAATAAATAAGGGAGGAAAACAGCTATTAAAATAAGTCCTAGTGGGAATATAAATCCTTGTAGATTGGCCTCCAAGGAACCTCATGAGATAAGGAGTCAGCTTCCTACTTCCTAGGACTCCTAAGTCTATCCTAATTCAGAAACTTGACCACCAAGTCTCCTATGCCAAGTCCAATTCAAGGACTCTCAACCTATATAAGGGGCCTCACCCCACAGATCAGAACTACATTTTTTGGCTTGATTCTCTAATTCACAGAGATACGTAGGCATCTCGTAAAGGCAGAATTAAGCTACGAAACACGAGAGCAGCCATTAAAGGCCTTGAGCTCCCGAATCTTAGTAATAAATACAGCAAATAATAACCTTAGTTTTTTATCCATAACAACTTGGGAGAGGTTTAAGGAATTGTTTTTAGAAAAATATTTTCCCCAGTTTGTTCAGGATCAGATGGAGCTGAAGTTTTTAGAGTTAAAGCAAGGAAATATGTCGGTAGCTGATTATGAAAGTAAGTTTGAAGAGTTGTCAAGGTATGTGCCGTCATATGTAGATACTGACAGAAAGAAGGCTAAGAGATTCCAGCAAGGGCTGAAGCCATGGATCAGAGGGAAGGTAGATATCTTTGAATTAGATACTTATGTAAGAGTTGTACAGAAGGCCATGATTGCAGAGACAGAGAGCGAGATGTCACTGAAGGAAAAGGAAAGTAAGAAGAGGAAGTTTGAAGGAAATGAAGGACAGTCACAACCAGGGAAGTTTCCAAACTTTAAGAAGGGTAAGTTTCATCCAGGGAGAAATTTTAATTTCAAGAAGCAGAATGCAGGCGACAGAGGTCAAAGCAACCGTCCAGTCAATGTAAATCAGCCGAATCAGTTAAGGTTAACTTTTCCAGATTGTCAAGTATGTGGGAAGAAGCATGGAGGAGTTTGTAATAAGTTAAACGTGGTTTGTTTCAAGTGTAATCAGAAAGGGCACTATTCAAGGGAGTGCCGTAATCAGCCAGCGAGAGAGCCAGCAAACAAGGATCAGCCTATCTGAAATCCAGCGGTTAAGGTTCCAGCTATTGGATTTACATGCTTTAAATGTGCGAAGCCATGACACATAGCCAGGGATTGCAAGACATGAGCCCTAGTCAGTAATGCATTGAGAATTATGGGATCTACCCCAGCAGTGAATGAGACTCCAAGGGCTAGAGTTTTTGATTTGTCTGTGAAGGACGCTATCCAGGATACTGATGTCGTGGCAGGTACGCTTAATGTGAATTCTTTATGTGCCAAAGTTTTAATAGATTCGAGAGCAACTTGATCGTTTATTTCTCAAGATTTTGTTAGTAAGTTAAACTGTTCAGTTGAGTATTTAAATAAAATAATGACTGTGGAATTAGCAAATCAAGAACGTATATCTGTTAATCAAGTTTGTGGGAATTGTGAGATTGAGATTTCTGGTAATAAGTTTTATGTAGATTTGATACCATTTAAGCTAGGAGAGTTTGACGTTATCTTAGGAATTGATTGGTTATCTAAGCACAATGCCCAGATAGATTGTCGAAATAAGAAGGTAATGGTGAAGATGCCAGACGAAAGGAGAGTAACGTTTAAAGGCCGGAAACAAGCAAAGAAGTTTTTAACAATGATTCAAGCTAAAAAATTACTACGACAAGGATGCGAGCATTACGTTGCTTATGTGATTGATAGAAGTCAGGAGCCAACAAAAATTGAAAATATTCCAGTAGTCAATGAATTTCCAGACGTGTTTCTCGATGAGTTACCAGGACTTCCTCCAGACAGAGAAATTGAGTTTGCGATCGACTTAGCACCTGGAATGGAACCGATATCCAAGGCCCCGTATAATGACGCCCGTTGAGATGAAGGAACTAGCAAAGTAATTGAAAAAATTGTTAGAGAAAGGAGTAATTAGACCCAGTGTATCCCCGTGGGGTGCACCAATATTATTTGTCAAGAAGAAGGATGGAAGCATGAGACTGTGCATCGACTATCTGGAGCACAACAAGCTTACAATCAAGAACAAGTATCCGTTACCCATAATTGATGATTTGTTTGACCAATTGAAGGGAGCCAAGTACTTCTCCAAGATAGATTTGAGATCGGGATATCAACTAAATATTAAGCCAGAGGATATACCAAAGACAGCTTTCAGAACAAGGTATGGACATTATGAATTTTTAGTGATGTCCTTTGGATTAACCAATGCCCCAGCAGCATTCATGGACCTGATGAATAGAATTTTCAAGGAATATTTGGATAAGTTTGTTATTGTGTTCATAGACGTTATTTTAATTTATTCAAAGATAAAAGAGGATCATGCAGAACATTTGAAAACAGCTTTGGAGATTTTGAGAAGGAAAAAGTTATACACTAAATTTTCAAAGTGTGAGTTTTGGTTACAGGAAGTTCAGTTCTTAGGACACATAGTCAGTAATGAAGGGATCAAAGTGGACCCAGCGAAGATTGGAGCAATTGCAAATTGGGAAAGACCGAGAACACCAACAGAGGTAAGAAGTTTCTTGGGATTAGCGGGATATTATCGCCGATTTGTTCAGAATTTCTCAAGGATTGCAACACCATTCACGAAGCTTACACGGATGAATGAAAAGTTCGTATGGAACGATAAATGTGAAGAAAGTTTTCAGGAATTGAAGCAAAGATTAATTACGGCACCTATTTTGTCACTTCCAGATGATCAGGGAATTTTGTAATCTATAGCGATGCTTCTCATAAAGGACTCGGATGTGTTCTAATGCAGCACGATAAGGTTATTGCGTATGCGTCAAGGTAGTTGAAACCACACGAGCAAAAGTATCCTACTCATGACTTGGAATTAGAAGCTATAGTATTCTCTTTGAAGATTTGGAGACATTATCTATATGGAGAAAAGTGCGAGATATATACGGATCACAAAAGCTTGAAGTACATATTCAAACAGAAGGAGCTTAACATGAGGCAGAGAAGATGGTAAGAGTTGATCAATGATTATGACTGCATGATTAACTATCATCCCGGTAAAGCAAACATTGTGGTGGACGCGTTAAGTCGGAAAGAAAAGTTGAATGTGTTATCAGTACCCGGAGAGATATACAAGGAATTTCAGAAACTGGAATTGGAAATTAGAGTTTATAAACCTGATGAAGCGAAAGTGTATAGTAAGACTTTCCAGCCAGAGTTGTTAGAGAAGATAAAGAAGTATCAAGAAGAGGTAATGGATCATGACATAAATCGTTTGGTAGGTGAAGAATTGTGCACGCAAAAGGATGATCAAGGTATTCTTAGGTTTTCTTATAGAATTTGGATTCCACCACTAACGGAGTTGAAAAATGAAATTTTACAGGAAGCTCATAATTCAAGATATTCAATCCATCCAGGAAGTACCAAGATGTACAGAGATTTGAAGGAAAATTATTGGTGGCAGATATGAAGAGGAAAATTGTGGAATGGGTTAGTAGATGTTATACATGTCAGAAAGTTAAAGCAGAGCATCAGAGACCAAGTGGATTGTTGCAACCATTGGAGATTCCAGAATGGAAGTGGGAGCATATTGCCATGGATTTCATAGTTGGATTACCAAGGAAGAAAGCTAATCATGATGCCATTTGGGTTATAGTGGATAGACTTACCAAGTCAGCTCATTTTCTGCCTATAAATGAAAGATTTTCACTAGACAAGATAGTCCATATATACCTAAAAGAGATCGTAGTTCATCACGGAGTCCCTGTGTCTATCGTATCTGATCGAGATCCGAGATTTAATTCAAGATTTTGGAAAAGTTATCAAGAATGTTTGGGAACGAGACTGAATATGAGTACGGCTTACCATCCATAGACGGACGCCAAGAGTGAAAGAACAATCCAGATGATCGAAGACATGTTACGTGTTTATGCCATTAATTTCAAAGGAAGTTAGGACGAGCATTTACCCTTGGTAGAATTTGCTTACAACAACAGTTCTCATGCCAGTATTGGGATGCCACCCTATGAAGCTCTTTATGGACGCAAATGTCGATCTCCTATATATTGGGACGAAGTAGGAGAACGCAAAATACTTGGACCTGAATTGGTGCAATAGACGAAGGAAGTTATTGAAGTTATCCAGAAGAGATTGATAACAACACAAGACCGTCAAAGGAAATATGCAGATCAATCAAGGAAAGATATGGAATTCGAGGAAGGGAACTTGGTATTGCTGAAAGTATCACCGTGGAAGGGATTAACAAGATTTGGAAAGAAAGAAAAACTGAGCCCAAGATATGTCGGACCTTTTGAGATTTTAAAGCGGGTTGGCAAAGTAGCTTATGAGCTAGCGTTACCTCTGCATATGGAGCACATTCACAATGTTTTTCACGTATCGATGCTTAAGAAATATATTGAGACTCCAGACATGTAATTGAATACGAGCCAATAGAGCTTCAAGCAGATTTGTCATATGTAGAGAGTCCGACAGAGATTCTAGAAGAAAGAGAGAAAGTGTTAAGGAATAAAGTGGTAAAGTTGGTAAGAGTATTGTGGAGAAACCCAAAGGTTGAAGAGTCAACCTGGGAGTTAGAAAGTGATATGAGAGAAAAGTACCCTCATTTGTTTTCCTAGGAGATTCTGAGGACATAATCTTTTTAAGGGGGGAATGATGTAATATCTGGGATATATCGTGTAATTATTTTTGCTAATAAATAAATATTATGCATGTCCAGTATTTATTCTGTGAATTAATTGTTAAGTGGTATATGTATTTGGATGTTTAAAAATAATATTAATTGAGTATTTTAATTTTTATATGTCCAAAATAAAATATGGATAATTGTCATATCTTCCTATTTATTTTTATGTTGATTTATGATTTTATAGGAAATTTGTGGATTTTATGATTTCTTTTTCCGAGTATTTATAAACTATTTAATATAATCGGGAACCAACCGACGTCATCCGTTTTTACGTTTTTGTAACCCAAAAATCTTCTGAAAACTCCTTCCTAACCTAATTGCAATATTCCGAGCATTTTCCATGTTTTGACTTTTTCGATCCGGCGTACGGTTTGTCCTGCGCGGGTCCCGGCGCAATATTTGCGATACATTATTCGTTTCGGTAAATCAATAAAACTCGTATTTTTGATAAATGGGATCTGTTTATTAAACTATTACAATTATCACCTCGTAATACGTGTAACCAGGCGTTGAGACCAAGACCGTAGTACAAATTGTACTGATTTGGATAAATTATCCCGAAAACCGGTACCGTTTGGATCTGTTTTTATAAATAGACGTACCCTTTTATATCCGGAATGATCCAACGGGATACTAATTTTCCGTAATTATAAATGGCCTTTACCATATTTTATTTCGTACTGAAAATCATATGCAAAGAGTAATTATATAATTTTACAGAGAAAATCTATATATTCATATAATCTTTCAAGAATCAAACTACTATTTGGAGGTGTTATTGAAATCTGCTCGGGAAGCTCTAGTAACCAAAATGGAGGTTTTGAAGAGTACTATCAGATTATACAAGTTTCAGAACTGCAGAATCAAAGGTTGATTTTATATATTTTTATTTATTTTCAAATTATTTTGATTAAAAATATGAATTTTTGTTCGGATGATTGTTTGAATGATTTGATGATTGCATGTTGTAGAGCTTGTTTTCCTGATGATTTTCATATGTCATATGACTGACTTGGAGTTCAATAACATGTTAAAAATTGATTTTGATTTTCGAATTTTGAAATTAGGGTTTATAATTCGTTTGAATGTTCTTAATTAAATTTGGGGGTTTCTTATATCGGGATAAATAGAAGTTCTTGAGGGGTGGGTTGTGTTCCTTATGAAATTTGCAATCGAATCGTATAAGTCTTGCTAATCGACGAGGTCTGTAGAGGAGGGAGTTGTGTTTAAAGTTTTCGTCAAGTTCGCCGGATTCCGGCGAACTTCTCGGCCAGATTCCGGCCAACTCAGGGATTGTTAGGACGATTTGATGATATGGTTATGTTCCTGGTATTGTGTAGATGTGATCTGGAGGTGTTGGTGGGGTGAAAATGCCAGAATCGTCTTCTCCGGCGAGACATGACATTTTCCGGCGACCCCTTGTAAAATTACAGTTTAGTACCTGAACTTTTGGGGACGATGCAGTTTGGTCCCTGCAGTTTCCAGAACTTGCAAATTTAGGATTCCTGTTTATATAATGTATAAAAATCATATTTCCTATTTATTTTAATTATAAAAATCCGTTTTTAATTTTTGAAAATTCCAAAAATTATTATTTTAATTCCAAAAATTAATTTTAATTCAAAAATAAATCTGAATTAATTAGTTAATTAATTTTAGTTGATAATAGATTGATTAATTAGTCAATTAATTCGAAAATTAATTGATTAATTTATTTAATTAATTATTAATTGATTTTAATTACTTATTTAATTAGATTTAATTATTTAAAAATGATTTAAAATTTCCGAAAAATAGTTTCGAGCTTTAAAGTATTACTTTATATTGTTTTCAAGGCTCGATAATTATTAGAAAATTATTTTGAAGCCAGATGTGGCCAACCGAACCATGTTTATTGCTTTAAAAATTGATCCAACGACCGATTTAATTCCGAAAAATGTTTTCAAAAATATATTAAATACCCGAAAGCCCGTTTATGACCCGAGACTTCTTTATAAATGGTATATCATTGATTGTTTGACGTGTTACGTGTTATATGTGACTCGTTTTTTGCCTATCAGTCTATATGTTTGGTGTTTACTTGTTTATAGCATAACTTTCAATTCGTTAATCAGATTTGGGTAAAATGAAGGGTGGATAGAAGTGTATATCAAATAGAATCGTATGAGTTGAGTAATGATAGATGTTTATGATATGTGAGCAGAAGAGGCAAGGCGTAGGAAAGGGAAACAGATAGCCGAGGAGTAAGACGGTGTTAATTGAAAGTTAGTGAAGTATATCAAGCTAGTACTAGGCAAGTAATCTGAACTTTCTCAAGATATATTGTTGATGATTGATAATCCTGTTCTATATTGCAAGTGCTTTGAAGCACTGAACCTTAAACCTTGATTCTAGTTGTCGATCTTTGAGTCGTAAACCTTATTCTTTCTGCACTATTAATTATTGCATACCCGAATACGAACCACCAATATACGATACTACTCCACAAATACATACAAACTAAATACCAAATACTGGATCAAATTGCTTACATATTCAAATCATTGTACCTTATGCTTTGAAAGACCAAATCCTTGTAACCTTGAAATGTTGATTCCTTTGTTATCCAATTCTTTCATTACCTAACAGCCATTCATTAAAATTGACATATTGATCCTTTGTGAAGATTGAATATCCAATGTTGCTTATGATTTTGGCTATTGCTTTACATTGTTTATTATGTTATTATGTTAGAATTGGATTATTTTATAAAATTATGGACCAGATTCGTGGTCAGACCAGATTGGTGGTCAAGTTAGGCCAATGTGTGCCTTGAATCCAGTAATTAGAGCAGAGTTGTGTGCCTTGCTCGGGGTTAGTGCGTGACTGATCAGCAGCCTAACCTTAGTTTTTTTTAAAATAAAAATATAATATCCAATTCAAAATCATTAATCCTTGTTCATTTGATACCTTAATCCTTTTCACTTAATGATCATTATTCTCAGTCTTGTCATTGTGACTTGCTGAGCTAGTTAGCTCATTTATGCGATGTTGTTTATGTTCTTTTCCAGTTAAGAAGGAACCAGTTGGTAGCGAGGATCCCCAATCCAGTGCGAGAGCTAGGGGTCTAGGTTGATCGAGTTAAGCTAGCTGGCATCTTTTGAGATAGTTTAAGTTTGTATAAGTTTGTAATAATGTTTAATATTCAATTCTGAGTTTGAATAGTTGGGATTTGGACATTTGTAATATAAAGTGTGTGTGTGGCTTGTGTACATACTTTAACCTGTTGCGGTCCGTGGTAGTTGGTAAGTAGGGTCATTGCAGATTATTATTGTATTTACTATTGTTATAAGCAGGTTATAAATAAGGTTTGTATGTGTGTGGACCCCAAACTTCTAACCCGGGTTTGGAGGGCGCCACAAAGTTGAATAAATCTGTTTTAGGAAAAATACTCTAAGTCAAGATCTCTACAAGTCACAGATTTAATGCTATAGAGAAGTCATTCGAGAACTCCAGAATGGCCTATCAAGAAGTCAGGAAAGCTACTAGAGAACTTAGAGATATCGACAAGCCAAATTGAAGACATGAAGATTTGAGATATTGATAAGCCATTTCTTCACTAAAGAACTCAGAGTTTTCGACAAGTCTACATTCATTAGAGAACTATGAGTTATCGATAAGTCTAAGTCTACCAGAGAACTCAGAGATATTGATAAGTCAAAATTAACTAGAGAACTCTGAGACATCGACAAGTTGAATTTTGACTAGAGAACTCTGAGATATCGACAAGACAAGAAGCTACTAAAAGAACTAAGAGTTATCGATAAGTCAAAGTGAAGATGTGAAGACTAGAGATCTCGAAAGCTCAAAATTCTCTTATAGAGAACTGAAGACATCTACAAGCCATACCAAATATGGGATACTAGAGATCTCGATAAGTCAATATACTTATCGAGATGTCAAGTGTTCTATACACCTAAACTGGAGATCTCGAAGTACAATCTCAAAGTACAGAGTTGCAGATTAGTTCAATATCCAAAATAATCAATCAACAAACAATCCAACAGCTGGATTGACATGTCTACAAAAAGTAGCTTGAAGAATGTGCAAGATTAATGGTAAAGATTAATTGACAGAGAAAGATTAAATTGAACACGTGATGCTAAAGATATGCTAAGCCATAAATGGAAGATCTACTTTTCTATAAATAGAAATGACAAGTGACAGTTTAGAAAAGCTAATAGCATTTCTTATTACACCCTGTGTAAACCAGTAACTGAACTATAAAGTTAACACTGCTCCTTACTCAGTAGTAACATTTTAGATCAAATTTCTTGTAACACTCTCAAGTAGAAGCTAAGCTCTTTACCAACAAAGAGCCTAGAAATTTTATAGCAAAACAGTCTAAATTTTAATATAAAATTAAGTGAGTTTTGAAGATCTGTGTTCTTTATTTTCTGCAAGCTAAATTTCTACATGAACACATTTCATTACAAGAATTAATTTACTTTTTTCAACCAATAAACATTCAAGAAAAGCCTAAAAACAGTAAAACACATTCACCCCCCTCTCTGTGTGTTATTCATTACCTAAAAAGTGGTATCAGAGTAAAATCTGAAAGAAAACAGATTCAAGGTCTTGGAAGAATGAATATACAGAAAATTAGTAGCATCAAAATTCCTACCTTTGGCAAAGCTAACTACACTCTTTGGAAAAAGAAAATGATGTTGTTCATCAAGATGGCTAATCCACTCTATATTTAGGTCCTGAAGGATGGACCTTTCATTCTTACAGTTAGAATTGAGGAATTTACAGATGGAGACAGGATTATTCCAGCCCTTTATGCTCCAAAAGATCCTGCTGAGTACTCCGACCCTGAAAAAGAAAAAGTTTCCCTGGATAGCAGCTTTCAATTAATGTTAATTGAGTCACTTGACAATGTAATGTATAACAACATTGTCAACTGTGACACTGCCAAGCAAATATGGGAAAAGATTGAAATACTCTGTGAGGGAACTGAGGAAGTTAGATCAAATAAAAGGAGAATACTTATCTCACAATATGAGGGTTTCATGGCTAAGCCAAAGGAAAGCATTACTAATATGTTTGAAAGATTCAACAAGCTGATAAATGACTTGCAACTTCATGAAAAGTACTATGAAGCAGAAGAAGTGAATCTAAAGTTCTTGCTTACTCTTCCTGATCATTTGGAACTAAAAATCTCAGCAATCAGGGAAGGGAGAGACTTGAGCAAAATAACACTGGAAGTTCTATATGGAATTCTCAAAATATATGAACTAGAGATGATTCAAAGACAATCACTGAGATCTGGTCAAGGACATGCTGTGGATGGCTCAAGTGCTTTAATTCTAAATGAAAGTCAAACATCCAATGATGAACCAAAATCTCAAACTCCAGTTGTCTCAACAAGTGAGCAAAGAACAAATAATTCACAGGAACAAGTCATTCTGAAATTGGAAAATGATTAGTTCTATACTCTTGAAGAACTGGATGAGCTAGATCAGTCAATGGCCTACTTAGCTAGGAAATTCTCTAATATTTGAGTAAAGAAGCCAAGATACTTCAAGAATAAAGGACAACTCTTCAATATAGACAGCACCTGAAAGGAAAATGGGAAGTATAATTCTGATGGTAAGTGGCTACAAAACTGGATTTGTCGATAGATCTAAGATAAGGTGCTTCAAATGTGATGAACTAGGCCACTTTGCTACAGAATGCAGGAAACCCAAGAAGGCAAAGAAAGATAAAGCTTATCTTGAACTTAAAGCAAAGTATGAAGTTCTTCTGAGGAAACAGCAAAGCAAAGCTTATATTCCAGAAGGTAAAAGTCGGGATGACTCTGAAAATGATGAAGATGAAGAATCTGGAAACTATACACTCATGGTCTTGGAGCAAGGAGAATCATCCTCATCTAAATCATAGGTACCAACTCTTACCTCCACTGATTTAAATGTGAATCAATATAAGGAAATTATTGAGAAGATGAGCACATAAATGTTTCATATCCACACAAGCATGGTGGCTGCTAATGAAGAAGTTAGCAGATTAACAAATTTGAATGAGAAGCTTGAGAATGAAAAACAAGGAACTAAATTGCTGACAGTGGAGCTTGAAGCCCTGAAACAAGAAAATGGTTATCTGAAGAACAAGCTCAAGTGTGTAAATGAAATTGAGGTTGTGCTAAGGGAAAAACTGGAGATAAATGAAGTAAAGTTGAAATCCTTCAAGAATGCATCTGAATTGGTTGGTCATTACCATGATAAAAAGAAACCATGTGCAAAAATTGCTATTGGTTTTGATTATGATGACTTGAACAGCAAAAAAAAACATAAGAGACAAAGGAAAAGCAAAAGAGAATGAAAATGTTCCAGCAATGCTAAAAAAGGTTGGGTCACCTATGTTCAAGGCTTGTGAAGTTGACTTCAGTGAAGAAGAATTGATCATCAAGCAAGAAATTGCAAATGAGGACAATGAAAATAAAAATACAAACTCAACTCAATCTTCTATGGCTAAAGAAGATCTCATGGACAACCAAAGTACCAAGACTCCTGTCAATGGTATAAAGATTGAAGATGCAAGAAGGAAGAAGAAAAATAGAACTGAGAAGATAGGGATAAACAAAAGCAATAATCTAGCTTATATTGCAGATACTCCTTGAAATAAATGTGAAAGATGTGGCTCTACCAATCATCTAACTCATCTTTGTAAAAAGGTGGCTAGTAAGCCAACTAAAGGATCCTGTAAATACAATGTAGCAGATTTAAATGATCCCTACTCATTCTGTGATAAGTTTGATTGCATCCCTTGCAACTTGAAAGTAATGAAGAGTTGCCACAAACTGAGAGTAGACCTTAAAGAAACAAAAATTGAGTCTACATCAGAAAGGGAAAATGCACAACAATCATTAAATTCTATTTTATCTGAAATAACTCACTCTACTTCTGACAAATCAGTTAATAAGAAGAAAGTACCCAACACTGCTTGGGTTACTAAACACAACTAAATCTCATAGTGTGTAGGGCAAAGTGAATAAAGTCATATGGATCATTGACAGTGGATGTTCCAGATATATGACAGGTGATAAGGCCCTGCTATCGCAGTTTGAGGAGAGAGCTGCCCATTGGTGATATTTGGAGACAACAACAAAGGATTCACAATGAGATATGGCAAGATTGTTTCTGAAAATGTTGTAATTGATGATGTAGCACTAGTAGCTGGTCTTGAAGTGAATCTTCTCAGTATTAGCCAATTTACAGACAAAGGTTTTGAAGTTCTATTCAACAAAGAAGAATGCACTTTTATCAGCAAGAAAACTGGTGAAGTTGCTCTGAAAGGAGCAAGGAAAGGAAGCCTATCTGTTGCAGACTTGGAATCAATAAATAAGGATGGTATCTGCTGCTTCTACACCAAGGCATCAGAAGAACAAAGCAAGCTATGGCATAAGAAGTTGTCTCACTTGAATTTCAAGGCAATTAACATCTTAGTCAAAAAGGAGTTAGTAAGAGACATGCCCAAATTGGAATTTGCTCAAACTAAAGTTTGTGAAGCTTGTCGGAAAGGAAAAATGAAAAGATCTTGTCACAAGTCAATATCTGTGAATTCCATATGTACACCCTTGTAACTTATCCATATGAACTTATTTGGGCTAGTGAATGTCTTATCAATCTCAAGGAACAAATATGCACTGGTGATGGTGGATGACTTCTCAAGACATACTTGGGTAGAGTTCATGTACTCTAAAGATGAAACATCACACATTATAATTGAGCACATCAAGAAGTTAGAAAAATAGGCTGAAGATTACAATTGTGTGAAAAGATTGAGAAGTGACAATGGAACAGAATTCAGAAATGCGACAATAAGTGAATTCTGCAAACTTCTGCAAACACAAAGGCATTGTTCAAGAATTCTCAGCTACCAGAACACCTCAACAAAATGGAGTAGTTGAGAGAAAGAACAGAACATTCGTTAAAGCTGCCAGGACTATGCTGCAAGATGCCAAGTTGCCAACAAGTTTCTGGGAAGAGGTTGTTAACACTGCATGTTACACTCAGAACAGATATCTCATCAACAAGGCACATGGCAAGTCACCCTACTCAATAATGTCTAAGAGAAAGCCTACTGTAAAGCATCTTCATATGTTTGGAAGCAAGTGTTATATTTTGAAAGACAACTCTGAATATGTGCAACAGCCACCTGGCTTTGAAGATCCAAAATTTCCAAATTTTGTGTTCAAATTACTCAAAGCTCTATATGGACTAAAACAGGCACCTAGAGCTTGGTATGACACATTATCTGATATCCTAATGAAGCATGGTTTTACTAGAGGAACCATAGATAAGACTATCTTCTACAAGAAACATGGTGAATATATGATCCTAGTTCAGATTTATGTGGATGATATCATCTTTGGTTTTACTAATGAGAAGCTTTGCCAAAGATTCTCCAAGCTCATGCAAAGTGAATATGAAATGAGTATAAAGAGGGAACTGTGTTACTTCCTTGGACTTCAAGTCAATCAAAGAAGTGATGGTAACTTCATCAGCCAAACAAAATATGTCAAGGATCTATTGAAAAAGTTTGGAATGATTGATTGTTCACCTGCATCTACACCTATGTTTACTGCAACAAAGTTGGATGAAGATAAAAAGGGAAAGAGTGTTGATATCTCAAGCTATAGAGGAATGATTGGATCATTGCTTTATTTAACAGCAAGTAGACCAGACATCATGTTTGCAACATGTCTTTGTGCAAGATTTCAAGCCAATCCTAAAGAATCACATTTGATGGTTGTGAAGAGGATTTTCAGATACTTGAAAGGGACTCCTAACCTGGGATTATTGTTGGATTTTTAACGCAGCGGGGTCATGGTAAAACACTTTTACACATACAAAATCCAAATAAAAGCATATAAATCGTGAATAAAAATTCGAGGGATCGAATCTAACCTTTTAAAATAATTCGGAGACAACGATCAGAGATCCTTAGCAGTTGCTCCTCAAGTGTGAAGCACTCCACCGGTATCCACCAAGAAAACGATGTTAAGGAGGAGGAAGGAGGTGGAGAGAATTGGGTTTTCCAAACTTTTTGGGTTTTCGGGTTCGATGTGGGTCGGAATAAAATAGGGTCTATAATAGTGTATTTATAGGCAAAATTTTCAGCTGAAATTTTCCCATAAATAATATTATTATTATCCCATTTATTATTCTCATTAATAATTAAAACACCTTTTAATTATTAATCCTTTTTCTAAACACTTTAGAAATAATTCTCTCTCTTGATTTAATTTCCAAAAATTAAATCCTTTAATTAATAATATTAAGAACTTTTCTTAATTAATTTATAATCAATTAAATCTTATTTAATTAATTATTAAATTTGCCATTTAATTATTTATTTCACAAATAAATAATTATTAGCCATTATTAATTAATTCCTCCACCAATAAATCATTCTCTTTTTATGGTGTGACCCTGTAGGTTCAATATTAAGCCGGTAGTAGAAATAAATAATAATAAAACTATTTTACCATTATTTACATAAATTCTCTAATTTAGTAAATATGATTAATTAATTAATCACATTTATTCTACATCGTGAGTGATGCTTCTCAACATATCGCGACTATCCGGATAATATGAATTCACTGCTTAGAATACCAAGAACCTGTCAGTGAATAGTTACCGTACAATAAACTCCTTCTACCCTACAATGTTCCGATTAAATACAAGGCATGGATCTCGTGTCAAGCCTATCTAATTCAATCACTTTCTTACCATTTACTATGCGTAGTTCTATGCAAATTAGAAACTCCTTTCTAATTTCATTTACTCTGGCCAGAGATTCCTGAACTAGCATAAGTGGATCAGCCTTGAACATTCGCTTCCTTCACTGGAAGGGGTAGATCCTTTATTGATCATACACTATCTTCGTGTACAAATTCCTATACCCAGAAGAGCCCTAATAATTGTCCCTAGAGACTAAGAACTAAACCAAAGCATAGTTCAGTGTACACAAGATGACTATGATGACCTCAAGTCTAAGGATACTTGTACAACTACCACTAAGCGAACAACTGCTGACACGTGAGTGAACTCCATCAGTTGTTCAGCTAGGCGAGTCATGTTCAGTGAACTTATTCTATAATAAGCACCTACATACTAGCTATAGTGTCACCACACAAATGTCTATGAGAACAGACATCCTTGATAATGAAGCAAACATAGTATGTACCAATCTTTGCGGATTATTAATTACCAGTTAGTAATCCTATGACCAGGAACTATTTAAGTTTAGAGTTATCATCTTTTTAGGTCTCACTATTATGATCTCATCATAATCCATAAAAAGCTTTACTCTAAACTATGGTATATCTTATTTAAACACTTAAATAGATAAAGCACGTAATAAAAACAAAACAAGTCTTTTATTAATATCAATGAAATCAAAACAGATTACATAAAGAGTTATTCCTAAATCCTAATACCTGATTGGACTTAGGATATATTCCTTTCAATCTCCCACTTGTACTAAAGCCAATCACTCTGGTATCTAATACCCATCTTGACGATCAAAATGACTTTCATAAAGTAGCTTTGTGAGTGGGTCTGCTATGTTGTTATGTGTGTCAACTCTAATTCAATACAATATAAGAAATGTTACCGCGCTCCCACTAACCCTTTTATAGACGCATGGTTCATCTACGTTTTTGATAAAATCAAACTCTTTGATTGTCTCATCAAAACGAATGTTCCATATTTCGAGAAGCTTGCTTTAAACCACATATGGTTTGTAGTAGCTTACACACTAGGTTTTCATTTCTCTTGGAAAGAAAACCATCTGGCTAATTGCCAGATCTCATAGTTGTAGTAAGCAGCAATCGTAAGCAAAATTCGAACTGATTTTAACAGGGCTACAGGTCAAAGGTTTCATCAAAGTCAATCCATTGCCTTTGTTTGAATCCTTTTGCCATAAGCTTGGCCTTAAAGGTCTCCACCTGGCCATCTGCTATAATCTATCTTTTGTATACCGTATACATAGATTCCATTCTGGATTTCATGGCACTATGCCATTTCTCTGAGTCAACACTACTCATAGCCTCATTATAGGTCACAGGGTCGTCATCATCAATGATCAACAACTCATTGTCATTCTCAATGACAAGGCCATAATACCTCTCATGTTGGCGAGACACTCTCCCTGACCTATGAATGGGCTGTTCCACAAAAGGTTGTTCAGTCAGAACATGTGTTTCCACTCGATCTGTAGTAGTTTGTGCTTCTTGAACTTCATCAAGTTCAATTTTGCTCCCACTGTTTCCTTCAAGGATAAACTCCTTTTCCAAGAAGGTAGCATGTCTGGAGACAAACACCCGATGATCGGTGTAAAAGTAATACCCTAAAGTCTCTTTAGGATATCCCACAAAACTACATTTTACGGATCGATATTCCAGCTTATCTGGGTCAACTTACTTGACATAAGCTGGACATCCCCAAATCTTAACGTGTTTAAGACTCGGTTTCCTTTCTTTCCATATCTCATACGAAGTTTGAGGAACAGATTTGGAAGGCACCATATTCAGTAAATATGCTGAGGTTTCCAATGCATAACCCCATAGGAATACTGGAAGATTTGCATAGCTCATCATGGACCGAACTATGTCTAACAAAATTCGATTTCTCCTTTCAGATACTAATCTGGAGGAATCCACTGGGAGACTATACCATTTACTTTGAGATAATCCAGAAACTCTCTGTTCAAGTATTCACCACCTCGATCTAATCGAAGAGTTATAATACTATGTTTGGTTGTTTCTCTACTTCATACTTATATTCTTTGAACTTTTCAAAGGCCTCAGACTTGTGTTTCATCAAACACATATCTGAATCCAGATCTATCATCTATGAAAGTAATGAAGTATGAAATCCACCCATGGCTTGCTTAGACATTGGTCCACATACATCTGTGTGTACCATTCCTAGCAAATTTGCAGCCCTCTCTCCATGTCCACTAAATGGAGACTGCAGTGCCATAATGAAGTGAGATTTTCATCATCCCTTTTCTTTTATTAGTTTATTCAATCTGAAGTAAATTATGTCACATATATACAGACCATTATTTAAAGTACCACGTCCATAAAGAATATTATCTCTAAGAATAGAACATTCATTATTCTCAATAATAAATGAAAATCCAGCCAAGTCTAACATGGGAATAATATTCCTCACAATCTAGGGAACAAAATAACAATTATTTCAAACAATAGTCTTGCCCGTAGGCATATGTAAATGAAATGATTCTACATCTTCAGCAGCAACTCTTACTCCATTTCCATCAGTAGAATCACCTCCTCTTCCTCAAGAGTCCTACTTCTCCTTGGTCCCTGCAATAAATTGCAGATATGAGAACCACAGGCGGTATCTAATACCCAAGTAGAAATGACATATTCACTTCTATCATGAACATACCTGAATCAGAAGCGGTAGTCTCACTACCCTTCTTCTTCAATTCTGCAAGGTAAACCTTGCAGTTCCTCTTCCAGTGCCCCACCTTGTTATAGTGAAAGCAAACAACTTTGCTCTTGGGGTCTTCAGCTTTTGGTGGAACCGGCATTTTCTCACCTACTTTCTTCTTCTTGGAAGAGTTCCTCTTCCTTTTCTTAGGATTGGAACCTTCACCAATTAGAAGAACAGAACTCTTCTTAGGGGGAAAATTCGATTCCGCAGTCTTTAACATGTTGTGGAGTTCAGGCAGGCTGACATCCAACTTATTCATGTGAAAGTTCACAACAAACTGTGAAAAGGAACTCGGAAGCGATTGCAAGACCAAGTCTTGGCTCAGCTCCCCATCCATGGCAAAACCAAGTTGTCCAAGACGTTCAATCAAATTGATCATCTTAAGTACATGGTCATTCACAGATGATCCCTCAGACATCCTACAACCGAACAACTCCTTCGATATCTCATATCGAGCTGTCCTCCCTGCCACATCATACAACTCTTGTAGATGCATGAGGATAGTGTGAGCATCCATATGCTCATGTTGCTTCTGTAGCTCAATGTTCATGGAAGCTAGCATGATGCATTGAGCAACATTTGCATCATCTATCCACTTACGATACACAACATGTTCATCATTATGTGTATCACTAGCAGGTTCAGTAGGCTTAGGTGAGTCAATCACGTATTCCAGCTTCTCAATCCTGAGAAAAATTCTCAAGTTTCGAAGCCATTCAGTATAATTAGGACCAGTCAATTTGTGAGCATCTAGTATGCTCCTGAGTGATAGTGCAGAAGACATAACGTACAAAGTAAATCTGTAAATGATAAACACATAACAACACTTAGCAAATATTCGATTTCATTTCAAAACACTATATGAATCGGGTCTTTATTTATAAGTGGCTCCCACTAGTTGTCTTAATTTATTCAACCCCCTACGTGAAAAATTAAGCATTCATAATGCTAGTGAGAATAGGGATCCTACATTCCATTATAAGACCCCGGATGTAGCACGAACCGCCATGTAATGTTCAATAGGCAGACAACTCTTGTCAATTACATCTCATGTTATTCCCTAATCAAACTTTAGCCTCTTGAATAATTGAGTCTCGGCTGTAGCATGACAAACTCAATATTCTAAGTCAAGTCTAACCCAACATTCCGTACAGTTGAATCAGTCCCCAAAGGCCCACGACTGTAGCACGTACCGACCTTTAGATTCTTATTCAATGTACACATCTCTATGTAATAGACAATTATTTCTTATTTCGAAATCAAAGCCCTCGGCTGTAGCACGAACCGACAATGATTCAAAAATAAGAACTACTTTCTACCATGTTGGAAGGCTATGACCGACACAAGCCCGTTGTGTCATTGGCCAATTACTACTTGATATTATTTAATTTTAGAGGGATTATATTACGTTACAATCATAATCATATTATAAAGAGATTCTTCCTTTTAAATTAAATATTTCAAATCAATAATCAATAATCAGACGATTCCCAGATCGGGTGGAGTATTGTCAAGATGTGTCACTTAATAACCCTTTCTTACAGATAGAAATCTGTTGTTGACAGAATCATCCTTTCTATCATATCGAAAATTCATATTCAATTACGTGTTTCACAAACACAAGAATCTCATGATTGTATTCATAATATTATTCTTAAGGTTATGAAACAATTTCACTATACTAGGTTGTCTAACAAACGCCTTATGTTCATTTAAGTTCACCTAAATCTATCGTCGCATGATAAACTAAGCATATATCACATATATAAACATGAATAAACATCAAGGTAGGCATGTTACATCATCTAGCACATTAGTCTAAGCATTATACATCTCTATGTATCACATGAAGCATTTAAAAGCAATTAAAAACAGTCAAAAACAGCTTTAAAACACTTCATGGAAATATAAACAGTTCAAAACTTTTATATAAACTAAAATTGATCACTCCATTAGATCCGTCTCGGAAAAACGAATCCAACGGTATATTGCACGCCCAAAACGGAGTTACGAAACTCCCAGAAAATTAATTTTAAAATCAACAGAAGGGCTGTAACGCATTACAGGAACGCGTTACAAGCCCTGTAACGCATTCCGGTGATGCGTTACACACCTTTTAAGCCATTTAAGGGTGTAACGCATTCCACGAATGCGTCACAGGTGTGTAACGCATTCCCGGAATGCGTTACACCCCTATTTTTTTTTGTTTTCTCTGCAGCGGCCGTCTTTTTCCTCGGAAAACGTGCATGTCAGACCTGTCATTCTCTGTGCACAGCAGCACAGCAGACAGCAACAGATATGCAGAATATATATACATACAATTCATATATATATATAATTATTTATATATCTTTATTTAATTAAGAATTTAATTGAAACAACTTCAAAAATTCATAATAAAAAATTTATACATCATAAAATTATGAAAAAAATACCCAGACGATCCACAACACTTGTAGAACCCAGATCAACATTCAAAATTATTCTGAGAAACGATTTCTCATCAGACAAAATTAATCCATGATATAACTTGTAAAAATCATAATTAATTCATACAAACACATAAAATTCTGAAATTTTTACCACAGATCTATATGCATACAACCTATGCTCTGATGCCATTGTTGGATTTTAAACGCAGCGGGGGCGTGGAAAAACACTTTTACACATACAAAATCCAAATAAAAGCATATAAATCGTGAATAAAAATTCGAGGGATCGAATCTAACCTTTTAAAATAATTCGGAGACAACGATCAGAGATCCTTAGCAGTTGCTCCTCAAGTGTGAAGCACTCCACCGATATCCACCAAGAAAACGATGTTAAGGAGGAGGAAGGAGGTGGAGAGAATTGGGTTTTCCAAACTTTTTGGGTTTTCGGGTTCGATGTGGGTCGGAATAAAATAGGGTCTATAATAGTGTATTTATAAGCAAAATTTTCAGCTGAAATTTTCCCATAAATAATATTATTATTATCCCATTTATTATTCTCATTAATAATTAAAACACCTTTTAATTATTAATCCTTTTTCTAAACACTTTAGAAATAATTCTCTCTCTTGATTTAATTTCCAAAAATTAAATCCTTTAATTAATAATATTAAGAACTTTTCTTAATTAATTTATAATCAATTAAATCTTATTTAATTAATTATTAAATTTTCCAATTAATTATTTATTTCACAAATAAATAATTATTAGCCATTATTAATTAATTTCTCCACCAATAAATCATTCTCGTTTTATGGTGTGACCCTGTAGGTTCAATATTAAGCCGGTAGTAGAAATAAATAATAATAAAACTATTTTATCATTATTTACATAAATTCTCTAATTTATTAAATATGATTAATTAATTAATCACATTTATTCTACATCGTGAGTGATGCTTCTCAACATATCGCGACTATCCGGATAATATGAATTCACTGCTTAGAATACCAAGAACCTGTCAGTGAATAGTTACCGTACAATAAACTCCTTCTACCCTACAATGTTCCGATTAAATACAAGGCATGGATCTCGTGTCAAGCCTATCTAATTCAATCACTTGCTTACCATTTACTATGCGTAGTTCTATGCAAATTAGAAACTCCTTTCTAATTTCATTTACTCTGGCCAGAGATTCCTGAACTAGCATAAGTGGATCAGCCTTGAACATTCGCTTCCTTCACTGGAAGGGGTAGATCCTTTATTGATCATACACTATCTTCGTGTACAAATTCCTATACCCAGAAGAGCCCTAATAATTGTCCCTGGAGACTAAGAACTAAACCAAAGCATAGTTCAGTGTACACAAGATGACTATAATGACCTCAAGTCTAAGGATACTTGTACAACTATCACTAAGCGAACAACTGCTGACACGTGAGTGAACTCCATCAGTTGTTCAGCTAGGCGAGTCATGTTCAGTGAACTTATTCTATAATAAGCACCTACATACTAGCTATAGTGTCACCACACAAATGTCTATGAGAACAGACATCCTTCATAATGAAGCAAGCATAGTATGTACCAATCTTTGCGGATTATTAATTATCAGTTAGTAATCCTATGACCAGGAACTATTTAAGTTTAGAGTTATCATCTTTTTAGGTCTCACTATTATGATCTCATCATAATCCATAAAAAGCTTTACTCTAAACTATGGTATATCTTATTTAAACACTTAAATAGATAAAGCCCATAATAAAAACAAAACAAGTCTTTTATTAATATCAATGAAATCAAAACAGATTACATAAAGAGTTATTCCTAAATCCTAATACCTGATTGGACTTAGGACATATTCCTTTCAATTATGGTATCCTAAGGGAACTGGTTTTGAAGATGTTGGTTACACAGATGCAGATTTTGCTGGATGTAGGGTTGACAGGAAGAGTACCAGTGGAAGCTGTTAATTTCTTGGACAAAGACTTGTATCCTGGTAAAGCAAGAAACAACAATCTGTATCAACTTCTACGGTTGAAGCTGAATACATAGTTGCAGAAAGTTGTTGTGCTCAAGTGCTTTGGATTAGAAATCAGCTAATGGATTATGGCCTAGTGTTACACAAAATTCCTATTATGTGTGACAATACTAGTGCTATATCTATAGTAGCTAATCCAGTTAATCATTCTAGGACAAAGCACATTGATGTTAGCTACCATTTTATTAGAGAACATGCTACAAATGATAATATTGAGCTCATTTTTGTACCAACACAAAAACAACTAGCTGATGTTTTTACTAAACCTTTGGATGAAGCAACCTTTACTAGACTCATAAGTGAAATTGGAATGCTTAACTTTTCATCCTAAGGCAAGAACTTAGCCAATGTTTTGTAGAAGATCAATTCCCAGTAAATCAATATTAATTTGATTTAATTGGAAATTAACTGAAATATGAATTATAAATATTTCAGAAATCTCTGTATATCTGCTTTTCAAATTCAAATTCAACTTGGAATTTTTCAAATTCTAAGTAAACTGCTCAGTTGTTAATTTACATTCTTAATATGTAAAATTAACAAAAGGCAGAATTACATAAACCAAAAGTGTATATAGAACTGAGTTCTCGATAAGTCAAATTGACTTCTAGACAAGTCACTTTAGGACTTCTCGAATGAGTCCACGAAAAGTCAATTATTGACTTCTCGAATGACTTCTCGATAGGCTAAATATGACATATCGATAAGTCTTTATAGAATTCTCTAGCAGTGTTAATTCACAGAGTTCTCTACAAGTAACATTTTTGACTTATCAATAACTTAGAACTGAAATAATTTAATTAATAAATTATTCTGGTAAAATACTTTTGGAAAATTTATTCTAATTTTATTTTTGAACTCATTCAAACAAACGTTAGAATTAGTTCAGTCCACTTCTTGGACAAACTGGGTATTTATTTAATATTTCGATAAGTCAAGGTTGAGTTCTCTAAAAGAATAATTCAACATGACTTCTCGATAGGTACTTTATTTCTCTAAAATGACATCTCAATAGATTAACTCCAAATGTTTATTTTTGAGTTCTCGACAAGTCATCTACCTTTTCTATAAATTCCCAGACTTTTTGAATACTTTTTAACTTGGAATTTCTCAAAATTCTAGGCAAACTGAATATTTATTAATTCATATCCTAAGTATATGAAGTTAATAAATAACAGATCAAAAGAAGGAAAAAGTATGAATCACTGAGATAATTTAACTCATAAATTATGTTCAGCAAAATACTTTTGACATAATTGTCTATAATTACTCAGACTTATTGACTTATTTATGTGCTGATGTGTTTTTTTAATATATTTGTCTTGTGTAAGTAGACTAATACATTATATGTGATGATTTGAGAATGCTGATAATAGTTGAATTTATTTAACTATTGGAAATTAAGTTTTAAATTTAATCAATATAATTTCTTATTAGTGTTTGTTTTGTTGAGTTAGCTAGTAAAATATGTTGTGGATGGGATGGTTACTTTTTGTGTAGGAGTACTTGTTTCTTTGCATGGGAATAGTTAACCTAGAAAGTGAACTAAGATTCTCGAGTATTTGCATGGGAAATACTAACTAGAAAGTTAAGTCTCCTCTATCTGTCTAGTTACTCGTAAAGCATGTTAGTGTGATTATTACACTTAACCGGGCAACTCAAGCGTTTCTTGTTTTCTTTCTTCTCTCCTACTATAAATTCATAACCTTCGTTCTTCATTATTTATCACTACTATCTTTCTCTTCAAATACCCAAATCTCAAAACTTACTCAGTTGTCATCTCTCTCTCTAAATGGCTGCCACTGTTTTCCACACTCTCGCAACGGTGTGTATCTTCCATCCTATCACTTGGCTGACAATAGGGTTTATTATGACCCTTTTGGACTTCAAGTCTGAATCAAAGGGGTTGTATGCAGCCCTTTTGATGTTCCACGCGATATTTTTTGACGAACTTCCGTGGGATAATCAGTTAAACCTCCTTTTCTTTGAGGGAGAAGTTATTCAGGAGCAGGAGATGCGTGCCAGGGTGGCTGAGCAACAAGGTATGGCTGCTCTGGAGTTGTAGGAGAGGATCATCTCTCTTGCAAACTCCATGTCTAGAGCTTACCAGCGCCGGGCAAGGAGGATAGAGGCCGAGAAGAAGAAGGCAAAAATATAGTAGATTAGGATTAGGATTCACCTGGTGTAATCTATATCTTAATGTACTCTATTTTTATTATTATTAATGAAAATTTTCTTTTTCTCTATCAATTTGTTTTGGTTGCTTGTTGTTTATGTCATGATTACTTTATCTTTAGATTGATTATTATCCTTCATGTCATAGTGCTTGCAACCATATATCAATGCATTTGTTTAAATCTACTTCAAAAAGATTACATATATTCAAATGCATTCCAGGTCCAACACAATCTCTTCAGACAACAACAGGAAAGTCATATATCAATCAAGAGGTAAAACTGCAGTTCACTCAGACACAGGAACACAAACACAAACTCAAACACAAATTCACTTAGGTAACTCTCAAAAGAAACCTAACTTACAAAAGGATAGAAACTTCTAAGTGTTTTTCTGTTGTGTTGACTGTTTGAGAAAAGAAACCACCACAAATATAGGAATTGCATCAATTTTCTGGTGCTTTCATTGCTGCACCTTCATGTGCAAAATAGTCCTCATAGGGTGAAAGGTTTGAGGGTAGTACTCCTGAGGGGGAGCTATCTAAATCCTCTCCAATTCAATTGGAGGTTCCTCTTGTAGGGACAACTCCCCTCATAACTCTAGCAGAAGCTGCCTTATAAGTTGAAGCTAGAAGTACAATTATCTATGATACTGTCATAAGAAAGGCAATAATAGCACATTCATGCCAGTGTGTTGCAAGACACACAAGGGTTTGAGGCTGGTGTACATGATAGTAACCCAGTCAAATCACCTCCAATTCAATTGGAGGTTCTCACATCAAGTGGAGAACAACACACTGTAACCAACACAGAGCAATCTGTGAGTTTAACTGTGACCCTAGTCACATGTGTGGCTGATAAATCATCCCCTCATAACGCCAAACCGGTACTCTCTCTTCTGATGAAATGAGTATGATTAGACCTATGAGGATTATCCCTAATCATAAGATCACAAACAACTCTTCTCAGCCATCTCTTATTTCTGTAAGTCAAGCAAATTGAGCCCTTCATGAGAGAATGAGAGAAAAGATTGAGAGAAAAATAGAAAAATAAGAGAGGCGGGATCCTTCCTGGAAAACGGAGAGGTAGATGAGTGTCTGGATTTTGAAATCCTTGTGAGGAAACTCTGACTCTTAAAAGTCATGAGACCAGTCAAGTGAGAAGTAGTGAGACTATTGATTCAAAAGAACAGAGAGCTTAGGGCTTTTGTCACTAACAATCACTATAGGTCACTAAAACTTGAAGCTGCTGATGGTGTTCTAGATGGAACATGAAAAAAGCTTGAACAATATGTATCAAGCTGGATCTTTCTACCTGGAGATAATGTCAAAAAGGGGGAGAATATATCTAAATGCCAAAATAGCTGATGGATGTTGCCAGATGAAAACATTTTTTTCTGGATAAGGGAAGAGCAGAGCAAGCCTATTCTTGATAAGGGAGAGGAGAGTAAATCTACATGCAACTCTCAAAAGAAGACAAGATAGGGAGATTGACTCTTGCATTTAGTTAAAGTTTTGACATCATCAATCAGAAATTGTCCATAATTCCATAATGAACAAGTTGTGGGAGATTGTAAAATATTAGTGATGATGTCAAAGATTACTAAAGATAACAATATCATTGGTATCCCTGATCAAAGTATGAAGCAAGCGAAATGGACATCTGATCTAAGAAGGAGATTAATGAACTGCTATTTTTGGTGATCAGCTAAGCTTGGGGTCAACCCTAAGTAAGTTGTATTGTTATCTTAATCTGTATTTGAAAGGAATATGTCCTAAGTCCAATCATGTATTAGGATTTAGGAATAACTTTTTATGTAATCTGTTTTGATTTCATTGATATTAATAAAAGACTTGTTTTGTTTTTATTACGGGCTCTATCTATTTAAGTGTTTAAATAAGATATACCATAGTTTAGAGTAAAGCTTTTTATGGATTATGATGAGATCATAATAGTGAGACCTAAAAGATGATAACTCTAAACTTAAATAGTTCCTGGTCGTAGGATTACTAACTGGTAATTAATAATCCGCAGAGATCGATACATACTATGCTTGCTTCATTATGAAGGATGTCTGTTCTCATAGACATTTGTGTGGTGACACTATAGCTAGTATGTAGGTGCTTATTATAGAATAAGTTCACTGAACATGACTCGCACAGCTGAACAACTGATGGAGTTCACTCACGTGTCAGCAGTTGTTCACATAGTGATAGTTGTACAAGTATCCTTAGACTTGAGGTCATCATAGTCATCTTGTGTACATTGAACTATGCTTTGGTTTAGTTCTTAGCCTCCAGGGACAATTATTAGGGATCTACTGGGTATAGGAATTTGTACATGAAGATAGTGTATGGTCAATAAAGGATATACCCCTTCCAGTGAAGGAAGCGAATGTTCAAGGCTGATCCACTTATGCTAGTTCAGGAATCTCTGGCCAGAGTGAATGAAATTAGAAAGGTGTTTCTAATTTGCATAGAGTGGTAAGCAAGTGATTAAATTAGATAGGCTTGACACGAGATCCATGCCTTGTATTTAATCGGGACATTGTAGGGTAGAAGGAGTTTATTGTACGGTAACTATTCACTGAATAGGTTCTTGGTATTCTAAGCAGTGAATTCATATTATCCGGATAGTCGCGATATGCTGAGAAGTATCCCTCACGATGTAGAATAAATGTGATTAATTAATTAATCATATTTAATAAATTAGAGAATTTATATAAATAATGATAAAAAATAGTTTTATTATTATTTATTTCTACTACCGGCTTAATATTGAACCTACAGGGTCACACCATAAAAGAGAATGATTTAATGGTGGAGGAATTAATTAATAATGGCTGATAATTATTTATTTATGAAATAAATAATTATTTGGCAAATTTAATAATTGATTAAATGAGATTTAATTGATTATAAATTGATTAAGAAAAGTTCTTAATATTATTAATTAAGGATTTAATTTTTGGAAATTAAATCAAGAGAGAGAATTATTTCTAAAGTGTTTAGAAAAAGGATTAATAATTAAAAGGTGTTTTAATTATTACTGAGAATAATAAATGGGATAATAATAATATTTATGGGAAAATTTCAGCTGAAAATTTTGCCTATAAATACACTATTATAAACCCTATTTTTATTCCAACCCGAGAACCCCAAAACCCAAAAAGTTTGGAAAACCCAATTCTCTCCACCTCATTCCTCCTCCTTAACATCGTTTTCTTGGTGGATACCGGTGGAGTGCTTTACACTTGAGGAGCAACTGCTAAGGATCTCTGATCGTTGTCTCCGAATTATTTTAAAGGTTAGATTCGATCCCTATGTTTTTACCATGATTTATATGCTTTTATTTGGATTTTATATGTGCGAAAGTGTTTTGCCATGCCTCCGCTGCGATTAAAATCCAACAATGGTATCAGAGCATAGGTTGTATGCATATAGATCTGTGGTAAAAATTTCAGAATTTTATGTGCTTGTATGAATTAATTATGATTTTTACAAGTTATATCATGGATTAATTTTGTCTGATGAGAAATCGTTTCTCAGAATAATTTTGAATGTTGATCTGGGTTCTACAAGTGTTGTAGATCATCTGGGTATTTTTTTCATAATTTTATGATGTATAGATTTTTTATTATGAATTTTTGAAGTTCTTAAAATTAAATTCGTAATTAAATAAATCATATATATATATATATATTATTTGTTAGTATATATATATATATATATATATATATATCTGTACATCTGCATATGCTGTTGCTGCTGTCTGTTCTGCACGAAAGAATATAAGAGGTCAGTTGTCAGGCACGGTAACCGAGAAAGAGAATCTGTCAGGCGGCTGTAGAAAATAAAAAAAAAATCAAAGGGGTGTCGCGCATTCCGGGAATGCGTTACATCCTGTGGCGCATTTACGGAATGTGTTACACCTTTTAATTGGTTAAAAGGGTTGTAACGCATCACCGGAATGCGTTACAGGGCTTGTAACGCGTTCCTATAATGCGTTACAGCCCGACTGTTTACATTAAAATTAATTTTCTAGGAGTTTCGTAACTCCGTTTTGGGCGTGCAATATACCGTTGGATTCGTTTTTCCGAGCTGGATCTAATGGAGTGATCAATTTTAGTTTATATAAAAGTTTTGAACTATTTATATTTCCAGAAGTGTTTTAAAGTTGTTTTTAACTATTTTAACTGCTTTTAAATGATTCATGTGATACATAGAGATGTATAATGCTTAGACTAATGTGCTAGATGATATAACATGCCTACCTTGATGTTTATTCATGTTTATATATATGATATATGCTTAGTTTATCATGCGATGATATATTTAGGTGAACTTAAATGAACATAAGGTGTTTGTTAGACAACCTAGTATAGTGAAATTGTTTCATAACCTTAATAACAATATTATGAATACAATCATGAGATTCTTGTGTTTGTGAAACACGTAATTGAATATGAATTTTCGATATGAGAGAAAGGATGATTCTGTCAACAACAGATTTCTATCTATAAGAAAGGGTTATAAAGTGACGCCTCTTGACAATGCTCCACCCGATCTGGGAATCATCTGATTATTGATTATTGATTTGAAATATTTAATTTAAAAGGAAGAATCTCTTTATAATATGATTATGATTGTAACGTAATATAATCCCTCTAAAATTGAATAATATCATGTAGTAATTGGCCAATGATACAACGGGCTTGTGTCGGTCATAGCCTTCCAACATGATAGAAAAGTAGTTCTTATTTTTGAATCATTGTCGGTTCGTGCTACAGCCGAGGGCTTTGATTTCGAAATAAGAAATACTTGTCTATTACATAGAGATGTGCACATTGAATAAGAATCTAAAGGTCGGTACGTGCTACAGTCGTGGGCCTATGGGGACTAATTCAACTGTACGGAATGTTGGGTTAGACTTGACTTAGAATATTGAGTTTGTCGTGCCACAGCCGAGACTCAATTATTCAAGAGGCTAAAGTTTGATTAGGGAATAACATAAGATGTAATTGTCAAGAGTTGTCTGCCTATTGAACATTACATGGCGGTTCATGCTACAGCCGGGGTTATGTAATGGAATGTAGGATCCCTATTCCCACTAGCATTATGAATGCTTAATTTTTCACGTAGGGGGTTGAATAAATTAGGTAAACTAGTGGGAGCCACTTATGAATAAAGACCCGATTCATATAGTGTTTTTGAAATGAAATCGAATATTTGCTAAGTGTTGTTATATGTTTATCATTTACAGATTTACTTTGTACGTTATGTCTTCTGCACTGTCGCTCAGGAGCATACTGGATGCTCACAAATTGACTGGTCCTAATTATGCTGACTGGCTTCGAAACTTGAGAATTGTTCTCAGGATTGAGAAGCTAGAATACGTGATTGACTCACCTAAGCCTACTGAACCTGCTAGTGATGCACATAATGATGAACATGTTGTGTATCGTAAGTGGATAGATGATGCAAATGTTGCTCAATGCATCATGCTAGCTTCCATGAACATTGAGCTACAGAAGCAACATGAGCATATGGATGTTCACACTATCCTAATGCATCTACAAGAGTTGTATGATGTGGCGGGGAGGACAGCTCGATATGAGATATCGAAGGAGCTGTTCGGTTGTAGGATGTCTGAGGGATCATCTGTGAATGACCATGTACTTAAGATGATCAATTTGATTGAACGTCTTGGACAACTTGGTTTTGCCATGGATGGGAAGCTGAGCCAAGACTTGGTCTTGCAATCGCTTCCGAGTTCGTTCTCGCAGTTTGTTGTGAACTTTCACATGAATAAGTTGGATGTCAGCCTGCCTGAACTCCACAACATGTTGAAGACTGCGGAATTAAATTTTCCCCCTAAGAAGAGTTCTGTTCTTCTAATTGGTGAAGGTTCCAATCCTAAGAAAAGGAAGAGGAACTCTTCCAAGAAGAAGAAGGTAGGTGAAGAAAAGCCGGTTCCACCAAAAGCTGAAGACCCCAAGAGCAAAGTTGTTTGCTTTCACTGTAACAAGGTGGGGCACTGGAAGAGGAACTGCAAGGTTTACCTTGCAGAATTGAAGAAGAAGAAGGGTAGTGAGACTACCGCTTCTGATTCAGGTATGTTCATGATAGAAGTGAATATGTCATTAAATCAAATTTCTACTTGGGTATTAGATACCGCCTGTGGTTCTCAAATCTGCAATTTGTTGCAGGAACCAAGGGGAAGTAGGACTCTTGAGGAAGAGGAGGTGATTCTACTGATGGGAAATAGAGCAAGAGTTGCTGCTGAAGATGTAGAATCATTTCATTTACATATATGCCTACGGGCAAGACTATTATTTTAAATAAGTGTTATTTTGTTCCCTCGATTGTGAGGAATATTATTCTCATGTTAGACTTGGCTGGATTTTCATTTATTATTGAGAATAATGAACGTTCTATTCTTAGAGATAATATTCTTTATGCATGTGGTACTTTAAATAATGGTCTGTATAAATGTGACATAATTTACTTCAGATTGAAAAAACTAATAAAAGAAAAGGGATGATGAAAATCTCACTTCATTGTGGCACTGCAGTCTCCATTTAGTAGACATGGAGAGAGGGCTGCAAATTTGCTAGGAATGGTACACACAGATGTATGTGGACCAATGTCTACACAAGCCATGGGTGGATTTTCATACTTCATTACTTTCATAGATGATAGATCTGGATTCAGATATGTGTTTGATGAAACACAAGTCTGAGGCCTTTGAAAAGTTCAAAGAATATAAGTATGAAGTGGAGAAACAACCAAACATAGTATTATAACTCTTCGATCAGATCGAGGTGGTGAATACTTTAATGGAGTGTTTCTAGATTATCTCAAAGTAAATGGTATAGTGTCCCAGTGGACTCCTCCAGATTGGTATCTGAAAGGAGAAATCGAACTTTGTTAGACATAGTTCGGTCCATGATGAGCTATGCAAATCTTCCAGTATTCCTATAGGGTGATGCATTGGAAACCTCAGCATATTTACTGAATAAGGTGCCTTCCAAATCTGTTCCTCAAACTCTGTATGAGATATGGAAAGAAAGGAAACCGAGTCTTAAACACGTTAAGATTTGGGGATGTCCAGCTTATGTCAAGTAAGTTGACCCAGATAAGCTGGAATATCGATCCATAAAATGTAGTTTTGTGGGATATCCTAAAGAGACTTTTGGGTATTACTTTTACACCGATCATCGGGTGTTTGTCTCCAGACATGCTACCTTCTTGGAAAAGGAGTTTATCCTTGAAGGAAACAGTGGGAGCAAAATTGAACTTGATGAAGTTCAAGAAGCACAAACTACTACGGATCAAGTGGAAACACCTGTTCTGACTGAACAACCTTTTGTGGAACAGCCCATTCATAGGTCAGGGAGAGTGTCTCTCCAACCTGAGAGGTATTATGGCCTTGTCATTGAGAATGACAATGAGTTGTCGATCATTGATGATGACGACCCCGTGACCTATAATGAGGCTATGAGTAGTGTTGACTCAGAGAAATGGCAAAGTGCCATGAAATCCAGAATGGAATCTATGTATACGGTATACAAAAGATAGATTATAGCAGATGGCCAGGTGGAGACCAATAAGGCCAGGCTTGTGGCAAAAGGATTCAAACAAAGGCAATAGATTGACTTTGATGAAACCTTTTACCTGTAGCCCTGTTAAAATTAGTTCGGATTTTGCTTGCGATTGCTGCTTACTACGACTATGAGCTCTGGCATATAGCCAGATGGTTTTCTTTCCAAAGGGAAATGAAAACCTAGTGTGTAAGCTACTGCGAACCATATGTGGTTTAAAGCAAACTTCTCGTAGATGGAATATCTGTTTTGATGAGACAATCAAAGAGTTTGATTTTATCAAAAACGCAGATGAACCATGCGTCTACAAAAGGGTTAGTAGGAGCGCGGTAACATTTCTTGTATTGTATTGAAATAGAGTTGACACACATAACAACATAGCAGACCCACTCACAAAGCTACTTTATGAAAATCACTTTGATCGTCATAAAGACAAGATGGGTATTAGATACCAGAGTGATTGGCTTTAGTACAAGTGGGAGATTGAAAGGAATATGTCCTAAGTCCAATCATGTATTAGGATTTAGGAATAACTTTTTATGCAATCTGTTTTGATTTCATTGATATTAATAAAAGACTTGTTTTGTTTTTATTACGGGCTCTATCTATTTAAGTGTTTAAATAAGATATACCATAGTTTAGAGTAAAGTTTTTATGGATTATGATGAGATCATAATAGTGAGACCTAAAAGATGATAACTCTAAACTTAAATAGTTCTTGGTCATAGGATTACTAACTGGTAATTAATAATCCGCAGAGATCGGTACATACTATGCTTGCTTCATTATGAAGGATGTCTGTTCTCATAGACATTTGTGTGGTGATACTATAGCTAGTATGTAGGTGCTTATTATAGAATAAGTTCACTGAACATGACTCGCACACCTGAACAACTGATGGAGTTCACTCACGTGTCAGCAGTTGTTCACATAGTGATAGTTGTACAAGTATCCTTAGACTTGAGGTCATCATAGTCATCTTGTGTACACTGAACTATGCTTTGGTGTAGTTCTTAGTCTCCAGGGACAATTATTAGGGCTCTACTGGGTATAGGAATTTGTACACGAAGATAGTGTATGATCAATAAAGGATCTACCCCTTCCAGTGAAGGAAGCGAATGTTCAAGGCTGATCCACTTATGCTAGTTCAGGAATCTCTGGCCAGAGTGAATGAAATTAGAAAGGAGTTTCTAATTTGCTTAGAACTACGCATAGTAAATGGTAAGCAAGTGATTAAATTAGATAGGCTTGACACGAGATCCATGCCTTGTATTTAATCGGGACATTGTAGGGTAGAAGGAGTTTATTGTACGGTAACTATTCACTGAATAGGTTCTTGGTGTTCTAAGCAGTGAATTCATATTATCCGGATAGTCGCGATATGCTGAGAAGTATCCCTCACGATGTAGAATAAATGTGATTAATTAATTAATCATATTTAATAAATTAGAGAATTTATATAAATAATGATAAAATAGTTTTATTATTATTATTTCTACTACCCGCTTAATATTGAACCTACAGGGTCACACCATAAAAGAGAATGGTTTAATGGTGGAGGAATTAATTAATAATGGCTGATAATTATTTATTTATGAAATAAATAATTAATTGGCAAATTTAATAATTGATTAAATGAGATTTAATTGATTATAAATTGATTAAGAAAAGTTCTTAATATTATTAATTAAGGATTTAATTTTTGGAAATTAAATCAAGAGAGAGAATTATTTCTAAAGTGTTTAGAAAAAGGATTAATAATTAAAAGGTGTTTTAATTATTAATGAAAATAATAAATGGGATAATAATAATAATATTTATGGGAAAATTTCAGCTGAAAATTTTGCCTATAAATACACTATTATAAACCCTATTTTTATTCCAACCCGAGAACCCCAAAACCCAAAAAGTTTGGAAAACCCAATTCTCTCCACCTCCTTCCTCCTCCTTAACATCGTTTTCTTGGTGGATACCGGTGGAGTGCTTCACACTTGAGGAGCAACTGCTAAGGATCTCTGATCGTTGTCTCCGAATTATTTTAAAGGTTAGATTCGATCCCTATGTTTTTACCACGATTTATATGCTTTTATTTGGATTTTATATGTGCGAAAGTGTTTTGTCATGCCTCCGCTGCGATTAAAATCCAACAGTATTTTGTACTTGTAACATTTAAAGCCTGTAAAAATGTCAAAGGAGCAGATTGGAGCCTTATTCTATAAACAGTGTCAAGCCTAAGAATTCTATCTGGAAGAAGATCAAGAAGATCAAGAAGATCATGTCTCAGAAGAATTATGAAGAAGCTTGGAGTTTGTAATATCTGGGATATATTGTGTAATTATTTTTGCTAATAAATAAATATTATGCATGTCCAGTATTTATTCTATGAATTAATTGTTAAGTGGTATATGTATTTGGATGTTTAAAAATAATATCAATTAAGTATTTTAATTTTTATATTTCCAAAATAAAATATGGATAATTGTCATATCTTCCTATTTATTTTTATGTTGATTTATGATTTTATACGAAATTTATGGATTTTATGAATTCTTTTTCCGAGTATTTATAAACTATTTTATATAATCGGGAACCAACCGATGTCATCCGTTTTTACGTTTTTGTAACCCGAAACTCTTCCGAGAACTCCTTCCTAACCTAATTGCAATATTCCGATCATTTTCCATGTTTCGACTTTTTCGATCCGGCATACGGTTTGTCCTGCGCGGGTCTCGACGTAATATTTGCGATACATTATTCGTTTCGGTAAATCAATAAACAGTGTCAAGCCTAAGAATTCTATCTGGAAGAAGATCAAGAAGATCATGCCTCAGAAGAATTATGAAGAAGCTTGGAGTTCAATAAACCTGTTTTAGGAAAAATACTCTAAGTCAAGATCACTACAAGTCACAGATTTAATGTTATAGAGAAGTCATTCGAGAACTCCAGAATGGCCTATTGAGAAGTCAGGTAAGCTACTAGAGAACTCAGAAATATCGACAAGCCAAATTGAAGATATGAAGATTTGAGATATCGATAAGCCATTTCTTCACTAAAGAACTCAGAGTTTTCGACAAGTCTACATTCATTAGAGAACTCTGAGTTATCGATAAGTTTAAGTCTACCAGAGAACTCAGAGATATTGATAAGTCAAAATTAACTAGAGAACTCAGAGACATCGACAAGTTGAATTTTGACTAGAGAACTCTGAGATATCGACAAGAAAAGAAGCTACTAAAAGAACTAAGAGTTATCAATAAGTCAAAGTGAAGATGTGAAGACTAGAGATCTCGAAAGCTCAAAATTCTCTTATAGAGAACTGAAGACATCTACAAGCCATACCAAATATGGGATACGAGAGGTCTCGATAAGTCAATATACTTATCGAGATGTCAAGTGTTCTATAGACCTAAACTGGAGATCTCGAAGTACAATCTCAAAGTACAGAGTTGCAGATCAGTTCAATATCCAAGATAATCAATCAACAAACAATCCAACAGCTGGATTGACAGGTCTACAAAAAGTAGCTTGAATAATGTGCAAGATCAATGGTAAAGATTAACTAACAGAGGAAGATTAAAGTGAACACGGGATGCTAAAGATATGCTATGCCAGAAATGGAAGATCTACTTTTCTATAAATAGAAATGACAAGTGACAGTTTAAAAAAAATAATAGCATGTCTTATTACACCATGTGTAAACCAACAGTTAACTGAACTATAAAGTTAACATTGGTCCTTAGTCAATAGTAATATTTTAGATCAAATTTCTTGCACTCTCAAGTAGAAGCTAAGCTCTTTACCAACAAAGAGCCTAGAAATTTTGTAGCAAAACAGTCTTAATTTTAATATAAAATTAAGTGAGTTTTGAAGATCTGTGTTCTTTATTTTTTGCAAGCTGAATTTCTACATGAAAACATTTCATTACAAGAATTAATTTACTTTGTTCAACCAAGAAACATTCAAGAAAAGCCTAAAAATAGTAAAACACATTCACCCCCCTGTGTGTTATTCATTACCTAACACCTATAAATACATACACTTATACACAAACTTCTTCACCACTTCACAATTTCTCAAACACAAATTCTCTCTCAAACACAAACTATTATTCTCTCTACTCAATTCCAATGGCACCCAAGAGACAAAGAACACAAGTGAGCAGCAGCACCACCGATTATTCTAGTGTGGGTGGTGTAAGGCCGGGGTTCTCTACTCCCAAGGCTTAAGCAGAGTATAGGAGGCTTCTCTTGAAGCCTATCATCAAGGAGTGAGGTTTTCTGCCATCAGGGAAGGATGGTAAGCTATTTGAGATGATTCTGGAGATGGGTTGGGTTTCTTTTTGCGAGGCACCCGTTAATGTGCTCATGAGTGTTTTTCGCGAGTTCTATGCGAATGCTGAGAAGAATGGCTTCACGGTGGTGTGAGGGAGGACTATGGAGTACAGTGCGGAGGCTATTAGGACGGTGATTGAGCAGCCCGTGAGGAATCCCGGGCAGGACACTTGGAACGATAAGACTCTACAGGACTTTGATCTGGATCTTATTGTTGCTACACTCTGCATGCCCGATACTCACTGAAAGATCAAGAGGGGCACTACTGAGTATTCTACGTTCCTGGCTTCCAGCATGAACAGGTTTGCCCGTGCATGGAATGCGTTTATTTGTGCTAACATCATGCCATCATTTCATGTGCATGAGATCACTATGGAGCGTGCACGGATGTTGTAGGGCATTCCTCAGGGTGATTATGTGGATCTGGGGATGATGATTTATTAGGGTATTCTGAGGTTCTTGAGGGGGTGTACCACGGGGTCTATTCCGTATGCATCAGTTGTGACGAATTTGTGCGTGGCAGTTGGTGTTCATTGGCCCGTACATGAGCAGTTGCAGATCCCGAGTGCTCCTATTGACAGCACTACTTTGGCTATGATGCAAGAGTGAGATGGAGGCAAGACCGATCTGAAGGGGCTTGGTTATACTTTTGACCATCTACCTGGTGGGAGGCCAGCTGCTGGGGCCACTCAGGCGAGCATGACTGCTTGAAGATCTCAATTGGGAGATGAGGCAGGGCCATCGCAGCAGGCACATGAGGAGGAGGAATGAGCTTATATGGGATCTGGTATGAGCATGACACAGTATAGGCGTCTGGCTAGGAGGATGGATGCGATGCATGACATCCACAACAGGTTTATACGTGATCTCACCCAGGCATTGGGGAAAGCTTTCAGAGCCACCAGTGTTGATATCCAGTGGCCAGTATTTGGTGAGGATTCCGTGTATCCATCTCCGGACACACTTGACACTCCACCCGTTGAGGGTGAGGAGCCTGATTCTAATTAGGTATGCCTGATTCCTTACTATTACCTTCACCGAGGACAGTGAATATTTTAAGTTTGGGGGTAGTAGTTGAAAGAATATGTTTTGTGTGAGTCGCATATAGTTTGCATATTCATGATAGTTTAGTTCATATAGTTGCATATTTTGCCATATATTTTTTATTATTTTTGTTAATTTTTATGTTAGTTTGTTCATAAAGTTTAAAAGGGTTCAACATCAGTATCACAAGAAAAAATGGTAAGTAATAAAACTCAAAGAAAGAAAAGCAAGGAAACCATTAAGTCTGTTAAGAAAAAAAAGAACATAGGACTTTTGTCAGCAAGACAATTGAAAAAGAAAATATCTGAGGTTACTGAAAAACCTCAAGTAAAGAGTCTTTAAAGAAACATGAATGGTAAGAAAGGTATTTGTAAGGATTCAAATTACAAGGTTGTTCCCAATTCTCCTAGGAAAACTTGTTTTAACTGTGGAAATACTAATAATCTTGCTATTGATTGCAGGAGGAATAAGAAAAGGAAAACTGCTATTCCTGAGTCTGATGTTAGGGGTAGGTCAGTATTTTATAAACCACAAAATCCTTGTTTTCATTGTGGTAGTAGTTGGCATTCGATTTACACTTGTAGTTCTTATCACAAGTTGTATCACAATTACTATGAACCTTTGCCTAAGTTTAATAAAGTTGCTTATGTGATTAATTCTGTTGGTTTTACTAAACTTGCTTCTGACAAGACAAATCCTGACAAAGGAAATACTGTCAAAAGTAATCCTAACACACAAAGGCTTAAGTTGTCCAAAAAGAGGGCCCAATAAGTGTGGGTCCTTAAAAATCCTTCTAATTAATTATTCTTCTGATTGCAGGGTAACAAGAAAAATACACTTGTCTTGGATAGTGGATGTTTAGGACACATGACTGGAAATAAATCCCTGATGTCAGAATTTTAGAAGAAGGCTGTCCCAAATGTATCTTATGGAGATGGAAATGTAGGACATACTCTGGGATATGGCAACTTAGAAAAGTAGCAATAGAAAACGTAGCTCTGGTGGAAGGACTGAAGCATAATCTTCTGAGCATCAGTCAAATCACTGACAGAGGTTAATATGTTATATTCTATGACTCACACTGCGAAGTTGTTCATAACAAGTCAAAGAAAATTATCTTGATAGGATACATACATGGTAATATTTATGAATCAAGGCTACATGAAAGTCTTTAAAAGGAAGCTACTTGCCTTATCTCTAAGGTATCAGTAGAAGAGAGCTGGAACTGGCATAAGAAGCTCTCACATCTCAACTTCAGCTCAATCAATGAACTTGCCAAGAAGGAGCTTGTAAGAGGATTTCCAAGTATGCTATACTCAAGTGATGGTCTTTGTGATGCTTGCCAAAAGTCTAAACAAAGAAGAGTGTCTTTCAAAAGCAAAACAGAATTCTCTATCTCTGAGCCATATCACATGCTGCACCTGGACCTTTTTGGACCAGTGAACATAATGTCCATCAACAAGAAAAGGTATACACTTGTAATTGCTGATGATTTCACTAGATATACATGGGTCTATTTTCTACACAGGAAAGATGAAGCTTCATAAATTCTTCTGGACCATATAAGGCAAATTGAAAATGGATCTACTCATAAAGTGAAAATCCTGAGAAGTGATAATGGCACTGAATTCAAGAACTCAAAGATGGAGGAATTCTACAAGTACAAAGGCATATAGCAACAATTCTCAGCTTCTGGTACACCTCAGCAAAATGGTGTTGTTGAGAGGAAAAACAGAACCTTAATTGAAGCTGGCAGAACTCTACTAGAAGAAACAAAACTACCCATTTACTTCTGGGCTGAAGCAATAAACACAGCATGTTATACTCAGAATATCACTCTGATAAATAGACATGGTGTTACACCTTATCAAATGCTAAAAGAAAAGAAGCCCAGTCTTAAACATCTTTATGTATTTGAATGTAAGTGCTTTGTTTTGAGAACTCATACTGATCAGCTTGGAAAGTTTGAATCAATGGCTGATGAAGGAATCTTTGTTAGATACTCACCATCAAAAGTTTACAGAGTGTTCAATCTAAGAACACACACTGTAGTAGTCTCCATAAATGTGTCCTTTAATGATAAGAAGATTCCTGGTTTTGAAGAAGACACTCATGAAAGTTTAATCTTTGCAAATGAATAGGCATTGTTGGAATCTGGATCAAACTCTAATCAACTGTCAAATTCTGATGATCCAAATCCTGACACTACTTCATATTCTGAAGATAATCATTTTGCAAATGATCCTACACAAGTTGAGGGGGAGCAACAACAAAGGTTAGCTGATGCTGTTAACACTGAAGAATCATATCAAAGTTCTTCTCAATCCAATGCTGATTCAACATCAGAAGAACATGAGTCAAGTCCCAATATTTCATCAGGAAATGACCCAACGGATTCAAGGGGACTCAAATGCATTTGATGAGGCATACAATTCAGGGGGAGCATATAGTTCCAGAAGGACACTTCCCAGTGCCATAAAATGGACTAAGGATCATAATCTTGATCCGATCATTAGAAATCCTGATGATGGTGTAAAGACAAGAAGTACAACTCAGAATAAATGTTTATATTATAACCTACTTTCAAAAGAAGAGCCAAAGAAAGTAGAAGATGCACTCAAAGATGCAGATTGGGTCATGGCTATGCAAGAAGAATTGAATGAGTTCGAAAGAAATGAAGTGTGGAAGCTGGTGCCTAGACCTAAGAACAGGTCAATTGTGGGCATAAAGTGGGTCTTTAGAAATAAGACTGATTCTGATGGAACAATCATCAGAAACAAGGCAAGATTGGTGACAAAAGAATATTCCCAACAGGAAGGTATTGACTATTATGAGACATTTACTCCTGTTGCTAGATTGGAAGCAATCAGAAACTTCTTAGCATATGTTGCTCACAAGAAGTTCAAAGTCTTCCAGATGGATGTCAAGAGTGCATTTCTTAATGGAGAACTTGAAGAAGAAGTCTATGTTGAACAACCACCAGGATTTGTGGATCCTAAACATCCTGACTATATTTACAGACTTGATAAAGAACTCTATGGACTGAAGCAAGCACCTAGAGCATGGTATGAAACCCTTGCTCAGTTTCTACTTGAAAGTGGATTCAAAAGAGGTACAATAGATAAAACCCTGTTTTATCTGAATAAAGGAAAAGAATTGCTTTTAGTTCAAATTTATGTTGATGATATCATTTTTGGATCAACTAATCAAACACTGTGTGATAAGTTTTCAAAGTTGATGCAATCAAGATATCAGATGAGTATGATGGGAGAGATGAGTTACTTCCTAGGCTTGCAGATTAAACAGACTGATAATGGCATCTATATCAATCAGTCCAAGTACACAAGAAATCTACTGAAGAGGTTTAAAATGCAAGAAAGTGCACTGCAAGTACTCCTATGGAAACTACTACAAAACTTGATCCAAATGAAGGTACAACAGTTGATTTGACAACCTACAGAGGTATGATTGGATCTCTGTTATACCTAACTGCTAGTAGGCCAGACATTATGTTTGCCACTTATTTGTGTGCAAGATTTTAGGCAAATCCAAGGGAGCCACATCTTATTGCAGTAAAGAGAATTTTCAGATACCTCAAGGGTACTGTTTCTCTTGGACTTTGGTATGCAAGAGAAGCTGATTTTGCATTATGTGGTTATTCAGATGTTGATTTTGCTGGATGCAAAACAGATAGGAAAAATACATCAGGAAGCTGTCAGTTCTTGGGAGGCAGATTAGTCTCATGGTTCAGCAAGAAGCAGAAATCTTTGTACTTCAACTGTTGAGGCTGAATATATTGCAGCTGGGAGTTGCTGTGCTCAGTTGCTATGGATGAGAAATCAGCTCATGGACTATGGATTATCATTCTAAAAAATTCCTATTTATTGTGATAATCAAAGTGTTATTGCTATGACAGGAAATCCGGTGCAACACTCTCTTACAAAGCATATCAGTATCAGATATCACTTCATAAGAGAGCATGTCATGGAAGGAACCATATACCTTCATTTCATTCCTACTGATCAGCAGCTGGCTGATATCTTCACAAAGCCATTACCTGAAGCAACATTTACAAAGCTTGTGAATGAACTTGGTATGGTTAATTGGGACAAGTAAATTTTTATTTCAAATTATATTTGATCAAATCCTGATGTATATTGATCAAATTCGGATATGTCCTAAATGTTGTGTTCTTAGATATTAAGCCAGAAATATTTGATGTATTCTATTTTATATGCATGATAATTTAAGTGAATTTATTTGCCACTGACTATGAAGTCAGTGGCAGAAAAAGAACGAGATGGGGCTCATCTTTCAGTTTTTCTTAATAATTCTGAAGTAGAACCATATGTTATGTAAGGTAAAACATTTATAAGTATACATATAAGTGTTAAAGGTGTATTTTGTGTAGTTTAGTCGAATTTGATATAGTTAATCTCATGTTGCATATATAAAAACTATTTAAAAGGGATTTATCAAGGGAAAAAGATATTAAGCCAGAAATGCTAATTTATTTATACGCACCTTAAAAAGAAATCTTTTGGTTAATTCATTAAGGGTTAATTCATTAAGTTAACTCTACACGTAATCATTAATCAGTCATCTAGTCCCTTGGTATTCCATTGGCTATTTAACCATCATTTCATATCAGACATATCATCTTTTATTCTCACATAAAACTATTCTCTCTCTTTTATTCCTCACTATTTTCTTCCTTCATTAAAATGGTTCTTGTAAACATGTTTATGAACTATAAAAACTTCAAACGTCGAGTTTAGTTGTGGTGACTGGGAGCAGGAATGGCACGTCACTGCCATTCCTAATGAGATATTGAACTTGGTTCCACAAGAGGTTTAAACGAATCTCTTGTTCTTTGAGATGGACTATCAACTCCATTTTGATCTCTTGGAAGAAGAACGGAGAGGGGCTCTTCTTCAGCAAGAACGGATCATATGTCTTGCAGTGCTAGTTGTCAACAGCAGGAGGAACTAATCGATAGCCTTCCCTCTTAGACTAAGGTTGTTGATGTTCCCCATCTTAGACTAAGACTATCTTGTAATCTTTTGCATGTAATCTACAAATTTCATGAAATGTACTCTTTTGATATATTAATGAAATTTCTTTTTGCAAGATTTAGTCTTTGTTTATCTCGTATTATATGCATGTGAATATTTTCATTGAAGCCTGTTAATCTTTATTTCATCTACTTGAATTGTATTTCTTGATGAATGTTTTGATTAATATTGTGGTTCCTAATAATTTGTGATGCTTTGACAAACAAATGTTGAATTTGAATCGACATATCCTGAGTTAGTCAAATCCTGACAAAAGAAAGGTCTCAAATCCTAACGACAGGTCAGCATGTTCTAATTTAGATTATTAGTAGTAATCAATCTCTGAGTAAGCTTTATTATTGCAATTAAGTGTCTCACTTAATTAGTGATTAATGGTGGATTATCAGATAAACAAATTTCTACGGTTGTGTCTTGATATAACCGTATGTATTTTGTTTTTACTTCCGCAATTTCCTCCACCGTCAAACTCAATTTCTCAGTATTTGTTTCCTGTTCGAAGTCAAATTCGCTAGGTTACCTTCTTCATACGAGTGTGTTATACATATTTCTGAATAGTGAAACTATAAAACCAGAAGAAATTATGTGACACAATTCATCTTACATATAGTTTCACTGCGCACATCTCACACTTACTGTCTCTCACAAAATATTCACATCATGACAACTTCTGAAGTTTCACCACTCTTCAGTCAAACCATGATCATTCATGGAAACACATTTGGTACTAATAATTAATTAGCTCTGCTTACACATCAGCAGCTACCATCATCTTTTCATGATATTCAGGATTTTCTCCTTCTATGTCCAATTGGGTATGCTCTCACAAATCCTGTTAAGGTGTCATACAAGGCTGTCATGCAAGTCTGGAACACAGCAGTGGTAAATTCAACACATACTGGCTTTTCTTTTGAGTATAAGGACCAAAGATATGAAGTTGATGCTGACATTCTACTTCAAGCCTTGAGATTGCCTGCTCTTGATGGTGCTCCTGATACTCATACCAATGAGCAGCTGTTTGATATGCTAAGGACTTTAGGCTATCAAGGAGAAATCACAAACATTGGAAAACTGGTCAGGACTAAACTGAAAAGAGAGTGGAATTTTTTCTTTGACTGCATCAGTAGATGTTTCTTGAATAAGACAACTAACTTTGATGCTCTTCCATCCACTTCCCTGAGAATTGGGTACTCTCTTCTTAACTCTGGTAATTTTGATTATGGTAATACTATATTATAGTTCATAATTGCTAGAAGAGCATATGCTTCAGAAGTAATAGGGTATACTAGGGTTTTGCAACTAATTTTCAATTTTCTATGCCCTAATGATATTTTTGATGATGATGAATTACTCCCTGTTTTTCAAATTTCTGAGAAGCAATCATTGATCATATAAAAAAGGGATGAAAAGAATAAATTTTCAGGACCGCCCTTTCTTCCTAGAGAGGTTAGGAAATTTCTGTTAAGAAATAGACCTACTCCTACACAAGTGCCTGTAAATCCTGATGACGGCACCTCTGTCACAGTTCCTGATGCTACGACTCAAGAAATCACCCATCTTGTTTCTAACCCAAGCATTTCTTCTTCCAAACAACAAACACAACAAGCCTCTAAATTAGCCTCATCTGCTGTCTCTCAAAAGACATCAGTTGTAACAAAGAAAAGGTTGTTTAAGAAATCTGTTACATCTGGACAGAAAGCTAAACAAGTCTCACTGAGTGAGAGTGAGAAGAAAGAAGACTGCTTTCCAATCAAGAAAAGAAGACTGATCATTCAAGAATATTCTGAATCAGATGATCATACGCCAATAGGGTCCCTGTCAAAAATCAAGAAGTCCATTGATCAAAATCCTGATGACTTGATTGACACTACTGGAATCAAGGAGCCAACTACTGATGCTAGTGCTCTTCTTGACAAGCTTCCAGTAATTGAAGCAACTACTGAAAACAAGAAAACTGCAAGGAGCCAGTTGAAAAAAGGAAGTGAAGAAGTAGTTGGATATATCAGAAAGAAGAAGAAGACTCAGCCTCTTGACAAGGATGTTAGTAACCTAGGTCTCAAAGGGATTTAGCAACTGCAACACATCCAGTCACACAAGAACCATCTTCTCAAAGGGAAGATGCAGTCACTGAGGCTGCACAAAGCATTGTTAATATTGCTCAGAGTGAACTTCTTGCAGACTCTGTTCAACTACTCCAGGAAAAGCAAACTCATCAGGAGATATTGTCACGAGTGGATGCAATCATTGATGATCCTACTTTTGAGAAGAGCACACAAGAACCTTCACCAAGCATTGCTGAAGCAGCTCACATGTCTCAGACTCCACAAGAACCATCAGTTCAAAGTACTGATGCTGGTCTTTCAACTTCTCCTGACAGATCAAATCCTGATGATACATCTACTCCTACTGATAATCATCCTTCAACTGCACTAGCTACAAGTGATGATCCATTACTAGTTGCTAGTTTGAAAAAGCATCCTGATGTGTTGTTTGTTCCTCCACTTTCATTACTTCCACTTGAGGAATCACCTTCAGGTATTGCTAACTTCTCATATATTCTCATGTTTGTATGATTATAAATAGTCTCTTATTTGAGGTTACCTCTATTTATATGACAAGCATACAACTCTTCTCAGCCATCTCTTATTTCTTTTCTAAATGTGTGATTGAGCCTTTCATGAGACTATGTGAGAATATCTGTTTTTTTTTAAAAAGAGCGAAAAATATTTTGAGTGGCAGTCTCCTGTACTGGCAAAAGGAGAGGTAGTTTTGAGACAAGAATCTTATAAGTTTTTCTTTACTTATAACTGTTCTTCTTTGAGAATAATATTACTCTTCAAAGTAATATATTGTATGAGAAGTGATGAGATCACTTGAAAAGAACAGAGAGATTTAGGTGTTACTATGTTTCTGTTTCAGGATCACATCAGCCACAGGCATCTCTTGCAAAGAATTTGAATAAAGGTAAGGCAATTTTGCATGATTCTGCACATTCTTCTGATGGCTTGTATGATTCTGACAATGATAGTGATGACGATGATCCTGATACTGCTTAGCTTAAGTCTGCAATTGATGCATCTAAGAAGTCCAATGTTGGTTCTTCTTCGCACTTCACTGAACATCCTTCTTATTACAATCCTGATGCTGAGTATTTCAAACAGACAGAATGGGATTATAAATAAAGACTTGCAAATACTTCTATCTCATCTGATGTTGGCCTGCAACACATTTATCGGGCCTTTGATGAAATTCAAACTCCTGATACAAAGTTGCATCTTAAGGCCTCAACCATGTCTATTAAAGGAATTCACTCTGAAATTGATGAAATGAAGAAGTCTCATGCTTGTGTCAAAGAGAAAATTGATGGATTTTTGCTTCACACACCTAACTCAGCTGAAATCAAAAGTGTGAAAAATACCATCAAAGATGTTGTTAAATCTCAAGACAACATGGCCTCTAGACTTTCCTCCTTGGAAAACAAGGTTTCTTCTATAGGTGACAAACTGGATGCTCTGTTTTCTCTTCTTTCAAATACTGATGCCAAAAAGGGGGAGAAGATAGTTGCTAAAAAATGTACACCAGATTCTGTTCAGACAAAGGATAAAGATATTGATTATGATGGTTGTTAGATATATTTGTGATGTCATGTCTAATCCGATTTGTTTAGTTTCAGAACTTACTATCATAACTTAACTGGAAATTAGAACTTACTGAAGACAGGAAGTTATCAGAACTTAAGCCATCAGGACTTACATCAGAACTTAAGTGCGGATACACTTCAGGGATGAAAAGCGGCTGATTTATAGGAGAGGATCTAGATTAAACAAAAGAAGATATGTTTGGAGAGTTGTATAGCTAAAGGAATACAGTAGATAATTTCTGATTGATGTATTTTAGGAAACATAACATATTATATAAATTAGGAGATATCTTGTAATTGTGTAGTATATAAACACAGATTAGGGTTTACACTATATGTGTTATCATTCACAAGTATATTATTCATTGTAACCCTAGCAGCTCTTAGTGATATCATACATCACTGAGAGAGTAGATTAAGCCTACTGTAACAAAGTTTGATATATTGAATAAACTTGTTTTCTGTTACATACTTGTGTTTATAATCGAATTGATTGTAGATACTATATTCAACCCCCTTCTATAGTATCATTGAGGCCTAACAAGTGGTATCAGAGCCAATCTGTTAAGCTTACAAACAGTTAAGATCCAAACAAATAATCAATCATATCTGATCAATCAAAAACACAAGACCCTCAAGAACCTGCAAAGGTTCAACCCATTCAAAACACCAGTAGATATAAAACCATCAGGGTTCCTATGCTCAGGGTGTCTGAGTACCCTGTATGGAGTGTGAAGATGGCCATGTTTCTGGAAGCTACAGATCCAGAATATTTAGACAGAATTTATGATGGTCCACACAAGCCCACAAAGCTTTCTCTTGCAGTTGGGAATGAGCCACAAAAGATGATTCCCAAAAAAAAGAGAGAACTCACCACTGAAGACATCTCTTCACTAGGAAAGGATGCAAAAGTAAGACTCTTGCTTCATAGTGCACTTGACAATGTCATGTCAAACAGGGTGATTGGATGCAAGACTGTAAAAGATATCTGGGATGCATTGGAAGTGAGATGTCAAGGAAACAATGCCATCAAAAAGAACAGGAAGACAATACTCACACAGGAGTATGAGCATTTTAACTCAAAATCTGATGAGTCACTAACTGATACATATGATAGATTCACAAAGATGTTGAATGCTCTGTCACTAGTGGATAAGGAATATGATCCAGAAGATTCAAATATGAAATTCCTACTAGCTCTTCCTGAAAAGTGGGATTTGAAAGCTACTACAATAAGAGACAACTATGAACTTGCTGATATGTCTCTTGATGAAATCTATGGGCTGCTCAAGACTTATGAACTTGAGATGGAGCAAAGAAAGAAAAGGCATGGAGGGAAGTCTAAGACAGTTGCTTTAAAGACTGAAGAAAAGCCAATTATCTCTAGGAAGGCAAAAGGAAAGGCTCTCATCATACAGTCTGATTCAGAGTCATCAGATTCTGATGATGATGATTCAGAACCTGAAAATTTTTCAGAAGTGGATATTGATGCAGAGATGATGCAACTGTGTGCTCTTATGGTGAAGGGTATCACAAAGATAGCCTACAAGAAATTCAGAAAGGGTAAGAAGTTTTCCAGGAAAGGGGGAAGTTCTGACAAGAAAGGGTTCAGAAAGACTGAAGGCAAAAGAGGAAAGTCTGACAAAGGAGACAACTCAAATGTCAAATGCTACAATTATGGTGAAAGAGGCCACATCTATCTTGATTGCAAGAAAGGAAGAGGTGATAAAGGCCAGGCACTTATCACAAAGAAGAAAAACTGGACAGACACTTCAGAATTTGAAGAAGAGATGGACTATGCCTTAATGGAAAATACTGATAGCAGTTCTGATGCTGCTGAACTAAAGGTACCTCTATCAACTCTTGCTTTTGATATAGAAGATATTACTGAGTTGAAATTATTTCTGAAAAACATTTATATTAGCTATAGAGATTAGACTTTAGAGAATGAAAGATTAAAATCTGAAAATCTAAAGTACTAAAACAGAAATAGCTATCTTGAAGAAGAGTTAGTCAAGATGAACACTATTCAGACAGAGAGAGATAATGATGTGTATGTTAAGAATGGATTGCTTAAATAGAATGATTATCTAAAAACTGAATTAGAAAAAGAAAGAGAAATCATCAGGACTTGGACTAACTCAGGCAGAACAACTCAGAGTATTCTAAGTAGTGAAAACTGGAAAGAGGGGTTAGGTTATAAAGATGGTAAAAGTGAGAAAGGGACTTTGCCAATTAAGCCAATTGCTATCAAACAGACTGAAAAGCTAAAGGTAAATCATGTTAAATTTGTTACAAAAACTGTTGTGTCTGATTCTGAAGAGAAGAAAGACTCTAAAACAGAAGTCAAAGAAAAGTCAACTTCTGACAAATTAAAACATGATAAACCAGCTTGGTAAATATTGGCTTAATGACAAAGAAGCAGCTTAAGTATAAGATGAAAGAGATTAAAAATGTGAACAAGGTAAAGGAAGCTAGGAAAATAGGAATAGAAAGGAAGGTGTGAATAAAAGTAATAATTATATGCCTATTCATAATGCTCCAAGAAAGAAATGCTATAATTGTGAAAACTCTAACCATCTTACTTCTTTTTGCAGGAAAAATAAAGATATAAACTCTTTACCTCCTAGATCAGGAGTTAAGAATCAGTCTGTTAGGTTTAAACCACAAAATCCTTGTTTTCATTGTGGTAGTTTATGGTATTCTATTTATACTTGTAAGGAATATCATAGTTTGTACTATGATTATTATGAAATAAAACCTTCTTTAAAGAAAATTAGTGTAATTTCTTCTAGTGTAAATTCTGATGCAAAGTCTGATATAAAGTCTGATAAAAAGCATGTTAGCATAAACTCTGAAACTAAATTCGCTGTAAATGTTAACAAACTTAACAAGGCCTAAGGTTCCAAGCAAGTCTGGGTCCTTAAAACTAATCAATAGTGGTCTTTATGATTGCAGGGCAACCGGAAAAATATCCCGGTTCTGGATAGTGGATGTTCAGGACATATGACTGGAAATAAAGCCCTGCTATCAGACTTTGTGGAGAAAGCTGGCCCAGAAGTTTTTTATGGAGATGGCAACATGGGAAAGACTCTAAGATATGGCAATATCAATCTTGGGAATGTCATAATTGAAATAGTAGCTCTTGTCTCAGGACTTAAACACAATCTTTTAAGTGTGAGTCAAATCTGTGAAAGAGGTTATCATGTGGATTTCTTTGAAGAACATTATGAAGTTGTAAGTAATTCTACAGGCAAAGTGGTTCTGAAAGGTTACAGACATGGTAACATATATGAAACCAGACTTTCAACAAATTATGATAGTTCTGCAATCTGTCTGTTAAGCAGAGCATCAATTGAAGAAAGCTGGAATTGGCACAAGAGACTCTCTCATTTAAATTTTAACAATATAAATGAGCTAGTAAAGAAAGATCTTGTGAGAGGAGTGCCAAAATCAATATTTGCTCCTGATGGTCTTTGTGACTCATGTCAAAAGGCAAAACAAAATGAATCTTCATTTAAGAGCAAATCTGAATCCTCAATTCTTGAGCCTTATCACTTACTGCATGTTGATCTATTTGTTCTAGTCAATGTCATGTCTATTGCAAAGAAGAAATATGCTATGGTTATAGTGGATGAGTTTACAAGATACACTTGGGTGTATTTCTTGCACAAGAAGAATGAAACTACATCTACTCTAACTGATCATGTCAGACAGATGGATAAGTTAGTCAAAGATTTTGTTAAAATAATAAGAAGTGATAATGGCACTGAGTTCAAGAATTCAATCATGGAAGAGTTCTGCAAAGAGCAAGGAATAAAGCAGGAATTTTCTGCACCTGGAACTCCACAGCAGAATGGAGTTGTAGAAAGAAAGAACAGAACTCTTATTGAAGTTGCACGAACTATGCTTGATGAAGCAAAGCTACCAACCTATTTTTGGGCTGAAGCTGTGTAGACTGCTTGTTTTACGCAGAATGCTACACTCATAAACAAGCATGGAAACACACCATATGAGATGGTGAAGAAAAAGAAGCCAATTCTGAAATACTTTCATGTATTTGGATGCAAGTGCTTTGTTCTTAAGACTCATCCTGAACAGCTGTCAAAATTTGATCTAAAAGCTGATGAAAAAAATTTTGTTGGATATCCACTTTCCATAAAAACCTTCAGAGTCTACAATATAAGAACAAGGGTTGTCATGGAATCTATCAATGTTGTAACGCCCCCAAATCCGGGGTCAGAGGATTTGGTCGTCACTATAAAACTTCAATCCAAATTAACCTGTTAAATCAATAAATAAATGCCAGCGGAAGATAATTATCATAAATGACCCCAAACTAATCCAAGATCTTTTAAGGTTACAGTTCTAGAAACAAGATATCCAAATTCCACAAATAAATTTTTCTCACTTTCTTTTAAAACTCTTTTCAATAAATTCCAACTCACAATTAAACCCACTAGTATAACTTCGAAATGAAGTATACTAGGCCCAAATAAAATATATAACTATAATATAATCTAATATAAATAACTTTACACAATAAAACTTACACTAGTCCGCAAACCCTGGACCAACCACCTTCAAAGAGCTTCTTCTTTGCTTCCTCGAATTTCGCAGCTAAGTAGCGCAAGCTAATCCTCACTGGAGGTTAAATTTAAAAACAGGCAAGTATGAGCGGAAGAAATGCTCAGCAAGATCATTATAGCATATATAGGGTCTTTTGATATAAAACCGATATCTGCATTAGAGCAGAACATTGAAAATCATAATTGCTGAATTATAAACTCTTTTTGATATTTTCAAGCGAAAGGCTTCAGCAATACTTTGAATCTTGACGAGAATAAAACTCGTAAAACAGTGTTTACGGAAATATCGTAAACCACAATAACATGAAACAATGATTATGGATTGAATCATAAACTTTACTCAAAACTCAACTCTTGATATTAATACTTATTTTGTTGTCATATCAAATTAGATATCAATACGAACTTTGATGCTCACAACACCCATACTGAAGTCAACATCAATCATCTATACTAATACCACCTTTGATATTTAATAACAACGTAAGTATCCACAAAATCAGAAACTGAATCAAAGCCACAATTCACTTTTAATCCAAAACAGAATCAGTACTTTTAATCCAAAAAGAATCAGTTGATAAATTATTTATTCTATGAATATCAAAAACAATATGATAATATAGATTAAGATCATTCTCCGACGGACGTACTATCACATGCTGATCAGCCCGTGTGATAGCACAAGGTCATGATTCATAGAAACGTGACCCCAAAAACACGAGTACTCAAATAAAAAGGCATAACTAGCCTGTGGCAAAATGGTGTCATAATATTTCATATGGCACTTAGAAATAGCCCTCCGCTGGACCGTCCATCCCGGTCACTTACGCAATTATGATCCAATCTTAAAACCTTTTATTGAAATGGGGTCATAATAACCGACACCCGAAATAATTTTATTCCCCCAATTTTTGGGTAGGAATATTCGCAACCAAATCACTTTTCTCAAAATTCAAAACATTTATAAATCCGATAATTGGATAACTAAAATCACTTAGCTACTCTGAATATAGAATAGCGGAAGAATACTTGCATAAACAGAATTATTTAATTCAGCGATATGTAAAACATTTATCGATTCTAAACTGAGAATAGGGAAAGCAATACTTGCATCAAAAGATTTAAAATAAATATCACTTGAACAATAAGTAATGATAGAAATACTTGCCTTTTGGATTTTAGCAGTTAGTCACACTCGCAATGACACATCTATTCTGATATTCTGTCTTAAAACATCACCGTCCTTCTTTTCAACACTTGACTGATATGCTGCTCCTGCGATTGCTAGAAGCTAGATGCCCAATACCATTCCATCTCATTCTTTATCCAACGTCTTGTCCTGATCAACTCGAATGATCCGCATCTATAATTAAAAGATACAACTTTAATTGTCTAAATGATAATTACTTGACGAACGGCGCGTCAAAACCCTATCGTCTACCCATACGATAGCCCACATATAAATATAACAGACAAACACAGGACTCTTAATCCACACACACACATAATTCACATAGCACATAAGCACATAACTCATGTATCACTTAATTCATATCACATATGACTCAGTTCGTCAAAAGGGTCGACTCGATATGTTTAAAACTGAAATCAGGTCAAAAATATGATTTTTCGATCAATAATCGACTCAGAATAACTTGTAAAACAAACGACCTTTCGAAACAAAAAGGATTTGGGTCTCGAAAGTATTTTTAATGAAAGCGGAATATTTTTCTGAGTCTGTACGCGTTCGTTTCGTATTAAACGGACGAACGGTTTATTTAATATGAATTTTTGAACATTTTTCGGAATTAAAACAAGTCTCCGAATCATTTATAACTAAATAATAGTGCTCGAACACTCGAAATAATTTTATAAGAATTATTGAGCCTGTAAAATAATTTAAAATAATATTTTCTTGGAAATTGGACAGCACCTCCTCTATTTCTCGGACTGCCAGTCGATATCATATCGACACAACCAACAATATTCAACACAATAATTTATATTTACGCGTATAAACACTCCAGAAATGAATAACACGACCACCTGAACCAAAACTCGGACCAAAAGTGACTTCTCCAACAATTTCTAAAAATTATGAAATAAATATATAAACACTAACATGCTATAATATACACAAGTACGAAGGCGGAATTTCGGAATCGTTACCCAAAATAAATTCTGATCACCCCGAAGAGAAAATCTGATGTCCGGAAAATATCTCCAGAAAAATCCGAAATTAATAGCGATAGATATATACACGCTGAGATGCCATGTGGAGTAATCACCACCTCCAAACTCTTTTTCTACGCCCCGAAAATAAATTAAAACGGAAATATAACGGAAATATGCCCCGCAAATTTTCTTCTCAAAACTTTGCAATATATATACCTATGCGTAGGTATTGAAGCGCTAATCGTTTATATATATACCAATTGAAATTTGGATATACGGTTGAGAAGATATGAATTTTTGAAAATTAAAAAAAATAAAAATATAACAGAGAGGAGAGACAGAGAGGAGAGGGAGTAGTATAAAAGGAAAATGGGGGAGGGGATACTAGGGGGTGACAGGTTTTTGTTTACAAGTTTTTTTTTCTTTCCTGACACGTGCATAACAAAACAACAGGCACGTGTCTTTGTATTGACACGTGTCCTCTTCCCTATTACTGGCTGACTTTTGACTCGTAAATTACTCTTTAACGATATAATTGGGAGTAAAAATAAATCAAAAAAATTATCAAAATAATTCTAAAATTCCCAGAATAATTAAAAACTAATAAAATAAAATTTTTATAATTTTTAAAGTATTTTTGACTTGCGCATTATACCCGCATTACACAATTTAACGAACCGAGCTGCACTTGAAACAAATTCAGAAAATCACAAAAATAGTCTTAAAATGTTACAAATATCCCGAAGTTTATAAAAACATAAATTTCGAAATTTTAAATTAATTTTTGAAATGCAATTTATACCCGCTTTTAGCAATTAAACGAATCAATGCGCTGGTAAAATTAATCCTAAAAATTCCCAAAATAATTTTAAAATTCTCAGAATATTCCAAACTTAAATAAATATGAGTTTCATAATTTTTGAAGAATTTTGTAATTAAATATGGATTTTATAAATAAATGAAATCTAAAAATCATACAGGGCTAAATAATTGATGAAATATTGATTTCTAAATTTTATAAAATCCCAAAAATAATTATTGTAATTATAAAGTCATAAAAATATTTTTGAAAGATAATTTAAATATTTATGAAATTAGATTTTCAATAAAATCACTTTTAAAGACAAAAACAAAACGATACGACTCAGTAATTAATAATACAAATAATCCTCAATCACAACTAAGTCACGCACAATTAATATTACATACAACACATAGCAGACATAATATCCATCCAATCCCTAATATTACTAAACGAACTCAATTTACCGATATCAATAAATGATCGGTTTTCAAATAAACTTTTGAAATTAATACATTTAAGGAAATATTTTTAGATATTAACAAGGACCGATATAACACTCAACAATTAGCATATTACCAATTAATAACACAAACTCGTCAAATAGGAATAAAATATCCACCATTTTATTCTTTCTAAATCAGAAAATCACATAAACATATTCAAATATTAATAATAATAATTCTGAAAATACGGGATATCACAATCTACCCTCCTTATAAGGATTCCGTCCTCGGAATCAGCAGAAGACAGCACTTAGGGTTTTCTAACCAACTTTCCATTTCCAAATAACCTCAATTTTCCATAATCTTAAACAAATCTTGTATTCCTGGTATAATAAAACTTTTACAGGAGCTTCACTGTGTACCACTGTTCCGTCTACATCCTTTGACCAACTCCTCAATAGAATCGCTTTACTGATTGCGAGAAAGAAGAATAGAGAGAAAGATAGAGGGAAGAAAAGAAAGATAGATAAAGAGAGAGAAATAAAAGAACAGATTGACTTCGCTATATGCCACTGATATTATAATCGCATTGCAGTCCACTGTCGTCCTTCGTAATTCCATCACATCGGCTTACTTTGACTTGATCAGGATACTCAACTTAACTTGATTGGCATACCTTCGAATGTTTGAGATGATAAAATCATGGAATTTCAAAAAGAAAAGAATTTGATACCATAACGAGACCAAAATCTGAATTTGTGAAAAAGTATTGTTGAAATGAAAGAATAACTGAGAGATCAATATGATCAAATGAACTTGGTATTGCGTGTCCAAATTAAGACACTACTAAAGGTTGTTAACCTTCATGTATTCACAACACACACAAGTGATGGCGTCCCATCCAACTCCTATCACACAGACAGGGATACCTTGTGTCCCCTATAGTTAGGGTTGTTCATCTCAGTCAGAATAAAAGAATATGAAAGAAATTGAAAATCAAATGAATAAAGCTGACAAGATTTCAAAGCTGACATTTCTGAAGGAAATGAAATCCAGAGAATAAAATTATGTCACCAAATGAGCAAATGGTGTCACATCATCAAGAAACTATCCACCAAATAAGAAAAGTGAAATTCATTATTATAACTTGACAGAGCTATCAAAACCTGAAAAATAGGCTTCATGACAACCTCTGGCACATTTAAAACACAGTTATGATTGAAAATGAGTGTTAGGGAATATATCCTCTAACAATTACTTCTTTTTGAGAGATGTCAAAAGGAATTATAGAAAGAGAAGGTATTGCCAAAGTCTTAATATTTATCTTCAATTTGAACTCTTCAGTTGACTCGCCCTCTGATTCTAGACGTTCCTTAACGTTCCAAAGATATCGATAATCTCCATCGTCGTCGAATTGTAGTAGCCTCGAAAGATTCCACCATATAAGTTTGCAGTTTCCCGGAGTTCCATCCAGCTCAACACAACCATCTCAAACGAATAGGCCTTATCTTAACTTACTCGTTGGTACAATATCCGATAGTCCAACAGGAACTCGATATGAGCTCAAACGACCTCACATAGCTATACACACTCCTACACACTCTCGTTTCTAGTTTACTATAACCTCAGCTCTGATACCAACCTGTAACGCCCCCAAATCCGGGGTCAGAGGATTTGGTCGTCACTATAAAACTTCAATCCAAATTAACCTGTTAAATCAATAAATAAATGCCAACAGAAGATAATTATCATAAATGACCCCAAACTAATCCAAGATCTTTTAAGGTTACAGTTCTAGAAACAAGATATCCAAATTCCACAAATAATTTTTTCTCACTTTCTTTTAAAACTCTTTTCAATAAATTCCAACTCACAATTAAACCCACTAGTATAACTTCGAAATGAAGTATACTAGGCCCAAATAAAATATATAACTATAATATAATCTAATATAAATAACTTTACACAATAAAACTTACACTAGTCCGCAAACCCTGGACCAACCACCTTCAAAGAGCTTCTTCTTTGCTTCCTCGAATTTCGCAGCTAAGTAGCGCAAGCTAATCCTCACTGGAGGTTAAATTTAAAAACAGGCAAGTATGAGCGAAAGAAATGCTCAGCAAGATCATTATAGCATATATAGGGTCTTTTGATATAAAACCGATATCTGCATTAGAGCAGAACATTGAAAATCATAATTGCTGAATTATAAACTCTTTTTGATATTTTCAAGCGAAAGGCTTCAGCAATACTTTGAATCTTGACGAGAATAAAACTCGTAAAACAGTGTTTACGGAAATATCGTAAACCACAATAACATGAAACAATGATTATGGATTGAATCATAAACTTTACTCAAAACTCAACTCTTGATATTAATACTTATTTTGTTGTCATATCAAATTAGATATCAATACGAACTTTGATGCTCACAACACCCATACTGAAGTCAACATCAATCATCTATACTAATACCACCTTTGATATTTAATAACAACGTAAGTATCCACAAAATCAGAAACTGAATCAAAGCCACAATTCACTTTTAATCCAAAACAGAATCAGTACTTTTAATCCAAAAAGAATCAGTTGATAAATTATTTATTCTATGAATATCAAAAACAATATGATAATATAGATTAAGATCATTCTCCGACGGACGTACTATCACATGCTGATCAGCCCGTGTGATAGCACAAGGTCATGATTCATAGAAACGTGACCCCAAAAACACGAGTACTCAAATAAAAAGGCATAACTAGCCTGTGGCAAAATGGTGTCATAATATTTCATATGGCACTTAGAAATAGCCCTCCGCTGGACCGTCCATCCCGGTCACTTACGCAATTATGATCCAATCTTAAAACCTTTTATTGAAATGGGGTCATAATAACCGACACCCGAAATAATTTTATTCCCCCAATTTTTGGGTAGGAATATTCGCAACCAAATCACTTTTCTCAAAATTCAAAACATTTATAAATCCGATAATTGGATAACTAAAATCACTTAGCTACTCTGAATATAGAATAGCGGAAGAATACTTGCATAAACAGAATTATTTAATTCAGCGATATGTAAAACATTTATCGATTCTAAACTGAGAATAGGGAAAGCAATACTTGCATCAAAAGATTTAAAATAAATATCACTTGAACAATAAGTAATGATAGAAATACTTGCCTTTTGGATTTTAGCAGTTAGTCACACTCGCAATGACACATCTATTCTGATATTCTGTCTTAAAACATCACCGTCCTTCTTTTCAACACTTGACTGATATGCTGCTCCTGCGATTGCTAGAAGCTAGATGCCCAATACCATTCCATCTCATTCTTTATCCAACGTCTTGTCCTGATCAACTCGAATGATCCGCATCTATAATTAAAAGATACAACTTTAATTGTCTAAATGATAATTACTTGACGAACGGCGCGTCAAAACCCTATCGTCTACCCATACGATAGCCCACATATAAATATAACAGACAAACACAGGACTCTTAATCCACACACACACATAATTCACATAGCACATAAGCACATAACTCATGTATCACTTAATTCATATCACATATGACTCAGTTCGTCAAAAGGGTCGACTCGATATGTTTAAAACTGAAATCAGGTCAAAAATATGATTTTTCGATCAATAATCGACTCAGAATAACTTGTAAAACAAACGACCTTTCGAAACAAAAAGGATTTGGGTCTCGACAGTATTTTTAATGAAAGCGGAATATTTTTCTGAGTCTGTACGCGTTCGTTTCGTATTAAACGGACGAACGGTTTATTTAATATGAATTTTTGAACATTTTTCGGAATTAAAACAAGTCTCCGAATCATTTATAACTAAATAATAGTGCTCGAACACTCGAAATAATTTTATAAGAATTATTGAGCCTGTAAAATAATTTAAAATAATATTTTCTTGGAAATTGGACAGCACCTCCTCTATTTCTCGGACTGCCAGTCGATATCATATCGACACAACCAACAACAATCAACACAATAATTTATATTTACGCGTATAAATACTCCAGAAATGAATAACACGACCACCTGAACCAAAACTCGGACCAAAAGTGACTTCTCCAACAATTTCTAAAAATTATGAAATAAATATATAAACACTAACATGCTATAATATACACAAGTACGAAGGCGGAATTTCGGAATCGTTACCCAAAATAAATTCTGATCACTCCGAAGAGAAAATCTGATGTCCGGAAAATATCTCCAGAAAAATCCGAAATTAATAGCGATAGATATATACACGCTGAGATGCCATGTGGAGTAATCACCACCTCCAAACTCTTTTTCTACGCCCCGAAAATAAATTAAAACGGAAATATAACGGAAATATGCCCCACAAATTTTCTTCTCAAAACCTTGCAATATATATACCTATGCGTAGGTATTGAAGCGCTAATCGTTTATATATATACCAATTGAAATTTGGATATACGGTTGAGAAGATATGAATTTTTGAAAATTAAAAAAAATAAAAATATAACAGAGAGGAGAGACAGAGAGGAGAGGGAGTAGTATAAAAGGAAAATGGGGGAGGGGATACTCGGGGGTGACAGGTTTTTGTTTACAAGTTTTTTTTTTCTTTCCTGACACGTGCATAACAAAACAACAGGCACGTGTCTTTGTATTGACACGTGTCCTCTTCCCTATTACTGGCTGACTTTTGACTCGTAAATTACTCTTTAACGATATAATTTGCGAGTAAAAATAAATCAAAAAAATTATCAAAATAATTCTAAAATTCCCAGAATAATTAAAAACTAATAAAATAAAAATTTTATAATTTTTAAAGTATTTTTGACTTGCGCATTATACCCGCATTACACAATTTAACGAACCGAGCTGCACTTGAAACAAATTCAGAAAATCACAAAAATAGTCTTAAAATGTTACAAATATCCCGAAGTTTATAAAAACATAAATTTCGAAATTTTAAAATAATTTTTGAAACGCAATTTATACCCGCTTTTAGCAATTAAACGAATCAATGCGCTGGTAAAATTAATCCTAAAAATTCCCAAAATAATTTTAAAATTCTCAGAATATTCCAAACTTAAATAAATATGAGTTTCATAATTTTTGAAGAATTTTGTAATTAAATATGGATTTTATAAATAAATGAAATCTAAAAATCATACAGGGCTAAATAATTGATGAAATATTGATTTCTAAATTTTATAAAATCCCAAAAATAATTATTGTAATTATAAAGTCATAAAAATATTTTTGAAAGATAATTTAAATATTTATGAAATTAGATTTTCAATAAAATCACTTTTAAAGATAAAAACAAAACGATACGACTCAGTAATTAATAATACAAATAATCCTCAATCACAACTAAGTCACGCACAATTAATATTACATACAACACATAGCAGACATAATATCCATCCAATCCCTAATATTACTAAACGAACTCAATTTACCGATATCAATAAATGATCGGTTTTCAAATAAACTTTTGAAATTAATACATTTAAGGAAATATTTTTAGATATTAACAAGGACCGATATAACACTCAACAATTAGCACATTACCAATTAATAACACAAACTCGTCAAATAGGAATAAAATATCCACCATTTTATTCTTTCTAAATCAGAAAATCACATAAACATATTCAAATATTAATAATAATAATTCTGAAAATACGGGATATCACAAATGTATCTTTTGATGATAAAAAGATTACTGGACTTGGAGATTTCAATGATCATGATCAACTGAGATTTGAAAATAAAGATGTAAATTCTGATTCTATAAATTCTGATGACCTAAATCCTGATCCTGTAAGTTCTGACGGGTTAAATTCTGATGTCATTAAAACTGTGGTAAATGCTCCAAAGGAAAATGCACCTATTCAGGGGGAGCAAGTTGATGATCATACCACATCTCAAGACTCTCAAGAAGCATCAGAACCAGTCATTGGCTCTTCAAATTCTGATTCATCAAGTTCTGATGAGCCAAATTCTGACAATTCTGGAAACTCTAATTCTTCAATTCCTGAAGGATCCAACTCAAATTCTGGAATCTTAGAGAGCATAACTTCAGGGGAGCATCAGAAAATGCTGATGGAGACAACATGGATCATGAGGGAGGATCCAGTTCTAGAGATCAACTTCCATCTGCAAGGAAGTGGACTAAATCACACACACCTGACTTAATAATTGGAGATCCAGAAGCAGGTGTCAGAAAAAGAACATCAACAATAAATGAACGTCTCTATCATTCCTTTCTATCTCAGACTGAACCAAAAAAAGTGGAAGAAGCTCTTCAAGATGCTGATTGGGTGCAAGCAATGCAGGAAGAGTTAAATGAATTTGAAAGAAATAAAGTCTAGACCCTAGTACCAAGACCAAAGGACAGATCAATTGTTGGTAAAAAATGGGTGTTCAGAAATAAAACTGATAGTGATGGCATAATTACAAGAAACAAAGCAAGGCTGGTTGCTTAAGGTTACCCTCAACAGGAGGGTATTGACAATGATGAAACATTTGCTCCAGTTGTTAGATTGGAAGCCATAAGAATCTTTTTGGCTTATGTTGCTCACAAGAAGTTTAAAGTCTTTCAAATGGATGTGAAAAGTGCTTTTCTCAATGGAGAATTGGAAGAAGAGGTATATGTTGAACAACCTCCAGGTTTTGTAGATCCAAAATTTCCAAATCATGTCTACAGGCTGGACAAAGCACTTTATGGCCTTAAGCAAGCTCCTAGAGCATGGTATGAGACTCTGGCTCAATTCCTTCTGGAAAATGGATTTCACAGAGGCACAATTGACAAGACTTTATTCTACCTCAACCATGGAAAGGACTTACTTTTGGTACAGATATATGTTGATGATATCATCTTTGGCTCTATAAATACAAAACTTTGTGATAGATTTTCCAAGTTAATGCAGTCAAGATATCAAATGAGTATGATGGGAGAGTTGAGTTATTTTCTGGGACTTCAAGTCAAACAAACTGAATAAGGTACTTTTATCAGTCAATCCAAGTACACCAAAAATCTACTTAAGAAATTTGGAATGCAAGACAGTTCTACTACATCAACTCCCATGGCCACTGCCACCAAGTTAGATAAAGATACTGGAGCATCAGTAGATATTACTAACTACAGAGGTATGATTGGCTCTTTACTCTATTTAACTGCAAGTAGACCAGATATCATGTATGCTACCTGTCTTTGTGCAAGATTTCAGGCTGATCCAAGAGAACCTCATCTAATAGCTGTTAAAAGAATTTTCAAGTATCTCAAGGGTATAACTGATCTAGGATTGTGGTATCTTAGGGAATCATATTTTAAGCTAATAGGTTACTCAAATGCAGATTTTGCAGGATGCAAAATAGACAGGAAAAGCACTAGTGGAAGCTGCCAATTTCTTGGAGGAAGATTGGTTTCTTGGTTTAGCAAGAAACAGAAATGAATTTCCACATCAACTGCAGAAGCAGAATATATTGCTGTAGAAAGCTGTTGTGCACAAATTCTTTAGATGAAGAATCAGTTACGGGACTATGGGTTAGAATTTTCTAAAATACCTATTTACTATGATAATCAAAGTGCTATTGCTATGACAGGAAATCCAATTCAACACTCAGTGACAAAGCACATCGGCATTAGGTACCTTTTCATAAGGGAACATGTGATGGAAGGTACAGTGGAATTGCATTTTGTTCCAACAGATCAATAACTAGCAGATATCTTCACAAAATCACTATGTGAAGCTACTTATACAAGACTGGTAAATGAATTTGGAATGGTTTCAGGTTCTTTCTCAAAATCTGTTTAGTTTTTGTTCTCATACATCAGACTTTATGATAAATGTTTACAGATTATCCTATCTCAATGTAATCTGTGCTTAAATTGTAACATATTAAACACTGCTTATTATCTGATGTGATTCTATAAACTCTGAAAGTGTTTTGAATGTTCTGTGACTATTCAATCCAATGAGGATTATCTTGTTAGATGTTGACTTAGTAGTCTTTAACAAACTATGTATCCCATGTTTGAATTAGTTATTTATGCGGAAATCAATAACACAAGCAAATTCTGATTTTGATCTTAGTCAAATTTACTTCCTGTATCTTATTACTAAGTCACAAACTAGATTATTGCTTCTTATCTGTTAAATTATAATGTCAGTAAATCTTAAGGATGAACTACATGCTTGATAAGCCTCACTTATCTAAAGAAAATAAAAGAAAAGAAAAAATTGAAATCAGGTACTCCTTTGAGATCTAGAGTAATTTATGTGAAAGGGAAGATCCAAGTGCATTACTGGTATTAAGTTATATGCATTAGAAAAGCCAACTTATTTTTCTTGCTGACTTTTCACATTCTCTGACTACTGGAGAAATATTCTGATAACAGCATTTATTCTGATGGCAGTTGTAACTCATTTACACTGAGAAGCCCTTGTCAAAAGAATTTCAAAAGATGCATAACATAAGCACAACCAGTTGAGGTGGATTCTTGCATAACTTTATTCTACATTAGACTTCATAATTCAAGACAGATTTTAAGCATTTTTCTTAGTTATGCCTTATTTCTAAGATATACTAAAGTTTATCAGACTTTAATCTTTATCTGATCATTTGCACATACACACACTATCACTCCATATGAATGATGAAAATTACTGTGGTGATTAAGTTGTTTCTGATAAACAGTTAAGTATTACTTACATAAATTCTGAGGACAAGTTCTAATTATATTCCAATGATTAAACTCTGAGGAAACATGCCAGTATTTGTGTGAAGAAACACAGAAACAGTCATTCACTTTTTGAGTACAGAAGCCATGTTCTGATGACCGTTAAATTATGATAATAGTCAAGTTCTGATGCAAATCCTGATGCTTGCATGGCATTATTTATTTACATGACTTATTTTTGGTATTTACTATAACGGTTATATTTCTCAGAAAAAATAATTAGGTGAGATAAAAATAGTCATAATCATTTATTAGTGGGTTGCGTGTTGGTTTTGGTATGTGCAGGTGTGCAATAATTACTGCATTTTTACCGTGCCCACTACTTATGTTTTAACTGATTACACGCTGCCAAATGTAAAGCTTCCAGTTCTAATTCACAAAAAGGGACGTTTCCTTGTGCAGAGTATAAATATCAGAGTTAAAAGATTATACAATCTTTTACCCACTCTTTTACTCTATTCTCTCTCCCTCTTATTTTCTTACTCTCCTATTTTCTGACGTTCTCTTACATGCATTTTATCAAACACTTTGCAAACACAAAATTTTCACTTGATTTTTCAACAGAAATGGCACCAAAGGATGTTATTTTTAATGGAGCTAAGTTTGTCCCAAAAAACTACTCTGCTATCTTGAACAAGGATGAAGCTTCTTCAGAACTTCACTTTGTTCAGGATTTCTTGGCTCACAGTGAGATTGGGTATGCTCTAACCCAACCTCAAGCAATCTCTAGCAAACAAGTGCTGGAGTTCTGGAAGACTGGAATCTATGATGATGGAGGTGAAACTGGATCTCCAAGCATCATCTTCTCATCAGGAGAAGATGAGTATATGGTAACTGTTACTACATTGAGGCAGGCTCTTCATCTGCCTGAAAACTGGACTTACAACACAGCACCTGGAGAATTTGTTCTTCAGAACATAATAGCAAGCTCGGGATGAGAAAAGCTTGTCCAAGCTAGGACAGTTGAAGAGGCCTTACAGTAGGAGGGAATGGAGCTTCTTCTTTGATTACATCACAAAGACTTTTGCTAACAAATGTTCCAATTTCGATGCCATTCCAATCTTGAGTCAACAAATAGGGTATGCACTTCTTAATCAGACTCATTTTGATTATGCATATGATGTGTTAGGCTATATTGGTGATAGAATGAAGGATGATGCAAATGTAGTATATTTTGCTAGGTTCTGTCAATTAATTTATAGTTATTGTTGTCCTGATAAGCCACAAGTGTTCAGTGACCTAATGGAACCTTTTAAGTTACATAAAAGGGCATTTACTGACTTATTATCTGCTGATAACAAGAAAGAAGTACTAAGACCTCTCCAAATACCCCAATCTGTCAAACAATTCTTAGTCAACACTATCCCAGACACTTACACAGCCATATTCCCTGATGTAGCACCATCACAACCATCCACTACTCAACAACCACAGTCTACCTCACAACCACCAACATCAGCACCTGTTGCCAGCTCTTCACAGTCCAGACCCAAATCCAAAATCAAACCAACCTCTGCTACTTCTCAAAAGGTGCCAGTTGTAAAATCTGACACATCCTCCAGACCCAAAACCTCAAGAGCTAAATCTATTCCTCAATCTCCACCAAGGAGAAAGAGAAGGCTGATTCTGAGAGATGAATCAGAAGAGGAAGAACAGGTCCAGGTTCCTGCATCAGAAGTTGTGACAGAAAAAGCTGAAAAGTCAACTCTTTAGAAGGAGAAAGCAGCTGAAGCTTCTGGCATTCAGAAAAGAAAGAGGTCTTCACATTCTGATACAGATCATGTCACCCCTCCATCTAGAAAATCAAAATTGAGGAAGGTGAGAGCAGGTGTGCATTTTGTACAAACTCAATCTGAGGATGCTGAAGATGCTGAGGAAGGGGATCAGGAATCTCTGATCTCATCAGAACCTATTGTGATTGAAGCCCTGCCAGTAGCTGAAGAAGTTCTGATTCAGGAATCTGAAATTCCTGAAGTCCACAGATCAGAACCTATACAAGAATCTGTGATTTCTCCACCTCACTCTCTAATCAAAGCTATAGATGATGTTGAAGAACAAGAGACAAGTCCTGAAATAGATATTCATAATTTGAATATACCTACTGTTCTATATCTGGAAGCTCCAACTACAAAACAACCAACTCCTGTTACTTCTCCAATTTTACAGGCTGAGATACCAACAACACCAATTCTTGATCTTGGAACTAAAGATCAGAATTTAGACAAAGCTGATTCAGGGTCTTCTACAGCCACACACCTTGGTGTTATCTGAAGATAAGTAGATTCTAGCAAGTTCTGGAGAGTCAGCTCTAGTAAACACTCCAATGCCTACAGGAAAAGAGGCATTATTCCAGTTTGAGGAAGTGGTTGTTCTAGTTCATGGGAGGAAACCTTTAGAAGGGCTGAGTGGATGCATAAATGGAATGATACTGATTTTATTCCCAGCCCACATGTTCTGACAGAACATATTTCAAAAGCTGATGAGTTGCTGACAAGTTCTGACTTCAAGCATCAACTAAAGATCACTGCTCTCAGTTGAAGAACTCTACAGGGTTAACACTCCTAGACTCATGCAAAGGTTGATAAACTTCAGGAAACAGCTGATAAGCTAGCCATGATGCAAAAACTAGACAAGAAGAGATTTATCAGACCAATTTAAGAAAAAGTGGATGATATTGAGCTTGTTCAAACCAAGCAACATGCTCAACCGGATGAGGTATTACAAAATCAAGCTGCTCAACAGACTCAGTTAAATGAGCTCCAATCTTCAGTGGAACTCCTTCTTTCTCTACTCCTGACAGATGATGCCAAAAAAAAGGGAGAAGGTAGTTAAATCCAAATGCTCACCAAGCCGAACACTGGAGAAAAAGGATGATTATGGAGATGAATAGGGAAACTCTGAAAAAAGTAGAGGTCAAAGTCAAGGGAAGCAGCTGGGCGGAATTCCCACTCAACAGAAAAGTTCTCATCAGAGAATGTCTGGTAGCAAGAACTCTAATAGATTTGCTATGCAAGGAAGGAATAAGGAAGGAAAGAAGCCAACAGACCGGATGTTCCTTTGTTGATCACAAATCCTGATACTTCAAATACTGATGATCAAGTTCTAACAACTACTTCTGATGTGATAATCCAAGCTGAAAGCCAAGAGTCACAGAAGTTTTTGCAGACTTTGAAATTCAAAGGAAAGAAAGCAACATTCTTCTACAAAGATCCCAAAATTCAATTTGTTGATGAAGACTTGGCCAAGAGACTATTCCTTAAGGATAATCCAGGAGTGGATTCAGAGGAATTAAGAGAAGAAGAAGCTAAATTTGCTGCTGAGAAGTGCAAACCCAAGTCAAAAGCTTCTGATGCTAAAAAGCCACCAAGGCCAAAAGAAAAGGGGATTGTGATAAGAGAAAGATCTGCCACAGAGATTCCTAGATCAAGGACTAGATCTCAAACTACAACTGATCCCAAAGACAAGGGAAAAGGAAAAGTTGGGGAGACAGTCAAGAAACACAAAATGAAGATTCCTCAAATTCGAATGGATCATATGTGCAAGATGGTTCAAGTCTTTGATGATGCTTCTGCTGAAGATGAAACAGTTGCAACTCTGAAGAGTAAGAGGATGACAGAAGAATCTAAGACAACCTCTGACATAGTTCAAGTTGTTCAGAGTGAAGAAGTTCAGAACTTAATAAATCCTGAAGATATTTCAAAACAGCAAGCTACAGATTAAACTGCAAATCCTGACCAATTCATCAAGACATCAACCTCTGACACTGCTCAAGTTGACATAGACAGCTTAACGTTAGAAGACAAGAAGAAGATGCTTTGGAAAAAGTCTATTCCCGTTCAGCCTAAGACAAATCAGATGTTGAATCAACTTGCAGCATTTGGGGTAAGAGCCAGTCAAGCTAGAGACACTTCTGGATTAGGTTCTGACAGAGAGAAATTCCAGACTGGGGTAGAAGTTGACATTAGAGATCCATTCGCATAGACTGACAAGCCATATGAAGAGATCACACAGAAGCACCTTGACAAAGTGTTTTCTGCTCAAGTAGTGATGGATAATCATGATGGTTATGAAGAAAAAGAGAAATTGATCTAGTTTCTGATTCATGGCAGAACTTATAGATTATATGACTCTGATGTGCTGAAGAAATCTGTCAAAGAGCTCCAATATATTCATTATCTACTTGAGATAAATTCTGATGTTACCAGGAAATGATCAGAATATATTCTGAAGGAGATTTACTCAGAATTTATGGTACAAGAATGACAGAGTATACTGCAATGATGACTGAGGATGATGGAAGAGAAATTCCTATGATGATGAATTCTGTTAAGGTAGAAGTAATTCTGAAAGGAAGATGCTTATGCTATAATAAAGATTCTACACATCCAAAGGTAATCAGACTGGGAGATGGACTTGAAAGAAATCCAATTTCTGCACTCAGAGCTGCCATATATCAGATTGGTGATAATGAAGATGAAGAACTGCAGCAAGTCAAAGCTCAGTTACTTGAAGTTAAAAGAAATGCAGAGACCAAGCTGGTATCAGACTTTGTAAGGAATCATTATGGATTCAGGCTGATTCAGTGAATTTGGTAAAAGCTGCATGGATTGTAAGTTGTATTTAGTTGTGCATATAAACTCTCATTGCATTTGTACTTAAATGTTTTTCACATCATCAAATCTATAAACTTGTATATTTTTATAATTTACAAGTTGGGGGAGATTGTTAGATATATTTGTGATGTCATGTCTAATCTGATTTGTTTAATTTCAGAACTTACTATCAGAACTTAACTGGAAATCAGAACTTACTAAAGACATGAAGTTATCAGAACTTAAGCCATCAGGACTTACATCAGAACTTAAGTGCGGATACACTTCAGGGATGAAAAGTGGCTGATTTACAGGAGAGGATCTGGATTAAACAAAAGAAGATATGCTTGGAGAGTTATACAACTAAAGGGCTACAAGATAATCTCTAATTGATGTATTTTAGGAAACAAAACATATCATATCAATTAGGAGATATCTTGTAACTGTGTAGTATATAAACACAAATTAGGGTTTACACTATATGTGTTATCATTCATGAGAATATTATTCATTGTAACCCTAGCAGCTCTTAGTGATATCATACATCACTGAGAGAGTAGATTAAACCTACTGTAACAAAGTTTGAGATATTGAATAAACTTGTTTTCTATTACATACTTGTGTTTATAATCGAATTGATTGTAGATACTATATTCAACCCCCTTCTATAGTACCATTCAAGCCTAACAATGGTGATAAGAATAATCCAGTTACAGATGTTCAAATTGCCTCTACTGCTCAACAACTTCAACATTCCAAGAAGAATGATTCTTCAGGACAAAGGAAGTCTACAGGTGCTTATAAAGCCAAGCACAAGACTACTGCTGGTGCTCCTGAGGATGATGATATTACAATCTCAAATTTAGCAGAAGCTAAAGGGATGTTCTTTCCTTACAGACATAAGGAAACAAGTGAAGAGATTGTCTTGTACTACAAAGAGAAGAAGTTTGAGCAAAAGAATGCTAGGAGTGCTCTTGGGTATATAACTGAAGAATTTCCTGATCTAACACCTGAAGAAGCAGTTATGCAACAAAAGAAGCTTTTGGCTCAAATTGAAGCTGAAGCTAACACTTCTAAAGGAAGAGGAAAAAGAGGTGGTAGATCTGCAAGAGCAAGAGTAAGAGGAAGAGGAAGAGGTGAAAGAACTTCTGAATCAAGGCAAGTGACTGAATTCAACTCTACTTTTCTGAATTTTCTATCCCGAGAAGGTTATGTTCCTGTACAAGGAAATGAAGAAGATAAAGAAGTTCAAAAACCAGAAGAGTTGATTATACCAAGGAAGAAAAGATCATCCACTGACATTGATCAAGCTGATACAGCAAATCAGAATGTAACTCCTGATGCAGATACAAATCCTGAGGTAAAAGCAGATCCTGATGTTGTTCACCTGATAACTTACTTTAACTCTGATGAAAAGGTGATCAAAGCATTAAATGAGTCATCTCCTTCTCTAGTAATCACTCCTCATATTTCAGAGGCTGATGAAAAAGAAAAGATTAATAGAAGGGAAGCTGATCAAGCATGAAAAGAATATTTGCAGAGAGTTTTAAAATCAAAGAGGGAGCTATGGCATAAATCAGAAGGGAAGACTGATGATTTGACTTCAAACTATGTTCCTCTCGGCAAGAAGAATAAAAGATGGAAAGACATCCATGTATTCAATTATTCTAAAGGATTCAAGCATGTTAAATTTGTGTCAGCTGGGTTAAGAGATTCTAGCTCAAAATAGGAAGATGTTGATAAGTCCATCAAGAAGCCTTCTTGGGTGGTATACAATGAAAAACTGAAACTTATCAAATCTCGAACCAGAGGAGGCATTGGTCATTCCAGTATGGAGATCTTGGAATCTGATCTGCTGGATACAGATACTCTGACAGGAAAATCTTGATGAAAGAATTTCTCCTTCACATCTTGAGAAAGTTGAAGCTGTGAAGATTGTTCATAGAAAGATAAATGATAATGATGTCAGAGAAGAGATTCTGTACTTTTTCAGAGATGGTAAAGTAAAAAGCTTTACGTTGCAGCAACTCTTAATGAAGACTGTGACAGAATTGAAATCCATTCACTATCTTCTTAGAGTTGAGAACAAAGTCACCAGAAACTGGTCTTCTATGATACTTGAAATGATCAGAAGAAGAGTCATGACAAAAGATGATAAATACAATGGTGATTATGTTCCAGAGTACAGAACTTATACTGGTCAAGAAATGCAGATGAAAAAGGGAACTACAGTGCTACAAGTTTTTCTCAACAGTCCTCAGTTATCCTTCAGTCCTGATCATGAAGATGTCAGTTTAAGCTTCATGTTGATTGGTGATCTTGAGATAAGCAAAAGCTCAATTTCTAAGTTAAGATCAGCTATCTATCAGCTTGGAGAAGACACTGAAGAGAAGAGAGATTTGAAGAAAAAGTTTGTTAAAGTCCTACGAGAGAAGGAGGAAGAAAGATTAAAGAACTTTCTTGGAACAACTGTCAGTTATCTGAAGATACTAAGTAAGCTTTACTCCTTGTACATTTTGTAGATTGGTTTTGGCATCATTGAGAATGGAATTTATACTTCATTCCATTAAGCATAAATTAGGGGAGATTGTTACATATTGAATTCTCAATGATCAGAAGAAGCTCAGGATCAGGCTGTTCGGATGTCATCAGGATCTGATGTACCATCAGGATTTGGTATGTCATCAGCATTTGTATGACATCAGTATTTGAAGACAGTCAGCATTAGAGGATTTGTTCTGTTTCTTATAATGTGGAGCAAATATATGTTATGTCTGAGTTATAGGACTTTATCTGTTTAGTTTAAGATATGTATCAGTTTCAGTTTAGCTTTTGATAATGCATATCTTAGATTAATATGTTGTAGCTGTGTAGTATATAAATACAGTTTAGGTCATCACTTTGGCGCCCCAAAATCCGGGGTCAAGGATCTCGGAGGCCATGCCATCTTAATCACTATATACCACATACCTCGCATCACAATATATAAATACTCACACTTTATGACCCCAAACTTATCACACACACATACTTACAGGTTATTGTCTTGGAAATGAACCACTCATTACTAGAGTAAATCAAACCATAAAGTGATAATTATTACAACCCAAAAGTAATTAAGTCTTACCCAGGAATAACCTTTAAGTAAGGCTAGTCCGTCAGCCAAATATTTGTTTCTTATTTATTACCTTACATAAGTCATACTTATAAATAAGTCGGACTAAAAACAACTGAAAACCAATCCAGCTTATTCGGTCTACCTATGGTACAACACCAAACATCCTACGGAACAGCTGGCCGTTTCCTACCCGTTTCCTGGCTGTGAGTTTTATGATAGGCATCTTCATTCACTATTGTGTTGTGTCAATTTAAGAAAACAAGTGTGAGCTATAATGCCCAGCATAATAATGTACAGTATGAAATGACTATATGATAAACTCAAGTAAAACGTCATATATGATAATTATGTTTTATTCAAAAATAGTTTTCCTTGGTGATACACACCTTCTTATGAAAACAATCTTTTAATGGATTATTATCCTGCGAATACCTTAATGGTAAACCCACCACCTAGGCTTGGGTTACGGTATTGCATCACAATTCCAATTGGAAGAATAGGATATTCGTTGGAGCCACCGCATACGATGATCAGTCGTACTATGGAAATAGTAACCTTTTCTACTAGTAGAAAGATGACACTTTCGTATCCAGGTTATCACCCTAGCCATATTCGGTATTTATATGCTTCCCCATTCAGCCCGGGTATATTTTGCATACTTCGTATGTCCTTCAGTACACATGGTACCTTCTCATACGAAAAATAAATTTGGTAGTCTCCCCAGTCCACGAAGTACTGGATCTCTACCCCTCCCTTGTCCTTTTTAAGAATCCTATCATCTACTTGGAATCATCGAACCATATCGAAGTTCCTCCAAGCATTTTGCTTGTTGATAGACACAACTTTACCTCATATATATATATGTACTTCTGAAAGTTTTCGGAGGAAGTACTAAGGATGTGAGTTGACCGTTGTCAACAGATAATTAAATAAGGGGGAGTTTCTTTTGAAACTATATTCAAAATATTTAAAATAAGTCGAGATAATATTATCCGACGATCTGAAATTATTCGAATGATTTTCCGAAAAATCAGAAAGTATTTTAAATCAGGTTTTTTTATGATTTCTAAATCATAAATAAATCATTTAATAAATAATACATAATTAAATATTAATCAATTAATAATTAAACCTCGAATGAGTTTACTTTAAAATAATATTTAAAATAATATTTCTCAACTAATTTATGTTTGAGTAACATAATAATCTTTAATATTTAATCGAGATTGAAATAAGTATAGTTGAGGGAATACGATCTTTGGAAATTACTTTAATAAAAGTTCAAGGTGTTTAATATTTCGTAAGTGGACGTTGAGTCCCTTAAAATGTACTAATATGGACTTTTAATCGTCATGTACTATCGTTGGAATAATTCCTGGGTTTATATTTTGAAATCCCAACCGACTCTCGGTCTTATAATTATATGTCACGCTTATAGCGGAATTAAACATTTTACGATATATACTTATCGCTACATTATGCGAAAATTAAATTACTACGTATCATAACAAGCATGGTATTTATGCAATGAAAATAAAACAATCCTTTCACAACACAACAGTAAATGGAGTTGGGTCTGTAGACTTTCCTGGGTATCTAGAGATGAAGGATGCTCTAGGTTCCGCTCAGAAATCTATAATCATAAACAAAATTTATTTTGTTAGGTCCCGTTCTAATTTACGGCAACTCGCACTCACGTGCTACTTATTATGCACCCTCTCAACTTATATTACCCTTATTATTTATTTAATTCCTTGTTCTTATTACGGTCGTTTCCTTTGTCGAAGCATCTTAAGTCCGTTTTCATTTTAATCGTCGGTTCCGCTTACGGATTCTACGGTTTTCTAATCGCGGTCTCGACTCCGATATTTTTATAAAATTGAAAACTAATTATCTTCACTTAAAATTTTTATGAAAGTTAGTAAACTCAATTTACTACTCTCTTTAAAAATTTCATGATTTATGAATATTATTAAGTCGATCCTTTTTATTTTCAAAGTTCGTAAATCATAGCAGTTTTTGTCGCGTAAATCATTTTTAGTAAAATGGCCATAACTTTTGATCCGTAAATCGGAATCATACGATTCAAGCGCCTAAACGATCCTTATAACATTTTCTATCATAATCAAGGGTTATTTTTCAATAAACTACAGTTTAGATCTTCCGGACTTTCTGTAGAAACTTAAAGTTACGTTTTATTCGTTTTAGCGAGATTACGGTTATGATCGGAGTTTCGTTTATGCCTTAAATCTTTATACTACCACCAACAATCAACATATCATCATCACCACACTAAATCCTCTCAAGAACATCATGTTCTTGAGGCAACAATAATCAACCTTAAATCTACTTAGCTAAACATCAAGATTACAACAATACTTCCACCAAAACTAGGTTACAACTATGTTCTAAAAGAATCTTGAACTTAAATCTTAAGTAAGGTTGGGTCAAAGATTTATATCTTTCTTGAGAGCTTGATATATGTTCTGGATGATGGTGAAGTCTTGGGAGTGCTTAGTATGGTTTTTGGAACCTAAAACAACCATTAAAATCAAGAAACCAAATAAAAGTTACTATTCATACTATTCACTATCATCTTTCTTGAATTTATTTCACCCATCAAACCTTGATAAAAAGAGCTCAAAGATTTATCTTACCTTATTTTAGGTGGTATAAAGCTTGAAAATTAATGGGGGAATTTTTCCATGGCTAGAGCTTGGTGTTTTGATTTTGAATTCATCTTTTTCTTGCTAGGGCCGAATAAAGAAGAAGAAGTGGGAGAGAGAGATTTTTTTATGTTGCTTCTTGGGAGCTTCTTGAATAATGCAAGTGATATCTTGTATTTGATTTTTATTCTCTAGTTTATATCCTAGGATTTAATTTTTTTTCCAAATCTCTAGACAATTCTAGCTAGGCTTTTTAGATTACAAGATAAGCTAATTAGCTTAGCCATTTAGCTTACTATTCTCTAGCCCTTGGTTGATCACCCTACTCTCTTAGCTCACTATTTGATAAAGTAACCATGGTTACTTTTCTATCATGGTTAGTTAGTGCGTTACGTTTATTTAATCGTTTACGCGTTTGTTCGGTCGCTTAAACGTTTTCGTAATAATTTCTCGTAAACGGTTCGCGACGTAAATCCTTTCATATTTATTCATTATGTCTTGAATTATCGTACTTGGATATAAATCCGTAGGGTTTAAAATCATAATTATATCGTGATTCTCGTAATCCTCGATGATTCGTAAATATGGCTTTTTTTCAAAGTTCGTTTTCTTCGAAAACTAATAGCGTTTACATAAACTCATTTGGTAAGTATAATCATAATATCAACTTCGAAACTCATTTTCTCATGCACAACATAGTGTGGGCTAAAACATTTTCCCCGTCTGTCAAAGTTACTATTCATTAAACATTTTTACAAGGTCTCAAAAATTTGAGTTATTACAGTCTTCCCCTCTAACAAGGATTTCGTCCCGGAATCAATTAGAAAATAAGTGGGGATGTCTATTTTTCATTGCGTCTTTAAGTTCTTAAGTTGACTCTTCGACATTTTAATTCCTCCACAAGATTCTAACCAGCTTCATAGTCTTCTTCCTCAGCACTTGTTCTTTTTGGTCCATTATCCTTACTGGTGCTCAATGTAGGTCAGGTCTGGTTGTAAATCTACCTGCTCGTATTCTATTACATGTCGCGCATCTGTATGGTACTTCCTTAACATGGACACGTGGAACACGTTGTGCACTTATTGCAGATTAGGAGGCAAGGCGAGCTCGTAAGCTAGATATACTATTCTCCTTAAAATTTCGAAGGGTCCTAAGAATCTGGGACTCATCTTCCCTTTCTTCCTAAATCTCATCACTCCCTTCTATGGAGATACTTTCAATAGCACTGAATCCCCTACTTCAAATTCCCTATCATTCCTGGTCTGGTCGGCGTACTTCTTTTGTCTGTCTTGAGCTGCTACCAGTCTCTTCCTGATGAGTCCCACCATTTCTCTGGTTTGCTGGACTAACTCAGGTCCTATTATCTTGTGTTCTCCAACTTCATCCCAACATAGGGGATAACGACATCTCCTTCCGTAAAGAGCTTCATATGGAGGCATTCCTATGTTAGCGTGATAGCTGTTGTTGTAGGCAAATTCGATCAGGGGTAAGTGGTTGTTCTAATTCCCTTTAAAGTCGATAGCACACACTCGCAGCATATCTTCTAGGGTTTGAATAGTCCTTTCTCTTTGCCCATCAGTCTGGGGGTGGTAAGCGGTACTCATGTTTAGTCTGGTGCGTACACATTTTTGGAAGCTTCTCCAAAATCGGGAATTAAACCTTGGGTCTCGATCTGACACTATGGCAATAGGAACGTCGTGCCTCACTACAATTTCCTTCAAGTAGATATCCACCAGCTTGTCTATGGTGTAGCTTTCGTTGATTGGTAGGAAGTGCGCGAACTTGGTCAATCTATCTATGATAACTCATATAGCATCGTGATTGGTCTTCGTTCTTGGTAGGCCTGTCAAAAAATCCATGGCTATATGCTCCCATTTCCATTCCGGAATTTCCAGGGGTCGTAATAGTCCACTCGGTCGTTGATGTTCAGCCTTCACTCTCTGACATGTCAAGCACTTGTTGACCCACTCTGCTACTTCTTTTTTCATGTTAGGCCACCAATAATATTCCTTAAGGTCACGGTACATCTTCGTACTTCTTAGGTGGATTGAATATCTGGAGGTGTGCCCTTCGTGCAGCAGCTCATCCTTTAACTCTTGCACATTTGGAATCCAAATTCGGGACACATACCTCATGATCCCTTTCTCGTCCTTCTCACATCTCACTTCCTCACCGGTCAATGTTCTTCTTTCTTCACTCATCTTCTTTTCCTGACATGCTCGTATCTTTTCAGTCAGTTGCGACACTAGCTTAATCTCAAATAATCCTTTTGTTCCTTTACCGGTCGTTCTCACATCAATTGCCATCTTCTCAAATTCTTTAATTAACTCGTTCGATATCATTATCATCTTGAGCCTTTCCTTTCTACTAAGGGCGTCATCTACCACATTGGCTTTACCCGGATGATACAAAATTTCACAGTCGTAGTCCTTAATCAACTCTAACTACCTCCTCTATCTCATGTTTAATTCTTTCTGAGTAAAAATATATTTGAGGCTCTTGTGGTCCGTGTAAATCTCGCATTTCTCACCGTACAGGTAGTGTCTCCAAATTTTCAGGGCAAACACTATGGCTGCTAATTCTAGATCGTGCATTGGGTATCTAATCTCATACTCCTTCAATTGCCGAGAGGCATACGCGATATCCTTTTCATGCTGCATAAGCACACATCCTAGTCCTTTATGTGATGCGTCGCTGTATATCACAAACTCTCCCTTTCCATCAGGAAGAGCGAGCACTGGTGCTGACACCAGTCCCTTTTTCAATTCCTGAAAGCTTTCCTCACATTTCTCTGTCCATACAAACTTTTCTGTCTTCCGGGTAAGTCTGGTCAGTGGGCCGGCTATCTTAGCAAATTCTTGCACGAATCTCCGGTAATATCCTGCTAAACCCACAAAACTCCTAACCTCTGTTGGGGTAGTTGGTCTTTCCCAGTTGGATACCGCCTCTATATTGGCGGGGTCAACTAAAACTCCTTTGCTACTCACCACATGCCCTAGGAACTGAACTTCCCTTAACCAAAACTCGCATTTCGAGAACTTGGCATATAATTTCTCATTCCTTAAGATTTCTAAGACTATCCTCAAATGTTATGCATGTTCTTTCTCTGTCTTTGAGTAGATTAGAATATCATCTATAAAAACTATCACACATATATCTAGTTACGTTTTGAACACTCTGTTCATCAAATCCATAAAGGCTGCGGGTGCATTGGTTAGCCCAAACGACATGACTAAGAACTCATAGTGTCCATACCTAGTGCGAAAAGCAGTCTTTGGTATATCCTCAGGTTTGATTTTCAACTGGTGATATCCTGTTCTCAAATCTATTTTGAAAAAGTGTACAATCCCTTGAGTTGGTCGAATACGTCATCAATCCTAGGGAGAGGGTACTTATTCTTAATAGTCAGCTTATTCAATTCTCGATAGTCTATGCTTAATCTCATACTGCCGACGAATAATACTGGCGCTCCCCATGGTGACACACTGGGTCTTATCATCCCATTATCTAATAATTCTTGTAGTTCAGAAGCTAATTCCTTCATCTCAACTGGGGCTAGCCTATAAGGGGCCTTGGACACTGGTGCCGTTCCTGGTGCTAATTCTATAGCGAATTTTATTTCCCTGTCGGGTGGCAACCCTGGTAAATTCTCTGGAAACACATCCTCGAATTCGTTCACTATGGGTATATCCTGTATATTAGGAACTCCCTTCTTCGTATCTACCACATAAGCCAAATATTCCTCGTTACCTTTCTTTAACAATCTTTTTGCCTGTAGCATGGTCATAAATTTCTGGGTCTGTCGTTGACCTCTAAACACTACTTCCTTTCAATTTTGCAGTCTTATCTTTACCCTCTTCCATTCACAATCTATTTACGCTCCATTACTGGATAACCACTCCATTCCTAAGATTATATCAAATTCTCCTAACGCAAATTGGATTATGTCAACCTCGAAGACCTTCCCTTCTAATTTCAACTTGCATTTGGGATGTACTTGATTCACAAGAATTATTTTTTTGTTTGTTATTTCTACTTGTAATACCTCACGTAAGAGTACGGCGTTAAGTTTTAACATTTTAGCAAAATCTTGAGATATAAATGACTTGGTTTCTCCATAATCAAATAGGACATTTGCATGTTCGGAATTTAACAGAAGGGTACCTGCTATCACGTCAGTGTTTCGGACAGCATCCTGAACGGTCATGTTGAAGGTCTTAGCAACTGGGGGTCGGTTGGACGCAGCTCTGCTCATCCCTGAGGCTGGGGGTTTCAATGTCGGGCAATCCTTCCTCATGTGCATAACTTTCCTACATTGGAAACACATCCTGTTAGGTTGGGGGCAGTTGTTGGCAAGGTGTCCGGGTTGGTTGCACCTGTAATATTTCAGAGGGGCTCTCGCCTGGCTGCACACTCCAAGGTGTCTTCTTCCACATGTTTGACATTCCGGTATAGGGGCGCGGGGCTGGCTATGAGTTCCCTAGATTATCTGCCGCCCTGGCCAACACTCTCTCTAGGGGCCTTTCTGAATCTGGGGCCTCTCGTAGGTTGGGACACCACTCCCCTAATGAACCTGCTTGGAAGGCTCCTATTCCCGGTTCCTACTCCTACTCCTCCACCTTGTCTTTCGATCTTCCTCTTCCTATTTTCCTTTTCCTTCAAACTTTGTTCACTTCCAGTTTCAACAATCGAGGCTTTTTGCACTAAGATGGCATAATCTGTCAGCTCTAGTACTGCCACTCGGTTCTGGATCCATTATTTCAGACCAAGCTGAAACCTTCGCGCTTTCTTTTCTTCGGTATTCACGAACTCATGTACAAATCTTGACAACTCAGTAACTTGGCCTGATACTCTGCCACAGTCATCTTGTCCTGTTTCAACTCTAGAAACTCATCTGGGTTTCCATAAACCTAGGGAAATACTTCTCTAAGAACAGTCGGGTAAATCTATCTAATGGAATCACAGCATCAGTCTCTAGGTTTCGTTTGGACTCCCACCAGTAATTAGCTTCTCCTTTCAGCATGTAAGAAGCGAAAATGGTCTTGTGTCATTCTTCCACACCTAGTATCTCGAAGGACTTTTCTATCTCCTTGAGCCAGGCCCGTGCTTCAACGGGGTCGGCAGATCCTAGAAACTTTGGGGGTTTGAGGGATTTGAATGCCCTGAAGGCAGTGGCTGCAGTCTGTTGGGCAGCATGCGATTGTGGTGGAATGGGTTGTTGGTTCATATTTTCTCTTAAAAGTTCCATAAACTCATTCATGGGGTTCCCTCCCTGATGGGTATCCTCAGCCTCTTCTTCTACATATTCTTCCTCATCATATTCATTATAGTTTAGGTCATCTTCACTTTCTTCATTCACTATCGGGTCAGGTTCATTCCGTTGTTGGTTAACAGATTCTGCGGGATGTGCCCTAGTTTCTCTTCTACGGGGTGGCATCGTTCTGATAATGAAAATTTGTCAATTTAGTTGCAAATTTTTTTACCATTGGATTAATTTATCCATATGTAAGCATGTCATTTATTAACTAGCATGTTTTTTTTATCAAGTGCAATAATATGAAAATCAATTTCTTAATAATTGCTAGATATATATACCATATGGTCTCCCAATTGTATCTTGTGGACGAAACAACTACCTGTGTTCATACATGGCTTGATTATAATACATCATTACTTGTCCTGAATACTGAAATGCAAATACATAAACCGTGCACCCTGAAGGGCTAGGAACGCTATCTACTACCAGTTATCCTATCAAAATTGGTGACAAGTCACCCAGCCTTCGTCACGGTCCATAAATAGTCACTAGTCCCTCAGTCACTGTCACTGCGTGTGAGGTCACGCACCCTCATCATCGCTCCTGCCAACATCAGCTCTCCGTCAACCACCGGGATGTATCCTCCAACTGCCATCATCCTCATCTGAACCCGGGTACGGATCTCGATCCCATCAATCTCTCTGTGGGCTATGGCCGGGGAAACAGCTCTGAAGTCCCCTGGATATCCTAATCTGATGGCTCTCTCAGCTGTCAGCGCCTGTCGTAGCTCTATGATGCGGGCAGATACCGCGGTGAGCTCAGCGTTAAGCTGAGCCACTATCCAATCATGTACAGCTACATGTATGGTCGTTGGGGGTGGTAGAGGTGAGTCTGGGTCGTTAGAGGATATGTCATAAGCCTCGTAGGTCTGCGCGTCCATCCCATCCTCCTCATCATCATCAGTATAGGCCAAAGGGCTCTGCATCCCTGGGTGTGGTGTAGGAGAGCGAACAGTCGGGAGAGGGTACATCTCCACATCCCTCCGGCCTAAGTCATCTCCCTGGGGCATCTCAACGCCATCAGCTATGGGGACAAGAAGGTCAGTCTCCTCCTCCGGGGCATCCTCAGTAGGGTCATCATCTGAGTCATCAATGGGTGGGTCCTCCGGCTCGGGAGTAGGGTCACGCTCAGGGGCCATAACATCATCAGCAGGGTCAACCTCCCCCATAGGCTTCACTGGTACCTTGAGGGTAAAACTGCTAAGACTACCCATGTAGCCTGACGACGAACTCGACGTGAGTTCTAATTGATTATTTATTATTCTTTTGGCTACGTATTTTATATCCTATCGTTTCCAAGATTTGATAACCTAAGGCTCTGATACCATTTCTGTGGCGCCCTAAAATCCGGGGTCAGGGATCTCGGAGGTCATGCCATCTTAATCACTATATACCACATACCTCGCATGACAATATATAAATACTCACACTTTATGACCCCACACTTATCACACACACATACTTACAGGTTATTGTCTTGGAAACGAACCATTCATTACTAGAGTAAATTAAACCATAAAGTGATAATTATTACAACCCAAAAGTAATTAAGTCTTACCAGGGAATAACCTTTAAGTAAGGCTAGTCCGTCGGCCAAATATTTGTTTCTTATTTATTACCTTACATAAGTCATACTTATAAATAAGTCGGACTAAAAACAACTGAAAACCAATCCAACTTATTCGGTCTACCTGTGGTACAACACCAAACATCCTACGGAACAGCTGGTCGTTTCCTACCCGTTTCCTGGCTGTGAGTTTCATGATAGGCATCTTCATTCACTGTTGTGTTGTGTCAATTAAAGAAAACAAGTGTGAGCTATAATGCCCAGCATAATAATGTACAGTATGAAATGACTTTATGATAAACTCAAGTAAAACGTCATATATGATAATTATATTTTATTCAAAAATAGTTTTCCTTGGTGATACACACCTTCTTATGATAACAATCTTTTAATGGATTATTATCCTGCGAATACCTTAATGGTAAACCCGGCACCTAGGCTTGGGTTACGGTATTGCATCACAATTCCAATTGGAAGAATAGGATATTCGTTGGAGCCACCGCATACGATGATCAGTCGTACTACGGAAATAATAACATTTTCTACTAGTAGAAGGACGACACCTTCGTATCCCGGTTATCACCCTAGCCGCATTCGGTATTTATATGCTTCCCCATTCAGCCCGGGTATATTTTGCATACTTCGTATGTCCTTCAGTACACATGGTACCTTCTCATACAGAAAATAAATTTGGTAGTCTCCCCAGTCCATGAAGTACTGGATCTCTACCCGTCCCTTGTCCTTTTTAAGAATCCTATCATCTACTTGGAATCATCGAACTATATCGAAGTTCCTCCAAGCGTTTTACTTGTTGATAGACACTACTTTACCTCATATATATATATATACTTCCGAAAGTTTTCGGAGTAAGTACTAAGGATGTGAGTTGACCGTTATCAACAGATAAGTAAATAAGGGGGAGTTTCTTTTGAAACTATATTCAAAATATTTAAAATAAGTCGAGATAATATTCTCCGACGATCTGAAATTATTCGAATGATTTTCCGAAAAATCAGAAAGTATTTTAAATCAGGTTTTTTTTTATGATTTCTAAATCATAAATAAATCATTTAATAAATAATACATAATTAAATATTAATCAATAAATAATTAAACCTCAAATGAGTTTACTTTAAAATAATATTTAAAATAATATGTCTCAACTAATTTATGTTTGAGTAACATAATAATCTTTAATATTTAATCGAGGTTGAAATAATTATAGTTGAGGTAATACGATCTTTGGAAATTACTTTAATAAAAGTTCGAGGTGTTTAATTTTCATAAGTGGACGTTGAGTCCCTTAAAATGTACTATTATGGACTTTTAATCATCCTATACTATCGTTGGAATAATTCCTGGGTTTATATTTTAAAATCCCGACCAACTCTCGGTCTTATAATTATACGTCACGCTTATAGCGGAATTAAGCATTTTACGATATATATTTATCGTATAACATCGCTACATTATGCGAAAATTCAATTACTATGTATCATTCTGATTGTTGCTCCAGCTGAAGTTAGGATGATTCCAGTCGTCAAGATGATAAGTGTCTGGAGCTGGTTGCTGTGATCTCTGAAAGTTGCTCACAAACTGAGTCGAGTCACTAGATATAGCGCATTGCTCCATCACATGCGGACCTGCACATAGCTCAAAAACACTGGTTATCTGTTTAACACCATAGTTAGCCAGAGAATCGATCTTCATAGACAATGTATTTAGTTGAGCAATGATAGTCGTAGCTATATCCTCTTCAAGAACTCCTGCTACCTTGCCATGTGGACATCTCTGGGTTGGATACTGATATTCATTAGCAGCCATCAGTTCAATTAGATCATAAGCTTCCTCATAGCTCTTTGCCCATAATGCTCCACCTGATGCTGCGTCGAGCATGGGTCTCGAATGTGCTCCCAACCTGTTATAGAAGCAAGTGATGATCGTCTAATCAGGCATTCCATGATGAGGGCACTTTCTAAGCATCTCCTTGTAGCGCTCCCAAGCTTCACACAAAGATTCTCCCGTTTACTGCATAAATTGAGTAAGAGCATTCCTCATTGCAGCTGTCTTCGCCATAGGGAAGAATTTAGTAAGAAATTTCTGAGCAAGATCCTCCCAAGTAGTAATTGAACCAGCTAGTAGAGAGTGTAACCAACTCTTAGCCTTGTCCCTTAGAGAGAATGGAAACAGTCTCAGCTTCACAGCATCTTCAGAAACACTGTTGAACTTGAAGGTGTCGCAAATCTCAATGAATCCCTAATGTGCATATTGGGATCTTCCGTTAAAGAAACCCCAAACTGGATTGAGTTCTGCACCCATTGAATTATGGCAGGCTTGATCTCAAAGGAATTAGCTGTGATAGCTGGCCTGACAATGCTAGATTGAATATCGTTGATCTTGGGTTGAGAAAAATCCATCAAGGTTTTCGTTCGTGCTGCTGGATATCCCATTGTAACGAGTAACTGAAACACAAATAAATAAACCGTGAAAGTAAAAGAATCTGAGTCAGTGAACTTTAACGACCACTGATGACAAGCATATAAACTAAATAATTAACACCGAGTCCCCGACAGCGGCACCAAAAACTTGTTAGGGCGAAAACACGCGCTAATATTCACGCAAGTATACGCGTTCGCAAGTAGTATAAGATATAAATCAGATTCGTTCCCACAGAGACTGGTTTAGGTTAAGTTCAATTTATGCACCTATGCAAAAATGTATGGTTATCGCTCAATGCTAAGACAAATAACAAATTGGGTTTTTATTAAACTAAGAGATTATACTAAATAACATTAACTAAGAGAATTGAGGTTGAATTAATATATATGACAGACATGGGTTCCTAACTTCATTAAATACTTCATTCAATAGCCTTATTGTTCTTAACCATAGCATGTAATGGTGATGACACTAATCAGATAACACGAAACTAGTAAACGCCAACTTTCGTTGTACGAATACCCTACTACCAAGCATCCACAAAAGAGATTGAATCTGAATAGGCACCAATTATATTGAGACCCTATATGTCTATAAAATTTGACAACATAATGGTTTAAGCACAAGTTATCTATCTTGATTACATAGGGCAAGTAAGATGGTTAAAATTACCTACGAATCATGCATAACAAATACATGAACCATGCTAGCATGGCAAGTTCTAAACCTCTATATTCACTGTCACTTCAATAGAGATTAACATGCTATCTTAAATGTTAGATACGCACATAAGACGAATACGCACAACCAATATTAGGATATCATACAATCACCACATACCAAGATATCAAACAATTAACTATTGAAATCCATAAGTAAATCCGCTGGAACCCCATGACAACGATTAGTTCATAATTGAACTCATCGTCATCATGGGTTCTAATGAAAGCATGGTATAAAACAAGGTCTTAATAAACTGAATAATAATTAAAGTACGAATAAACGAGATCTAGGTTCAACAAGAATGAAAACGAGCATCCAAAGTTACAACTAATTCAAAGAATTACAAGTTGAAAATAAGATCTTCTTTTTCGGGGTTATTTTGTGCTTCTAAGTCTTTTTCTTGGTATCCCAATCTTCTCGGATGATGAAAACCCTTTTTTTAATTATATATAAGTCCATATTGGACCTGGACCCTTAAAATCGTCAAATTCCACTCAAAAAGGCTTTTTTCAGCGAAGTCAGCCGCGCATCAGCGCGCGGCCGCGCGGCATACCAGGCGGGCGCCTCCACCAGCAGGCGGGCGCCTCCTCCAACAGGCGGGCGCCTACAGCGTGTCTGGAAAAAATCTGATGAATCTTATTTTGGCCATAACTTCAGTTCTACTCGTCAGAATTAGGCGATTCAACAGCCCACGCGAAGCTAACGAGATTCTCTACAACTTGACAATGGCCTTGGCTTCCAAATCTGATCAATGTTCATCATATTTCCTTTAAATTCTTCTTTCTTCATTTGACTGATACCTGAAATGCAATAACACAAAAACACATCATTATACCAACAACTTGAGTCCAAAACACCAATTTAAGCTAGTAATGAAGCGTTCCAAGTGGATATAAAATCCACTCATCACACCCCCAAACTTGAATCGATGCTTGTCCTCAAGCATAAACAGACTCAAAACTACAAAACAAACCTAATGCATGAATGCAACTACGTGAATGCAACTAAATGATAATGCAATTGATCCCCTCAGAATAACCATAACCAAATGAATAAGCCAATGCCTCTAAGAATGCAATGACTTAAAACAGAGTTTGAATAAATCCCACAAACCAACTCACAAACCAAAAACGTGCGTGTGTGGAATGCTTAACAGATATCTCTCGATACTAGATCAATAACCATAACTAATCTATCATCGAAACAATCAAAAGTTTATAAATAGAATAGACAATAAACACATTATGACTCACAACACCTCCTTTCTACTAGAGTTATACAAGGATTCACACTATTATTGAACACATAACAAAGATGCTTATTTGACCGTGCAATGAATGAGGTCCCAAAAGACTTATACAATAATACCCATGTAGTGAGCGTTAGGTTAGCGGATCCCAGACTATAAAAGCCTTAGGTCACTAGGCACAAAGTCCCCTAGAACTTAATAACTCGAATATTAAAGAGCTCACTCTGGATCAATTATGCATAAACACATACTTTTTTTCTTTTTTTTGCTTATTCTTTTTTTTCTTTTTTTTCAATAATTTATGAATGAGTGTGTTTCGCTCCATCTCATTCATCCCTAGACTACTTATAAAAATATGAGCCGGCTACTAGCCATTTGACGCCTAGCCTTACAATAACGAGCAATGAAATCCAAGTTTTTCTCCAGATAAAAAAAATCAGTGTTTTTACGTCATTACGAGAATATCACAAATTCTAAATATAACCAAGTGATTAAATCTCAACAACAAACAAGTATGATCATGATCTAGATCAAAAGCAACCCTATAAAACTTTATGAAAATATTTGTTTCTGGCATACAAATCAATTCATTAGGACTTAAACATCCCTCTATTCGTCATCACCACACTCAAATCAACATCAACTTATCAAATATCATAATTCATCTTAAGGGATCATACTAAATATGCATGTAAATGTAACTATATGAAATCACATAAAAACAAACAAATATGTCCTAAATGAACAATCATGCAAAAATATGAATGAACTGCAACTAAACATGCAATATGAATCTATATAAATCTATATGGATACACACACTACTAATCCTTACATTATCACCCCCAAAATTAAAATTTTCAATGTCCTCATTGAAGGTAATAACAGGGTCGGCCCTTGGGTAAGGCGACCAAGGCGGCCGCCTAGGGCACCACCGCGCACAGGGGCACCAAAATATTTCAATAACATATGTATATAGGTGTATTTATTTTTTATATTATTTATTTTTTTATTTTTTATACTTTAAAATACAAATTTTAATTAGAATACATTAACATATATGTGATTGGGGGACATATTAAAATTTTAAAATATATTATTATCTTTGTGATAACTTTATTTTAAAATTAAAATATAATTTACTTTAATTTACTTTAAAAATATAATTAATAAATTTATTTAATAAACAAAACAAAGTAAAAATGTGAAAGGTTTGGACAAAGTAAAACAGCGATGGGAAATTCTCAAGAAATTTGTTAACGGCCTAACATTAAATCCACTGTGTGCAACAAGATGGGAAAGTCACATCGAAAGCGTGAGAGCGCTAAGATTTCAGACTTCTAAACTAAGAGATGCATTGCTTCATCTTAATAATGTAACTCAAGACTCTATGATAAGATGTGAAGCTAGAAGTTTAGTTGAAAATGAAATTGAGAGTTTTGAGTTTCTATTTTCTATGTGCATCTGGTTTAACTTGTTAAATATCATTAATGCAGTTAGTAATTTCTTACAACTTGAAGATATTGATATTGATATTGCATTGTCAAGATTGGAAGAACTTATAAATTTCTTTAATGAGTTTAGAGAAACTGGTTATGACTCTTGTAAGAAGGAGGCAAAAGAGTTAGCTTTGGAGTTGGATGTGGAGCCTGTGTTTCCTGAAAAGTGAAAAATTTGTAGGCTTGTTCATTTTAATGATCTTGGGTTTACTGCAGCTGATGATGATCAGAACTTGAGTGCTGAACAAAAATTCAGAAGGTATTATTTCTTGTATATTGTTGATCAAGGTGCTTTTCAACTCAAAGAACGGTTTAAACAGTTTCAAGATTATAAGGAAAAATTTGGGTTTTTATTTAACCTGAAGAAGCATTTATCTGGTGATGATGAGGGGTTAAAATCTTGTTGCATGAAGCTTGAGAGATTTCTTAGACATGATATGCGATATGATATTGTTGGCGCAGAGTTGTTTAACGAGTTACTAGTGCTTCGAATGGTAATACCCGATGAGATAACAAAGGCAATAGATGTGCTTAATTATTTAAGTTCTAGTTCAAGACAAATAAATTATCCAAATGCTTGGATAGCTTATGGAATCGTTGTGACCATTCCTGTTACAGTGGTAGAGGTGGAAAGGACATTTTCTAGATTGAAATTTGAAACTGATCAAATCTTATCTCCGCTCTTCGATGTCTGAAGATAGACTTAATGGATTGGCTTTATTGTCTATTGAAAGTAAGCTGGCAATTTCTCTAGATTACAGCAAAATCATCGAGAGATTCACATCTCAAAAGCCTAGATAAAAGTTTCAAAATCAATAAAGGTAAACTCATTTTATAACTTTATTTTGACATTGTTGTGTACTAGTAATGATGACTGTTCTATATTCATGATACTACATCAGTGGCTAGTGGCTTGCAGGAGATTATTGCAGAAGGTTGAAAACTTGGATATTCAGCGTACAACAAATTCATTATATTCACTTGCTACTTTAGATTCAAGTAAGTTTTCTTTTATACAATGAATATATCTTATTGTGATTTTTTGGTTATGAATATGGGGCACCATTTTTGAATCCCGCCTAGGGCACCCAAATACATAGGGTCGGCCCTGGGTAATAATAAGGATTTCAGGCATACCTAGTCGTTGGAAAGATCACCCTCCTTGGGTGGAGAATCAGGTGGCCAATCAACCTCGCCACCAGTGTCTCGGAAAACAGTACCGAAAGCGTGTGTCAAATCTTCAGTAAAATATCAGGGGATGACATGCATGGCCTCCATACGCCTAGTCAATCTTCTATTTTGTGCATCACCAACACCAGTCCTATCAACTACCTGTTGCACATGAGAAGAACCCTCTATAGGCACGGGAATATCCAATCCATCCACTCTCTATATCATCAAAAATATATCCCAACCCCTTATCATGGGGTGCACTTAAGAATGAATAACTCAAGTGATCTGGCATTCGGTTGAGCTCAAGTGTGGGAGCTTCTTCAATAAATGGTTCAAAATCCTCCTGAGAAATTTTCAACTCTGCTAACCCAAGAGAATCGAATGGCAAATCCAACTTCCTCATCCACGGAGGTGCATTCAAATCCTGCAATTGCTCTGCTCCTTCTTTATCTTCAGAATTTACTACAGAGTCGACCCACTCTACTTTAAAACACTCTTCTTTAGTTGTGGGTAACTTTATTTCCTTGAACACATTAAAAGTGACCTTTTGATCGTAAACCTTCATCGAAAGCTCTCATTTTTGCACATCGATCATAGTTCGGCCTGTAGCCAAGAATGGTCTTCCCAAGATAATGGAAATCTTCTTATCTTCCTCGAAATCAAGAATTACAAAGTCGGCAGGGAAGATGAGTTTATCCACCTTGACCAAGACATCCTCCACTATACCCCGTGGATAAGAGAGGAACGGTCAGCTAGTTGCAATGACATGTATGTTGGTTTCGGATCAGGCAGACCAAGCTTCTTAAAGATAGATAAGGGCATAAGATTGATGCTAGCTCCTAAATCACATAAACACTTGTCGAACGATAAGTTTCCGATGGTGCAAATAATAGTGAAGCTTCCAGGATCTTTAAGCTTCGGAGGCAACTTCTGTTGCAGCACAACACTGCATTCCTCCGTTAGAGTAACAGTCTCTAAGTCATCGAGCTTCACTTTCCGAGAAAGAATACCTTTCATAAACCTCGCATAGCTAGGCATCTGTTCAAGAGCTTGAGCGAAAGGTAGGTTGATATGAAGTTTCTTGAACACCTCCAAAAACTTCTCAAACTGCTTATCCAGCTTATTCTTCTACAACCTCTTAGGAAAAAGAGGTGGAGGATAGATCTGTTTCTCCCCTGTATTAGCCTCATGAGGAGTGTGTTCCACAATAGTCTTCCTTGGTTCCACCCCTGCGTCCTTCTGCACTTCTTCTTCAGCCATAACTACATTTTCTGAAACTTGAGATTTTTCAGGCTCTTCGTCTTGCTGAATTCGGGGGATTGTGACTTTTCCAAACCTTAATGTGATGGCGTTCACCTGTTCTTCAACTTCCCTCTTGCGTAGATTTGTTTCCTTATCACTAGGAAGCGTTTCTGGTGGTCGATTCAATAAGGCATTAGCAATTTGCCCTATTTGGTTCTCCAGAGTCTTGATAGAAACAGTCTGACTTTGGCATATAAGAGCCTGGTTTTTACATATAAGCCGCAACTCCTCCAATTCAGATTTTTCATTCGAAGATAGACATGCACCATGAGTTTGTTGTTTTGGTGTAATTTGTTGCTGAAAACCAGGAGGGTTGAATAGCTTATTTCCAAACTGCTAAAACGGCTGTTGCATCGCATTCTGATTGTTGCTCCAGCTGAAGTTAGGATGATTCCAGTCGTCAGGATGATAAGTGTCTGGAGTTGGTTATTGCGATCTCTAAAAGTTACTCACAAACTGAGCTGGGTCACTAGATATAGCGCATTGCTCCATTACATGCTGACCTGCGCATAGCTCAAAAACACTGGTTATCTGCTTAACACCATAGTTAGCCAGAGAATCGATCTACATAAACAACGCCTTTAGTTGAGCAGTGATAGCTGTAGCTGTATCCTCTTCAAGAACTCCCGCTACCTTGCCCTGTGGACATCTCTGGGTCGGATACTGATATTTATTAGCAGTCATCGGTTCAATTCGATCATAAGCTTCCTCATAGCTCTTTGCCCATAATGCTCCACATGATGTTGCGTCGAGCATGGGTCTCGACTGTGCTCCCAACCCGTTATGGAAGCAAGTGATGATAATCCAATCAGGAATTCCATGATGAGGGCAATTCCTAAGCATCTCCTTGTAGCGCTCCCAAGCTTCATACAAAGATTCTCTCGTTTGCTGCGCACATTGAGTAAGAGCATTCCTCATTGCAGCTGTCTTCGCCATAGGGAAGAATTTAGTAAGAAATTTTTGAGCAAGATCCTCCCAAGTAGTAATTGAACCAGCTGGTAGAGAGTGTAACCAGCTCTTAGCATTGTCCCTCAGAGAGAATGGAAACAGTCTTAGCTTCACAGCATCTTCAGAAACACCGTTGAACTTGAAGGTGTCGCAGATCTCAATGAAATCCCTAATGTGCATATTGGGATCTTCCGTTAAAGAACCCCCAAACTGGATTGAATTCTGCACCCATTGAATTATGCCAGGCTTGATCTCAAAGGTATTAGCTATTATAGCTGGCCTGATAATGCTAGATTGAATGTCATTGATCTTGGGTTGAGAAAAATCCATCATGGCTTTCGTTCGTGCTGCTACATCTCCCATTGTAATGAGTACCTGAAACACAAATAAATAAACCGTGAAAGTAAAAGAATCCGAGTCAGTGAACTTTAACGACCACTGATGACAAGCACATAAATTAAACAATTAACACTGAGTCCCCGGAAGCGGCGCCAAAAACTTGTTAGGGCGAAAACACGTGTTAATATTCACGCAAGTAGTATAAGATATAAATCAGATTCGTTACCACAGAGACTGGTTTAGGTTAAGTTCAATTTATGCACCTATACAACAATGTATGGTTATCGCTCAATGCTAAGACAAATAACAAATTGGGTTTTTATTAAACTAAGAGATTATACTAAATAACATTAACTAAGAGAATTGAGGTTGAATTAATATATATGACAAACATGGGATCCTAACTTCATTAATAACTTCATTCAATAGCCTTGTTATTCTTAACCTTAGCATGTAATGGTGATGACACTAATCAGATAACACGAAACTAGTAAACGCCAACTTTCGTTGTACGAATACCCTACTACCAAGCATCCACAAAAGAGATAGAAGCCATATAGGCACCAATTATATTGAGACCCTATATGTCTATAGAATTTGACAACATAATGGTTTAAGCACAAGTTATCTATATTGATTAAATAGGGAAAGTAAGATGGTTACAATTAACTACGAATCATGCATAACAAATACATGAACATATGCTAGCATGGCAAGTTCTAAACCTCTATATTCACCGTCACTTCAATTGAGATTAACACGCTATCTTATATGTTAGATACGCACATAAGACGAATAAGCACAACCAATACTAGGATATCATACAATCACCACATACCAAGATATCAAACAATTAACTATTGAAATCCATAAGTAAATCCGCTAGAACCCCATGACAACGATTAGTTCATAATTGAACTCATCGTCATCATGGGTTCCAATAAAAGCATGGTATAAAACAAGGTCTTAATAAACTGAATAATAATTAAAGTACGAATAAACGAGATCTAGGTTCAACAAGAATGAAAACGAGCATCTAAAGTTACAAATAATTCAAAGAATCATAAGTTGAAAACAAGATCTTCTTTTTCGGAGCTGTTTTGTGATTTTAGGTCTTCTTCTTGGTATCCCAATTTTCCCGGATGATGAAAACCCTTTTTTTAAGTATATATAAGCCCATATTGGACCTAGACCCTTAAAATCGTCAAATTCCACTCAAAAAAGGCTTTTTCAGCGAAATCAGCGAAGTCAGCCGCGCATCAGCGCGCGGCCGCGCGGCACACCTGGCGGGCGCCTCCACCAGCAAGCGGGCGCCTCCTCCAGCAGGCGGGCGCCTTCTCCAGCAGGCGGGCGCCTGCAGCCTGTTTGGAAAAAATCAGATGAATCTTATTTTGGCCATAACTTGAGTTCTACTCGTCAGAATTAGGCGATTCAACTGCCCACGCGAAGCTAACGAGATTCTCTACAACTTGACAATGGCCTTAGCTTCCAAATCTGATTACTTTTCATCATATTTCCTTTAAAAGCTCATTTCTTCATTTAACTGATACCTAAAATGCAATAACACAAAACAGATCAAAATACCAACAACTTGAGTCCAAAACACCAATTTAAGCTTGTAATAAAGCGTTCCAAGTGGATATAAAATCCACTTATCACATATCCACACTCTATATCCCTAAACCTAATCTCATAATAAGGTTTCTGACATGACTTCACAACGTAAAATAACCGGTGGAAAAGCTTCAGGGTCGGCTGATAACCGTATTTATTATAGCAAGAAATAAACCAGGCCATGGACTTAATACTATTCGGGGTAATCTGCATTGGAGAAATCTTATACACATATTTACAAAAAAAATTCAAAAACATATGACAACGAGGACTCCACCCGAACCTCAAGTGCTTCATCCAAACCGGGACAAAGCCGTCAGCAGGCCTGTGGTAGATCCGTTCATGGGGAGTTGATATATATTTTTTATGTAGATCAGATATGTTGCAAAAAAAATAACGTTTGCTTGCTTCTATAAAGAATTTAATAACCAAGAAATAAAACTAAATGATCGATTTGTTTAGATTGCTTAAATAAATGAATCACCCACAAACTAAACGAAATCTGGATAAGAAAGTAAAAAGGAATTAACCACCAACTTTCAAAGGTTTGCAAGTGTAAACTCACGATTTTAATCTCATCAAATTATCTGTCTCAAAAGAAATAAAAGACTACAATATATGGGTATATATATGCTAGGAAAACAACCTAAGCCCATTGGGAATCCCAATCAGATTCAAAATCAGCTACTTAACTAATATTTGAGTCCAACTTGAAAACCCATCAAAAACTTAATTTGTATAGGAAATTACATAAAAACCTACTCTGAATAGGAAATTACATAAAAACCAAATTCAAGTAGAAAATTGTAACACCCCCAGATCCGGGGTCGGGGATCCGGGTTGTCACGGTCTTTCTTTCCACAATATCACTTCACTTAATTAATAATAAATAACCTCATGCTGTGACCCCACACTAACACACACCACAACCCGTTATAGTCTCAGAGATGAAATTGAAATAAGTACAAGTCTTTGAATCCACAATTTAAAATTATTACAACCCAAAATGATTACTTGATAATTTACAGTTAATTGCCATTATCTGCCACAAGTTATAATTATACATAATTTGATTCTCAAAGGTAGATGGTCTGAACTATAATGGATCTACCTCTGCAGCTATAGCAGCTACAACATCATCGGGAAGACGCGGGACGCTTCCCACGCGCTTGCGCTGGGTCTGCTGGAGTCTGGCCATCTCTCCTAACTGTTGTTGTGTGATGAAGAAATAAAGCAAGAGTGAGCCTTACAGCTCGCAAGATAATATGTAGTGATAACAATAATACAAGTATCTAAATGGATACTTACTAGAATCTTTATCGTGTGTAAGATAATTACTTACTAGATATAAGTAAAAACAAGGAATGAAGTTACAAATACTTCCCCACACTTATATCATTTATAAAGCTACTTGAACTATCACCGTTCAAAGTATTATAAGATTCACGAGGTCATCCCATAGATGAGACCACAAATAAAACTTGAAAATATTTGATCTTTGAAATATTTTGAAAAGAGATGAAGTTACGAGATACTTCATTCAATGGATACACCAATAAAAATGTTTGACCCTGTCAATGCTTCGGCAACCACCCATTAGTAGCCTTTCGATCGAAATGCTACGGGTAGTGTTGCAGAATTATCCAAATGGATGATGAACTCATTACGGGAGTTTACCGCGCCAGGAAGACCACTTACGATGATCAGTCGTAGTAGTACAACCCCACCATTTTCTACATGTAGAAGAGAACCTGTCGGATTTACTTGTCAACCGAACACTGAACTCCTAAGGAATGGACCGCCTTAGCAGAACTTCCAGGCCATTTGGGCCAATATAATAAGGCTGGGCCGGCGCTACTCGACCACTTACGCCACTCCTAGTTCAGATGAAATCCATGACTCTGAAATGTAAAGCTCGTTTCCCCCTTTCCCCAAGTAGAAACTTGTTGATACGGCTCCAACAAGAAGTCGTATCTAGTTGGAAAGGAAAACTCACCGATATTTCCCAGGCGATGCCTGTTAATGGATTAACTTGTTCCAAGAATTTTACTTCCCGAATATTGGGCAAGTAATCAAAAACTCTTTTACCAAGACAGCAACCTTGTTGCGAATATAAAACACACCACCGAGCTGGATCCCCCATGTTTTGAGCGAGTATTTAAATCCCCTTTTTAAAAGGAAGATCTTAAATATAAAAATAGTTTTGGGATCCGCTCTAACTTTTGAAAATCATTTTAAAGACTCGAAAACACTTTAAAGAGTGTTTGGAGTAAAACTGATTTAATGAAGTAAATCAGTCCCCAGAATATTTAGAAAATGACTGAATGTTAATATTTAAATAATATTCCCATAAAGAATAATCTTTATAAAAATAATTGAAGTAGAAGTATTAAAACTTATACTTGAAACGAGTATTAAATAACCAAAGATATACTTATATGAAAGTACTATCTTTATTTGAATAATCGAAAATAAGTTGATTATTGACACCTTATTCTTTAATAAAATAAAGAATATACCTCGACAAATAATCGGAGTCATAGATCCTCAAATGAATATTCAAATAATATTCATTAAATAATATAAACTGAGTCATAAGCCTTCGAATGAATATTCAAATAATATTCAATAAATAATATAAAAGAGTCATAAGCCCTCCGATGAATATTCAAGTAATATTCAGATAAATAAACAAAAGGAGTCATACGCCTTCGAATAATATTCGAAATAATATTCAATAATAAAATAAAGTTTAAAGTTATCGAATAAACCTTATTCGATTAATAGTTTGGAAAAACTATAACCATATATATATATATAATATATATATATATCCATATCCATATATACAAAAATCTACTCGGGATCCTCGACTCCCGGTTTTAGAAAATATTTTCACCTTTGGGTCCCTATACTAAGGGTATATGCAAGTTACCGCTATCCTCTAGCATAGGTATTATCAACTGAACCAACAGATATATATTTCAAGAATATGAAACAGGCATGCATATATACCATATCACATGCTACAATATATCGCAAGAATTTGCTAAATAACCAATATGCATTTATCGCAAGATCATGCATATACAAATGTATACATCACAACAACAGTATAACGGATAGAATACTTGCCTGAGCGACTTGGGGGTGAGAAAGGCTCGGGACGAGTCTGGTAACCTATAAACAACAAGTAAGTTGGAATTAAACCAAAATCACTTGTAAATCTATACTTTAACTAACTTAGACTCTAACGCTTGTTTTGCGCTCACCGATTCGCTTAAGTCACTCGGGTACCCTCGGCTCCACCATTTTTAATAATTTAACCTTTACGAGTTTTAAAGCGATTCCTTCGCGAGTGTCTTACCAACTGCCTAACACACTTACCATAAATGTTTCATACATTAATTAACCCTTTTTGGTCTTTAACCTATGTTTCAAAGTAAGGCGAGGGAAAAAGTTTCGTTCGTGAAACGCCGTTACTTGAAACGGTCGTTTCTCCTAAACCGTGCATCGGAATCGAACGAACTACATATCAAAACGAAGCTCGTAACATGAGCTATCTAAACATGGCAGTGGTCATAATCTAGCAGGGGGTTCTCGGGTCCTAATGCTATGCACAAAAACAGTCCAAAGAAAATTGGACGTTATGACGGCTATGTTTACGCGATTTCCCAATTTTAAACCATACAAAACCAACCACAAACCCACCTCAAATCCAACACACAACAAACATCCATCCTTATCACATCATAACAACCCCAACCAATTCAATTTAATCATTCATACTTATGCTTAAACTTAACTTTAATCATACTTAAGTTCCTTTAAATCAAAACCACAACAATTACCATTCTATTTCACTACCATTCCAAATCCCAAACTCTAAATCATAACAACAAACTACAATATCAACCCACTAATCAAAATCATCTTATAATATATAGGAATCTAGGGTTTGGAGATGGTATACCTTCCTTGAAGTGGTGGGTGGAGCTAGGAAGCCTTAAGAAGCTTTGAGAAGTCTTAAGAATGCTTGGATCTTCAAGAAAAACAAGAAAAAGTTCAAGTTAAAAACTTGAAAACACTATTCATTGTCTTCTTCTTTGATTAAATGAAGAAGATTGAGAAAGAATTAATGGCTTAAACTCATGATATAGTCCTAACTAAGCATGAAGATGATTAGGGAATTATCTTACCAATTTAGGAGGCTTGGATCTTGAGTTTTGAAATTCTATGCCTTTAAAAATGCTAAAAGCCGAGAGCAAATGAAGAACTCATGCCTTGGTTGCTTTTGATTTTTGATGAGAATGATTTTTACTTGGCTTGGTTGACTTGTTTTGTATTTGATTTAGTCAATTACTTTCTTGCCCTTGAAATTGTGTGGTTACAAAGCTACCACACCTCCTTCCTTCCCATGTCATGCTTATGTCATCCTCATGATGTCATCCTCCCTTCCTTGTCCTCTTTCTATTGGTTGGATGACATCATTCCCCCTAATCCCTTTGATTAACTTCCTAATCATTTGCCTAATGACCGCTGATCTGTTATACGGTTTGCTTAACTTTCGTTCTCGTTTATCGTTTGAAGGATCATACCCGGGATCTTATTACTTAGGTTCCCTTAACCTTTCTCAATACATTATATTCCTTTTTATGATCCTCTATTATAATCCTTTAATTTAAATCCTTTTTATCCTGTTACCTTATACTCAATTCTCTCCGTATCTTGTGGATTTCCGGGAAAAACCAAAGTGTTCGGAATTGGATTCTGACGATCTTTACATACACTTATATACTTCATAGAGTACTAATAATATCCCAGAATATCCATAACAGAACCCCTACATAGTGTGGCATGAAAAGTTTCTTCATTCAGCTAAAACACTATTCACAAGGGTTACAAAAAGTTGAAAATTTTGGGGTTATTATAGTCTCCCCTCCTTAAAAGGATTCCGTCCCGGAATCAAACAGAAAATAAATGGGGGTACTTTTCTAGCATTGTGCTCTCTAGTTCCCAAGTTGATTCTTCCACATTATGATTCTGCCATAGTACTCTGACTAGCTTGATCACTTTGTTCCGAAGCACCTGCTCCTTCTTATCCATAATCCTTACTGGCTTCTCCATGTAAGTTAGATCTGGCTGCATATCCACCTGCTCGTACTCCACTATGTGCCTGGCATCCCGATGATACCTCCTTAGCATTGACACATGGAACACATTATGAACTTGTTGCAAATTAGGGGGTAGGGCTAGCTCGTAAGCTAACTTTCCAATCCGTCTTAATATCTCAAAAGGTCCAATGTATCTTGGGCTTAGTTTTCCTTTCTTTCCGAACCTCATTAATCCCTTCCAAGGGGATACTTTCAACAGTACTAAGTCCCCTACTTCATATTCCTTGTCCTTTCGGGCTAGGTCTGCGTATTTCTTTTGTCTGTCTTGGGCTGCTACAAGTCGCCCTCTGATAAGATCCACTATATCTTTGGTCCTTTGGACCACTTCGGGTCCGAGCATCTTCCGCTCTCCTACTTCATCCCAGTATAAGGGAGATCGACACCTTCTTCCGTACAGAACCTCATAAGGCGGCATTCCGATGCTAGCATGAAAGCTATTATTATAAGAAAACTCGATCAACGGCAAGTGATCATCCCAACTTCCTTTAAAGTCTATTGCACAGACTCTCAACATATCCTCTAGTGTCTGGATGGTCCTTTCACTCTGTCCATCCGTTTGGGGATGGTACGCGGTACTCATATTTAACTTGGTCCCCGCACATTCCTGAAAGCTCCTCCAAAATCTAGAGTTGAACCTGGGGTCTCGGTCTGAGACAATGGACGCTGGGACTCCATGTCGCGTCACTATTTCCTTAAGGTAAATGTCCACCAGTCTATCGACTGTGTATCTCTCATTGATAGGAATGAAATGAGCTGACTTTGTCAGTCGGTCTATAATTACCCAAATGGCGTCGTGATTGGCTTTCGTCCTTGGCAAGCCTACAACAAAATCCATCGCTATCTGTTCCCATTTCCATTCGGGAATCTCCAGGGGTCGTAAAAGTCCACTGGGTCTCTGGTGCTCCGCCTTTACTCTTTGGCAAGTCAAACACTTGCTTACCCATTCTGCTACGTCCCTCTTCATGTTGGGCCACCAGTAATATTCCTTCAAATCCCTATACATCTTGGTACTTCCTGGGTGAATGGAATACCTTGAATTATGGCTTTCATCCAAAATCTCATCTTTAAGTTCTTGAACATTCGGAACCCAAATTCGGTAGGAGTACCTCATTATCCCTTTATCATCTTTCTCAGTATGGATCTCCTCTCCAGTCATTGACTCTCTGCCTTCATTCATTATTTTCTCCTGGCACAATCTGATCTTTTCCAATAACTCTGGCTGCATTGAGATCTCAAAAAGCTTTTCAGTTCCGGTTCCGGTTACCTTTACTTCTATTTCCATTTTCTCAAAATCCCTTATCAACTCTTCCGAAGTCGTTATCATTCTGAGTCTTTCCTTTCTACTAAGGGCATCAGCCACCACATTGGCTTTCCCTGGATGATAGAGAATCTCACAATCATAGTCCTTGATTAGTTCTAACCATCTCCTCTGGCGCATGTTGAGCTCTTTCTGCGTAAATATGTACTTGAGGCTCTTATGGTCTGTGAAAATCTCGCACTTCTCTCCATACTATTGCCGCGAGCACAAGGTCATGAGTAGGATATCTAACCTCGTATTCCTTCAGTTGTCTCGACGCATACGCAATAACTTTACCGTGATGCATAAGCACACATCCTAATCCTTTGTGCGACGCGTCACTATATATCACAAAATCTCCTTTTCCGTCCGGCAATGCCAATACCGGAGCCGTTATCAACCTTTTCTTTAATTCCTGAAAACTGTTCTCGCATTCCTCCGTCCATTCAAACTTCTCTGTCTTACGAGTAAGTCGTGTCAAAGGGGCTGCGATCTTCGCAAAGTCCTGTACGAATCTACGATAGTAGCCGGCCAATCCTATGAAACTCCTTACCTCTGTGGGTGTGGTTGGCCTTTCCCAATTTGAGACCGCCTCTATCTTGGAGGGGTCGACCAATACTCCTTCTTTATTGATCACATGTCCTAAAAACTGTACTTCATTCCGCCAGAATTCACACTTCGAGAATTTGGCATATAACTGCTCCTCTCTGAGTATTCCTAGAGCTATCCTCAAATGCTCTGCATGTTCTGCCTCAGTCCTTGAGTAGATCAAAATATCATCGATAAAAACTATCACACACTTGTCCAAGTACTTCTTAAATACTCTATTCATTAAATCCATGAAAGCCGCTGGGGCGTTGGTTAATCCAAAGGACATTACCAAGAACTCATAATGCCCATACCTGGTACGGAACGCTGTCTTGGAAATATCTTCGGGTTTAATCTTTAGTTGGTGATATCCAGTTCTCAGGTCGATCTTGGAAAAATAAACAGCATCTTTTAGCTGGTCGAACAGATCGTCTATTCTAGGTAATGGGTACCTGTTCTTTATGGTTAGCTTGTTCAACTCTCTATAGTCGATGCACAACCTCATGCTCCCATCTTTCTTCTTAACAAATAAAACTGGTGCTCCCCACGGAGACACACTGGGTCTTATCATACCCTTATCCAAGAGTTCCTGCAATTGGATAGCTAATTCCTTCATTTCTAACGGGGCTAACCGGTAAGGTGCTTTTGAAACTGGCGCCGTCCTTGGGGCCAACTCAATAGCAAATTCAATCACTCTATCGGGTGGTAATCCCGGAAGGTCTTGTGGGAATACATCTTCAAATTCGTTGACTACTGGAATATCTTGTAAGTTGGGCACCTCCTTCTGCGTGTCCACCACATAGGCTAGGTAAGCCTCACTTCCTTTTCGTAGCATCCTTTTGGCCTGGGCCATAGTCAAAAATTTCTGCGTCTGCCTCTTTCCTCTAAATATAACTTCTTTCTTCCCTGGGACATTTAACTTAACTTTCTTCCCTTTACAGTCTATCTGAGCATCGTTGCTAGATAGCCAGTCCATTCCCAAAATCACATCAAACTCCCCTAATTTAAAAGGAATCAGATCAACACTGAAAGATTGCTCCCCTATGCCTATCTCACAGGCGGGGTGAATCTGGTTAACAGGAATAATTTCATGATTGGCTATTTCTACTTGTAAGGGTTCTATCAAGGGTTTAGCCTTAAGTCTTAACTTACGCGCAAAGTCCCTTGATATAAAAGATTTAGTTGCTCCCGAATTAAATAAAACATTTGCACTGACTGAATTTAGAGAAAGGGTACCTGCTATCACATCTGAATCTTTCATAGCATCCTGGACTGTCATGTTGAAAGTCCTCGCAGTAGGTGGCTTATTAGAAGCAGCCCTGCTTGCTCCCGAAGCTGCTGGTTTGTTCATTGGGCATTCTCTCTTCCAATGACCTGGGCGTCCGCACTGATGACAAGTGGTGGTTGGAATGACGGCAGGGGCTGATGAAGGGCATTTGTGAGAATAGTGGCCCACTTGCCCACACTTAAAGCAGGTTACTGGCTTTCCTTTACACTCCCCAGTGTGATTCCTTCCACATATGTTACAGGCTGGCAATGGGGGTCGAGACTGGTTGGAATAGGACATTCTTGACTTCTGGCCGCCCTGGCTCACACTCACACTCATTGGTCGCTTAAACCCAGTGTTCCTTCCTGGCAGGGACACTGCTCCTCGATTAAATCTAGTTGGGAAGCTCCTTCCTGCGGAACCTCCACCCATGCTCATACTTTTCCTCCTTATTCCTTTCTTCTCTCTTTCCTTCTGCATCTGTTCACTTCCGACTTCTACAATCGTTGCCTTTTGCACCAGAGTGGCACAGTCCGTAAGCTCAAGGATTGCCACCCTATTCTGAATCCATGGTTTCAGTCCCTGCTGAAACCTCCTAGCTTTCTTTTCCTCGGTGCTCACAAACTTCGGCACAAACCTTGATAACTCAGTAAATTTCGCTTCGTACTCTGCTATAGACAAGTTATTCTGCTTTAGCTCCAAGAACTTGAGCTCCATCTGGTTTTCCATAAACCTCGGGAAATACTTTCCCAGAAACAACTGACTAAATCTCTCCCAGGTTATAATAGCATCTGTCTCCATGTTTTTCTTGGCCTCCCACCAGTAGTTAGCTTCTCCTTTCAGAAGGTAGGTAGCAAATACAGTTTTCTGTGCCTCATCGATACTCAAAATCTCAAAAGATTTCTCCATCTCCTTTAACCATGCCCTTGCCTCAACTGGGTCGGCTGATCCGTGGAACTCAGGGGGCTTAAGGGACTTAAAAGCCCTGAAAGAGTTTGCCACAGCATTGTTACTTCCTTGAGGGGGTGGGTTGGGTTGACGTTCCAAATTCTGCCTTAGGAGTTGCATGAACTGGCTCATAGGATCCATGCCTGGGTTTCGTACTGGTTGCTCAACCTCGGTTTCTCCTTCTTCAGCCTCTATCTCAAATCCCTCAACATCATATGTTTCCTCTTCCTCTTCATACAGGGAGTCATCCTGTTCCACATAATCCTCATCTTCCTCTTCACTGTGTTCTTGGTTTCTATTGTCCTGATTATGGCTTCCCTGGTCCTCAGATCCAGGGTTCGCCCTAGTTCCAATCTTTCTTGGCGGCATGATTCTGATAATAATAAAAACAATCATTGGGAAAATTCAACGTTAGGTCACAATCATATACAACATTGTGCCTTGCACAGCTCTTATAATGGGGAGAACGTATATCGCAATTCTATTATTTTAAGAAAGTTCTAATACGAAGTGCAGTAATAATAATGATAAAAACAGTGATCCCGTCACTATGGAACTGAACCGAAAGGAAACAAATATATACATAATGCGAGAATACATAGTTTGATCTGGTCAAAAGTACAACAGTGCTACAGTCATCTGTCCCAAAAGTGATACACAAGAGTCTATCTGTCTAGTCAGAAAAAGGGATGCTATATACAAGTCAACTATCCCGGAAAATTGGCTCTTACTAAGGCCTCGGCTAACTAGACAACTAGACTATTCAATCGTCAATCCTGAATCACACACCGGAGCGGGTCAGCTCCCAAACCCTTTCCATCGCACGACGGAAGATATAGTCGGCCTGCCGCCTGGAGATCCTACCATGCCTGTCCCCCTGGAGCGATCTGAGCCTCGCTCGGGCTGTGAGCTATATCCCCGTAAGCTCCCTCCTCAAGGATCGGGGTATAGAAGCCCTAGTCTCATAAGCTCGGGTACGCCTACCCGCCCTCTCTGCATCCAACTCCCTCCTGGCCTCATCTAGTCGGCCCTCGGCAATAGCCACTCGGGTCCTCAATACATCCTGAACAAATCCATGAGCTAACGAAGACTGCCTGTGGGCAGGGTCAAGGGGTGGTGAATCCGGAGCCGCTGAGGGTGCCTCCTCGGTCTGCCTAGGCTCGGAAGTATGGGTCTCTGAGCTGTCATCATCAGGAATCCAAGATAGTGGTGGAGGGGTAGGGGCTCTGACCACCGGAAGTGTGGGTAAAGGGATACCAGCATACACTACCATAGGTCCAACACGCTCCTCAGCTACTGGGACCTCATCCGGGTCCTCCTCATCTGAAACAGCAATGACCTCCGTCTCAGGCTCCTCTGAGGGGTCCTCCTCATCCTCCTCCATCTCAGGCTTCTCCTGATCCTCAACATCTAGCAATGCCTCATCATGCTCACGCTCGAACATCTCAGGGTCCTCTATCTCAGGCGCCTACACATTAAACGAGCTAAGTTACTATCATGATACTTATAAGGGTTCCCGTAAGGGTTTTAACTGTCAGCACTACTTTAAGTAGTCCAACCATGAACTTGGCAAGAGTTCTTATTATCTTTGTGAGTTTATTATTATATCGTCGCATCATCTCTGAGGTTTATAACGCTTAGCTCTGATACCATTTCTGTAACACCCCCAGATCCGGGGTCGGGGATCCGGGTTGTCACGGTCTTTCTTTCCACAATATCACTTCACTTAATTAATAATAAATAACCTCATGCTGTGACCCCACACTAACACACACCACAACCCGTTATAGTCTCAGAGATGAAATTGAAATAAGTACAAGTCTTTGAATCCACAATTTAAAATTATTACAACCCAAAATGATTACTTGATAATTTACAGTTAATTGACATTATCTGCCACAAGTTATAATTATACATAATTTGATTCTCAAAGGTAGATGGTCTGAACTACAATGGATCTACCTCTGCAGCTATAGCAGCTACAACATCATCGGGAAGACGCGGGACGCTTCCCACGCGCTTGCGCTGGGTCTGCTGGAGTCTGGCCATCTCTCCTAACTGTTGTTGTGTGATGAAGAAATAAAGCAAGAGTGAGCCTTACAGCTCGCAAGATAATATGTAGTGATAACAATAATACAAGTATCTAAATGGATACTTACTAGAATCTTTATCGTGTGTAAGATAATTACTTACTAGATATAAGTAAAAACAAGGAATGAAGTTACCAATACTTCCCCACACTTATATCATTTATAAAGCTACTTGAACTATCACCGTTCAAAGTATTATAAGATTCACGAGGTCATCCCATAGATGAGACCACAAATAAAACTTGAAAATATTTGATCTTTGAAATATTTTGAAAAGAGATGAAGTTACGAGATACTTCATTCAATGGATACACCAATAAAAATGTTTGACCCTGTCAATGCTTCGGCAACCACCCATTAGTAGCCTTTCGATCGAAATGCTACGGGTAGTGTTGCAGAATTATCCAAATGGATGATGAACTCATTACGGGAGTTTACCGCGCCAGGAAGACCACTTACGATGATCAGTCGTAGTAGTACAACCCCACCATTTTCTACATGTAGAGGAGAACCTGTCGGATTTACTTGTCAACCGAACACTGAACTCCTAAGGAATGGACCGCCTTAGCGGAACTTCCAGGCCATTTGGGCCAATATAATAAGGCTGGGCCGGCGCTACTCGACCACTTACGCCACTCCTAGTTCAGATGAAATCCATGACTCTGAAACGTAAAGCTCGTTTCCCCCTTTCCCCAAGTAGAAACTTGTTGATACGGCTCCAACAAGAAGTCGTATCTAGTTGGAAAGGAAAACTCACTGATATTTCCCAGGCGATGCCTGTTAATGGATTAACTTGTTCCAAGAATTTTACTTCCCGAATATTGGGCAAGTAATCAAAAACTCTTTTACCAAGACAGCAACCTTGTTGCGAATATAAAACACACCACCGAGCTGGATCCCCCATGTTTTGAGCGAGTATTTAAATCCCCTTTTTAAAAGGAAGATCTTAAATATAAAAATAGTTTTGGGATCCGCTCTAACTTTTGAAAATCATTTTAAAGACTCGAAAACACTTTAAAGAGTGTTTGGAGTAAAACTGATTTAATGAAGTAAATCAGTCCCCAGAATATTTAGAAAATGACTGAATGTTAATATTTAAATAATATTCCCATAAAGAATAATCTTTATAAAAATAATTGAAGTAGAAGTATTAAAACTTATACTTGAAACGAGTATTAAATAACCAAAGATATACTTATATGAAAGTACTATCTTTATTTGAATAATCGAAAATAAGTTTGATTATTGACACCTTATTCTTTAATAAAATAAAGAATATACCTCGACAAATAATCGGAGTCATAGATCCTCAAATGAATATTCAAATAATATTCATTAAATAATATAAACTGAGTCAAAAGCCTTCGAATGAATATTCAAATAATATTCAATAAATAATATAAAAGAGTCATAAGCCCTCCGATGAATATTCAAGTAATATTCAGATAAATAAACAAAAGGAGTCATACGCCTTCGAATAATATTCGAAATAATATTCAATAATAAAATAAAGTTTAAAGTTATCGAATAAACCTTATTCGATTAATAGTTTGGAAAAAACTATAACCATATATATATATAAATATATATATATATATCCATATCCATATATACAAAAATCTACTCGGGATCCTCGACTCCCGGTTTTAGAAAATATTTTCACCTTTGGGTCCCTATACTAAGGGTATATGCAAGTTACCGCTATCCTCTAGCATAGGTATTATCAACTGAACCAACAGATATATATTTCAAGAATATGAAACAGGCATGCATATATACCATATCACATGCTACAATATATCGCAAGAATTTGCTAAATAACCAATATGCATTTATCGCAAGATCATGCATATACAAATGTATACATCACAACAACAGTATAACGGATTGAATACTTGCCTGAGCGACTTGGGGGTGAGAAAGGCTCGGGACGAGTCTGGTAACCTATAAACAACAAGTAAGTTGGAATTAAACCAAAATCACTTATAAATCTATACTTTAACTAACTTAGACTCTAACGCTTGTTTTGCGCTCACCGATTCGCTTAAGTCACTCGGGTACCCTCGGCTCCACCATTTTTAATAATTTAACCTTTACGAGTTTTAAAGCGATTCCTTCGCGAGTGTCTTACCAACTGCCTAACACACTTACCATAAATGTTTCATACATTAATTAACCCTTTTTGGTCTTTAACCTATGTTTCAAAGTAAGGCGAGGGAAAAAGTTTCGTTCGCGAAACGCCGTTACTTGAAACGGTCGTTTCTCCTAAACCGTGCATCGGAATCGAACGAACTACATATCAAAACGAAGCTCGTAACATGAGCTATCTAAACATGGCAGTGGTCATAATCTAGCAGGGGGTTCTCGGGTCCTAATGCTATGCACAAAAACAGTCCAAAGAAAATCGGACGTTACGACGGCTATGTTTACGCGATTTCCCAATTTTAAACCATACAAAACCAACCACAAACCCACCTCAAATCCAACACACAACAAACATCCATCCTTATCACATCATAACAACCCCAACCAATTCAATTTAATCATTCATACTTATGCTTAAACTTAACTTTAATCATACTTAAGTTCCTTTAAATCAAAACCACAACAATTACCATTCCATTTCACTACCATTCCAAATCCCAAACTCTAAATCATAACAACAAACTACAATATCAACCCACTAATCAAAATCATCTTATAATATATAGGAATCTAGGGTTTGGAGATGGTATACCTTCCTTGAAGTGGTGGGTGGAGCTAGGAAGCCTTAAGAAGCTTTGAGAAGTCTTAAGAATGCTTGGATCTTCAAGAAAAACAAGAAAAAGTTCAAGTTAAAAACTTGAAAACACTATTCATTGTCTTCTTCTTTGATTAAATGAAGAAGATTGAGAAAGAATTAATGGCTTAAACTCATGATATAGTCCTAACTAAGCATGAAGATGATTAGGGAATTATCTTACCAATTTAGGAGGCTTGGATCTTGAGTTTTGAAATTCTATGCCTTTAAAAATGCTAAAAGCCGAGAGCAAATGAAGAACTCATGCCTTGGTTGCTTTTGATTTTTGATGAGAATGATTTTTACTTGGCTTGGTTGACTTGTTTTGTATTTGATTTAGTCAATTACTTTCTTGCCCTTGAAATTGTGTGGTTACAAAGCTACCACACCTCCTTCCTTCCCATGTCATGCTTATGTCATCCTCATGATGTCATCCTCCCTTCCTTGTCCTCTTTCTATTGGTTGGATGACATCATTCCCCCTAATCCCTTTGATTAACTTCCTAATCGTTTGCCTAATGACCGCTGATCTGTTATACGGTTTGCTTAACTTTCGTTCTCGTTTATCGTTTGAAGGATCATACCCGGGATCTTATTACTTAGGTTCCCTTAACCTTTCTCAATACATTATATTCCTTTTTATGATCCTCTATTATAATCCTTTAATTTAAATCCTTTTTATCCTGTTACCTTATACTCAATTCTCTCCGTATCTTGTGGATTTCCGGGAAAAACCAAAGTGTTCGGAATTGGATTCTGACGATCTTTACATACACTTATATACTTCATAGAGTACTAATAATATCCCAGAATATCCATAACAGAACCCCTACATAGTGTGGCATGAAAAGTTTCTTCATTCAGCTAAAACACTATTCACAAGGGTTACAAAAAGTTGAAAATTTTGGGGTTATTACAAAAATGAAATCCTAGGTGCTTGAAACAAGAAAAACCCTTTCAACTGAAAGGTAAAAACTTGTAAGCTAAAATCTACTTGATATATAATAATCAGCCCAATCATATAGATCAACCTATGTTGGTAAATACACTGACTATTGGTCTTGTAATATTGCCGACCATCTCTATTCACTATCATGAGTCAACTGGAAAACAGCCTGGACAGCCTTATCCATCTCAGTCGGGTCAGCCTCAATGAAAGAATCCTTCAATGTATAGTGATCCTTACTTATGGTCATCTCGGCAAAGGTTCTCTTAAGCTCCGCTTTGTTATAAACCCCGTGGTGGCCATCAGGCTGCTTCTCATATTTGATCTGCATATATACACGGAGTTATCTAGATCCCAGGCCTTGGTCACAAAATGGTACTTGATATCTATCCAATAACCCTCAGGAGTGAAAAGAATCGATCGATCCGGGAGCTGCTTCACCCGGAGCCTATTAATAACCTCATTCGAAGTAGAAGACGATTTACCCATATCTACCCGGGACAAGTTTCTGTCAAATGAATCCAGATCACTCTCCTAAGAACCCGAATAGCACGACAAATATATTTTGGCAAGAACCTTGGTCTGGACCATATACCTATCAAGATCAATGTGAATTAGTCTGGATTCTTATAATTTTTATTTTTCTTTACTAAGTGGTCGGAACCCGGCACGTTATGTTAATTCTCTCATAACTTCCCAATCTGGACCGGCAATGCAAGTCCAACCCAGCTATACATCGCTAGTACGGACTAGCATTATCCTAAATATGTTTTTCTACTAATCAAAAGAAAAAGCCGAGGCATATAAACAGTCAACCATACCCGGGTATATCCCTCAAACCCGAGTATAACCAAAAACCCTATCCCAGAAACACAATAAACACAAAATCAAACAGAAAAATACACTACTTTTATATATACATACACTTATTTTCAATATAAACACTAAGAACACAAATTCTAAACCCAAAAATTCAAATCCAAAATCAAACAAAAAAACAAACCGATTTTGCAAAATCCAAATCTTAAAATAAACAAGTACAAACACAACAATATCATGTGAACAAACAACAAAACAACATCTATTTCAAACCAAACCCCGCAAAATCGATATTGAAGACTAAGGCATTCATGGATTAAAGCGAGGAACAAGAGAAAATTCAAGAAAAAAAAGAAAGAGCTGGATAAGGAGACTTACCTGGATAAACAAAGAAACAAGAAGTCAACATCGCCTTTGCACCAACGGAGTAGCCCTTATGAAACTCTGATCTCGCCGAAAAAAAAGATACAGGAATTTTTGCTGTGTTTTTGGTAAAGTGAAAAGTGAAGAGGGGGATGGCTTTTTAAAGTCAGTGAGGAAGGGGATGGCTTTCAAATTTGAGGGGGAAATAACTGAAGAAACGTTACAACATCCCCTAAATTTTTGGAATCCAAAGCCACGAACCTGGATTGAATTATAGACCTGAATCCGTGTTGGTCTCTACACCCCATATCCGGATTGGGGGCAAGAAAGCAGCGAAATTTCTCTGCAAGACAACAAACTTCTTCCACTTGAATCCGGATTGGTCTATCCACACCATACCCGGATTGGGAGGCAAGAAAGCAGTAAATTTTTTCTCTAAAGCAAAGAATTTCTTCTACTTGAATCCGGATTGGTGCATACACACCATATCCGGATTGGGGTAAGAAAGCAGCAAATTTTTTCAAGGCAACCAATTTCTTTTACTTGAATCCGGCTTGATACATACACACCATACCCGGATTGGGGGGCGAGAAAGCAACAAAATTTTTCTAAGGCGGCCAATTTCTTCTACTTGAATCTAGCTTGATGCATACACACCTTACCCGGATTGGGGGGCAACAAAGCAGCAAAAATTTTCCAAGGCAACCAATTTTTTCTACTTGAATCCGACTTGATGCATACACACCATATCCGGATTGGGGGGTAATAAACCAGCAAAATTAATTTCTCAAAGGCAATCATCACTCTATATCATCTAGAGAATCTACATAAGGGAGGGGAAATGATAGGGTACAAGCACCCCGGCTAGCATTCAACCCTGCTCTAGTGTGAGCGAGGACCCCTTTGACCCCGGAACAAGCTAATGGAATGAGGCAGGCTCACATGGATAGTCGGGCCGAAACCCGGTCTAGGAGCAGGGTCGCCTCCTAGCTAGAGTCCAACCCTGCCATAGGGTAAACCGGGCTCAGGGAAGTTTTGGGCCCAGCCCAACTCAGACACAAGTCTACCACACAGCCCACCAAGGAGGGGCACGTGGGCATGAACTTGGGCACAATGACATTTATCAACAAACAACAATTGAGACAAACATGACACGCGTCAGCACACCTTTGTTGCGTTCTAAAGACGGTCCTTACCTAGACACGTGTATGAAATCTATCTGAGTCAGGCGTCCTCCGCCCCCAATAACAAACGGTCTTGATCTAAAGGTACCAACCCCTAAACTCTACCCTTGGGCTATATATATCCCAAGAGGAAAGGATTTAGGGGTTACGCTCTCTTACACACTCATATACATACAAAGTCACCTTGCATTACTATTTATTTTCATCTTCCGAAAGCGAGTTCTTATTTTCACACTGGAGGTGCTGCAGGGCTCAAACCCCTCTCCAGTGTTGTTTTGCAGAATTCCAACGGCAGCTACACCGCAATCGCGGGAAGGGTCCACACACGAGGAAGAGTCTCGGCACGACCTCGAAAGGAGCAGCCCGCACACCCCCACACGGAAATTATCAATTACACGTTCAATAAAATTTAAAATAACCATATTTTAGCTAACTGCGTGTTCCTGCCTCTGATGAAATTGATAAAATATTCGCACTATATGTTGTTTGGGAGCAAATGGATGAAAGTTATACCATTTTACGTAGATTTACTTTGTTTTACATCCTTTACTTTTACTCTCAAAAAACTCAGGAGGGACGCAGGGGTGTTGTTTTCCGTTGAATTAGTAACATTTGTATAGAAGTTGTATGTGTTCTTCAACGCATTCCTATTCTTCCACAGCATGAATATCCCGTTTATATCAAAAAGTCTTTATCGACTTTTTCCACGGCTTCATTAATTGTGTTACCGCCTTGCTAGAATACGTATGGGTCTTAGACGAGTTATCCATGAAGTGTAAAATGTAGCACAAAATTCAAACTCAAGGACTTGAGACGATCTATTGATAATTACATCTACTTACTTTCACCCACCACAATAAATTCTTTAGCACCACTTCATTGAATCTTTAAAAAAGATATGCCCCAAAACTTAGTTAGGGTGGAATGACAATAAAGTTAATTTTTAATTTAAAATATGTATATTCATTTTGTAACGGGCAAACTTGTTTGATTTTTATTATTCAGATTAATTAATATTCGATATAATTTAGACTTATGTATTTTAAAAATAATATGCAAAAACATTATTAGAACAAAATAGAGCTAGTATTGCGTTTTATCTTACACATTTCATAATATAAATTGTTAATTTTTTGTAGTTAGTCAAATTTTAAACAATTTGACTTCAAAAAGCAAGAAAATCAGAATGAGTGAGAAAGAGAGAAAATATTATTTTACAAATCGTACATTTAACTTATTAATATACATGTGTACTGTAGTGAAGCTGTATTTATTTAGTATATAATAACGGTGTCTGAGGAGAAAAAGAATAAAGAAATTGTGTGATGTGCCAATATTAGACGATACCTAAGCAATTAAACCGACATAGACCTAACATTATTGAAAAAAGGATTAGTCTCAACTTTTGGTTTGTGTTTTTGATAGATAGTCATGCTCGAAGAGACATTCGTTGATTACAATGGGATCATTTCAGTACTAACTACTGCAGCCAAGATTTTTTTGCGGTGTTTCGCTTTAAATAACTGGGAAAATGGAAATTTAAACTTATTAATAAATTTATTCATAGCTCTCAGGACTAATCACTCTCTGGTGTCAACTGAAACTGAAGTCAATGATGCTAAAAAAATGGATAGAAAGAAAGACGCCCCTGTGGGTCCCTTTTTAGTTGTGCAGTTAAATTGAAGTTTTTAATATTTTATATTTGAATAAAATAAAAAAATTAAGTCATCAAAAAATATATTTAATTTCTTTTTAATATATAATTTTCAATTTTTCTAAATATGCTAAATTATATAATCTGAATGAGTTATAATTTAATATAACTATATTTTGGTCAATATAAGAATAACGTCTAATATTTGATAAATAATTGGTCAATTTAACTGATAAAATAGAAAATGTGATAGCTAAACGTGATAACTAAGAAAAGATGGAGGATATTTAATTAAAATTTATCGACAGAAAAATAAATTGTAAATGAACGTTTGATTGATACAATTTTTATAATTTATTACTTTATAATTGCTTTTAGTCGGTCACAAATTTATTAATTAAATTAACTTAATTGTGTTAGTTGAGCAGAAAAAAGGAAGTAGAAAAGCTTGGAAGTTAAAAAACTTTGGCTTAGAAGCTTATACGTGCAGACTGGACACCAAATTTTGTTCAGTACAACTTATTACTCCTAGCTTTACGGCGTGTTCCACAGAAATCGCTAGGCGTGCCAAGACGGTGAGAGTATTTTTGAGAGATTAATCGGCAAATTCGAGATTAATCGGACCGATTAATCGGAACATTACTCGAAAAAATATAAATATTATTTTTAATTTTTATAATTATATAATGATCAATATGTCATGTATTTGTTTGAAAAAAGAAATTAGAATGGTATTAAACAATATCTACACATTTGACATGCGTTATGTATTAATTATTGAGTTTACAATATTAACTATATTTTAATTCACATTTTTAAATTAATTATAATATGTTATTTTTATATTTTAAGTTAAAAAGTAAATATATTAGATTACTTATTACCAATACTTTATATTAGACTTTGACATGATATTGTGTGAAATTATGAAATAATGAATTAAATTTATAAAAACGTAAAAAAAATATTTTTTTAATTATTTTCCGCCTAAACTGCCTAGGATCGATTTTTGACCGCCTAATCCCGATTTTGACCCGATTTTTTGAAAAAACACCTAAATTACCACATAAATTCGAATCGGGGCGTTTTCCACCGTCTAGCACCCAGGCGGTCGCTTATATAACACATTCGGCTAATTTGTGTGGTATTTTCAAACAAAAGAAAGGCATGTTATACAATGTCAAAAGCCTACTTGGATCTAGAAGTCCTGTTATTATTTTGTCAAACTAGTAAAGCAAATACTTTTCTGGGTCTTTATTTTCGAGAATGGTGGTACAAAATTCACGTAGAATTAAATCGTAGAACTTGTGATATTTATACTATATTGCGATACACAAATTTCAAATATATTATAACTATTTTTTTTAACCATTTGTTACTAATACTTCGTCCAGCTGGATGTTTACGTTCATTACTTGCATGTATTTTGAGGTTTCTATAAAGTATATTTTTATAATGTTTTTAAAATTATTTTTTAATAAAAATTTAAACATAAAACTTTTAATAAGAAAAAAATAAAAAAATTTATGAAATTATACTTCAAACGAGTATTGAAAAGCGTGCCAAAAATTAATGTAAACAACCCACCGGGACTAAGGGAATAGTTGTTTTAATTTTAGTTTATGTATTAAAATCTTTTCATGTTAATTAGTTTTCTAAATAATATGTATTATTTAGAAATAATAAAATGAATCTTAGTTAAGTAATTTATATTTAAATATATTATATATATAAATATATATTAATTTTCAAACATTAGTACTAGAGGAACGTGCACACTTGATCAAAACCGGAACATCTCGATATTTTTATGATTATTTTTTTAATTAAATTATTTATAATAGTGGTGAGTTATCATTAAAATTAGTTTGTGTAAGATTTTTTTTTATTATGAAAATGTTATTTTAAGAATAGTAGTTTTATAAAAAAAAATAAGAAACAAGAGTTAAGTTTTGTAAAAGAGGGTTTATCGTTACTTTTATTAAAAGCGAGGGGAGAAGAGAGAAATAGATGAACAAATAAATCTTGTTCTAAGATTATGGATTTGGAGTTCGAAGAATTAGGGTTCTTATGATTTAGGGTTCTAAATTCTTTATTAGCATAGATTACTTAGCTTTCGAAGTACGAATATTTTTATTATACTCTCAAAATTGTTGTACTTATCGAATTGTTGTGCTTTTATTCTAGTAAACTAATTTCTTGTAAAATTTGTATTTAATTATCTGTTTAATGGATTGTTGTGATTCTCGATTCATTAAAAAAATTATTTGATTATCTTCGTCTTTCGTTCTTCATGTTTTCTGAAATTTTACTTGTAAGTATCTCAAAATCTGCATTTGTGAAATCTGGTGGGTTAAATTGTGCTTGTACGTCCTAACTTCGTAAATTCGTAGTAAACTGAATATTTGTTCAAATATTATGAGCAATACCATTCTGAAAAGTTTTTTTCGATATCTGCATTTTGCGTTTAGATTTCTCTACCAAATTTGTGATGTTGATGTCTTAAATATAAAAATACTACTGTAATCAGGGGCCGATTCAATTTTGGCAGTCCGCTTATTTATTGTTTCTAAATTCGTTACTTCTTCGTTTCTGAGGATTCTTACCATTCTGAAAAGGTCTATTGCCAAAAACTTTCATGTTTCGTACTTTTTCATTTAAGTTCGTCTTTATATAGTAATTTAGGATTCTTTATAACTGATCAGATTTGACGTTATCGGTAATTAGTGATTCTGTTTGAAATTTGGTTTGTGATAATGGATTAGTGTCTTTTGAGATTATTTTGATATATTTATATATGATTTTGGAGATATGTAAGATATTTGCCTGTGTGATCTTCGAGTATGTGCTTTGAGTTATTTGTGATATTTTTATGACTTGGGAGTGCGTAAAACATCCATCACGAATGAATAATCTCGTGATTGGCACCTCCTAAGCGGTCTACTTAAATTGTATGGACGTGTTGCCAAAGTTGCGGGACATGTATGGTCATAGTTTGTTGTTTACATTTAGTTTTTTGGGTAGCATGTGCTTATTTCTGTGCAAGTCCCCGTAAGATATTGTGTAGCATTTATTTCGTGTTATGCAAGTCCCTATAAATTTTGATGACTACATACTTCTGAAAATCCGAAAATGTAGGACATCTTGTAAGTGTAAGATCATCTCCCATGTTCGTAAATATTTTTTAGTATATTATATGTAAGTATTAGAATATTGTACGAGTAAGGTTACATTTTATCAGTTATACTTTTGATTATGATATTCGTGATTATATTATGCGTAAGTGGTAAGAGTATGCTTGGGAAGAGTAAGTTAATTTGATTTGAATATGTGTGTGTCATATTGTGGATTTAAGTATTATTATTTGACTTTTGGCATCAATCATTGTTTCGTTATTCGGTTTATGTTTATATTGGCATCTTTTCTAATCTTTATTCATCATTTTTTTATATTGGTATATGATCATTTCGCTCACTACCGGTCCATTGTTCTCTTTATTTTCCTCGGGCAGGTATTCTTACTTAGATGGTCTAATTTGTGGGAAGAGTGTGAGTTACATATTTTGACGAGTGTTGTGGCGCCCCAAAATTCAGGGTCAGGGATCTAGAAGGTCACACCATCTTTAATCCTGTACAACACTTATCTCGTACCACATTATATTAGTACTCTCCCTTTACGACCCCACACTTATCAACACACACACTCACACACTTACAGGTTATTGTCTTGGAAACGAATCATTCATTACTAGAGTATATCAATCCACAAAGTGATAATTATTACAATCCCAAAAGTGATTAAGTCTTACCGCGGAAATAACCTTTATGTAAGGTTAGACCATCGGCCAAATATACGTTTCTTATTTATTATCTTACATAAGTAATAGTTGTAAATAAGCTGGACTAAAAACAACTGAAAACCAATCCAGCTTATTCGGTCTACCTGAGGTATATCACCAAACATCATACGGAACAGCTGGCCGTTTCCTACCCGTTTCTTGGCCGTGAGTTTCATGATAGGCATCTCCAATTTAAGAAAACAAGTGTTAGCTATAATGCCCAGCATAATAATGTACAGTATGAAAAGACTGTATGAGAAATTTAAGTATAATTCCATATACGATAAGTATGTTTATTTAAAATAGCTTTTCTCGGTGATTCACACCTTCTTTCGACAACAATTCTTTTATTATCCCGCAAATACCTTAATGGTAAACCCAGCACGTAGGCTTGGGTTATGGTATTGCATCACAATTTTATTTGGAAAATTACGACATTCACTGGAGCCCCCGACACTACACCATAAATGGCCTATAGCAACAGCAAGAAAATGTTAAACAGGCTCAAAAAAATGTTACCACAGCGAAAAAAAGCCATAAGGTAACATTAAAATTAAGTTGCTTTTTCCGAGTTACCTTTGACCCCAAAGGTAACATTCCTTTTGCCATGTTGCAACCTTGAATTTTGTGTTACAATAGGCTTCAAAGGTAACATCAATGTATGTCTATAGTATCACACTATACAAGTTATCTTTGTACTTAGAATTTACAAAAAAAAATGGGCCCCACATGTAAAGCCACTGTGGGCCCCACATTGTTGGATTTTAATCGCAGCGGAAGCATGGTAAAACACTTTTACACATATAAAATCCAAATAAAAGCATATAAATCGTGATTAAAACATATGAATCGATTGCTAACCTTTAATAGTGATCCAAAAGCAACGATCGGAGATCCTTAGCAGCTGCTCCTCAAACGTGAAGCACTCCACCGGTATCCACCAAGAAAACGATGCTAAGGAGGAGGAAGAGGTGGAGAGAATTAGGTTTTTCTAAAAATTTTGGGTTAGAATGAAAATAGGGTTTATAATAGTATATTTATAGGCAAAATTTTCTGCTGAAATTTTTCCCATAAAATATTATTATTATTAACCCTTTATTATTCACATTAATAATTAAAACATCTTTTAATTATTAATCCTTTTCTAAACACTTTAGAAATAATTCTCTCTCTTGATTTAATTTTCAAAAATTAAATTCTTAATTAATAATATTAAGAACTTTTCTTAATTAATTTATAATCAATTAAATCTCATTTAATCAATTATTAAATTTGCCAATTAATTATTTATTTCATAAATATATAATTATTAGCCATTATTAATTAATTCCTCCACCATTAAATCATTCTCTTTTATGGTGTGACCCTGAAGGTTCATTATTAAGCCGGTAGTAGAAATAAATAATAATAAAACTATTTTATCATTATTTATATAAATTCTCTAATTTATTAAATATGATTAATTAATTAATCATATTTATTCTATATCGTGAGGGATACTTCTCAGCATATCGCGACTATCCGGATAATACGAATTCACTGCTTAGAATACCAAGAACCTATTCAGTGAATAGTTACCGTACAATTAACCTATTCAGTAACTATTCACTGACAGGTTCTTGGTATTCTAAGCAGTGAATTCATATTATCCGGATAGTCGCGATATGCTGAGAAGTATCCCTCACGATGTAGAATAAATGTGATTAATTAATTAATCATATTTAATACATTAGAGAATTTATATAAATAATGATAAAATAGTTTTATTATTATTTATTTCTACTACCGGCTTAATATTAAACCTACAGGGTCACACCATAAAAAGAGAATAATTTAATGGTGGAGGAATTAATTAATAATGGCTAAATAATTATTTATTTGTGAAATAAATAATTAATTGGCAAATTTAATAATTGATTAAATGAGATTTAATTGATTATAAAATAATTAAGAAAAGTTCTTAATATTATTAATTAAAGGATTTAATTTTTGGAAATTAAATCAAGAGAGAGAATTATTTCTAAAGTGTTTAGAAAAAGGATTAATGATTAAAAGGTGTTTTAATTATTAATGAGAATAATAAATGGGATAATAATAATAATATTTATGAGAAAATTTCAGCTGAAAATTTTGCCTATAAATACACCCTAATTTTATTCTAACCCATATCAAACCCGAAAACCCAAAAAAGTTTGGAAAACCCAATTCTCTCCACCTCCTTCCTCCTCCTTAACATCGTTTTCTTGGTGGATACCGGTGGAGTGCTTCACACTTGAGGAGCAACTGCTAAGGATCTCTGATCGTTGTCTCCGAATTATTTTTAAAGGTTAGATTCGATCCCTCGAATTTTTATTCATGATCTGTATGCTTTTATTTGGATTTTATATGTGTAAAAGTGTTTTGCCATGCCCCCCGCTGCGATTAAAATCCAACAATGGTATCAGAGCATAGGTTGTATGCATATAGATCTGTGGTAAAAATTTCAGAATTTTATGTGCTTGTATGAATTAATTATGATTTTTACAAGTTATATCATGGATTAATTTTGTCTGATGAGAAATCGTTTCTCATAATAATTTTGAATATTGATTTGGGTTCTACAAGTGTTGTAGATCGTCTGGGTATTTTTTTCATAATTTTATGATGTATAGATTTTTTATTATGAATTTTTGAAGTTATTGTAATTAAAATTCGTAATTAAATAAGTAAAAATATGTATATATAGTATATATATATATTTGTTTCATATGCATATGCTGTTTCTGCTACTGTCTGTGAAGTCTGACTGCACGGAGAAAGCAAAGCAATGAAGACAGGTGAAGTACATGCACGCGAACCGAGAATAGAATCTGTTAGGCGGCTGAAAAAAAAAATATAGGGATGTAACACATTCCGGGAATGCGTTACACACCTGTGGCGCATTCACGGAATGCGTTACGCCCTTTAATGGCTTAAAAGGTGTGTAACGCATCACCGGAATGCGTTACAGGGCTTGTAACGCGTTCCTGTAATGCGTTACAGCCCGACTGTCCATATTAAAATTAATTTTCTGGGAGTTTCGTAACTCCGTTTTGGGCGTGCAATATACCGTTGGATTCGTTTTTCCGAGACGGATCTACTGGAGTGATCAATTTTAGTTTATATAAAAGTTTTGAACTGTTTATATTCCATGAAGTGTTTTAAAGCTGTTTTTGATCGTTTGAATTGATTTTAAATGCTTCATGTGATACATAGAGATGTATAATGCTTAGAATAATGTGCTAGATGATATAACATGCCTACCTTGATATTTATTCATGTTGATATATGTGATATATGCTTAGTTTATCATGCGATGATAGATTTAGGTGAACTTAAATAAACATAAGGCGTTTGTTAGACAACCTAGTATAGTGAAATTGTTTCATAACCTTAAGAACAATATTATGAATACAATCATGAGATTCTTGTGTTTGTGAAACACGTAATTGAATATGAATTTTCGATATGAGAGAAAGGATGATTCTGTCAACAACAGATCTCTATCTGTAAGAAAGGGTTATTAAGTGACGCCTCTTGACAATGCTCCACCCGATCTGGGAATCGTCTGATTATTGATTATTGATTTGAAATATTTAATTTAAAAGGAAGAATCTCTTTATAATATGATTATGATTGTAACGTAATATAATCCCTCTAAAATTAAATAATATCAAGCAGTAATTGGCCAATGATACAACGGGCTTGTGTCGGTCATAGCCTTCCAACATGGTAGAAAGTAGTTCTTATTTTTGAATTATTGTCGGTTCGTGCTACAGCCGAGGGCTTTGATTTCGAAATAAGAAATACTTGTCTATTACATAGAGATGTGTACATTGAATAAGAATCTAAAGGTCGGTACGTGCTACAGCCGTGGGCCTTTGGGGACTGATTCAACTGTACGGAATGTTGGGTTAGACTTGACTTAGAATATTGAGTTTGTCGTGCTACAACCGAGACTCAATTATTCAAGAGGCTAAAGTTTGATTAGGGAATAACATGAGATGTAATTGACAAGAGTTGTCTGCCAATTGAACATTACATGGCGGTTCGTGCTACAGCCGGGGTCGTGTAATGGAATGTAGGATCCCTATTCCCACTAGCATTATGAATGCTTAATTTTTCACGTAGGGGGTTGAATAAATTAGGAAAACTAGTGGGAGCCACTTATGAATAAAGACCCGATTCATATAGTGTTTTGAAATGAAATCGAATATTTGCTAAGTGTTGTTATGTGTTTATCATTTACAGATTTACTTTGTACGTTATGTCTTATGCACTATCACCCAGGAGCATACTAGATGCTCACAAATTGACTGGTCCTAATTATGCTGACTGGCTTCGAAACTTGAGAATTGTTCTCAGGATTGAGAAGCTGGAATACGTGATTGACTCACCTAAGCCTACTGAACCTGCTAGTGATGCACATAATGATGAACATATTGTGTATCGTAAGTGGATAGATGATGCAAATGTTGCTCAATGCATCATGCTAGCTTCTATGAACATTGAGCTACAGAAGCAACATGAGCATATGGATGCTCACACTATCCTCATGCATCTACAAGAGTTGTATGATGTGGCAGGGAGGACAGCTCGATATGAGATATCGAAGGAGCTGTTCGGTTGTAGGATGTCTGAGGGATTATCTGTGAATGACGATGTACTTAAGATGATCAATTTGATTGAACGTCTTGGACAACTTGGTTTTGCCATGGATGGGGAGCTGAGCCAAGACTTGGTCTTGCAATCGCTTCCGAGTTCGTTCTCGCAGTTTGTTATGAACTTTCACATGAATAAGTTGGATGTCAGCCTGCCTGAACTCCAGAACATGTTGAAGACTGCAGAATCGAATTTTCCCCCTAAAAAGAGTTCTGTTCTTCTAATTGGTGAAGGTTCCAATCCTAAGAAAAGGAAGAGGAACTCTTCCAAGAAGAAGAAAGTAGGTGAGAAAACGCCGGTTCCACCAAAAGCTGAAGACCCCAAGAGCAAAGTTGTTTGCTTTCACTGTAACAAGGTGGGGCACTGGAAGAGGAACTGCAAGGTTTACCTTGCAGAATTGAAGAAGAAGAAGGGTAGTGAGACTACCGCTTCTGATTCAGGTATGTTCATGATAGAAGTAAATATGTCATTTCTACTTGGGTATTAGATACCGCCTGTGGTTCTCATATCTGCAATTTGTTGCAGGGACCAGGGAGAAGTAGGACTCTTGAGGAAGAGGAGGTGATTCTACTGATGGAAATGGAGCAAGAGTTGCTGCTGTAGATGTAGAATCGTTTCATTTGATAGGCCTACGGGCAAGACTATTGTTTGAAATAATTGTTATTTTGTTCCCTCGATTGTGAGGAATATTATTCCCATGTTAGACTTGGGTGGATTTTTCATTTATTACTGAGAATAATGAATGTTCTATTCTTAGAGATAATATTCTTTATAGACGTGGTACTTTAAATAATGGTCTGTATGTATGTGACATAATTTATTTCAGATTGAACAAACTAATAAAAGAAAAGGGATGATGAAAATCTCACTTTATAGTGGCACTGCAGTCTCCATTTAGTGGACATGGAGAGAGGGCTGCGGATTTGCTAGGAATGGTACACACAGTTGTATGTGGACCAATGTCTACGCAAGCCATGGGTGGATTTTCATACTTCATTACTTTCATAGATGATAGATCTAGATTCAGATATGTGTTTGATGAAACACAAGTCTGAAGCCTTTGAAAAGTTCAAAGAGTATAAGTATGAAGTGGAGAAATAACCAAACATAGTATTATAACTCTTCGATCAGATCGAGGTGGTGAATACTTTAATGGAGTGTTTCTAGATTATCTCAAAGTAAATGGTATAGTCTCCCAGTGGACTCCTCCAGATTAGTATCTGAAAGGAGAAATCGAACTTTGTTAGACATAGTTCGGTCCATGATGAGCTATGCAAATCTTCCAGTATTCCTATGGGGTTATGCATTGGAAACCTCAGCATATTTACTGAATAAGGTGCCTTCCAAATCTGTTCCTCAAACTTCATATGAGATATGGAAAGTAAGGAAACCGAGTCTTAAACACGTTAAGATTTGGGGATGTCCAGCTTCTGTCAAGTAAGTTGACCCAGATAAGCTGGAATATCGATCCGTAAAATGTAGTTTTGTGGGATATCCTAAAGAGACTTTAGGGTATTACTTTTACACCGATCATCGGGTGTTTGTCTCCAGACATGCTACCTTCTTGGAAAAGGAGTTTATCCTTGAAGGAAACAGTGGGAGCAAAATTGGACTTATGAAGTTCAAGAAGCACAAACTACTACGGATCAAGTGGAAACACCTGTTCTGACTGAACAACCTTTTGTGGAACAGCCCATTCATAGATCAGGGAGAGTGTCTCGCCAACCTGAGAGGTATTATGGCCTTGTCATTGAGAATGACAATGAGTTTTCGATCATTGATGATGACGACCCTGTGACCTATAATGAGGCTATGAGTAGTGTTGACTCAGAGAAATGGCATAATGCCATGAAATCCGGAATGGAATCTATGTATACGGTATACAAAAGATAGATTATAGTAGATGGCCAGGTGGAGACCTTTAAGGCCAGACTTTTGGCAAAAGGATTCAAACAAAGGCAATGGATTGACTTTGATGAAACCTTTTACCTGTAGCCCTGTTAAAATCGGTTCGGATTTTGCTTGCGATTGCTGCTTACTACGACTATGAGATCTGGCATATAGCCAGATGGTTTTCTTTCCAAGAGAAATAAAAACCTAGTGTGTAAGCTACTGCGAACCATATGTGGTTTAAAGCAGGCTTCTCGAAAGATGGAACATTCGTTTTGATGAGACAATTAAAGAGTTTGATTTTATCAAAAACGAAGATGAACCATGCGTCTACAAAAGGGTTAGTGGGAGCGCGGTAACATTTCTTATATTGTATTAAATTAGAGTTGACACACATAACAACATAGCAGACCCACTCATAAAGCTACTTTATGAAAGTCACTTTGATCATCATAATGACAGGATGGGTATTAGATACCAGAGTGATTGGCTTTAGTACAAGTGGGAGATTGAAAGGAATATGTCCTAAGTCCAATCATGTATGAGGATTTAGGAATAACTTTTATGTAATCTGTTTTGATTTCATTGATATTAATAAAAGACTTGTTTTGTTTTTATTACGGGCTTTATCTATTTAAGTGTTTAAATAAGATATACCATAGTTTAGAGTAAAGCTTTTTATGGATTATGATGAGATCATAATAGTGAGACCTAAAAAGATGAAAACTCTAAACTTAAATAGTTCCTGGTCATAGGATTACTAACTGGTAATTAATAATCCGCAAAGATCGGTACATACTATGCTTGCTTCATTATGAAGGATGTCTGTTCTCATAGACATTTGTGTGGTGACACTATAGCTAGTATGTAGGTGCTTATTATAGAATAAGTTCACTGAACATGACTCGCACAGCTGAACAACTGATGGAGTTCACTCACGTGTCAGCAGTTGTTCACATAGTGATAGTTGTACAAGTATCCTTAGACTTGAGGTCATCATAGTCATCTTGTGTACACTGAACTATGCTTTGGTTTAGTTCTTAGTCTCCAGGGACAATTATTAGGGCTCTTCTGGGTATAGGAATTTGTACACGAAGATAGTGTATGATCAATAAAGGATCTACCCCTTCCAGTGAAGGAAGTGAATGTTCAAGGCTGATCCACTTATGCTAGTTCAGGAATCTCTGGCCAGAGTAAATGAAATTAGAAAGGAGTTTCTAATTTGCATAGAACTACGCATAGTAAATGGTAAGCAAAGTGATTGAATTAGATAGGCTTGACACGAGATCCATGCCTTGTATTTAATCGGGACATTGTAGGGTAGAAGGAGTTTATTGTACGGTAATTATTCACTGACAGGTTCTTGGTATTCTAAGCAGTGAATTCATATTATCCGGATAGTCGCGATATGCTGAGAAGTATCCCTCACGATGTAGAATAAATGTGATTAATTAATTAATCATATTTAATAAATTAGAGAATTTATATAAATAATGATAAAATAGTTTTATTATTATTTATTTCTACTACCGGCTTAATATTGAACCTACAGGGTCACACCATAAAAAGAGAATAATTTAATGGTGGAGGAATTAATTAATAATGGCTAAATAATTATTTATTTATGAAATAAATAATTAATTGGCAAATTTAATAATTGATTAAATGAGATTTAATTGATTATAAAATAATTAAGAAAAGTTCTTAATATTATTAATTAAAGGATTTAATTTTTGGAAATTAAATCAAGAGAGAGAATTATTTCTAAAGTGTTTAGAAAAAGGATTAATGATTAAAAGGTGTTTTAATTATTAATGAGAATAATAAATGGGATAATAATAATAATATTTATGGGAAAATTTCAGCTGAAAATTTTGCCTATAAATACACTATTATAGACCCTAGTTTTATTCTAACCCATATCAAACCCGAAAACCCAAAAAAGTTTGAAAAACCCAATTCTCTCCACCTTCTTCCTCCTCCTTAACATCGTTTTCTTGGTGGATACCGGTGGAGTGCTTCACACTTGAGGAGCAACTGCTAAGGATCTCTGATCGTTGTCTCCGAATTATTTTTAAAGGTTAGATTCGATCCCTCGAATTTTTATTCATGATCTGTATGCTTTTATTTGGATTTTATATGTGTAAAAGTGTTTTGCCATGCCCCCCGCTGTGATTAAAATCCAACAGAAGCAAGCATAGTATGTACCGATCTTTGCGGGTTATTAATTACCGGTTAGTAATCCTATGACCAGGAACTGTTTAAGTTTAGAGTTTTCATCTTTTAGGTCTCACTATTATGATCTCATCATAATCCATAAAAAGCTTTACTCTAAACTATGGTACATCTTATTTAAACACTTAAATAGATAGAGCCCGTAATAAAAATAAAACGAGTCTTTTATTAATATCAATGAAATCAAAACAGATTACATAAAAAGTTATTCCTAAATCCTCATACATGATTGGACTTAGGATATATCTCTTTTAATCTCCCACTTGTACTAAAGCCAATCACTCTGGTATCTAATACCCATCCTGTCTTTATGACGATCAAAGTGACTTTCAGAAAGTAGCTTTGTGAGTGGGTCTGCTATGTTGTTATGTGTGTCAACTCTCTTTCAATACAATACAAGAAATGTGACCGCGCTCCCACTAACCCTTTTGTAGACACATGGTTCATCTACGTTTTTGATAAAACCAAACTCTTTGATTGTCTCATCAAAACGGATGTTCCATCTATGAAAAGCTTGCTTTAAACCATATATGGTTCGCAGCAGCTTACACACTAGGTTTTCATATCCCTTGGAAAGAAAACCATTTGGCCATTTGCCAGATTTCATAGTCGTAGTAAGCAGCAATCGCAAGCAAAATCCGAACTGATTTTAACAGGGCTACAGGTAAAAGGTTTTATCAAAGTCAATCTATTGCCTTTGTTTGAATTATTTTGCCACAAGCCTGGCCTTAAAGGTCTCCACCTGGCCATCTGCTCTAATCTTTCTTTTATATACCGTATACATAGATTCCATTTCGGATTTCATGGCACTTCGCCATTTCTCTGAGTCAACACTACTCATAGCCTCATTATAGGTCACAGGGTCGTCTTCATCGATGATTGACAACTCATTGTCATTCTCAATGATAAGGCCATAATACCTCTTAGGTTGGCGAGACACTCTCTCTGACCTATAAATGGGTTGTTCCACAGAAGGTTGTTCAGTCTGAACAGGTGTTTCCACTTGAACAGTAGTAGTTTGTGCTTCTTGAACTTCATCAAGTTCAATTTTGCTCCCACTATTTCCTTCAAGGATAAACTCCTTTTCCAAGAAGGTAGCATGTCTGGAGACAAACACCCGATGATCGGTGTAAAAGTAATACCCTAAAGTCTCTTTAGGATATCCCACAAAACTACATTTTACGGATCGAGATTCCAGCTTATTTGGGTCAAATTTCTTGACATAAGCTGGACATCCCCAAATCTTATCGTGTTTAAGACTCGGTTTCCTTTCTTTCCATATCTCATATGGAGTTTGAGCAACAGATTTGGAAGGCAGCTTATTCAGTAAATATGCTGAGGTTTCCAATGCGTAACCCCATAGGAATACTGGAAGATTCGCATAGCTCATCATGGACCGAACCATGTCTAACAGAGTTCGATTTCTCCTTTCAGATGCCCCATTCAACTGTGGAGCATATGGAGGAGTCCACTGGGAGACTATACCATTTTCTTTGAGATAATCTAGAAACTCTCCATTCAAGTATTCACCACCTCGATCTGATCGAAGAGTTATAATACTGTGTTTGGTTTGTTTCTCCACTTCATACTTATACTCCTTGAACTTTTCAAAGGCTTCAGACTTGTGTTTCATCAAATACACATATCCGAATCTAGATCTATCATCTATGAAAGTAATGAAGTACGAAAATCCACCCTTGGCTTGCGTAGACATTGGTCCACATACATCTGTGTGTACCAATCCTAGCAAATCTGCAGCCCTCTCTCCATGTCCACTAAATGGAGATTTGGTCATTTTACCCAATAGACAAGACTCGCATGTAGGATATGATTCAAAATCAAAAGGTGTCAAGTAACCCTTCCTTATGCAATGTCCGCAGTCTATTTTCACTAATATGACCAAGTCTGCAGTGCCAAAAGAAAGTGAGATTTTCATCATCCCTTTTCTTTTATTAGTTTGTTCAATCTGAAGTAAATTATGTCACATACATACAGACCATTATTTAAAGTACCACGTCCATAAAGAATATTATCTCTAAGAATAGAACATTCATTATTCTCAATAATAAACAAAAATTCAGCCAAGTCTAACATGGGAATAATATTCCTCACAATCGAGGGAACAAAATAACAATTATTTAAGAAAAAATAATAGTCTTGCCCGTAGGCATATGTAAATGAAATGATCCTACATCTTCAGCAGCAACTCTTGCTCCATTTCCCATCAGTAGAATCACCTCCTCTTCCTTAAGAGTCCTACTTCTCCTTAGTCCCTGCAACGAATTGCAGATATGAGAACCACATGCGGTATCTAATACCCAAGTAGAAATTTGATTTAATGACATATTCACTTCTATCATGAACATACCTGAATCAGAAGCGGTAGTCTCACTACCCTTCTTCTTCTTCAATTCTGCAAGGTAAACCTTGCAGTTCCTCTTCCAGTGCCCCACCTTGTTACAGTGAAAGCAAACAACTTTGCTCTTGGGGTCTTCAGCTTTTGGTGGAACCGGCTTTCTTCACCTACTTTCTTCTTCTTGGAAGGGTTCCTCTTCCTTTTCTTAGGATTGGAACCTTCACCAATTAGAAGAACAGAACTCTTCTTAGGGGGAAAATTCGATTCCACATTCTTCAACATGTTGTGGAGTTCAGGCAGGCTGACATCCAACTTATTCATGTAAAATTTCACAACAAACTGCGAGAACGAACTCGGAAGCGATTGCAAGACCAAGTCTTGGCTCAGCTCCCCATCCATGGCAAAACCAAGTTGTCCAAGACGTTCAATCAAATTGATCATCTTAAGTACATGGTCATTCACAGATGTTCCCTCAGACATCCTACAACCGAACAGCTCCTTCGATATCTCATATCGAGCTGTCCTCCCCGCCATATCATACAACTCTTGTAGATGCATTAGGATAGTGTGAACATCCATATGCTCATGTTGCTTCTGTAGCTCATTGTTCATGGAAGCTAGCATGATGCATTGAGCAACATTTGCATCATCTATCCACTTACGATATGCAACATGTTCATCATTATGTGCATCGCTAGCAGGTTCAGTAGGCTTAGGTGAGTCAAGCACATATTTCAGCTTCTCAACCCTGAGAACAATTCTCAAGTTTCGAAGCCAGTCAGCATAATTAGGACCAGTCAACTTGTGAGCATCTAGTATGCTCCTGAGTGATAGTGCAGAAGACATAATATAGTAAATCTGTAAATGATAAACACATAACAACACTTAGCAAAAATTCAATTTCATTTCAAAACACTATATGAATCGGGTCTTTATTCATATGTGGCTCCCACTAATTTATCTAATTTATTCAACCCCCTACGTGAAAAATTAAGCATTCATAATGCTAGTGGGAATAGGGATCCTACATTCCATCACACAACCTCGGCTGTGGCACGAACCACCATGTAATGTTCAATAGGCAGACAACTCTTGTCAATTACATCTTATGTTATTCCCTAATCAAACTTTAGCCTCTTGAATACTTGAGTCACGGCTGTGGCACGACAAACTCAATATTCTAAGTCAAGTCTAACCCAACATTCCATATAATTGAATCAGTCTCCAACGGACCACGGCTATGGCACGTACCGACCTTTAGATTCTAATTCAATGTACACATCTCTATGTAATAGACAAGTATTTCTTATTTCGAAATCAAAGCCCTCGGCTGTAGCACGAACCGACAATGATTTAAAAATAAGAACTACTTTCTATCATGTTGAAGGCTATGACCGACACAAGCCCGTTGTATCATTGGCCAATTACTACTTGATATTATTTAATTTTAGAGGGATTATATTACGTTACAATCATAATCATATTATAAAGAGATTCTTCCTCTTAAATTAAATATTTCAAATCAATAATCAATAATCAGATGATTCCCAGATCGGGTGGAGCATTGTCAAGAGGCGTCACTTAATAACCCTTTCTTACAGATAGAAATCTGTTGTTGACAGAATTATCCTTTCTCTCATATTGAAAATTCATATTCAATTACGTGTTTCATAAACACAAGAATCTCATGATTGTATTCATAATATTATTATTAAGGTTATGAAACAATTTCACTATACTAGATTGTCTAACAAACGCCTTATGTTAATTTAAGTTCACCTAAATCTATCATCGCATGATAAACTAAGCATATATCACATATATAAATATGAATAAACGACAAGGTAGGCATGTTATATCATCTAGCATATTGGTCTAAGCATTATACATCTCTATGTATCACATGAAGCATTTAAAAGCAATTAAAAATAGTCAAAAACAGCTTTAAAACACTTTTGTTAGCTATAAACAGTTCGAAACAATTTTTTAAAATATCATATAATATACCATTAGAAGCATCTCGAAAAGATGAATCCAACGGCACCAAAAATGCCTAATTCTGAGCTCCCACGCGCCCTCACGCGCCCCGAGAAGGTGACTCACGCGCATTCACGCGCACACGCGCTGTCAGGCGCGTGTAAGGATCTCGACCACGCGCCCCCACGCGCACACGCGCCCCACGCGCCCAAACCCCTGTGCTGACGTCAGCATGACGTCATCTGATGATGTCAGCATGATGTCAGACCCGTTGACCAGCGCGTGTCCGGCACGCGCCGCGCGTGGCCCACCAGCGCGTGAGCCCCACGCGTGCATGGCAGACGCGCGGTCCTCCCCTCTTCTGTGAGTCGCCGCCGTCTTTTTCTTTCTCGATCGCCGTGCTGTTCTTTACTTTCCGTGCCATCAGACTAACATTCAACACAGCAGATATATATATATACATACAATTTATATATATATATATGATTATTTAATTACGAATTTAATTGCAACAACTTCAAAAATTCATAATAAATAATCTATACATCATAAAATTATAAGAAAAATACCCAGACGATCTACAACACTTGTAGAACCCAGATCAACATTCAAAATTCTTCTGAGAAACGATTTCTCATCAGTCATAATTAATCCATAATATAACTTGTAAAAATCATAATTAATTCATACAAGCACATAAAATTCTGAAATTTTTACCACAGATCTATATGCATACGACCTATGCTCTGATACCAATGTTGGATTTTTATCGCAGCGGAAGCATGGTAAAACACTTTTACACATATAAAATCCAAATAAAAGCATATAAATCGTGATTAAAACATATGAATCGATTACTAACCTTTAATAGCGATCCAAAAGCAACGATCGGAGATCCTAAACAGCTGCTCCTCAAACGTGAAGCACTCCACCGGTATCCACCAAGAAAACGATGCTAAGGAGGAGGAGGAGGTGGGGAGAATTAGTTTTTTCTAAAATTTTGGGTTAGAATGAAAATAGGGTTTATAATAGTATATTTATAGGCAAAATTTTCAGCTGAAATTTTTCCCATAAAATATTATTATTATTAACCCTTTATTATTCACATTAATAATTAAAACATCTTTTAATTATTAATCCTTTTCTAAACACTTTAGAAATAATTCTCTCTCTTGATTTAATTTTTAAAAATTAAATTCTTAATTAATAATATTAAAAACTTTTCTTAATTAATTTATAATCAATTAAATCTCATTTAATCAATTATTAAATTTTCCAATTAATTATTTATTTCATAAATAAATAATTATTAGCCATTATTAATTAATTCCTCCACCATTAAATCATTCTCTTTTATGGTGTGACCTTGTAGGTTCATTATTAAGCCAATAGTAGAAATAAATAATAATAAAACTATTTTATCATTATTTATATAAATTCTCTAATTTATTAAATATGATTAATTAATTAATCATATTTATTCTACCTCACGAGGGATACTTCTCAGCATATCGCGACTATCCGGATAATACGAATTCACTGCTTAGAATACCAAGAACCTATTCAGTGAATAGTTACCGTACAATTAACTCCTTCTACTCTCCAATGTCCTGATTAAATACAAAGCATGGAACTTGTGTCAAGCCTATCTAATTTAATCATTTGCTTTCCCATTCACTATGCTCAGTTCTATGTAAATTAGAAACTCCTTTCTAATTTCATTCACTCTGGCCAGAGATTCCTGAACTAGCATAAGTGGATCAGCCTTGAACATTCTCTTCCTTCACTGGAAGGGGTAGATCCTTTATTGATCATACACTATCTTCGTGTACAAATTCCTATACCCAGTAGAGCCCTAATAATTGTCCCTGGAGACTAAGAACTAAACCAAAACATAGTTCAGTGTACACAATATGACTATGATGACCTCAAGTCTAAGGATACTTGTACAACTATCACTATGTGAACAACTGCTGACACGTGAGTGAACTCCATCAGTTGTTCAGCTGTGCGAGTTATGTTCAGTGAACTTATTCTATAATAAGCACCTACATACTAGCTATAGTGTCACCACACAAATATCTATGAGAACAGACATCCTTCATAATGAAGCAAGCATAGTATGTACCGATCTTTGCGGATTATTAATTACCAGTTAGTAATCCTATGACCAGGAACTGTTTAAGTTTAGAGTTTTCATCTTTTAGGTCTCACTATTATGATCTCATCATAATCCATAAAAAGCTTTACTCTAAACTATGGTACATCTTATTTACACACTTAAATAGATAGAGCCCGTAATAAAAACAAAACGAGTCTTTTATTAATATCAATGAAATCAAAATATATTATATAAAAAGTTATTCCTAAATCCTCATACATGATTGGACTTAGGACATATCTCTTTCACACATGTGGTCACCAAATCATTATAACAATTTTTTTCCCTACTGTAACTGCTTTTTAATAATTTGTATTATATTATACTAATTTGTTTGTAATATTGAAGTACCTAATCTAACATATTTCTCAAAAAAATTGACATGATTTGTTTGTAAATTGAATATGCCATAAACCCATTTTTCATACAAGTCAATAAAATAAACAGTTCAAACCACCAAACTTCAAATCGGTACAAACCCCCGCCAAATACTACTTCAGTTTTCACATAATCACCATCAACTCCACATAATCCAAAAAACAGGTACATAGTCTATAATCTAGGACGATATCAACTAAAATTTGACAATCAGTTTGACAATAGTTTAGCAAGGCACGAGCTATTCTGATCTGTTCCTGCTCATCATTATTTTCTGATTCAGAGGATAAAGTATCATCATGTTTAGCCACTGCAAGAAACAAATCGGTGAATGTAAATCCTAAGTAAAAAGTGCACTAAAATCAATTAAAGACTAGATATATGAGACTTAAAGAAAAATCCAGGATACAAAGAAAACTTTTTTTACAACACATTAACTTTACATACACATGTTTATTAGATTATATTACAAATAAAATACACAGGAGTATTTTGCATTGAAGTGTTCCAAAATATATTTTCTTACCCAAAAAAATCAAGAATCTCAGCAACCTGATCTTCCAAGTCATCACAGCTAACACGGGGTCATCAGGCCTCACAATAGCAGCTCCCAGCTGTACACTTATATCTAAGAAGGTCACCTGTACATTTATATCTAAGCAGATCATATAATCGAAACCAAAACTAAAACAACAAAGTCATCTTGGGACAGTCAAACTCATTGATCAAGCCATTTAACGAAAATCCAACATAATTTGCAATGAAAACTAAGTAACACAAATTAACACAAAATTAATTATCTTATTGTATATCTAAACTTCATATGATCCCCAGCATCATACATTCCTTTCGAAAGATCCATTCCTGCTTCCTTCCCATCCGTAAGACCCGAGTCTCCCCTCCACTTAAATTTATTATCAACCAACTTCCCCGCTTCAAAAACCAAAACATCATTCTTAGAAATTCATAATGATGTCCATACAAGTATCCTCCAGGAAGCAACATTGTTATAGCAACATTGTTTTTGACATCATGAAATCTATTAACTTGTATATTTTGCATAATTTACAAGTTGGGGGAGATTGTTAGATATATTTGAGTTATCATGCCTAATATGATTCGTGTTTAGTTTTCAGAACTTAACAACAAAACATATCAGGACTTACTGAAATCAGGACTTACTGGAAGTCAGAGCTTAATATCAGAACTTAAGGTCATATCAGAACTTAAGTGCGGGAAGACTTTCAGTTAAGGAATGAAGCTGATTTACAGGAGAAGATCGAGACTAAAACAAAAGAAGATATGCATGGACAGAGTTAGAAGACTGGAAGACTTGTAGAAGATATCTGATTGATATATTTTAGGAGACAAAATTGTATTCCATATCAATTAGAAGTTATCTTGTAACGGTGTACTATATAAACACAGACTTACGGTTTACACTATATGTGTTATCATTATCGAGAAGATTATACATTGTAACCTAGCAGCTCTTAGTGATATTTGTTCATCACTGAGAGAGAACAACAGTTCATATTGTAACAGAGTTTATTGAATATACTTAATCTTTGTTACATACTTGTGCTAAATCGATTTGATTGTATAAACACTGTATTCAACCCCTTCTACAGTATTGCGTGACCTAACACTTATATTGGAAGATTTTGGTGAGATATGATTGAGTATATATCCTAGTACTACTAAATCCTTGAATATCTTAGCTAGCATCCTAGGTTTGCAAGCTATTCTACTTAGTTTAGCCTTTAGGTTTACTATTACTAGCCTTTAGGTTATCATTCTATCTAGTCTAGGTTACTATTTGGTTACTTAATCGTGGTTAGTTTCTTACCATAGTTAGCTAGTTTAGTTAGCTTGGTTTGATACGTTTATTTATTCGTTTACATGTTCGCTTGGTCGCTTATTCGTTTTCGTAATAAATTTTTGTAAACGGTTCGCGGGGTAAATTCTTTCTTATACGTTCTTTATGTTTTGAAGTATCGTACCTGGATTTGAATTTGTAGGATTTTAAATTTGTAATTATATTTTGATTCCCATCATCCTTGATGGTTCGTAGATGAGGTCATTTTTCAAAGTTCGTTTTCTTCGAAAACTAATAGCGTTTACATACACTCATTTGGTACGTATAATCATGTTATCGACTTCGAAACTCAATTTTTCATGCAAAACATAGTGTGGGCTAAAACGTTTTCCCCGTTTATCAGGGTTACTATTTATTAAGCATTTTAAAAAATTTGAGTTATTACAGTCTTCCCCTCTAAAATGGATTCCGTCCCGAAATTAATTAGAAAACATGTGGGGATATCTGTTCTTCATTGCGTCTTCTAGTTCCCAAGTTGACTCTTCAACATTCTGATTTCTCCACAAGATGCTAGCCAACTTTACAGTCTTGTTCCTCAGCACTTGTTCTTTCTGGTCCATTACCCCTACTGGTTTCTCAACATAGGTCAGGTTTGGTTGTAAATCTACCTGCTCATACTCTATCACATGTCGCGCATCGATATGGTATTTCCTTAGCATTGACACATGGAACACGTTGTGCACTTGTTGCAGATTAGGAGGCAAGGCGAGCTCGTAAGCTAGAGGTCCTATTCTCCTCAAGATCTCAAAGGGTCCTATGAATCTGGGGCTCAGTTTCCCTTTCTTTCCAAATCTCATCACTCATTTCCATGGAGATACCTTCAACAACACTGAATCTTCTACTTCATACTCTCTATCTTTCCTAGTCTGGTCGGGGTACTTCTTCTATTTTTCTGGAGCTGCTATCAGTCTCTTCCTAATGAGTCCCACCATCTCTCTGGTTTGCTGGACTAACTCGGATCCTATTATTTTCTGTTCTCCAACCTCATCCCAACATAAGGGAGAGCGACATCTTCTTCCGTAAAGAGCTTCATACGGAGGCATTCCTATGCTAGCGTGATAGCTATTTTTGTAGGAAAATTCGATCAGGGATAAGTGGTCATTCCAATTCCCTTTAAAGTCGATGGCACACACTCACAACATATCCTCTAGGGTCTGAATAGTCCTTTCGCTGTGCCCATCTGTTTGGAGGTGGTAAGCGGTACTCATATTTAGTCTGGTGTCTACACACTTTTAGAAGTTCCTCCAAAATAGGGAGTTAGACCTTGGGTCTCTATTTGACACTATAGCAACAGGCACACCGTGTCTCACTACAATTTCCTTCAAGTAAATATCCAATAGCTTATCGACGGTGTACCTTTCGTTGATTGGTAAGAAGTGCACGGACTTGGTTAGTCTATCTATGATAACCCATATGACATCGTGATTCTTTTTAGTCCTTGGTAGGCCTGTCATAAAATCCATGGCTATATGCTCCCATTTCCATTCCGGAATCTCCAGGGCCGTAATAGTCCACTCGGTCGCTGATCTTCAGCCTTCACTCTCTGGCATGTCAAGAACTTGCTGACCCACTCTACTACTTCTCTTTTCATGTTAGGCCACCAATAATATTCCTTAAGGTCATGGTACATTTTCGTACTTCCTAGGTGGATTAAATACTTGGAGTTGTGCCCTTCTTGGAGCAGCTCATCTTTTAGTTCTTGTATATTTGGAATCCAAATCTGAGATGCGTACCTCATGATCCCTTTCTCATCTTTCTCACATCTGACTTCTTCACCGATCAACGTTTATCTTTCTTCATTCACCTTCTTTTCCTGACACACTCATATCTTTTCAGTCAATTTCGGTACTAGCTTAATCTCAAATAATCCTTCTGATCCTTTACCGTTTATTTTCACATCTTCTCAAATTCCTTAACTAACTCCTCAGATGTAATTATCATTTAGAGTCTCTCCTTTCTACTGAGGGCGTCAGCCACCACATTGGCTTTACCCGGGTGATACAAAATTTCACAATCGTAGTCCTTAATCAGCTCTAACCATCTCCTATGTCTCATGTTCAATTCTTTCTGAGTAAAAATATATTTAGGCTCTTATGGTCTATGTAAATCTCTCATTTTTCACCGTACAAGTAGTGCCTCCAAATTTTCAGGGCAAACACTATGGCTGCTAATTCTAGATCTTGGGTTGGGTATCTAATCTCATTTTCTTTCAACTGTCGAGAGGCATACACAATAACCTTCCCTGCTACATAAGCACACATCCCAGTCCCTTGTGCGAGGCGTCGCTGTATATCACAAACTCTCCCTTTCCATCAGGAAGAGCGAGCACTGGCACCGACACCAGTCTCCTTTTTAGTTCCTGAAAGCTTTTCTCATATTTCTCTGTCCCCACGAACTTTTTTGTTTTCTGGGTAAGTCTAGTCAATGGGCCCCACAAAACTCCTAACCTCGGTTGGGGTAGTCGGTCTTTCCCAATTGGATACCGCCTCTATCTTGGAGGGGTCGACTAAAACTCCGTTGTTACTCACTACATGCCCTAAGAACTGAACTTCCTTTAACCAAAATTCGCACTTTGAGAACTTGGCATATAATTTCTCATTCCTCAAGATTTCTAAGATTACTCTCAAATGTTCTACTTGTTCTTGCTCTATCTTTGAGTAGATTAGAATATCATCTATGAAAACTATCACACATTTATCTAGGTATTTCTTGAACACTCTGTTCATCAAATTCAAAAAGACCGCGGGTGCATTAGTTAGCCCAAACGACATGACTAAGAACTCATAATGTCCATACCTAGTGCGAAAGGCAGTCTTTGGTATATTCTCAGGTTTGATTTTCAACTGGTGATATCATGTTCTTAAATCTATTTTGGAAAAGTGCACAGCACCCTTGAGTTGGTCGAATAGGTCATCAATCCTAGGGAGAGGGTACCTATTCTTGATAGTCATCTTATTCAATTCTTGGTAATCTATGTATAATCTCATACTACCATCCTTTTTCTTTACGAACAGTACTGGTGTTCCTCATGGTGATATACTGGGTCTTATCATCCCTTTATCTAATAATTCTTGCAGTTGAGAAGCTAGTTCCTTCATTTTAACTGGGGATAGCCTATAAGGGGCCTTGGACACTGGTGCCATCCCTGGTGCTAATTCTATAGTGAATTATATTTCTCTGTCAGGTGGCAATCCTGGTAAGTTCTCTGGAAACACATCCTCGAATTCATTTACTAAAGGTATGTCCTGTATGTTGGGGACTTATTTCTTAGTATCCATCACATAAGCCAAGTAGACCTCATTACCTTTCTTTAACAATCTCTTAGTCTGAATCAATGTTAGAAATTTCTGGGTCTGTCATTGACCTTTGAACACTATTTCCTTTCCATTTTGCACTCTTATCTTTACTTTTTTCCGCTCACAATCTATCAGCGCTCCATTACTGGATAACTATTCCATTCCTAGGATCACATTAAATTCTCCTAATGCAAATAGGATTAAGTCAACCTCAAAGACTTTCCGTTCTAGTTTCAACTTACATTTGGGGTGTATTTGATTTACAGAAATTATCTCTCGGTTTGCTATTTCTACTTGTAATACCTCATGTAAGGGTATGTCATTAAGTTTTAACTTCTTAACAAATCTTGAGATATAAAATACTTGGTCGCTCCGGAATCAAATAAAACATTTTCATGTTCAGAATTTAACAAAAGGGTACCTGCTATCACATCAGTGTTCCGAACAGTGTCCTGAACGGTCATGTTGAAAGTCCTAGCAGCTGGGAGCCGGTTGGATGCAGCTCTGCTCATCCCCGAGGATGGGGGCCTTAGTGCCGAGAAATCTTTCCTCATGTGCCCTACTTTCCCATAATGGTAACACGTCACTTTGGGTTGGGTACAAGTGTTGGCGAGGTGTCCGATTTGGTCACACTTATAGCATTTCAGAGGGGCTCTTGCCAAGTTACACACTCCAAAGTGTCTCTTTCTGCATGTTTGATATTCCGGCATTGGGACGCGGGGTTGGCTATGAAATGTTACCCTAGATGGTCCACCGCCCTGACCAACGCTCTCACTTGGGGCCTTTCTAAATCCGGGGCCTCTCGTAGGTTGGGACACCACCCCCTGACAAACCTGTTTGGAAGGCTCCTGTTCCCGGTTCCTCCTCCTCCTTGACTTCCTATCTTCCTTTTCCTATTTTCCTTCTTCTTCAAACTTTGTTCACTACCTGCTTCAGCAATTGAGGCTTTCTGTACTAAGGTGGCATAATCTGCCAGTTCTAGTACTGCTACTCGGTTCTGGATCCACTATTTCAGACCAAACTGAAACCTTCGCGCTTTCTTCTCTTCGGTATTCACAAACTCAGGTACAAATCATGATAACTCAGTAAACTTGGCCTCATACTCTGCCACAGTCATCTTATCCTATTTCAGCTCTAGAAACTTAATCTCCATCTGAGTCTCCATGAACCTAGGGAAATACTTGTCTAAGAACAATCGAGTAAATCTATCCCATGAAATCACAACATCAGTCTCGAGGTTTCATTTGGACTCCCACCAGTAGTTAGCTTCCCCCTTCAGCATGTAGGAGGCGAAAATGGTCTTGTATCGTTCTTCAATACCTAGTATTTTGAAGGACTTTTCTATTTCCTTGAGCCAGGCCCGTGCCTCAACGGGGTTGGCAGATCCTAGAAACTCTGGGGGTTTGAGGGATTTGAATGCCCTGAAGGCAGTGGCGACAGTCTGTTGGACAATATGCGGCTGTGGTGGAATGGACTATTGGTTCAGATTGGCCCTTAAGAGTTCCATAAATTCATTCATGGGATTCCCTCCCTGATGGGTATCCTCGGCTTCTTTTTCCACATAATCTTCCTCATCATACTCATTATAGTCTAGGTCTTCTTCACTTTCCTCATTCACTATATGGTCCGGTCCATTTCATTATTGGTTGACAGATTCTGCGGGCCGTGCCCTGGTTCCTCTTCTACGGGGTGGCATTGTTCCGATAATGAAAATATGTCAATACAGTTGTAAATTTTTTACAGATTAATTTATTCGTAGGTAAGCATATCATTAATTATCTAGCATGCCTTTATCAAGTGCAATATGGAAATCAATTTCTTAATAACTGCTAGATATATATCATAGGGTCTCCCAGATTATATTTTGGGGACAAAATAACCATTCGAGTTCATACATGGTCCTGAATATAATACATCAACTACTTGATCCTGAATACTGAAATACAAATACATACACCGGGTACCCTGCAGGGCTAGGAGTGCTATCTACTACTAGCTATCCTAATAAAATTGGTGACAAGTCACCCAGCCCTTTACAAGGTCCATAAGTAGTCACTCGCCTCTCAGTCACTGTCACTGCGCGTGAGGTCTCGAACCCTCCTCATCGCTCCTGCCAACATCAGCTCTGCATCAACTACCGGGATGTATCCTCCCATCACCGTCATTCTCATTTGTACTCGGGTACGGAGCTCAATCCCATCATCTCCCTGCGAGCTATGGCCGGGGAAGAAGCTCTAAAGTCCCCTGGGTATGCTAGCCCGATGGCTCTCTCGGCGGTCAGCGCCTGTCGTAGCTCCACAATGCGGGAAGATGTCGCGGTGATCTCAGTGTTAAGCTGAGCCACTATTCATTCATGCACTGCTACATGTATGGTCGCTGGGGGTGGTAGGGGTGAGTCTGGGTCACTAGAGGATATGTCATGAACCTCGTAGATATGTGCATACATCTCGTCATCCTCATCCTCATCAGTGTAGGGGAAAGGGCTCAGCATCCCTGGGTGAGGTGTAGGAAGGTGGACGGTCGGGAGAGGGTACATCTCTATGTCTCTCCAGTCTACGCCATCGCCCTGGGGCATCTCAACATCATCAGCTATAGGGGCAAGGAAGTCAGTCTCCTCCTCCGGGGATCCTCAATAGGGTCATCATCTGAGTCATCAATAGGTGGGTCCTCTGGATCGGGAGTAGGGTCACGCTTAGGGGCCATAACATCATCAACAGGGTCAACCTCCCTCATAGGCTCTACTGGTACCTGACACAATAGGAAATGTGTTACTAACTTATAGTCGAAATTCCCTTGAGGGTAAAACTGTCAAAACTACCCATGTAGTCCAATGACGAACTCGACTTGAGTTCTAATTGATTATTATTATTCTTATGTCTACGTATTTTATATCCTATCATTTCCAAGATTTGATAACCTAAGGCTCTGATACCATTTCTGTGGCGCCCCAAAATCCGGGGTCAGGGATCTAGGAGACCGCACCATCTTTAATCCTGTATAACACTTATCTCGTACCATATTATATAAATACTCACACCTTTACGACCCCACACTTATCAATACACACAAACACACTTACAGGTTATTGTCTTGGAAACAAACCATTCACTACCAGAGTATATCAATCCACAAAGTGATAATTATTACAATCCCAAAAGTGATTAAGTCTTACCGTGGAAATAACCTTTATGTAAGGTTAGACCGTCAGCCAAATATATGTTTCTTATTTATTATCTTACATAAGTCATACTTGTAAATAAGCCGGACTAAAATCAACTGATAACCAATCCAGCTTATTCGGTCTACCTGAGGTACATCACCAAATATCTTACTGAACAGCTTGTCGTTTCCTACCCATTTCCTGGCCGTGAGTTTCATGATAGGCATCTTGATTCACTGTTGTGTTGTGTCAATTTAAGAAAACAAGTGTGAGCTATAATGCCCAGCATAATAATGTACAATATGAAAAGACTGTATGAGAAATTTAAGTATATTTCCATATACGATAAGTATGTTTATTTAAAATAGCTTTTCTCGGTGATTCACACCTTCTTTCGAAAACTTCCTTTTATTATCCCACAAATAACTTAATCGAGTCTGAAATAAATAATCGTAGGAGAATGCTTCTCCTATAATAAATGAATAATTGAAATAATATTCATTATTTGAACAATAAAATATAGTTGAGGGAATACGACCTTTATAAATCGTTTTAACTAAATTTGAGGTATTTTAATATTTCGCAAGTGGACATCGAGTCCCTTAAAATAAAACAAGTACAAACTTTTAATCGTCCAAACATCTCCGGAATAACTCCCGGGTTTTCATTTAAACTCTGAGCGACTCTCGGTCTCATAATTATACATCGCGCTCATTGTGGCGCTAAAATATTCTACGATATATATATATACATCGTAACACAATCACTATTTATGCGAAAACTCAAATACTCGTATCATGGCAAGCATGGCATTTATGCAAAATACAGAAAAACAATCCTTTCAAAACACAATAGTATATGGAGTTGGATTCGTAAACTTTCCTGGGTACTTTAAGGTAGAGGATGCTCTAGGGTCCGCTCGAAAATCTATAATCATAAACATATATCATTTCGTTAGATCCCGTTCTTATTTATGGCGACTCGTACATACGCGCTACTTTTTAATCATTCCCGCAACTTATTTTACTCTTATTATTCCTTTAAGTACTGATTCATTTCACGGTCGCTTTCTTTTCGAAATCCTTTATGTTCGTTTACATTTCAATTGCCGGCTCCGCTTCTGATTCCTACTAGTTTTCTAATCGCGCGGTCTTGGCTCCGTCACTTTTATAACATTGAGAAATCCTTATTTTCACTTGAAATTTTTATATAAGTTAATTAACTCTATTTATTACTCTCTGTAAAAATTTCATGATTTTTGAATATTTTTAAGTCAATCATTTCTATTCCCAAAGTTCGTAATTCGTAGCAGTTTTTGTCACGTAAATCACTTTTACTAAAATGGTCATAACTTTTGATCCGTAAATAGAAATCAAATGATCCTTAAAACATTTTCTATCATAATCAAGTGTTACTTTTCAAGAAACTATGGTTTATACATTCGGGAACTTCTGCAGAAACTTTAAGTTGAGTTTTGTTTGTTTTAACGAGGTTACGATTACGATCCGAGTTTCGTTGACGTCTTAAATCATTATACCACCATCAACAACCATCAAATCATCATCCCAACACTAGCTCCTCTCAAGAACATCATGTTCTTGAGGCAACAATCATCAACCTTAAAACTAATTAACTAAACATCAAAATTACAACAAATCAACCACCAAAACTAAGTTTATAACTAGGATTTCAAAGGTTCTTGAAACTTAAACCTTAAATAGAGATTGGTAAAAGATTTATACCTTTTTTGAAAGCTTGTGATGTGTTCTTGATGATGGTGGAGTCTTGGAGATGCTTGGTTGGGTTTAAGAAACCTAAATTAACCATTAAAATTCACGAAACAAAGAAAAGTTACTATTCATACTATTCATTATCACTTTTCTTGAATTTATTTCACCCATCAAACCTTAATAGAATGACCTCAAAAATTTATCGTACCTTAATTTAAGATGTATATAGCTTGGGAATTAATGGTGAAATTTTTCCATGGCTAGAACTTGGTGTTTGAGTTTTGATTTCTTGCTTCTTTTTTATGAAGCCGAATGGAAGGAAATGGGGGGAGAGAGAGAGAGAGAGAGAGAGAGTTTGTTGCTTCTTGGAATGCTTCTATTGGAATTGGTGAGATATGATTTAATAATATTCTAGTACCTAAATCCTTGAATATCATAGCTAGCATCCTAGGTTTGCAAGCTATTCTACTTAGTTTAGCCTTTAGGTTTACTATTACTAGCCTTTAGGTTATCATTCTATCTAGTCTAGGTTACTTAACCATGGTTAGTTTCTTACCATAGTTAGATAGTTTAGTTATCTTGGTTTGATACGTTTATTTATTCGTTTACTCATTCGCTCGGTCGCATATTCGTTTTCGTAATAAATTCTCGTAAACGGTTCGCGGGGTAAATCATTTCTTATACGTTCTTTATGTTTTGAAGTATCGTACTTGGATTTGAATTTGTAGGATTTTAATTTTTTAATTATATTGTGATTCCTGTAATCCTTGATGGTTCGTAGATACGGTCATTTTTCAAAGTTCATTTTCTTCGAAAACTAATAGCGTTTACATACACTCATTTGGTACGTATAATCATGTTATTGACTCTGAAACTCAATTTCTCATGCACAACATAGTGTGGGCTAAAAAGTTTTCCCCGTTTGTCAGGGTTACTATTCATTAAGCGTTTTACAAAGTCTAAAAAATTCGAGTTATTTTAAGTGTTATTTTTTTCTTAGATTCTTATTAGAGTTTGTTGATGTGGTTATAATTTAGTTGTATTTTTACTGAAGTATTGTAAATAATTGGATTTTCGGGAAGTTAGTGAAATTCTTTTGGATTTTAATGGAGTTAGATTAATAGAATTTATATTTAATAATTAATTTGAGGCACTTTGTTTTTTGGGTTGTTAAAACAACACTATAACATTATCTTCTCTGTTAGCTCATGCAAGCTCATTTGCCAACTGCACAAGTTAGTTAGGATAGAAGATTCTATTATGTTATATCTGAGTTGTAGTATATAGTCTGTAAGGTAGTTATCTCACTGTAATGCAATATATTTTAGTCTATTTTCATTACTTCGTAAAAAGATGAATAACAAACTTATAGATTGTATTTAATTGTTGATGAAATGTAAGTTAGTTGTTATATGGTATTCTTTATTTCTTCATATTTACTGAGTGTTAGCAAGCTAAATCAATGGAGTTTATCATGGTATCAGAGCAAAAATGATCGATCAACATCATATTTGTTGCGATTCAATCATTTTTTAGTTGAATTAGTGATCTATTTTCAATAATTCTGCAGGGTGTTTTTATAATCTCTTTGCGAAGCTGTTTCCTCCGATCATATCTTGATTTGCATTCTCTCTAACATTACTCTCTGTAATTAGGTTCTAAACTTCTAAGCATACACTTTCAGATCAATATTATTTGAAATCTAAGTTTGTTCCATCAGTTACTTGTTGTATTTATTAATCTAATGACTGCAAACAATAGACATGCTTTACATCCTAATCAAGATCCATCTACTGTATACTTCATTCATCCTTCAAATGCAAGTTCTCCACAACTTGTATCTACTAAATTCAATGACGCTGGCTTTACTAATTGGAAAATATCAATGATACTAAGTCTTTCTGCTAAAAATAAATTAAGATTTGTTGATGGAACCTTGAACAAACTTATTGAAACTACACCTCAAGAGAAAACATGGGATAAATTTAATGATTTGGGTCATTCCTGGCTGTTGTTTAATCAAAATGACATAGTTGCTAAAAGTGTACTTTTATTCAAGAATACAAGAAAAATATGGCTAGATCCAGATGAACGTTTAGGATATACTTGTATACCACAACTCTATTCTCTTGAACAACGGTTATTTGAGATGATTCAGGGATCAAAGTCAATTTCTGAATTTTTTGCTGCTATCAGATCAGTGTGAGATGCTATAAATGAAGCTAGTCCACTTTCTACTTGTACTTGCAATCTCTGTACCTGTAATCTTTCCAGAAAGATAAGTGGAAAAACAACAAGAACAAAAGATGATTTAATCTATGATAAAGGTTAATGATTGTATTTCAGTTATTGGAGGAAATGTTTTGATGTTGCAACAAATGCCTACTATTTCACAAGTTTTTAGATTATTTTCTCAAGAAGAAGGACACATAGAAATTACAAATATTGTTAGTCAAACTGAAACATTGGCTTTTAATGCAGAGAGAAAACAATTTAACATTACTAAATCTTTCAGAGAAAATTCTAATTTTGCTCCATCTCAGAGACAATTTCCAACTAATGTGCCAGTTAAGAATTTTAATACTAGAAATGCTAAGAGAAATTATTGTTTTCACTGTAAGGATTCAGGGCACAGTTGGGAGAGATGTTTCAAAGTTCATGGTTATCCACCTGTGTTTAAGTTCAAGGATAGGAAATTTGTTACTCTCTTAGCATCAAAAAAATCTAATAAACTTGCAACTATTAATGATGATCATGTCATTTCACCTAAACAGTACAAACATCTCATTCATCTTCTAAATAATCATCAAACTAGTTCTAATTCTGGTGACAATGTTGCTTCTATCAGCCATGTTCTTCTAGCAGGCAAGTGTTTGCTTACTTCTCATAATTATGTCTAAATCTTAGATAGTGGTGCAACAGATAATATCTGTTCAAGCTTTAATTAGTTTTCAGAATTTAAACAGACTACAACTCCTGAAAATTTCATTATAATTCCTGATGGAAGGAAAGTTCAAGTAACACATATTGGTTAAATCTGTCTTAATACTGATATCGTTCTGAATAAAGTACTATATGTACATGTATTTCAGTTTGATCTTATCTCTTTTTAGAAGCTTTGTCAAGATTTATTTTATGAAATTGTTTTCACCACCAATCAGATTCGGTGTATTCTTCAGTTCCCTTCTCAGAATAAGAAGAAAATTCCACTATGTAAATTCAATTGGCTTATACTCTATGAATGTCCAGAAAAGTCAAGATATTCAAAATGACATCAATAGTGATCATCTTTACAATAGTGCTTGTCTTTCAGCTATTGAAGATGCAAATTATGGCATTTAAGACTTCGCCATTTACCATTTCAGCAAATAAAATATGTTCTTCCTTCTTGTAATATAAAATTGTGTCTACAATAAAATATTTGTCAAGTTTTCTATGCAGACAAGTAGACTAGGTTACCTTTTACTCATAGTTGTATCAAAACAAAGTCTAAATTTGAATTAGTTCATCTTGATATATGGAGACCATATAATACTAAGACTTTATCTTGTTGTTCTCTATTTTTGACAGTTGTGGATGATTACTGTTGTGCAAGACATGCATGTACATAACAAGACTAAGTTAATATGACAACCCTAAGATTTAATTGTATGATAATCTTTTATATTTTGTAATTGTACCTCTTGAGTCTTTAAAATGTTAAGGAGATTAAACTGTAAGATTTTTCTATGAACATCCATCAAGCTAAGGAATAAACTCTAGAAGAAGATCAAGCCTGATCATGTCTTAGAGAGAAGTGTAGAAGCTTGAAATTAAATAATGTTATTTTTGGAAAAATATTCTAAGTCGCATATCGATAAGTCACATATCAATATGTACAGGGATGTCTATCGAGAAGTCATGATAACTTGTAGAGAAGTCACTCTACTTGTAGAGATGTTATTCTACTTGTAAAGAAGTCCAAGGCATGTAAAGAAGTGGAGATATCAACAAGTCAAAACTGCACATAGAGAAATGGAGATATCGATAAGTCAAAACTGCATGAAGATAAGTGGAGATATCGACAAGTCAAAACTGCATGTAGAGAAGTGGAGATATGGATAAGTGAAAACTGCATGTAGAGAAGTGGAGATATTGACAAGTGAAAACTGCATGTAGAAAAGTGGAGATATCGACAAGTCAAAACTGCATGTAGTCCACATATCGATAAGTCATAGTACTTATATAAAAGTAGAGATATCGATAAATCATTATACATATTGATATGTGACATCTCTATACAGTAAAATAGATCTCGATAGAAGCTCAAAATTCAGATTACAGACAACTTGAAGATTCAATATTATCAGTCAACAAACCATCTAATCATTGAATCAGAAAGTCTACAAATGCAGCTTAAAAAATGCAAGATCAAGGGCCAAGATGAACTAGATAAAGGAGGGTCACAGACCTGTTAGATTGTACGCAGATTTTCTGCACTTAAAGTAGAAATATATAAAAGGGTTTAGAAAATATGTTAGTCCATTTTAGTGCAACTTCTATAAACTGTGCATGTTGATTTATAAAACATGTCACGTGTCCTTTATTTAGATGTAACAAAACATATCTATAAATATTGTGTTCTCTCAAGCGAAGTAGCCGAGTTCTTATTATTGAAGAACACAGATTTGTAGCACAATAAATTTGATTTAAACATAAATCAAGTGAGTTTTGATAGGTTGCTTTATACATTAAGTTATTTATCACTACAAATTTATATATATATCTACTGAAGTTCCAAATCCTAAACACAATCATATTTTTAAGATAGTAAAATCAAGAAAACATATTCACCCCCACCCTCTGTGTTGCATTTCATACCTAACAAGTGATATCAGAGAAAAATATGAAAGTAAATAGATTAGATCTTGGAAATATGAGTGTACATAAACTTAGCGGTATCAAGAATCCTGTCTTTGATAAGGTGAACTACACCCTATGGAAGAAGAAGATGATGTTGTTCATCAGGATGGCTAATCCACTATATCTTAAAATTCTCAAGCACTGACCCTTTAGACCTATGGTGAGGGTACCTGAAGCAACTGATGATGATATGGTGTCACTCATCTCCTAAGGATCCATCTATTGAATCTCTTGATAATATCATGTACATCAACATTATCAACTGTGAGTCAGCCAAGCAGATCTAGGAAAAGATAGAGATTTTGTGTGAAGGTACTGAGAAAGTGAGATCAAACCAAAGAAGGATTCTAGTCTCATAATATGAGGGTTTATGGATAAACCTAAAGAAGGCATTACTTAGGTTTTTGAAAAATTCAACAAATTAATAAATAACTTGCAGCTGCATGATAAGTATTATAAAGATGAGGAGGTCAATCTAAAATTCTTGCTCACTTTTCCTAATCATCTAGAACAAAAGATTTATGCAATAAGAGAAGAAAGAGATCTAGGGAGAATAACCTTGAAGGTTTTATATGGCATTCTTAAAACCTATGAGCTGGAAATAATGCAGAGAAAATCATTAAAGCTAAGTCAAGGACATGTTTTAGGCGTGTCAAGTGCCTTGATAGCTAATGACAAGAAAATAACTGAAGATGAAACAGAAATCCCAGACTTAAGTTATGCAACATGTTGAGTAGAATAATAAGGAACCTCAAAAGCAAGTCATTCTGGTGTTGGAAGAGTATGAGTATTACACTCTTGATGTGTTGGATGAAATGGACCAGTCTATGGCCTACCTGGCAATGAAGTTTTCAAATATAAGAGTCAAGAATCCTAGGTACTTCAAGGGTAAAGGTCAAACATCCTACAATAACAACTAGGAAGAAAAAATTGTTCAATATTTTCTAGTGGCATTTGATCACAATCCCGCTCCGGACTGACTTCAAGGAAAGATATGATTGGGTAAATTAGCCGGTTCTGGAGCTTACCTTTGAAACTCAGACAAATGTAACAGGAAAAGGTGGCTATAAATCAAGATCTATAGACAGATCTATGATTAGATGTTATAACTATGATGTACTTGGTCACTTTGCCACAGAAAGCAGAAATCCAAAGAAGGTTAGGAAAGATAAGGCATATTTGGAGCTTGAAGCTAAGTATGAAGAACTTCTGAAGAAACAATAAGGAAAATCTTATATTGTTGAAGGAAATAGTTGGGATGACACAGATGATGAAGATGATGGTGAAGAATATGCAAATTATGATCTCATAGACTTGGAAGAAGGAGAGTCATTTGCATCAAAATCTGAGGTACCTATCCTAATCACCATTGACTTGAATACTTCACAATATAGGGAACTGTTAAAAAGATGAGTATAGAAATATTTCGTATATTCACACAAGCATTGTGGCTGTTATTGAGGAAATGAGTAAGCTATCAAAAGTGAATGAAAAACTTGAGATTGAGAAACAAGAACTAGAAATGCAGCTTGTAAGCCTAGAGTCAGTCAGGCAGAAAAATGAATACCTTAAAAATAAGCTGAAATTTGCAGAGGAAGTAGAAGCTATATTGAGAGATAAAATTGAAAAAAATGAACTTAAGCTTAAGTCATTTAAAAATGCCTCCCAACTTGTTGGTCAATATCATAAGAAGAACAAACCATGTGGTAATATAGCAATTGGACTGGACTATGAGGCTAGTTCATCTCAAAAAAAATGTCAACTTGACAAAGGCAAGGAAAGTGTTAACAAAGAAGTTCATGTTGTGCTTCAAAAGGTGCATGCACCCTTGTTCAAAGTATGTGAGGTAAATTTCAGTGAAGAGGTCATCATCATTAAGCAAGAAATTGTAGATGAAGATGAAGAAAAGAAAAATGTCAAATCAAATGTGAACACTGATAGTGACAAAAAGTCTGAGCCTAATCCAGTCATTAACACACCAATAACTGAAATAAAAAATGAAAGCATAAGAAAGAAAAAGAAGAACAGAAATGGAAACAACTATTCCTATGTTGCAGATGCTCCCAGAAAGCAGTGTTAAAGATGTAGCTCAACAAATCACCTAACTGATCTTTGTAAAGAATTGTTACTTATCCAAAATATAGAGCGTGCAAGTATGATGAAGCTCAAGCTGATGAATCATACTCTTTCTGTGATAAATTTGATCGCATTCCATGCAACATGAAAGTTATGACTAGTTGTCATAAGTTAAGAAAAGATCTAAAAGAAGTTAATTTTAGATCTGTGATCAAAGAAGAAAATGTTAATCAAACTAAGAAAGCTTCTCTTTTGATTGTTCAAGTTCTACTCCTGCTAACTCTGTCAAGAAGAAGAATATGCCCAATACTGCTTGGGTAGCTAAAAATACTTAAACCTCATTGTGTGCAGGGTAAGAAAAATAAAGTCATGTAGATCATTGATAGTGGATGCTCCAGGCACATGACAGGTGATAATGCCCTGCTATCACAGTTTGAGGAGATGGTTGGCCCTTTGGTGACCTTTGGAGACAACAACAAAAGATTTACAACAGAATATGACAGTTTAATTTGTTGGAATGTTGTTATTCAGGATGTAACACTGGTTTCAGGTCTTAAAATAAATCTTTTAAGTGTTACTCAATTTAAAAATAAGGGTTTCAAAGTTATTTTGGCAAATAAGATTGATCAATCACAAGTAAGAAGACTAGTGAAGTTGCTCTAAAAGAAGTAAAAAAGCCTGTTTTTTGCAGATATGAATTCAGCAAATAAGGACAAGATATATTGCTTTTACACCAAGGCATCAAGTGAACAAAGCAAATTTTGGCACAAGAAACTCTCTCACTTAAACTACAAAGTAATCAATACTCTTGTGAAAAGAGATTTAGTGAGAGACATGCCAATTTTGGAATTGTTCAAACTAAAGTTCATGAAGCTTGTCAAAAAGGTAAAATGAAGAGATCAAGTCACAAGAGTAAATATGTGAATTATATTAATGCTCCACTACAACTTATCCATATGGATTTGTTTGTTCCTATAAATGTCATGTCCATTTCCAAGAAGAGATATGCACTGCTAATGGTGGATGACTACTCAAGATACACTTGGATGGAATTTATGCATTCAAAAGATGAAACTCCACACATTATCATTGAATACATAAAGAAGATTGAAAATCAAACTGAAGATCAAAATTATGTGAAAAGATTGAGGAGTGACAATGGTACTGAATTCAGAGATTGTTAGGTGAAAATGCTCAAAGTAAGAATCAGGATTTGTTGGGAATCAGGATCTGCCACCAGTTAGGATTTGCATGGCATCGGGATATGGCGTTAGGATGAAGACAGTCATCAGGATATGACTGGGTGTCTGGATTATAGAATAAATCAAGATCTATTGATTTATACATTCCCAGTAATTGAGGAGTAGTTCAGTTAGCAGTTCTGATTTGTAGGAACGTAGTTGTCAATTGATATATGTATATAAATAGAATAAATATCTTTTGACATATCTTGTAGTTGGTATAACAATTGTATATTATATAAATACATAATAGGTTATCATTGTTGGTATGCTTTTACACGAGAATCATTGTAATCTAGCAGCTCTCAAGAACATCAGAATTTCTTGAGAGGGTTTTGTAACAGTTTATATCAGAATTAATAAATTGTAATTGATCTTACATCCCGATTTTGATTTATTAATATAATTATATCCAACTCCCTTAAACAATTGTATCTTTACTTAGCAACATAAAGAGAGGTAGAGGTAAGAGGTGAATAGTAAGCGCATGAGCGGAGCCGATTGTGAAAAGTGAGGGTGAGAAATTAAAGTTACTTGTAAAAAATATGAGCGGGGCTTTGGCACTCTAATAATTCACCTGATGTCATTATTAATTTTATATTTTGCATGTTTAGTTCTTTTAATAATTTTTAATTTTAAATTCAGTAAATAAATATGTTAACTAGTATTTAACTAGTATCCTAATTATAAAAATATTCAATTACTTTCATGCAATTAATTTTTTTGTAAAATCAAATATAATAATTTACTTATCTTCAAAACTCTTGCTATTTGGAAATATATTAATTAATTTAATGTAGATTAATATTTTTCAATCAAATAATTATTTTAATTTTTTATGTAATATATATAATTATTATTATAATATACTTGAATGAAGTTTGTAAAATAAAACCCAAAATTAAAGCCCATGTCAACATTAGAAGGCCATAATCTGGGACATTTATGCCACTTCAGCAATTATTTTAATTTTTATCTAATATATATACAATAATGTAACACCAGGTGTCGGTGTTACATGTTGTGCAACACCGATATTTCTTCGCAATACTAGCTTTATAGCTATTGTAACAATAATTGAGAGGTGTTACAACAGAAAAAAATCTTAGCTATGTATGTAACGTTGTTTGTCACACTTGCTGTATAATAGCCTACTTATGGTGTAGTGTACATAACAGAAGTGCAGGTCCCTTCAATTGACAAGAAATAGTGCCTGGAAATACAACAAGGAATTAACTGGATGACCCTTATTAAAGCCTTCCTTAAAAAGAACACCTTGCCCCTCGACCAAAGGGTTGCGCAGAAGGTGAGGTATCGGGCATCCAACTATATTATCGTCGGTGGGAAATTGTATGTGAGGTCGGCCACTGGGCCACTACTAAGGTGTCTGGATAATGAACAATAATTACTTGCTATAGAGATGATCGATGAGGGTATCTGCGGCAAACATCATGTCAATCGATCTCTTGCCTTCAATATCCTCCAACTAGGTTTCTACTGGGTGGCTTTAAGAGAAGATGCACATAAATATGCAAAGAAGTGCAAATAATGTCAACTATTCAGCACTGTACCAAAGCAGTCTTTAGAAGAAATGACTTTAGTCCTTAGTCCAATTCATTTCTCCATTTGGGCATTATATATTGATAGCATTCTCCCTATCAGCATGAAGCAAGCCAGCTATTGTATTGTGGCCATTGATTATAGGGCCAAATGGGTAGAAGCTCATCTTTTGGCTATGTTTACTGAAGATACGGCCAAGAAGTTCATGCTAGAACAAGTGATCTTGTGATTTGGAATATTGAGTATTTGTGTCTCGGATAATGAAACTTAGTTCATAAAAAAAGTTCAGGAAATTCCTACACCACTTCGGTCGATCGAAGCAGCAAATAAAATCATATTTGATAAGATAAAAAAATGATTAGGCCAAGTAAAGGGAATGTAGGCTGAAGAGCTCACATGTGTCCTCTGGGCTTACCAAACGACACCTAGATCTTCCACTGGTAAAACACCTTTTGGGCTCACCTAATGGGACATATGCCTTGGTTCATGTGGATCGGTCTGGATTCCAATCATAGGAGGTGTTCAATGTAGAAAACAACGAGTTGGGTTATGAGCGAATGTGGCCCTACTGGTAGAATAAAGAAAACAACCCATCAGTGGAATTTGAAATATTAACTATAGGCTGCCTAATACTATGATTTGTGTATCAAGAAAAGATCTTTCCAACTAGGTGATTTGGTGCTAAGAGATTTGGCCACTTTTATGCCAACGAAGCATGAAAAACTACAGTCGAACTAGGAAGGAATAAGGTTATTGAAGCCCCGAGATGTACAGGTTAAAAGGTGTTGTGCATGACATGCATGTACAATAACAAGACTAAGTCAAATTGACAACCCTAAGTAAGTTGTATTGTAATCTATGTTTTACATTTTGTATTGTAACATTTAGGTCTGTAAAAATGTACAAGAGCAGATTGGAGCCTTTTTTTATAAACATTATCAAGCCTGAGAATTCTATCTGGAAGAAGATCAAGAAGATAGTGCCTCCGAAGAATTATGAAGAAGCTTGTGTTGAATAAATCTGTATTGAGAAAAATATTCTAAGTCAAGATCTCCAAAGGTCACGGATTAAGTGTTATAGAGAATTCATTCGAGAACTCCATAATGACTTATCGACAAGTCAAGAAAAACTTCTAGAGAACTCAGATATATCGACAAGCCAATTTGAAGACATGAAGAATAGAGATATCGACAAGTCATTTCTTCACTAAAGAACTCTGAGTTATCGATAAGTCAATTTGTCAGTAGAGAACTCAGAGTTATCGATAAGCCAAGTTGTCACTAGAGAACTCAGAGTTATCGATAAGCAAAAGTGAAGACATGAAGATGAGATATCTCGACAAGCCAAATTCTCTTATAGAAAACTCAGAGACTTCAATAAGTCAAAACAACTATAGAGTGATTAGAGATCTCGATAAGCCTATATACTTATCGAGATGTCAAGTTCTCTATATACCAATATGGAGATCTCAAGATAAAACTCAAAGTACAAAGTACAGACTAGTTCAATATCTAAGATTATCAATCAACAAAAAATCTAATCAGTTGGATTGACAAGTCTACAAAAGCAGCTTGCAGAGTACAGGATCTAAGGCCAAGATTAACAAAGAAGCTAAGCTCTTTATCAACAAAGAGCCTAGAAATTTTGTAGCAAAACATTCTTAATTTTAATAAAAAATTAAGTGAGTTTTGAAAGATTTGTGATCACTGTTTTATCTATCTAAATTCAGTACTAACACATTTTACTACAAGATTTTAATTTACTTTGTTCATCACCAGAAACACTTCAAGAAAAGCAGAAAAACACAAAAACACATTCAACCCCCCCCCCCCGCGCTTTGTGTGTGATTTATTATCTAACAAGTGGTATCAAAGCCAAATCTGAAAGTAAACAAATTCAAGATCTTGGAAGAATGAATACACAGAAAATCAGTAGCATCAAAATCCCTACTTTTGATAAGATTAACTACACTCTATGAAAGAAGAAAATATTGTTGTTTATCAGGATGGCCAATCCACTATATATTCAGATTCTCAAGAATAGGCCTCTCACTCCTATGGTAAGAGTTGAGCAATCTACAGATGAAGACATGGCCATTCTAGCTCATGATGCTCCTAAAGACCCTTCAGAGTACATTGAGCTTGAGAAATAAAAAATCTCTCTAGATAGTGGCTTGCAGTTGATCTTGATAGAGTCACTTGACAATGTAATGTACAATAACATTGTCAACTGTGACACTGCTAAGAAAATCTGGGAGAATATTGAAATACTTTGTAAAGGAATAAAGGAAGTTAGGTCAAATCAAAGAAGAATACTAATTTCACAATATGAGGGTTTCATGGCTAAGCCAAAGGAAAATATTACTGATGTGTTTGAAAGGTTTAACAAGTTGATTAATGACTTGCAGTTGCATGATAAATATTATTAAGCTGAAGAAGTAAACTTGAAGTTTTTGCTCACATTCCCTGATCATTTGGAACAGAAAATCTCAGCAATCAGAGAAGGGAAAGACTTGAGCAGAATAACTCTGGAAGTTCTATATGGAATCTTAAAAACATATGAATTAGAAATGATTCAAAGGAAATCATTAAGAGCTGGTCAAGGGAATGTTGTAGATGGTTCAAGTGCTCTAATTGTTAATGAAAGCCAGACCTCTAATGATAAGCCAAGATCCCAGACTCCAGTTGTCTCAACAAGTGGGCAAAGAAATAATAATTCACATGAACAAGTCATACTGGAATTGGAAGAAAATGAGTTCTACACCCTAGATGAACTTGATGAGCTAGATCAGTCCATGGCCTATCTGGGAAGAAAGTTCTCTAACATTAGAGTAAAGAAGCCAAAATTCTTCAAAGGTAAAGGACAATCATTCAACAAAGACAGCAACTGGAAAGGAAAAGTGAAGTACACATCTGATAGCAAAAATAGTTACAAAACTGGATCTGTTGACAGATCAAAGATAAGGTGCTATAACTGTGATGAGCTAGGCCATTTTGCTACAGAATGCAGTGAAAGGCATATGTCATAGCCTACTCGTTTATTCGAGTATTTAACTCAACTCAAATAAGAATGTAATAAGTAAATAGTGGATCAAGCATCAGAGAGATCTCACAAAGTAACATCTGTCAAAGAATAAAGAAACATTGTTCATCTGCAGACTTGAAGATTCACTGGAAGAAGTTCAAGAATTTGATCATGCCTCAGTGATATAAATCAAGATCGTGGATTTAATCAAGTGACAGAGATCTCGTCAAGGTATCATTTATTACAAGGATTCAATCAGAACAACAAAGTCAAGACATGAAGAAACGTCACAAAAGTTAGTCACTCATGAACCAGACAGTACATCGAGTGTCAGCATTGAAGTGACGGAATTGATTCATAAGTCTCAGTGACTTTCAGAAGATTGTCAGAAGAATGGTTGCTGCTCAGGGTTAGTATTAATTCTCCATTAATTAATTAAGTCATATAATTTAATTAAGAAAATAAATTATATCTGCAAGGATTAATTTATTAATTAATTGAATTAAATTGATTAATTAATTTAGAATTAATATTAAGGAATTACAGAATTTTAATTGGTTTAAAATCTATTTAAATTGGAACAAGGCAAACTGATTGTATTAGTATGACAATCGGTATGACAATCAATAGTCATACCGAAAGTCATGCTAATTCATTTGATTGTCTTGTTAGAATTTTTATTAGTTTAAAAATCTGTTATTAATCTTTGCAAGACAATCTGAATTGTACTTATGTAACAATCGGTATGACAATCAATTGTCATACCGAAAGTCATGCTGGTTCAAAGGATTGTCATTGCAGTTCATTTGCATTCGGCTGTTTACTTCAAAAGAGAAAAAGAAGCAGAAGATCATATCATCCAAAAAATAGAGCAGCAACATACAGAACAAGAAAAAAGCAGAGAACAAAAGAAAAATATTTCATCCTTAATCTGCTTATTCAATATCAAATATTCTAGCTTGTTAATGTTAAATCCAAACCACTAGAATTACTTATCTTGTTCTTGTATATCAATCTAGCGGATTAAAATCCCTAGAACTTAATCTCAAATCGCTTTTAGCATTTGATCTTTTAATTACAAAAATAGAAAAAGTTCATGTCGAATTTATTCTAAATTTGTAATAATTGATTTGAGATTAAACCCTTGTAATCGATACCGTAGTTGTAACACCTTTCAAGTTTAATAAAAGTTTTATTTAACTTGAATTTTGTTTCACAATTTTATTCCGCATTTTATTCGACGAAACGGTATTGTTTGCATTCAACCCCCCCCTTCTACAAACAAATTGGGACCTAACAATTGGTATCAGAGCCTTCTGATTAACGTACAAATCAAGATCCTAGACTTTTGTGTTTCTTTCACTTCTTGAATTTTTATTCACTCAAAAATTCATTATGACTACACAAAAAGTTGGAACCGTTAAAATTCCACTTTTCGATAAAGAAAATTATGTGATGTGGAAGAAGAAGATGCTACTGTTTTTACAGGTTGCTAATCCCAAATATTTGCAAGTGTTGAAGAAGGGTCAAAAAATTCCTATGGTTATTGAACCAGAGGTAATAGAGAATGATGTGGTGATCACCCAAGCGAGAACTTATGTGAAGGATCCTGAGGACTTCTCTCCTGCTGAAATAGAAGAAGCTTCCCTGGATGCTAGCCTTCAATTAATCTTAGTAGATTCCCTTAATCCCCTAATGAATAGACATGTGATGAATTGTAAAGATTCCAAACATATCTGGGAAACTATTGAGATTATTAATGAAGGCACAGAGGAAGTTAGGGAGAACAAACTAGAAATCCTAACCTCTGAGTATGAATACTTTAAATCCAATCCAGGAGAAGGAATCACTGAAGTGTTTGAGAGGTACAATGCATTGATCAATAACCTGAATATTAATGGTAAATACTATTCCATCAGGGAGGTCAACAAAAAGTTCCTTTTGACACTGCCAACTCATCTCGAACATAGAATCACTGCCATAAGAGAAGCAAGAGATCTGAGTGAGATTTCTTTGGAAAGGCTCTATGGTGTGTTAAAGACTTATGAGTTGGAGCAGATTCAGCAGAAGGAGGTTTACGGGAAAGGAAGGGTGGTCAGCACGTCTACTGCTCTGGTAGCTGATGAACAACAACAACAACAACCACTATATCAACAACAATCTCAACAGTCAGACAGAATGGTACAGTCTTCCAAGGTTGAAGACAATGTTATAGTAGCAGAATTTGATTCTCCTACTACCAATCAATCAGGAGATGATTATTATTCCTTGGAAGAACTGGAGCAATTGGAGGATGAGTCAATGGCCCTGATTGTCAAGAGATTCTCAAATGTCAGATTCAAAAGGAATCCCAAGTTCAAGTACAAGTCCAACTACAACAGATTCCAGAAAGGTGGATCTTCATCCTCTAACACCAGCAGTGGTGGGTATAAAACAGGGATGGTTGATCGAAGCACCATCCGATGCTTCAACTGTAATGAGTTGGGACACTTTGCCACAGAATGCAGAAAGCCAAAACAGGCAAGGAAGAACTCTTATGATTCTAATCAGAAGAGTAAATCTGAAAGGGCGTACCTGGCAAAGGGAAGAAGTTGGGATGATACTGACAGTGAAGATGAAGAAGTTGGGAATCTTGCTCTCATGGCTAGTGATGCAAGCACCTCATCGTCAAGAAAAGAGGTAAAACTTTCTGATGCTGAAATGGTTTATCATCTAAGAGGTAACTTAGATTGTGCTCGTCGTGATAATGAATTGTTAAATCAACAAATCAAAGACCTTGAGAAAGAGGTCAATGAATTAAGACTTGTGCACATTAATCAAGATAAACTTAAAGACCAAGTATCTTTTCTAGAGAATAGAGTTGACTGTTATAGACAACTCGAAACTATTCTCAAAGACAAGATCACCGGTCTTGAGGCTAAGGTTAAAGCTTACTTTAATTCTTGTTCGAAGTCCAAAGAGTTTTACAATAAGCAAGTTGTTAATCAAACACATGGAATAGGTTATGATTACAATGCTGCTATTGGAAAATTAGGCATAAACTCCCCTCCTCATGTATGTGCTAAAGGCAGGGAAGTACCACATGTGCTTAAGGGTGTTGATGAACCCCTCTATAAGGAATCAATTGCTGAACCATTTGATGAGACTTCTTTTATTATTCAAGAAGAAATTCGTGCTGAAGATAATGCTAATGGGAAAACTGTCTCCAAGTCAAGTGTGTCAAAAGTTCCAGTCAAGGTTGTGAAAGCAACTGAGACTAACTCAGACACACATGAGTTGGATAGCACAAATGCCATGTCTACCATGCATAAGTTGCCTATTGTTAATCCTTCTCATAAAGCATGTGGTGTTCCTGATTGTATGTCTTGTGCTTTTAATCTGTTGTTTGCTTATTTTAATGGTAAGCATGCTTCTAATGATAAGACTACTCCTCGTCAGCATGTGAATAATAGAAAGCATGATAGGTCTAAGACTGCTAGTCCTCCTAAAGTTAGAAAGGAGACATTTGTGCCTAAGCCTAAACATAAATCTGATAAGGCTGTTTTAAAGGTCAAATGTTCAGTCATTGAGAATGTTGAGAATAGTGAAATTAAGAATGTTGTTTTGCCTGATAAAGGCCAATTTTACAAGTATGCCGGACCCAGCCAAGCTTGGGTTCCGAAGAAGTTCTAATCCATTTGTATTGCAGGGCATTAAACAGGTACAACCGGTAGTGTGGATTCTTGACAGTGGATCGTCAAGACATATGACCGGAGATAGAGCCCTGCTATCAAATGTGGTTGAGAAAGCTGGCCCAGTGGTTACCTTTGGAGATAACAGCAAAGGTTTAACGGAGGGATATGGCTGTTTGCAAGCTGGAAATGTTATCATTGAAAATGTATATCTTGTGCAAGGACTTGAACACAATCTGCTTAGCATTAGTCAGTTCTGTGACAACGGCTACAATGTTTTATTCGACAAGCTGAAGTGTCAGATTCTGCACAAGAAAAGTGAAAAACCCTCTTTAATGGGAATACGGAAAGGAAATCTGTTCGTAGCTGACATGAACTCTGGAAGCAATCTTGAAGTCAATTGTTTCTATGCAAAAGCATCGTCAAATGAGAGTTGGCTATGGCACAAGAGACTTTCCCATCTCAATTTCAAGACAATGAATTCTCTTGTCAAAAGAGAATTGGTAAGAGGTCTGCCTCAGCTGGAATTCTCTCCAGAAGGACTATGTGAGGCTTGCCAGAAAGGAAAGTCAAAGAAAGCAAGTCACAAAGGCACTGACACATCTTCCATAACTGGTGTTCTGCAATTATTGCACATGGATTTATTTGGTCCAGTTAATATCCTTTCTATGTCAAAGAAGTGTTACTGTCTTGTGATAGTTGATGACTATTCCAAGTATACGTGGGTTTTATTTCTTCACTCTAAGGATGAAACACCACAAGTTGTGATTGATCATATCAAGATGATTGAGTTAGATTCTAACGTCCCTGTTAGAGCAATAAGGTCAGATAATGGAACAGAATTTAAGAATGCACTTCTAAATGGATTCTGTACAGACAAAGGGATTACCAGACAATTTTCAGCTCCTAGAACCCCTCAGCAAAATGGAGTGGTAGAAAGGAAGAATCGTACATTGATTGAAGCTGCAAGAACGATGTTAAATGAATCAGGTCTTCCAATGTACTTTTGGGCTGAAGCTGTCAATACTGCATGTTATACTCAGAATCGAACTCTAATCAACAAAGACTTCATGAAAACTCCTTATGAGATTTTGAATGAACAGAAACCTTCTATCAAATACTTTCATGTATTTGGTGCCAGATGCTTCGTGCTCAAGGATGGAGATGATCGTCGTGGTAAGTTCGAGGCAAAGGCATATGAGGGTATTTTTGTTGGATATGGAAGAAGATCATATAGAGTGTATATCATTGATCAACACAAAGTAACTGAAAGTGTCAATGTTACTTTTGATGACACTAAACTCCCTAGTATCCAAACTGAAGATCCTTCTGAGAAACTGAAGTTTGATGATATGTCAGATTCAGAGTCAGAACATGGTCAAGAACCTGAGGTTGTTGCTGTTGAAGAACCTGTTAATCCTGATAATACTCAAGGTAATAGTGATGGAAACTCTGGAAACAATGGAGATACCACTGCTACTGACGGAGAATCTTCAAGTCAACATGGCAACAACTCAGGGGGAGATGCTGAAGGATCATCTAGTAGGACACAACATCACAATGAATTTCAAGGCGAATCATCAAGATCAAATCCTCCAAGACAGACAGTCTGGAATAAAGCTCACCCTTTTGAGTTGATTATTGGTGATCCAGATGTTGGAGTCAGAACTAGACGTGCTACTCAAAATGAGTGTCTGTTCTCAGGATTTCTTTCTGAGATAGAACCTAAGAAAATTGAAGAAGCACTAACTGATCCAGATTGGGTGATTGCTATGCAAAATGAACTCAATCAGTTTGAAAGTCAACAAGTCTGGAAACTGGTACCTAGGCCTGTACACAAGAAAGCTGTTGGTACAAGGTGGGTATTCAGGAATAAACTAGATGAAGATGGTGTGGTTACAAGGAACAAGGCAAGACTGGTAGCTAAAGGGTATTCTCAAGCTGAAGGTATTGATTATGATGAAACCTATGCTCCAGTGGCTAGACTTGAGGCCATCAGGATATTTCTGGCATTCGCAGCATTTTCAAACTTTAAAGTTTATCAAATGGATGTCAAGAGCGCCTTTCTGAATGGAAAGCTGGATGAAGAGGTATATGTAGAGCAACCTCCTGGTTTTGAAGATCCAGATCATATGGATTTTGTCTTCTTTCTTTTCAAGGCTATCTATGGGTTAAAACAGTCACCAAGAAAATGGTATGACACTCTCTCTGAATTTCTTATTGAAAATAGCTTTATTAGAGGTGTCATAGACAAAACTCTCTTTTCTAAAAAAACATAAGAATGATACTATATTAGTCCAAGTCTATGTGGATGATATAATATTTGGGTCTACTAATGATAATCTCTGTAAGAGATTTGCTAAGTTAATGCACAGCAAGTTTGAAATGAGCATGATGGGAGAGCTGAAGTTCTTTCTTGGATTACAAGTAAATCAAAGGTTAGATGGAACATTTATTTGTCAATCCAAGTATCTCAAGGAACTCCTCAAAAAGTACAATCTAGAGGATTCTGCATCAGCAAGGACTCCATCAACTACAGCTGTCAAGCTTGGACCATGTGAAAACTCCATTAAGGTAGATGTCACAAGCTACAGAGGTATGATTGGCTCGTTACTCTATCTTACTGCAAGTAGACCAGATATTATGTATGCTACATGCCTATGTGCAAGATTCCAAGCGGATCCTAGAGATATTCATCTCGTTGCTGTTAAACGAATCTTAAGATATCTTAAGGGAACACCAAATCTAGGTATTTGGTACCCTAAAGAATCTGGTTTTAACCTTGTTGGATATACAGATTCAGATTACGCAGGAAGTGTTGTTGATAGGAAAAGCACCTCAGGAAGTTGTCAATTCCTAGGAAGTAGGCTAGTCTCATGGTACAGCAAGAAACAGCAAACAGTTTCCAACTCAACGGCCGAGGCTGAATATATTGCTGCTGGAAGCTGCTGTGCTCAGATCTTGTGGATTAGGAATCAACTACGAGACTATGGCTCTGTATTGAACAAGATTCCTATTTTATGTGACAATACAAGTGCAATAGCCATCACCAACAACCCTGTGCAGCACTCGAGGACAAAGCACATTGACATCAGGTATCATTTTATTAGAGAGCACGTCATGAATGGTACTGTTGAACTATTTTTTGTTCCAACAGAAGAACAAATAGCAGATATTTTCACTAAACCACTTGACGAATCCACATTTACCAGATTAGTTGGTAAATTGGGCATGTTAAATAGTTTTAGTGATTAACTTAATTAATATCTGGAATCTGTTCTTGAATGAATTTACAAATAAATTTTTTCATAAATGAAAAATTCATTTGCAAATTTATTTTATCATTTTATCATATTTCTTGCTTATTTCTATGTAATATATATTATCTTATCTATGGTTATTTACTCTACTTGTTAATTGAAAATATCTCAGAATATTTTATTTCCTCTAAAAATATTTTTCTATGAATTTTATTTGCTAAAATTAACAGAAATCTATTTTTTGGAATAAAAATAATTAATTCTGATATATTATCTTTGTTTCTGTAAAAAAAAAAAAAAAAAAAAAATTATTATAAGTTTTACTATTTCAGTTTTACTATTTCAGTTTTACTATTTTTGAAATGAAGGTTCAGTACTTAATTAGATGTCTGTACATATTCATTTTATTTTAATTTTGATACTAGAAAGACTATCGGCAAGACAATTAAAATTGTCTTGCTGAAAATCATTTCAGTATTCGTGTAAATATAAATATGTTAATAGTTATTTTATCTTGTTCTAGAAAGACAATCGGCAAGACAATTGAAATTGTCTTGCTGAAAGTCATTTTAGTAATAATTGATTGCTTATTTTACATATCAGATTAATTTTATAACTGGCAAGACAATCGGTAGGACTATTGATTGTCATGCCAGTAATAAAATTAATATCAGAATTATTTTGTACTGGTATGACAATCGGTATGACTATCAGATTGTCATACCAGTTATATTTTTAATACTCTTTTTATTTGTTTTATTTTCCTTCTTTTTGCCTGGTATGACAATCGGTATGACAATCCCGGATTGTCATACCAGCTGTTATATAAGGCTTGTACTGCTTTGTTTTCAAACATTTTAATCACAGCAGTTCATTTTCGAAAAATTCTAACAGTCTTTTACTCTCTTCTCTCTCCTCGAACAAGATCAAAACCAAACCAAAAATCTGATTCATTTCTTTGCTCGAGTTTTTACTCAGCACACTTAATCATCACTTTGTGATATATACATACAAGTATATACATAAAGAAGTGCTGCTGAAATTTTCTTAAAAATAAAAATTATTATAAAAAACGCAAAAATCAAATTAAAATCAAGTTGCCCCTTCAAATTCCATTTTAATTTTAATTTCTTACTTGTGTCTTTTGGTGTATCAAAAGTGTGCTTGTGAGTTAAGAATTTTAACGAGATACATTTCGGTCTAAATTTTTCGATTATAATTAATTTAATTCGAATTATTAAATTAATTTAATTAATTCGAATTTTCTTAATATTATTCTTAAAATTCTGAAAAGCTTGTGTCTTATTATTTTTCTTTTAAAAAAAATTAAATGGCTCTCAATTTCCAAATTGTCGCGCATAATCAAGTTGGTTATTTTAATCCGGAAAAATGTGATGTTGAAAAATTTAAGCCGTGGATTAGATTTTTAAATGATCATTCGATTGTTAGCTCTGCTATTAAATCAAATGTGATTTTAAACGTCGATCTTCTTAGACTGATTTGCACAACTTCTACTGTGGCCGATGATTCAAAATCTTTTTCATTCACCATCGCAAACACACAGTATGTAGTTGATGAAACAGTCGTCAATCGTGCTTTAAATTTTCCACTAGACAATTTCTGTAATTTACCCTCTGAAAATGATATCACAAATTTTTTCAATGCCATTCACTATCAGGGGGTGATCAATTTAACCAAACTTTCTAAATCGAATTTGGTGTCTGAATGGGATATATTCTTCGATACACTTTCCAAAGTGTTTGCCAACTGCACAAAATCTAATTTTCATAACATTACTTCCACCCTGCAGTATATTGGTCTTGCGGTTGTTTTCAATCAAAGGATCAATTTTGGCAAACTACTTTTTCCCATTCTCCTGAGACGTCTAACTTCTGCTTTACGTGATCATTCTACAAATCGTAGGGTATCATGTTACTATGCTCGTTTTCTTATGCTCATAGCAGATCATCTACTCACCCCCGAACACAAATCACTTTTTGCTAACTCTGCTGTAACTGAACCCCCACCAGTTAGCAAAAAGATTTACACTCGCCAAGACACAACCTTCAAATTTATGCAAGTACCAGTACTTGTATCTGCTTTCATGGCCAATTATATTCCATTACCTATTTTTAATCTACCCGGCCATGAACAGCAACCTCAACCTCCAGTGGTACAAGCCACCCAGACTCTTCCATTACAGGTAGTAATTCCTCTCTCTCACTCTCTTCCTACTTCTGTTAACAGACCCTCAGTGGTTGATAGGGCTGACCATGAAGTTGTAGAACCACAGCTTCAATCCCAGGTCATAGAGCCAAACACAGAGTCTCATTCTATCTCACCCTCTCCCCCACTGTCAAAAATGTTACCCAGAAGATTATTAGGAAGTAGTAAATTGTTAAATATGAGTGAACCATCAGCTCTGCCTCCTCCTAAGAAAAGAAAAACCTATTCTGAGGCATCTGAAAGCCCATCCTTGTCCTCCCAACAGGACATGGACTTTGAAATGGCCAATGAACAGTTTCTAGAGGCATTCTCTCAACAGGATGCATCTATTGAAATTCGCCATCGGGCCATGGCATCCTGTACTGAGTCAAGCACAATTCCATTACTCACAATGGAACCATACACTTCCCCAGATAATACTCAGGACACCTAGCGAGGAGTGCACGTCGAGTCGGTTACAGTGCCTGCCATAGTTACGGCAGAAGAGCATTCACATGCTTCAGAGGGAAAATCTGACTCTCCGCCATCTTTAATAGAGTCATTTTCTCCCCTCCCAGATCCAACAACTCTGGCTCCCTTATGGGATTCTCCACTCGCAGATTTATCTGGAGAAAGTGGAGGGCAACTCGGTCAATCTATCCCTGAAGCAATTCAGACATCTATTCCAAAAGATTTGATAGCATTGACTGAGGATCGGGACTCGCGAATTCCCATTGCACCACCACTGACCTCTCTTGAAGAGGCTAGGGTGATTTTTAATGCAGGTACACAAGAACAGCAATTGGAAGACTCCTCACGAGCAATCATATTGAGAGAAACACATGCACGTGAGATGAGTGAACCAAACACGAGTGAACTTCAGGTGAGAGCACACACAGACACTGATACTGTCAACCTGTTAGCTCAGATTGCTGCACTGAAAGAAGAACTTGTTAAAAGTCAAGCTGAAGCTCAAGCATTTAAAGCACAAGTGGTTGAACGGTCTTCTTCTTCCACCTCTGTCGACAATCAGCTTGCAATCATAAGGAATGACATCTCAGATTTAAAGACTACTGTAATACCAAAGCTCAATTCTATTCAGGACACTCCAAATTTATCAGCTGATGACATATCCAACTTCTGCTCCCTACATACAAGAATGACTTCTCTTGAAGACCTCGTTGAGATGAATCATTCACTGGACAACTCAAGATTTGTAAAGATAGAGACGGGCATGGAACATCTAAATGAAGGCATGAAGCACTTATATTACATGATCAAGAATTCTCATTGCCCTAATGAAGAACAAAGAGCTTATTTTGAAGGACCGTCTGGTGGAGGATCAGGCTCTGGAAGTGGTGGAGGTTTCAAAGGAAAGTCTGTAGAGGATCCCTCAACTAAGGGGGAGAAGAAAGGAGGGAGTAATTCCAAAGGGAAAGAAAAAGATACTTCTGCTGGAGATAAAGGAAAGGCTGATGATGCCTACTACAGTGGAGAACAGGATGACTTCGATATTTTTGACATTCCCACTGAACCAGCTCAGGAAGATAAAGATGGGTTATTTGAAGCTGAAGAAGAAAGTGATTTTGAAGATTGGGAAGAAGAAGATACAGTGGATCCTAGGTTTGAGAAAGAATTTCAGAAAGAACAGTCAGAAATGCAAAGAAAAGAAGCTGAACTCAAGAAGGTCTCACAGATCATTGATAGGAGAAAAGACATACAAAGGACAGAAACTCTTCAGAAGCAACGTCTTCATGACATTAAAGCTCAAGAAAGGAGAAGAGATGTCAGACTGAAGATGGGTGTAAAGTGGGATGAAGCTAGGAGAGTACTCGATATGCCTCAGCTATGCACTAACAATGATAGGCAGTTCTTACATCTTCTTGACAAGCTGGAAATATCAAATCCTAACAATGACATGTACATGAATGCTATCAAGACTGAAGTCTCAAGGATCACAGCTGCTTTTGATAGATCCCTAAATGAGATGAGCATTTTTGTATATAGTCAGAGTGAAGGATCATTCAAGGTGTCACTTCATCTATTCGAGAATCGTTCGTTGTCAGAGATTTGGGTTCTTTTAAACAAAGTGAAAAGAAGCTCAGAGTTGAATGAAGTTCTTCGGGAAAGACTTAAAGAGTTTGCCAGCAGGGCTAGTCCTCAAGTGGTCAACAATCCTCATCAAGTGAGATTCTTTAAGTCTGATTGTCTTCAAATCTGTCAGCTAGATGTACAATCTCTTAAAGACTACTCAGCTAAGCATCTGGTCTGGATGGAACATCATTTGAGAACAGCTGGATATTCATCCATGTTGAAGACTCAAGCTGCTGACTTGATTCAAGCTTATTGTGAGAAGAATGTTAAAAGGTACAATCAACTCAAGAATAAGTTGAAGACAGTTGGAGTTCAACCAGTCAGACCTGCAAGCTTCACTTCAGAAAAGGATCGTGTTTTTGACAAGGAATTGCTTCAAGATTTGGAAGAAGGTGAAGTCAGAAGAGAAGACAACTAAACTCAATTAGCTCAAAACTCAATGTAATATGATTAGAGCGTTATGAATCAAGATAGTCTAATGTAGTTATATGTTCAGGCTAGAGGAACATCTATCTTGTATTCACTTGTAAATTTCATTTGGAATCTGGAAAATGTTAAATATAATCCAGAACTTTTCTGCTATTTACTTTACATTACTGTTCATATCTTTTTCTTATTTGTTAGTTGAGTTATCCTCTAGGTATTTGCTGTTATTGTCTAACAAGCAAATAGGGGGAGATTGAAAGGCATATGTCATAGCCTACTCGTTTATTCGAGTATTTAACTCAACTCAAATAAGAATGTAATAAGTAAATAGTGGATCAAGCATCAGAGAGATCTCACAAAGTAACATCTGTCAAAGAATAAAGAAACATTGTTCATCTGCAGACTTGAAGATTCACTGGAAGAAGTTCAAGAATTTGATCATGCCTCAGTGATATAAATCAAGATCGTGGATTTAATCAAGTGACAGAGATCTCGTCAAGGTATCATTTATTACAAGGATTCAATCAGAACAACAAAGTCAAGACATGAAGAAACGTCACAAAAGTTAGTCACTCATGAACCAGACAGTACATCGAGTGTCAGCATTGAAGTGACGGAATTGATTCATAAGTCTCAGTGACTTTCAGAAGATTGTCAGAAGAATGGTTGCTGCTCAGGGTTAGTATTAATTCTCCATTAATTAATTAAGTCATATAATTTAATTAAGAAAATAAATTATATCTGCAAGGATTAATTTATTAATTAATTGAATTAAATTGATTAATTAATTTAGAATTAATATTAAGGAATTACAGAATTTTAATTGGTTTAAAATCTATTTAAATTGGAACAAGGCAAACTGATTGTATTAGTATGACAATCGGTATGACAATCAATAGTCATACCGAAAGTCATGCTAATTCATTTGATTGTCTTGTTAGAATTTTTATTAGTTTAAAAATCTGTTATTAATCTTTGCAAGACAATCTGAATTGTACTTATGTAACAATCGGTATGACAATCAATTGTCATACCGAAAGTCATGCTGGTTCAAAGGATTGTCATTGCAGTTCATTTGCATTCGGCTGTTTACTTCAAAAGAGAAAAAGAAGCAGAAGATCATATCATCCAAAAAATAGAGCAGCAACATACAGAACAAGAAAAAAGCAGAGAACAAAAGAAAAATATTTCATCCTTAATCTGCTTATTCAATATCAAATATTCTAGCTTGTTAATGTTAAATCCAAACCACTAGAATTACTTATCTTGTTCTTGTATATCAATCTAGCGGATTAAAATCCCTAGAACTTAATCTCAAATCGCTTTTAGCATTTGATCTTTTAATTACAAAAATAGAAAAAGTTCATGTCGAATTTATTCTAAATTTGTAATAATTGATTTGAGATTAAACCCTTGTAATCGATACCGTAGTTGTAACACCTTTCAAGTTTAATAAAAGTTTTATTTAACTTGAATTTTGTTTCACAATTTTATTCCGCATTTTATTCGACGAAACGGTATTGTTTGCATTCAACCCCCCCCTTCTACAAACAAATTGGGACCTAACATGCAGGAAACCCAAGAAAGCATAGAAAGAAAAAGCTTATCTTGAGCTGGAAGCAAAGTATGAAGCTCTTCTGAAGAAACAGCAAAGCAAAACCTATATTGCAGAAGGAAAGAGTTGGGATGATTCTGATAATGATGAAGATGAGAAAGTTGGAAATTATGCATTTATGGCCTTGGAGCAAGGAGAGTCATCCTCATAAAAAACACAGGTACCAACTCTTACCACCATTGATTTAAATGTGAGTCAATACAAGGAAACTGTAGAAAAGATGAGCACAAAAATGTTTCATATTTATAAAAGTATGGTTGCTGCTAATGAAGAGGTTAGCAGATGGACAAAGATAAATAAGAAGTTTGAAAATGAGAAACAAGAAACTGAGTTGTTGATGGTAGAGCTTGAAGCTGTGAAATAAGAAAATACATATTTGAAGAACAACCTCAAGTATGCAAATGAGATTGAAGCTGTGTTAGGGAAAAAGTTAGAAAAGAATGAAGTCAAGTTGAAATCTTTTAGGAATGCATCTGAGTTGGTGGGACAATACCATGAGAAGAACAAGCCATATGCAAATATTGTTATTGGTCTTGATTATGATGTCTTCAACAATAAGAAGAAAGCTGTAGGTGAAAAAGGGAAATCAAATGAAAATGAAGAAGTTCCATCTATGCTGAGAAAGGTTGGCTCACCTATGCTCAAAGCATGTGAAGTAGATTTCAGTGAAGAGAAGTTGATCATAAAGTAAAAAATTGTTGATGAAGACAATGAGAAGAAAAATGCAGAAAAAGCTCAAACTTCAAAAGCTGAAAAGAAGCTCATGGATAACCAAGATTGCAAGACACATGTCAAGGAAACAAAAACTGAAGATGCAAGAAAGAAGAAGAAGAATATAAATGGGAAGATTGGGATAAACAAAAGCAACAATGTTGCTTATATTGCAGATTCTCCAAGGAAGAAATGTGAAAAGTGTGGCTCTACGAATCACCTAACACACCTTTGTAAAAAGGTTGTTAGCAAGCCAGCTGAAGGATCCTGCAAGTATAATGAATCCAAGGCAAAAGATCCCTATTCATTTTGTGATAAGTTTGATTGCATTCCCTATAACTTAAAAGTAATGAAAAGTTCCACAAGCTGAGAGTAGATCTCAAAGAAGTGAGTATTGGATCTACATCTGCAAGGGAAAATGCACAAACATCTATGAATGATATTCTTTCTGAGACTTTTAACTCTACTTCTTGGGTTTCTAAATACACTTAAAACTCATTGTGTGCAGGGTAAAATGAAGAAGGTCATATGGATCATAGAAAGTGGATGCTCTAGGCATATGACAGGTGATAAGGCCCTGCTATCATAATTTGAGGAGAAAGCTGGCCCTTTGGTGACCTTTGGAGACAACAACAAAGGATTCACAATGGAATATGACAAGATTGTTTCTGGAAATATAGTCATTGAGGATGTAACATTGGTAGCTGGTCTTCAAGTAAATCTTCTCAGTGTCAGCCAGTTTACAGATAAAGGTTTTAAAGTTCTATTTGACAAAGAAGAATGTATTTTCATCAGCAAGAAAACCAATAAAGTTGATCTGAAAGGAGCAAGGAAATGAAGCATTTTTTTTGCAGACTTGGACTTAACAAATGAGGATGGAATTTGTTGCTTCTAAACCAAGGCATCCATAGAGCAAAGAAAGTTTTGGCATAAGAAACTCTCACATCTAAACTACAAGGCAATCAATACTCTGGTCAAAAAAAAGTTGGTGAGAGATATGCCAAAATTAGGGTTTGCTCAAGTTGAAGTCTGTGAAGCCTGTTAGAAAGGTAAAATGAAAAGATCAAGTCACAAGTCAAAAACTGTGAATTCCATAAGTGCACCATTGCAACTTATTCATATGGACTTGTTTGGGCCAGTGAATGTCTTATCAATTTCAAGGAACAAATATGCACTTGTGATGGTGGATGACTACTAAAGATACACATGAGTAGAATATATGCATTTTAAAGATGAGACTCCACACATCATAATTGAGCACATAAAGAAGATAGAGAAACAGGATGAAGATCAAAACTGTGTGAAGAGATTGAGAAGTGATAATGAAATAGAATTCAGAAATGTAACATTGAGTGAATTCTGCAAAAACAAAGGCATTGTTCAAGAGTTTTCTGCTGCTAGAACACCTCAACAAAATAGGGTAGTTCAGAGAAAAAACAGAACATTAGTAGAAGCTGCAAGGACAATGCTGCAAGATGCCAACCTGCCAACTAGTTTTTGGGAAGAAGCTGTAAATACTGCATGCTACACTCAAAACAGATATCTCATTAACAAGAATCATAGAAAATCACCTTACTCAATCATGTCTAAGAGAAAGCCTACTGTAAAGCATCTTCATGTGTTTGGAAGCAAGTGTTACATCTTAAAAGATAACTCTAAATATGTGGGAAAATTTGACTCAAAGGTTTTTGAAGCAATTTTTCTGGGATATTCATTGGAGAGAACTGCCTACAAGGTCTATGTAATTGATCAAAAGAAAATCATGGAGAGCACATATGTGACTTTAGATGATGACAAGTGTCCAGGCTTGGAATGCCTTGATGATAATAAAGATAAAGCCCTTGCATTTGAAAATCTTAACATTAACAGTGATTTTGATGAAGATGATGAAGGTAATGCACAACAGATGATGAATGAAGAGACTACTAAACAGGAAAATCATGAAAATAGAAGCTCATCTCATACACCTGAATTTGATAGCACAAACTCGGGGGGGGGGGGAAGAAAAGAAGGATTTACTAGTCATACCAATAATGAAGAAAATGATGAAGGCACCAGTCAATAAACTCACACCAGAAAATGGGATAGGGGTCACAATCAAAATACAATAATTGGTGATTCCAATGCTGGTGTAAGGACTAGAAGTGCAACTGCTAATGAGTGCCTACATGCATACTTTCTGTCTCAAGTAAAGCCTAAGAAAACTGAAGAAACAAAGTTTGGGAGTTAGTTCCTGCACCAAAGAACATAATTGTAATTGGAACAAAATGGGTGTTCGGGAACAAGATGGATGAAAATGGTATAGTTATCAGAAACAAGGCAAGGTTGGTTGCAAAAGGCTACTCACAGGAAGAAGGAATTGATTATGATAAAACTTTTACTTTAGTTGCAAGACTTGAATCAATAAGGATCTTTCTAGTATTTGCTGCACATTCAAACTTTAAGATGTATCAAATGGATGTCAAGAGTGCTTTTCTAAATGGTGAGTTAGAAGAAGAAGTTTATATGCAACAGCCACCTGACTTTGAAGATCTAGAATTTCCAGATCTTGTGTACAAGCTACTCAAGGCTCTATATGGACTAAAGCAGGAACCTAGAGCTTGGTATGATACACTGACGTATTTTCTACTTAAGCATGGTTTCACTAGAGGAACAATAGATAAGACACTCTTCTACAAGCTGCATGGTGGTGATATGATCCTAGTTCAGATCTATGTGGATGATATCATTTTTGGTTCAACTAATGAGAAGCTCTATCAAAGATTCTCTAAGCTTATGCAGAGTGAATATGAAAAGAGTATGATGGGGGAATTAAGTTACTTTCTTGGACTTGAAGTCAGTCAAAGAAGTGATGGAATCTTCATAAGCAAGACTAAGTATGTTAAAGATTTATTGAAAAAGTTTGGCGTGGTTGATTGTTCACCTGCATCTACATCTATGTCTACAACAACAAAGTTGGATGAAGATAAAAAGGGAAAAATATAGATATTACAAGCTACAGAGGAATGATTGGATCACTGCTTTACTTAACTGCAAGTAGACCAAACATTATGTTTGTGACATGTCTGTGTGCAAGATTTCAAGCTAATCCAAAAGAATCACATTTGATGGCTGTGAAAAGAATTTTCAGATACTTGAAGGGGACTCCAAACTTGGGATTATGATATCTTAAGGGAACTGGTTTTGAAGCTGTTGGATACACAGATGCAGATTTTGCTGGATGCAGGGTTGACATAAAGAGTACTAGTGGAAGCTGTCAGTTTCTTGGACAAAGACTTGTATCTTGGTATAGCAAGAAACAACAATCTGTGTCAACTTCCACAGCTGAAGCTGAATACATAGATACTGGAAGTTGTTGTGCTCAAGTGCTTTGGATTAGAAATCAGCTAATGGATTATGGCCTAGTGTTACACAAAATTCCAATCATGTGTGACAATACTAGTGCTATATCTATTGTGGCTAATCTAGTTAATCATTCTAGGAAAAAGCACATTGATGTAAGGTACCATTTTATTAGAGAACATGATGCAAATGGTACCATTGAGCTCATTTTTGTTCCAACAGAAAATAATTAGCTGACATTTTTACTAAAACAATGGATGAAGCAACTTTCACTAGACTTCCAGGTGAAATTGGAATGTTAAATTCTTTATCCCAAGGCAAGAACTCAGCTAATGTGTTGCAGCAGATTAATTTCTAGTAAATCAAAATAACAATTAGAAATTAACTGAAATATGAATTATAAATATTTCAGAATTCTCTGCATATTTATTTTTCAAAATTCAAAATTCAACTTGGAATTTTTCAAATTCTAAGTAAACTGTCTAGGTGTTGATTTACATTTTTAGTATATAAAATAAACACAAGACGGAATCAAAATAATCAAAAGTATATAGAAAACTAAGTTCTCGATAAGTCTAACTGACTTATCGACAAGTCATTTTAAGACTTCTCGAGTGAGTTCTCGATAAGTCAATTTCCTGACTTCTCGAGTGACTTCTTGATAAGCTTTATCATGACTTATCGATAAGTCATTATAGAGTTTTCTATAAGTGTTAACTTAAAGAGTTCTCTACAAGTATAATTTTAGACTTATGAATAACTCAGAACTGAAATTAGTTAATCCAATAAATTATTTTAGTAAAATACTTTTGAAAAAAATATTCTGATTTTATTTTGATTTATTCGAATAAAAATTGGAAACAATTCAGTCTACTTTTGGACAAACTGAGTATTTATTTGACATCTCGATAAGATTAATTTTTAGTTCTCTACAAGAATAAAACAAAATGAATTATCGATATGTTTTTCACATTTCAAAATGACTTCTTGATAGACTAATTCCAAACGTCTATTTTTGAGTTCTCGACAAGTCATCTACTTTTATTATAAATACTCAGACATCTCGATACACAAGTCATATGCTTTTTTAATTCCAAACCAATTTCTCTCTCGTTTCAAACTCTTTCTCACTATTTTTCTTACCCATTCACTCTTACTCAACAACAATGGCACTCAATATTGCTAGAGCTACAATCCCAGAGAAAGGAACCAATTATCTTGATTTTACTGATGCTAACCAAGACCTTGATAGTTTTAAGGGGTTTGTAAAATTCTTGTCTGAATCCTATCTTGTAGCTGCTTTAACTGTTAACCCAGTCCTGTACTTGGATGTTCAGCATGAGTTTTGGACAACAGCTGTGGTGAGAACTGTTATGAATGATAACTATGTATCTTTGGTGATAACTTGCACAATTGGATTCGAACAGATAGAGTTCAATGAGTAAGATGTGAATGCAGCTTTTGATCTTCCAACTGAAAACCTAGTGGAGATGCCAACACAAGATGAGCTTGCTGAGTTCATGGACTTCATCAACTATGATGGAAGAATCAACCTGGTAAGCTTGAATAGAACAAACCTAAGGAAAGAATGGTCCTTTGTGTTTGATTCTATAGTAAGGGCCTTAACATGCTGGAAGACAGGGTATGACAACATCTCAAGTGTGGTGTGGAAGCTGGTGTTCTCAATAGCCCACAACAGACACCTGAATATTGGTCTATTGATCCTGGAAGAACTTGCTACCAGGCTGACCATGCCCCAATTTGCTAGAGGTAAGGAAATTTTCTTTCCTAAATTCATTATGTCTAATTTAAACCAAAAAGTAACATACATACATTTGTTGAATGTTATAGATAGCATTAAAATAGGCAATTATAAGCAAGTGTCCAAAATAATATTTGGTTCACTTACTACAAAGAACAAGATAAATATAAGTCTGAAAATCACTCCATTCATGATGGAGAGGTTTAAGACTTACCCTTACCCAATGCCTGCCATGAGATCAAATGTTCAATCTAGTATAGCTATGATCCCTGAACCTGTAGACGTTCAAATACAGGAAAACCAACAATGGTCTTCCCAAGCTGAGACCCCTTCTTCAAACCAAATAGCAGCTAGGAAACCAACCACTTCATCCTCTAAAAAGGATGAAGTGAGTAAAAAAAAGAGAAAGGAGATAACTCTTACAGTAATGAATGAGAGTGGTGAGGAACAAACACTAACTGAGTCACCTTTGGTCAGAAAAACAAAGAAGGCTAAGAAAACTGAGTTAACCACTCAAACCACCTCTGCATCCTCCTAGAACGATGCAGTTGTACAAATGGGGCTAAAACAGATTCTAGAGACATCCTCTCAATAGGGTGTTTTTATTGAAAAGAGAATTCTCCCCAATGCACCTTGTAAAGAGTCTGCACAACCAACACTTGAATAAATCCAAGTGTATGGTAGGAGAAATAAGGATTTCACACACAAGGAGAGCACATCCCTAGAAGCTCCCTCATCCATTCAGGGGAAGCTGCCAACACTCAGTCATAAACTTTAAACTCTTATATCTAACATTTCTTAATCCTATACTAACGCACTTGAATCAAATCCTCAAGAGTTGCCCCAATCAAGTGACTTGGTTCAAGAAACCTTGCTCACCACCCAGAAAGCATAATTAGATGGTGAGAGGCTACATGCTGGGGTAGATCTTGATGACACCAACACAAATATGGAGGATTCATCAGTTCTTACTAAAGACCCCATGGAGGTCACAAATGCACCTTCATGTGCAAATCAGTCTTCATAGACTGCTAGGTTTGAGGGTAGTACTCCTGAGAGGGAGCTATCTAAATCCTCTCCAATTCAAATGGAGGTTCCTGTTCCAGGAACAAATCCCCTCACAACCCTAGCAGAAATTGCATTAGCAATTGATGTTATGAGTATAATTGTCAATGATCCTGTCATAGAGGAGGCAAGTATAACACATTTAAGTGACAGTGTGGTGCAAAACACACAAGGGTTTGAGGCTGTTGCAAATGACAGTAGCACAGTCAAATCCCCCCAATTTAAATGGAGGTTCCCACAACTGGTGAGGAACAACACCCTGTCATAACCACAGTGCAAACTGTGGATTCAACTGTGACTTCTATCACATGTGGTTCTGTCCCTTCAAACCAACCCTTAACTTCCCAATCTCAACCTCAACCATCTCATCTCATCACCCAGTGGCTCCAAGAAACTGAAAATTAACCTTCAACCACTGAAGATCTTGTAGTTGACCAGATTGGAGGCCTTGCCCAAATCTCATAATAGCTGCTCACATCCAACATGTCAAATCAGGACTACCAGACTATCATGGTCACCTATCAGGCAGATGTTAAAGAAAATCAAGCAAAAATTATTGATGAAGCTGGTCAGGATGCAAACTGTGATGCTTGGTTGGATAAGGAATTCTCTATTGAAATGGATAATATGCTAGCTCAGTTCAGGGAGGAGTATATCACTATTTTGGGAAGCAATGTTAGATCTCTAACTCCTTAGGAAGTGTATGATGTCATCAATGATGTATACAAAGCTCAAATCAAGGCCTTCCACAACTATGGAAAGGCACTTCAAATCACATTGAATGGACATGAAGACAAAATAATGAAGATGGTGAAGGAAAATATGGATCAAATCATCCCTTCTCAGAATGAGATTAAAAATAAATTCTCCAATTTTGCTGATCAGATTTTTGGGTATGGTCTGAGTGGAGTAGAGACAAGTGTCAAAAATCTCAAAACTTCATTTGTGGCCCTGAATGCACAAGTTCAACAACATATCATTAATTCTAATGATACAAGACTGGAGTTGGATCAAATGCACACTAGTAGATACACTCATTCAGCCTTGCTTATGGATGAAATTAAGAAGGCTGTGCATGACACTTTTGGGGTTTCTACATCTACTTATACCTCTAATGCAGGCTCCTCTACTCAAGATATTCAAGATCTCAAGGCACATATTGCTTCTCTAGAGATTTCAAATGCCTTCCTCAATGCTCAAGTTTAGGCTTTGACTTCTCTAGTAAAGATTCAACAATCAGATATCCAAACCCTGGTGAACTCTCACAAGCATCTCCAAATGCAGAATTTTGTTGCTTTAGGGGCCATCATGGGGAACCTCAACATCCCACTGCCCTCACTACCTGAAGAAATAAGGCCAGAATTACCAACTCCCCTACTCATGCCTGTCACCAAGACTAACAAGGAGATTGAGGCTAGGACTCAACAATCCAGGGATGCCAAATCTAAGTCTAAGAGCCTATTCAGGTTGGTCAAAGCTCTTCACATGCTTCAGTCTCTCATGATGTTGGAAAAGAAAGACTTCTAAAAGCTGCAGAAGGACCAAATCAAGACCAAGAATTAAGTGAACTTTTTGCAGTACTAAGAATGTCTCTTCAAAACAACTACATGACCTACAAGAAAGCTTTGGCCAAGAATATCAACTTCATCAGGGCAGTAGTTGTAAAAATTGATAATTTCTTAGAGAAAAGAATTATTGTGAATATCAATAATGGTGGTGTGGACAGATGTCTTCAGGTGTCTCTTCCAAATATTAAAACCTTAAGAGCATCTGAACTGGATGTAATGATTGAAAGAGTAAATCCAGTTTTTCCAGAAGCACCCAACTTCTCCATGAGCTCAAAAAATGCATAGATAGCAGCTTTTCTTGAAGCCTATCTATATCCAACCAAAGAGGGTAGTCTATATCTGTCCAACAACCAAGAAATGCAAACATTTCCTTGTTCCTAAAAATTGTGTCAGATCAAACATGAGGCTGATCATGACTTTACAGTCTGATATAAAGTACAAAAGGAGCAAGAAGCATGAGGACGAGGAGATGATACAGATCCTAGGTAGATACCTAATAAATTCTGACACCATGTTACCAAACACTCAATTTAATCTAAGAAATGACAAGGATGATGATGAGCAGAAGGATGATAAACAAAATCCTTCTGGCTCAAATCCAAGTCAAACTTCAAGAGCAACTGAAAGCAAGGACAAGAAACAAGAAGATAAGAAGGATGATGAAAAGAAGAAAGGGGATGAGAGAAGAAGGAAGAAAAACGAAGATGGCTCAGGACCACACCAACAAACCATACAAATCCAAATAAGTCAAGCTCAACCTTCAAAGCCAACAAACTCAAACACTGAACCACCTCCTACCTCAAAGCCTAAATTCCTATACAAACAAACTCCTAACACCTTTCTAAAAATACCAATCGCCTCAAGCCAAACATTTCTCAAGAAAATCACAAATCTTCCTTCTGTCAAGCCATCACTCAAGGTTCACTACAAATCTGTTGGGAGGAAATCTAAGAAAGCCAAGAATACTGAAAAAGTGCAAGTTACTAAGAGGGCCATTTGGAATTGTTACAAGAAAAGTGATTTTCTACCTCTAAATTGGTGCAACTCAGATGAAGATTACTTTCGACAACTAGCTGAGGAAGTAGTCAGATTCTGGGTTGTAACACTAAGAGAAGTAAGAATATACTATGAAGATGGGTCTTTCACATTTCTTGGCAGCACCTTAATGGACACCTTTTCACCCACAGAAATCAAGAGAGTGATAAGTTTACCGAAGGATAAGGATACCGCTACAAGAGCATGGAGATCTGTTTTTGCTGAATGGTTGATAGTAAGGGAGGAAAGGAGAGCAAGGAATAAGGCTAAATATGAGAAGAAGATAAGGAAGTATAATGAGGAGATTAAAATGTACATTAAAAGATCAGAAGAATTCAAGGCAAACGGAATGAGCAGAATTTCCAAGGATGGAAGATTTTTAAATGTCAAAGCTGGCACATTCTCAAATTTTAGGATTGATTTGCTAGATGGTTATCCAAAGCCAGACAGACTCAAACTTGTGGAAGCTCTAAGAGAGACACCAATCATTGAGGAACTTGAAATTCTTGTATATCTAAAGGACCTCATTAGAGAAGAAACAAAAGCAAAAATAGTCTTTGTCTGATGCATGTAACTATTTAAACTCAAGAAATAACCTAATGTATAAATGTTGTTATTGTGTCAATTTTTATGTATTATTCTTATTTTCCATTATAGCTTGGGGTTAGTCTTGTTAACAGGCATGAATTTGTGATAAGCAATCTTCTCACAAATTGGGGGAGATTGTTGTGCAAGACATGCCTGTACAATAACAAGACTAAGTCAAATTGACAACCCTAAGTAAGTTGTATTGTAATCTATGTTTTGCACTTTGTAATGTAACATTTAAGTCTGTAAAAATGTATAGGAGCAGACTGGAGTCTTTTTCTGTAAACAGTATTAAGCCTAAAAATTCTATATGGAAGAAGATCATGCCTCAGAAGAATTATGAAGAAGCTTGGAGTTAAATAAATCTATCTTGAGAAAAATATTCTAATTCAAGATCTCTACAAGTCACAGATTAAGTGTTATAGAGAAGTCATTCGAGAACTCCAGAATGACTTATCGACAAGTCAGGAAAAACTTCTAGAGAACTCAGAGATATCGACAAGCCAATTTGAAGACATAAAGAATGGAAATGTTTACAAGTCATTTCTTCACTAGAGAACTCTGAGTTATTGATAAGTCAATTTGTCAGTAGAGAACTCAGAGTTATCGATAAGCCAAGTTGTCACTAGAGAACTCAGAGTTATCGATAAGCAAAAGTGAAGATATGAAGATGAGAGATCTCGACAATTCAAATTCTCTTATAGAGAACTCAGAGACTTCGATAAGTCAAAACAACTATAGAGTAATTAGAGATCTCGATAAGCCTATATACTTATCGAGATGTTAAGTTCTCTATATACCAAACTGGAGATCTCAAGGTAAAACTCAAAGTAAAAAGTGTAGACCAGTTCAATATCTAAGATTATCAATCAAAAAACAATCTAATCAGTTGGATTGACAAGTCTACAAAAGAATCTTGAAGAGTACAGGATCAAAGGCCAATATTAACTGAAAAAGTAAAGTCACAGGCGTGCAAGATTAGCAAAGATACACTACTCTAGAAATAGAATGATTTGATTATCCAAAAATAGGGTTTAGTACATGCTAATGCATGCTGTGTAATAACCAGTGTTTACTATTCTATAAATTAAACACTGGATGCTCTATTAGTTGCAACAGTTGAGATAAGAAAATCTTGTATTCTCTCAAGGAAGAAGCTAAGCTCTCTATCAACAAAGAGACTAGAAATTTTTTAGCAAAACATTCTTAATTTTAATACAAAATTAAGTGAGTTTTGAAAGATTTGTGTTTACTGTTTTATCTATCTAAATTCAATACTAACATATTTAACTACAAGATTTTAATTTACTTTGTTCATCATCAGAAACACTTCAAGAAAAATACAAAAACACATTCACTCCCCCTGTGTGTGATTCATTATCTAACAGAAGGGCAGGGTAGGAGCTTGAGTGAAAAAACTTGGCATACAAGTAGATATTGGAAAGTCTATTAGTAAGGCATCATGGAATCCTCGCAGCTTTTATTTAAACTTTTGATTAGTTACAACTTCCCCTATTATTTCTACTATGTACTTCAATTTCATGAAATGCGAGATTTATAATTATTAACGTTTCGACAATTATCAATGAGAAACATTTTCTTCACACTTATTATTCATACTTCATATTGTCTAATTAAGCATGCTCTTGGTAAAATAATAATATTTTAATTAGTTAAGTGCATAGAATTTACAAGAACGGACTGATTATCTAGGAGAACAACTCGAAGAAGATAAGTTAATCGTACATACCCTTTAATTGATAAACTCTGAATGAAGAGCATTGCCAGGAGAGTCACCAGAAGAAGTTATTCCATACATTCAGAAGTCAATTTTCATTTATAAGTCTCTAAAATGTTAAACTCTTCCTTCAAAAAGGGGTGAATGTAATAATATAATTAAATATTTTCCGATGAAGTTGCCTAGCCCCTTAAAACTTGAGGACAAAGACAGTACTACATGTTAAAAATTGCCAAGGTAAAAATACAAACCAAATATGCAAGATACATAATCGAATGGAGCATAACACTTGAAATGATGCTCCGATAAATCAATATTACGCTAGGGCAAAGAAACAACCGAAGAGACAGACTTGCTAAATAAAATTGTGCTAAAAAATATTAACGCTAAAGACGCACAAAGATAAACCAAAAGAAATAATAATTAGGCCAATTTTAAACATGCCCGAAGGCAGTAAACGTAAATTCCCGAAGGAAAACAAAGTTAAGCCCGAAGGCTGAGTTTACAACAAGTTAAAATATGCATCTATTCAGATAAACTTTCGTTGCCTTCCCGACCAACTATATCATTCATGCCTGAGTCCAGAAATAAATTGCGATCTCATCCAAGGTCGTGAGTCTTCTCCATAATATGGTGGAATCTAAACTGGAAATATCATTTCTCCATCAACTTCAGCTTCTTGGCAAGCTTGCAAATTTCCTTTCGAGGAGCTTTCACTTGCTCATTATTTCAGCCACTGCGCTTGCAGTCGAATCCAGATCCTCCGTCAGCTAGCTTTTATCTTCAATCGGCACTCTACCCTAGAAGTTCAGAGTCTCATTCTCCGCCCTAAGCCTTGTTAGCTCCTCCTCTGTGACAGTTACGCTCCCACGAAATTCTTTCACCATCTTCATCAACTATAACTGCACATCTGGTATCTTGTCAATAACGGCAGCAGCCCAAGGGGTAGCATAAGAATAAAATAATAAAAAATATCAGGCCAAATGATATAATAAGAATAAACAAGAAAAGAAAGTAGTGAACCTACAAGAGAAAGGAAAGACATGAGCTCCGTATAGGCATCAACTAGAAAGGCTGCATCATATAGAGAGAGCTCGTTCGAAAGCATCAGACCTCGGATGAGATGGGGGCAATCTCTTTAACTTCATCAGACATCTCGTAGAAGATGTGATCACTTATCAGTACACGTCATTTAGGAACGCACATCTGTATAGTATCACCACTGGTCATTGTCCTCTTGTTTCGGACCACACCCTCGGCTGAAGGAGCGGAGTCCTCCATATGCAACCCTAAAGTCTTCATGGTGATAGGAAGAGTATGATGGATTGGATCCAGAACCTATTTGTCCCTATCACACTTGGTCGACTGATTTGCGACACCGCATTGGCCTTCGGCAGCGGGAACCTCCTCGGCTGCTTTTAGGTCTACATCTTTATTCTTTTTATGCTCTATCAACGCATCTCTAGATGATAAAATATATTACAGAAAAAAGTACAACTTAAAATATAGCATATTTCCAAAGTCATGAATCATATATCATTCTTATTACTCGAATTGGTGTTGGCCCCTTCGGGCTATCGTGTAGCTTCTCAAAATCTCTGTGTTCTTCTAGAAGTCTTCGTAAAACCAGAAGAGGCGTGTGGTGGGGTGAACCATATCTTGCAAATATCAGTTCAGAAAATAGTTGATGTGGATAAAATTGTTCGAATCCAGCTGGTCAAGGGAGATCCTCGTCTCCCTAAATAGTTTCTTTAATGTCTTCAACAATGGGATCCCGAATCAACACTTTAAGGTCACTTAAGAAATTCCTACGACAAAAACCCCTAACTCTATGGAACTATAGGTGTTTTGTAAATTCGTTCGTTCAGATCATCGTAATTAACCCACCATGCTCCTCGAGAAATGTTGTTATCATCATAAAGCCCCTTAACCCACTAGATGTTCAGAAATGCAGGAAAAGACTAGATGTTCAGAAATGCAGGAAAAGACTAGATGTTCTTAAAGTGGTCGCGGCCCCATCGTTCGATATGGGCGTCCCGTGGGCCTTCCAATTCCTTCGTCTGGTCCATATTCCTGCATTCGAGAATGACGAGATATTAGCTGTATACTAGGATTAGAAACACTTACACTGATAGAAGAAATAAGAAAAAAGGTCGAGTATAACTGGCCTGGATTATACGAACGCCCTAAAGGTTCAGGACAACTGTGGAATACTACCAAAGGTCGGTTCTCGAAGAATGTTCTTAGACTTGAAGAATCCCGAAGAATGTCCAAGTCTTAAAACACCTTACACGCCATTTTTAAACCCAATTTTGACTCCCATGAAACATAATGTTGCCCAAATAACTACCATTACGAAAATAAAACCCAGAAAGTTAATCTAAAATCCATAGAACTCATATTCCGTAGAAGAGCAAAAGGGAAAAGCCAAAGCCCGCAAACACTACATACACAAATGCACATCAATATCACAGTAAAGGATTTGAGTAACTTATTATTTTGAGAAAGTTGAAAGGCAGAAATATGATGTGTTGGGAAGCTTGAGTCGACATTACCCGTCAGTGATTATAGCCGAAATTTGTTATAAGTTGTTTTCAGTGTAGAGAAATTGAGAGGGCTCTCATGTTTTGTTTGTGTAAAGAGAAATGGGGGAAGGTCATGTTTTATATAAGTGTGGTTTAAGTGATATTTGGGTGTTATTTGAGATATTGTCCATTTTTAAAATTAATGGTCAGGATTGGAGTCCTTTGAAATTCAAGAGTTGTAATGAGAGCACATATATCAAAACAGACAATTGTCATCAATGATGAAACACATCTCTCAAAGCGACGTCTGTGTGTTATGTTGTACTTATCCCAAAGTTTGTCCAAATCATTTCGGACGAAAGGTCCCGGGGTTTTTACTCGAAAATAGGCCTCAATGGTTGTCCATTATCCACACTCTAGTTTGAACGAACGACATGGACATATTGATATTGGAGGCTCGCTTGGCTAGGCCCATTGGATTTGGATTTAAGATGCGTCTGTCACCTTAACAGGATCAAGAGACGAATGACAAATATGAGCAACGGGTTGATTGTTGAACGTGATCGAAGAACCAGGGTGGATGTGGTCAACTCGTCCACAACGTTTCCCCGTAGTTCTCGACAACCAAATAAAGGAGTTATATACGAGGTTTGAAGACTTTACACACAATTCAATTAATACACACACTCACAAGTTCATTCAGAACTCTCGAATTCTCAAAACTACTTCGACCAAATTAAGTGCCTGTTTGGCTTACCATTTAAGCCCCATTCTGATGTGATAACGCGCGTTTATCTTTTCACGTGGTGTTTGGGTAATTTGTTTCAAGAAGAAAATTATAACTTAAACGTGAAAACGTAGAAAGTTAGAGAGGTTGTACATTCTCATTTTCATTTTGCTTATTCAGGTGATCCTTTCCAATTGTACATTATTTTAATAATATTGTCGTATTAGAAAATTCTTATTATTTGATTTATTATATAAGTAGCTTAAATCCCGTGTAATGCAGGTGTTACAGTTAATATTTAGATATTTTTTAAATTTTTATTTATCTAAATATTTAATAACTTCAATTTTTAGTATACTTAAATGAATATATATTATAGATTCATAATAAAATTAGGAAAATAATTAGGAAAAAATTATTTGTATTTTAGGAGGATAAACTTAGTCGTGATTTAGGATAATAAGGTTAATCATAGTCTACGAGGATAAGGAAAGAGATTGTGTACAGTAGTTTAGCAATTTAATAATAGTTTAGTTGGTGTATAACATAGAGATGGACGCAAAGTCCATTGGACCGGGTTTTATCCTGACTTTAAAAAACTCGATTTTTTGAAAACAGATCTGGCCGGGATTTTTTAAAAATCGGATCGGGTCGGGCCGGGTCGGGCTTCCTAAGAAATATAAGACCAGTATTAGGCCCGCGGGCTGGGCCAGATCAGGCCGAACCAGATCAGGCCGAACCAGACTTTATCCGGACTTTTTATTTATATATTAAAAAAATTAATATGTTATAACTCGAATTATTTTTATTTTAAATACATGAGAAAAAAATATCTTGATATATAGAGTAGTTTAAACACTGAAATAAATAATTTTTTATTAATATAATATATAAATAATGATATATACCTTGCTTCTAATATTATAATATAATATATAAAAATCATAAGAAGTATTGTATATTTTCAAATTTTATATAAAAAAATCGGGTTTTAATCGGGCTTTAAAAAAAAAGCCCGGATTTTTTTCCGGATCGAACTTTTCGGGTTTTTTTCCGGATCGGATTGGATTTCGGTTTTCAGATTTTTGATCACCTTTAGTATAACACTATTTATTTTTTATTTTTAATAATTAAAATAAAGGGATAAAATTTGAACCAAATTATACTCTATTGCAGTTATTATGGTGTGTGTATATATATAAGTCTAGATTAGATTTATCTAAAAATATTTAATTAGATTAATTACAACAAATTAAATGTGAATGTGTCTGTGTGCGCGCGTATATTAAATGAGATTTTTTTATATAAATTTTCCAGATTATTTTTTTTATAAGATTTTATTTAAAAAATATGATTTTTTGTTAAAAACGCTTTTGCAATTCAATGTAACCAAGTGCAATCTCAAATATAACGAAATAAACCAAAAATAATTTCAGTAATCTTTCACAAAACGAATAAAAGTTGTATTTTAGTTTTCTTATTTTAAATTTGTATTTTTCTATTTATATCCATGCATTAAAATTATTACATTATATTTTTAATTTTTTTAAAAAAATTTAACTTATAAATTATGATTTACCCAACACAACAATGAAAAAATCATGATCCTAACAATTATTAATTAAAAATAATCTAGCTTAGTCTCCTAACATTTATTTGAAAAGAAGGGTAACAAGCATAAGCCTCCATCATGCATGTCATAACATGTGGTACAGTGTTAACAGTATAATTTGTGCATAGAACTATCATCGACGTGCTTGGGTAAAAGCTTTATTCATGCATGATTGATCAATTCCACGAATTGTCTAAATCAGCCGGTGCTTTTTAATACTATTCCTATAAGCTTTGAATTTTCCGTTTCCAAACCATATCTACCTAGTCAACTGGGGGCTTTATTTCTAAAGTGCACCTATCTTAACACTAATGTAAACTCGATGAAGAAAGTATCTCCGTTAAGCGCAGAATTCTTGGAATTTACGTAACTTAACAACATTTTACGTGTCAGCATGCAGATGTATATCTGCCTATAAATACTCAGATTGTTGGCAGCAAATATCATCGCTTCTTAATTATTACAAGATTATTAGTGATTGAGGAAATTAAGGATTACAAAATGGCTTCCCAAATTAATAGTACAAAGTTCTTGTGCACAATTCTCTTCATTGTTTCTCTTCTTTCTAGCCTAGCTAGTGCCCAGCTCTCAGCTAACTTTTATTCTCGTTCATGCCCAAATGTTCAAACCCTTGTCCGCACAGCTACCAACCAGGCAGTCAGTAATCAAGCACGTCAGGGTGCCTCTATTCTACGTTTGTTCTTCCATGATTGTTTCGTTAATGTGAGTTATCTATCATTTACCAGACTATTGGTATACATACTCATCAGTCGGAAGTTTTAACTAATAATTCTTTATATATTTTGTTGATGAATTCGTGGTGTTAATTTCAGGGGTGTGATGGATCTGTACTGCTGGATGACGTATCAGGTTTCACCGGGGAAAAGACAGCAAATCCTAACAGAAACTCAGCAAGAGGTTTTGAAGTGATTGACACCATTAAAACTAGGGTTGAAGCTGCTTGTAATGCCACTGTCTCATGTGCTGATATTCTAGCACTTTCAGCACGAGATAGTGTTGTTGCGGTAAGTCATTTGTAATTGATATAATATCAAGTTAAACTTAAAAATTTAGGAGACAATTTTTGTCAAGTTGAGATTTAGTTAAAAAAATACTAGTAAAGTCTTTTTTTAAGCTCCAGCTAGCATTCAAAATTTGGAGATAATTCATTTTAGCTCCACTGATCTGAACGTTGGTTGGGCCCTGTATTAATTATCTCAACAACTCTTGCAACTTTTTTGAATAATTTTCACATATTCACATGCATGCAAAATGTCAATAATTAATTAGATATCTTGATTTGGAAGTTCTAATTAAAAGGTTTACTTTAACTAATATTGTAAAACAAATTGTGACAGCTGGGAGGACCATCATGGACAGTACTCCTAGGCCGAAGAGACGCAAGAACAGCAAGTCTGAGTGCAGCTAACAATCAAATCCCAGCACCAACCTCAAGTCTCTCCACCCTCCTCTCCATGTTTTCCTCCAAAGGTCTCAACGCCCGCGACATGACTGCGCTTTCAGGTGGCCACACCATAGGCCAAGCTCAGTGTAACAACTTCCGTGGACACATATATAATGACACAAACATAAACGCCGCATTCAGAACTACTCGTCAGGCAAATTGTCCAGCTTCTGGTGGTAACACAAACTTGGCTCCTCTTGACATACAGAGCCCCAATCAATTTGGAAATAGTTACTATCAAAACCTTGTGAATCAGCGAGGACTTCTCCATTCTGATCAGGAGCTCTTCAATGGTGGATCTACCGATGCTCAGGTTCGAAGTTACAGTAACAATAATGCAGCTTTTCTTAGTGATTTCACTGCTGCGATGATAAAGATGGGAAATATCAGTCCTCTTACTGGAAGTAATGGAGAGATCAGAAGAAACTGCAGGCTTCGTAATTGATCCCCATGCATTCTGATCGCAATCATGCATATCATATGCAATTTTATTTAACATTTTTCTCTGTTTCCAAATATATATACATGTTCTTGATTATTAGTAATACTGCAGCTTTGCGTTTTTTGGTTTGTCTTCTTGTAATGAATAATTAAAGTGTGATGTATGAACGTTTAATTTTCTCATTAAAATCTTTAATTACAATAGTGATGTATGAACGCTTTTACTTTTCTGGTTATATATATGACTGAAAACATTCATAAGAATAACATGTTTCCAGGAACATTACACCGGAACGAAAACAGCAACCCATCTCTCTATGTACACTTTCATATTGAAATGATATAAATTACATCAAATTCACCAAATTTTGTTTACAATCTAGAATTTTTGTAAATTTTAAATTTATAGTGTTCATTAGCTAAAAACAGAATTATGCTTATTACATGTCATCAAGTATATAGATTTTGTATTTTTTTTTTCTAAGCCGATTTTTTTTTGCTAAGCCGATTTTGAATATTCAATAACAAAATTACATTTTATATACCAAAAAGATGTTTTTTGGCATAAGAAAGTGTGGGAATGTGTTAGAGTTGAGTTCAAGTATAGTTTAAGGCTTTGAGCCCAGGAAATCACAATAAAATACTCTAGTGGATTGAAAATGCCTCAAAACAGCCCCATTGAAATTGAATATGTACCCGTTAGAATCGCCCAGCCCAATAGAACCCTGTTACCAACGGATGGGCCGAGCTCCTCTAAAAAGAGAGTATTGGCCAATCTGGTTCCGGATTATGGAGATGGCTTAATCAAGCGTCACCGTCCAATATCATTCAAATCCCTGTTCTTTTTTTCTTTTCTTAGCAACAACGTGTACTAAAAATCTGTAAAACGCTGAATCCTGAGTGCACCACGATAATTCGAACCAACAAAATTGAAATCATTAAAAGCATTATTAATAATAATCTGGCTAGCCATATAATTGAGATTAAGGTATAAGTGTTTCGAATTGGATCGATTCTGGGATAAAAGTCAAATCAAACCGTGAAAAACAATTTGATACGGTTGCGAATTGACGGTTAATACGGTTTGATTTGCGATTCAACCACTCACTATAAAATCATAAAAAAATCAAAATTCGTCAAAAAAAATCAAAACATTGATAAATTTAAGTTCAAGTTTCTTGATAAATTAACATTCAGGAATAAAAAAATGTATAAAGTCCCGGGGTATTGAGTACTGAGTAATAACTAATAACTAATAAAAATTACATGATTGTTTCAAATTTCGGGGTACTTGGCTACCCGACCCTGCTGTTATTAAAAAAATATTAGCAGTAATGGACTAGGCTAATGAGCTTAAAACTTGAGTCATTAAAGTAATTAATTAGTCTTAAAGTTATAACAAAAGTAGTGTAAATTTATTAATCTTATAAAACCGAATAATAAAAATTTAAACAAAATATAGATTAACACTCTACACCCTCCCACACACAATCTCAGTTTTTCCCCTCCGTTTTTAATTTGATTTTTCTCGTCAAACGGTAAAGTTTTTTTAAAATCCGACTCCACTGTATTTTCTTTTTCTCTCAACGATCGATTTGCATATTATATGTGATATATATCGAAGTAATTTAAAAAAAAATTGGTTTCTAGTTTCTACTATAAAATTAGTTTATATTAGAGTAGCCTATAAATATATATAATATAATAAAATAACCAAAAATATGAAAATACAAGAAATATATTTTAAAAGTTGTGGAGACATCTATATATATTAATATGAGGAGATCGGAAGGGGATGTCTCCACAACTTTTAAAATATATTTTTTTATTTTCATATTTTTGTATTTTTTTAAATATCTAGTGATCATTAATATATACGTATTAATATCATTAGTGGTCATTATTTACTGTTACGCGAGTTACGTTATCCTTACTTTATTTGTTATCTTTTTAATCTATCAAAACAATTTTAATAATTTTAAAAATGTTTTTAAAACAATTTACATGAAGTATTATTATTTGGAAGGATACTCTTATTTTATATCTAAAATATATAATATTAGAAAAATATTAAACATGAAAAATACCAGTTATAATATGATTGTATTTTTTACGATAAAAATTTATAAATATTAAATTAAATTAAATAACGTCTTTAAAAGCCCACACCTCTCTTATAACTAACATCCTTAATAGTGAAAGGGTTATTCTCTTATTTCGACACATTTTAATAATAAATGGTGTGTAATATGTTATATCGATTTAAATAAAAAAGAATCGGGTTAGTTCAATGTAACCAGATTATTCATTGTTCATGCATAATTTGTTTATATGTAATTTTCATCTCTGTCTTATGACGATTCATGCATAATCACTGATAAAATATTTTTTAAAAAGTTAAGATCGTTGGAGAAGTTATAGCATAAAATAATTTTTTTATTAATAATTTATTTAAAAGAAGTTATAACATAATTAATATTTGATGACTCCAACAATTTTGTATGAACTATTTCATAAAGTGTAAAAGATCATCTTTGTGGGGATAAATAAAAAAATATATGTTTTTTCTAAGAAACTGTCTAGTTTGTGAAAATAATTGAAAATTTAAGGTTGGAACGGTACATTGATCCTGAGTAGCGCTGCGGCACACGCCCCATTTTCCGGAGTGAGGTAAGCAGGATAATAAGAAAATGATCAAGAACATATATTTTCAAGATTGAGTATATTTTCTTGAAGTTTATTTACCTCAATCTTGATGAGATGGTTTTGATCGTTTAGAGATGTAATATCATCTTCATCTTGGACTTTTGAGTCCATCATCCGAGTGTATTCTTTATTTTGAGTATGATGAATTTTCTCAATTTTCATCTTTTCGGACCATAACAAGTGAAGCCTTTTTTCAACATCTTTATATTTATTTTTATAACTTACTACAAGTTTAATTAAATCATGCTTATTCATATCTACGGGGGATAAGTTAGATTCATCTAATAAAGATTTAATTGAGATATAGTTAGATGTTACCTCTTGATTTGTAGAGGAGATTTCCGTTGATGTAGTTTCTTCTCCGAGAGTCATTAAGCATAGATTGGCCACTTCTTCACTAACTTCCGGAGCTTCTTCATCTTTACTTAGACCCCAACCATTTTCGGCCACGATACTTCGTCCCTTTGAAAGTTTAGGACATTCTCTTTTATAATGATCAGGTTGTTTACACTCGAAACACACATCTTGTATTTCCTCCGGAGATGGATCTTTGGGTTTTGGAGGAGTGTATACAGGATGGTTTGTAGAGATATTGACATTATTATAGGTATTTGTATTTTGATTACCTTTGCCTTTATTGTAGCTCGTTGACGAAAAATTACTCTTATAGTTGGAAGAATAATTTTGAGAGTAATTTCACCTTCCTTTAGAGTTAAAAACTCTTTGTTGATTGTTTGATTTTAGGAAGTCTTTTCCGTATCTTTGAGTTTTGCTTTGAAGCACACGATGAAGTTGTCTCGTGAGTAGAGAAATTTCACTCTCATCGAGATTTTGGAGTTTCTCGTTTAACTCCTCGTCGTTTTCATCTTCATCAATTAATATGACCTTTAGAGCCATATTTTTCTTTTTATCCTCTTCTTTTGGAGCCACCTTTTCCGGAATATTATCTTCTTCTTAAGCACCAAGATTTACGAATAGATTATCAATTTATACTCATTTAAGTTGTGCATCTCTTTTATAGTAGTAACTTTAACCTTCCAACTAGGAGGTAGAGATTTGAGCACTCTTCTATTCTTTTCATTTTGAGTATTATTCTTTCCAAGTTGAGATAATTCATCGATAAAACGAGTAAATCTTGTTTCCATATCGATGATATTTTCTCCTTCTTGGAGTTTAAAGTTCTCCTATTCTTGGATCAATGTTTCCATCTGAGAATCTTTGGTATCAGTGGTTCCTTCATAGATTACCACTAATTTGTTCCCCATTTCTTGTGTCGTCTTACAATTATTTACACTTTTAAATTTTTTTATGCAAGTGCACTTGTAAGAACCATTTCCTCCTTGGCGGCTATATTCATTGTGACTTTTTTCTCTAAATTGTACTCACTAACCTTCTTTTCGATGATGATGTCATCGACAGTTTTGGTAGGAATGCGAACACCGTCTTTGATAGTCATCCAAACTTTGACTCCTTGAGATCTAGCATAAATGCGAAATCTTGTTTTCCACATAGCAAAGTTGGTGCCATCAAATAGACGAGGTCGTGAGCTTGACAGACCTTCACCACAACCCACGGGATTAATATATGCCATTCCGGATCACTTTTTGTGGTGCCTGTAAATCTGCAAATCACTTAACAAACACGTTTAAAAGCACCACTATGATACCAATTGTAAGGTCCCGTAAGAGGATTATATTAAGCTAGAAGGGGGGTTGAATAGCTTAATTACCATGACGTTTTAAAATAATTTATCCCTTTTTAAAACTTTACCGAGTGGTTATGCAGTTTATATGTGCCGAAAAATAAAGTTCAAGAAAGAAAATACCACACGGTGATTTTATCCTGTTTCGCGATGGCGCAACCTCTAATAGATTCGCTTACCCCTACTTCCAGTCCCCGACCTCCTCTCCCGGACTCAGGATTATCCCTTATAATAAACTTGCTCCTTTAGTAGGCGGAGAAGCTTTTACACCTTTACAAGTATTTGTCTTGGTACGTAACACAAGGGTTATGTTGTGCAAGACATGCCTGTACTATAACAAGACTAATTCAAATTTACAACCCTAAGTAAGTTGTATGATAATCTAAGTTTGCATTTTGTATTGTATCACTTAAGTTTGTAAAAGAGTAAATAGATTAGATTGACGTATTTTTCTGTAAATAGTCTCAAGTCTAAGAATAAACTCTAGAAGAAGATCATGAAGATCATGCCTCAAAGACAATGTGAAGAAGTTTGGAGTTTAATAAATCTGTTTTGGGAAAAACATTATAAGTCAAAAAATCTACAAGTCACAGATTAAGTCTTATAGAGAAGTCATTCGAGAACTCCAGAATGACTTATCGAGAAGTCAAGAAAAGCTTATAGAGAAGTCTCAGAGATATCGACAAGCCAAATTGAAGACATGAAGATTGGAGATATCGACAAGTCATTTCTTCACTAGAGAACTCTGAGATATCGACAAGTCAAAATATCACTAGAGATCTCTGAGATATAGATAAGTCAAAATTTCACTAGAGAACTCTGAGATATCGACAAGTCATTTCCCTACTAGAGAACTCAGAAATATCGATAAGCCAAAATGAAGACATGAAGATTGGAGATCTCGACTAGCCTAATTCTCTTATAGAGAACTCAGATACTTCGATAAGTCAAAACAATTAGAGTAATAAGAGATCTTGATAAGCCATTATACCTATCGAGATGTCGAGTTCTTTATATACCAAACTGGAGATCTCGATATAAAACTCAAGTACAGAATGCAGATCAGTTAAATATCCAAGATTATCAATCAACAAACAAATCAATCACTGATTTGAAAAGTCTACAAACAGCAGCTTGAATAGTGTTAGGAAATGAATAACACGCAAAGGGGGGTGAATGTGTTTTACTATTTTTAAGCTTTTCTTGAATCCTTGCGGCTTGTTTGAACAAAGTAAATTGAATCTTGTAATGAAATGTGTTACTGCAGAAATTAAAACATGCAAGAATAAGGAAAACATATCTTTTCAAACTCACTTAATTTTGTATTAAAATTAAGAATGTTTTGCTACAAAATTTCTAGGCTCTTTGGTGTTAAAGAGCTTAGCTTCTTTCTTGAGAGTGTTATAAGATACTATCTAAATTGTTACTTCTGACTAAAGGACCAGTGTTAACTTTATAACTTAGTTAACTGCTTGTTTACACAGTGTACAATAAGACATACTATTAGCTTTTCTAAGCTTTTACTTGTCATTTTTATTTATAGAAAAGTAGATCTTCCATTTATGGCTTAGCATATCTGGGCACCCCGTGTTTACTTTGATCTTCCTTTGTCAGTTAATCTTCACCATTGATCTAGCACATTCTTCAAGCTATTTTTTGTAGACTTGTCAATCCATCTAGTTGGATTATTTGTTGATTGTTTATCTTGAATATTGAACTGGTCTGTGATTTTGTACTTTGAGAATTTTACTCGAGATCTCCAATTAGGCATATAGAGATCTTGACATCTCGATAAGTATAATTACTTATTGAGATCTCTAATGCTCTAGTAAATTTGACTTATAGAGGTCTCTGAGTTCTCGAATGAAACTTTAGCTTGTTGAGATCTCTCAGCATAATGTCTTCACTTTGACTTGTCGACAACTTAGAGTTCTCTAGTGAATTTTGACTTATCGATATCTCTGAGTTCTCTAGTGGACTTTGACTTATCGATAACTCAGAGTTCTCAAATGAATGTAGACTTGTCGATAATTCTGAGTTCTCTAGTGAAGAAATGACTTGTCGATATCTCCAACCTTCATGTCTTCTTGACTTGTCGATATCTCTCTGAGTTCTCTAGTAGCTTTCATGACTTCTCGATAAGTCATTTGGAGTTCTCGAATGACTTCTATATAACATTAAATCTATGACTTGTAGAGATCTTGACTTAGAGTATTTTTAACCAAACAGATTTATTCAACTCCAAGCTTCTTCAAAATTCTTCTGAGGCATGATCACCTTGATCTTCTTCCAGATAGAATCCTTAGACATGATACTATTTCTGGAAAAAGACTCCAGTCTGCTCCTTTGCATTTTTATAGACTTTAAGTGTTACAAGTACAAAATATAAATTAAGATAACAATACAACTTACTTAGGGTTGACAAAATGTCTTAGTCTTGTTAAAGTACAGGCATGTCTTTTACAATAATCTCCTCCAATTTGTGAGAAGATTTCTTAACATAAATTCATGCATGTTAACAAGACTAACCCCAAGTTTAAAGTGATGGAAAATAAAATTAATACATAAAGCTTGATAGAATTATAACTTGTACAACATAAGATTCACAAGGTTCAATGGTTACAAGTATCAGGTAAACACAGTTTTTATGTTTACTTCTTTCTTAAGTTTATCCTTCAAGTGGTAAAGAATTTCAAGTTCTTCTATGATAAGTGTTCCACTTAGAGCTTCTACAAGTTTTTGTCTTGCTGCCTTAGGATAACCATTGTCTAGAACCTCTATGCAGAATCTTGAGAATCCACCAGCTTTGATGTTTAGAAATCTCCCATCTTTGAAAATTCTGCTCATTCCTTTTGTTTTCAACTCTTCAGATCTTTTTATGTACATATCTATTTCTTCATCATGCCTTCTTCTTCTTTCTTTAGCTTTAGTCTCATTTCTTTTCTTTGTTTCCTCCCTTTTAATCAACCATTCAGCTAGAACTAATCTCCAGGCTCTTGTAGCAGTATCCTTTTCCTTTAACAAACTTATCACTCTCTTAATTTATGTTGGAGACAAAGAATCCATTAAGTCATTGCCAATAAAAGAGAATGTCCCATCTTCAAAATAAATTCTAACTTCTCAAAGATACAACCCAGACTCTAACTATTTCCTCAGCTAGATGTTGGAAATGATCTTCATCTGAGGTGCACCAATTTAGAGGTAGAAAGTCAGGCTCCTTAAAACAATTCCAGATGGCCCTTTCGGTGGCTTCTTCTTTCTTTGTAGGTCTGAATTTCTTAGGTTTTCTCCCAACATATTTGTGCTTGAATTTTAGTGAGGGCTTGGCTAAAGGTAGGGTTGTCATTTTCTTGAGATTAGTTTGGCTTGAGGTGATTGGAATTTTTAGGAAAGAGTTGGTTGTTTGTTTGTACAGAAATTTTGGCTTAGATGTTTGGGAAGCTTTGAACATTTGAGATAGTTGATGTTGTAGGTTGAGCTGAGGTTTGAGTTGGTTGTGTTTGGATTTTTAGGGTTTTCTGAGTTTCTGAATCATCATGAGGCTTTCTTCTCTTTCTCTCACCTCTTCTCTTCCTTTATTCATCTTTCTTGTCATCCTCCTTCTTCTTCTCTCCAACCTTGCTGCCAGATGGCTTACTGGATTGACTTGGATTTGAGCCAGAAGGATTTTGATCATCTTTCTTCTGCTCATCATCATCATCCAAGTCATCCTTATTGATTTGTGTTTTGGGCAAGTTGGCTTCTGCATTGTCCAGATATCTCATCAGTAGCTTTATCATTTCCATATCATCATTGTTCTTGTTTTTTTTAGCTCTTAAGCCAGTTCCTAGGATTATGATAAGCTTCTTGTTGCTCATGACACACTGTTTGGGGATATTAAAATGTTTGAATTGTTTGGTGTTTGGACAGATGTATGTTATACCCTTGCTTGGTGTAGATATGCTTCAGGAAAGGCAGCCACTTGAACATCTCTCAATTCAGTTAATAGCATGGTATCTTCATGAGTTATAACTTTAACTTTGTTGATGAAGATATATAACTCAGATGCCCTCCTTGAGACAAGGTAACTGAGGGACACCTGCATACATCTGTCTATCCCTAAGTCATTTGCATTGATCAATATCCTCTTATGCAAAAAGTTGTCCTGATTAAACATGATCACTCTTATGAAATTAATTGTCTTATCTAGGGCCTTCTTGTATGTGAAGTGATTATTATTGAGAGAAGCTTTTAAAGCTGTGAGTAGTTCATCAAACTTTCTGCTCAGACTAGGTCCTTCAGCAGCCCTAATACGTCTCTCCATGTCAATATCAACTTCTTTAGATTTCTTTTCAGCACCCTGGACTTGCTGTTGAGATGACCTTGATCGTGTCAACCTAGCCTCTATCTCTCCCTTAGTCTTGTTGACAGGCATTAGAAGGGGAGTAGGGATTTCATGCCTTACTTGTTCAGGCAAAGAAGGTAGTGGTATATTGAGTTTACCCATGATGGCTCCCAAAGCTATAGAATTCTGCATTTGAAGATGCTTATGGGCATCCACCAGGGTCTGCATATTTGTTTTTTGGCTTTTGACAAGAGAAGTCAAAGCTTGAACCTGTGCAGTGAGAGAAGAGTTGAAGTCTTGCAATGCTGATATTTGAGTTTGTAAAGACTGAATTTGCAGATTGGTTGAGGTGGATCCAGGCTGATAAGAGCTACTAGATGTGCCAAAGTGTTCTTTTACAGCCTGTTTTATCCCTTCCATTAGCAAGGCTGAAGGCTCATATATGCTCTTCTGAAGTTGTTCCAGCTTGACCTTAGTGTCATTTGAGTGAGTGATTTGCTGCTGGACAACTGTGTGAAGATTGATGAAAGACAGTTTGAGGTTTTTGACTTCCTTCTCAATAGAGGCAAGATCCATCCTAGCCATTTGCTCAGTAAATTGCTTGAATTTGGTAGAGATCTACTCTTGAGATGGTTAGATCTTGTCCATTTTCTTATTCACCAGTTTTTTAATTCTGTCTTCATGGCCATTAATCTTGATTTCAAGAGCCTTACCAAACAGATGATATTCTTTGAGCTGAGCTTTGTATACATCTGTAATGGCATCATAGACAGCTTCTAGACTCAAGTCTTTTGTATTGCTGCCCAGAATAGTAACATACTCTTCTCTGAATCTGGCCAGAACTTGATTTATCTCCAAGGCAAAATCATCATATAGCTATGCATCCACATTCCCATCTTTCTCAGCATCATTGACAATTTTCTCCTTTTGCTCCTCAAACTCTTCATTGTAAGCAAGCATGATAGCTTGATAGTCCTGGTTGCTCATATTTGAAGTCAAGAGATGCTGTGAGATGTTGGCCAGTCCAGATATCTGCTCTACTAGTAGATCATCTACAGAAGCTGGTTGAGAAGAAGATTCTTGCAGTCACTGAGAGAGTAAGTGAGGCTGTTGAGGTTGTGAGGTGGATGGTTCATTAGAAACACCTGTGACTGGGGTCACAGTTTGACTCACAGATTGCTCTGTGGTTTTGACAGTGTGTTGTCCTTTACTTGTAGGGGGGACCTCCAATTGAATTGGAGGGGATTTGACTGGGTTACTGTCATGTACACCAGCCTCAAACCCTTGTGTGTCTTGCAACACACTAGCACTTGAATGTGTTATACTTGCCTCCCCTATGACAGGATCATGGACAATTGTACTCCTAGCTTCAACTGCCAAGGAAATTTCGCTAGGGTTGTGAGGGGAGTTGTCCCTACTTGAGGAACCTCCAATTGAATTGGAGAGGATTTAGATAGCTCCCCCCTCAGGAGTACTACCCTCAAACCTTTCAGTCTGTGAAGACTGTTTTGTACATGAAGGTGCATTAGAGGTATTCATGGGGTCTTCTGTAAAAACTGATGAATCCCCCATGTTTGTGATGGTGTCATCAAGGTCTACCCCAGCATGTAGCCTCTCACCATCTAAATGGAGTGTCTGGGTGGTGAGCAAAGCTTCTTGAGCTAAGTCACTTGATTTTTGTTGCACTTGAGAAGTGGATTCAATTGGAATTGGAATAGAAGAAATTTTAGATATTAGAATTTGGTGTTCAGTTGTGAGTATTGGTATCTCCCCCTGAATGAATGAGGGAGCTTCAAGAGATGTGTCCTCACAGTGTGTGCCTTCCTTGTTTCTCCTACCATACACTTGAATTGTTTCTTGTGCAGGCTGTGTAGACTCACTACTGGTTGTTTTTACAACTGCATCCTATTGGGATGATGCAGAAGTGGCTAGAGTGGTCAGCTCAGTTTGTCTACTCCTTTTGGATCTTTTGACCAGAGGTGATTCTTTTTCAGCTATCTCCTCACCACTCTCAGTTATCACAGTTAGGTTTATCCCCTTTCTCTTCTTTTTACTGACCTCATCCTTTTGAGAAGATGAGGTAGTTGGTTTCCTAGCTTCTAAAGGTTGTGAAAGAATGATTGCAGCTTGGGAAGATCCTTGTTGGTGTTCCTGTATTTATACTTCCACAGGTTCAGGAATCATAGTTGTGCTAGATTGTGTATTAGATCTTATATCAGGCATAGGATAAGGGTAAGTCCTACTCCAACATAAATGGAGTGATTTTTAGACTTATATTGACCTTATTCTTTGTAGTAAGTGAGCCAAATATTATTTTGAACACTTGCTTATAATTGCATATTTTAGTACTATCTATTCCATTTAGTAAGTGTATGTCTGTTACTTTATGATTTAAAGTGGACATAATAAATCTAGGAAAGAAAATTTCCTTACCTCTAGCTGACAGGGGCATTGTTAGCCTGGTTGCGAGATCTTCCAGGATCAACAGACCAACATTCAAGTGTCTGTTGTGGGAATTGAATGCACCAGATTTTGCACAACACTTGAAATATTATCATATCCTGTTTTCCTGCAAGTAAAGGCCCTTACCACATAGTCAAAGATGAAAGACCACTCCTTCCTCAGATTGGTCATGTTTAAGCTTGATAGGTTGATTCTTCCACCATAGTTGATAAAGTCCATGAACTCAGTCAGCTCATCAGGAGTTGGTACCTCCACCAGATTCTCAGTTGGCAGCCCCAAAGCTCTATTCACATCTTTGTCATTGAATTCTATTAGTTGGCCTCCAATTGTGCATGTCACCACCATAGAAAGAGAGTTGTTATTTACATCAGTCCTTACTACAATTGTAGTCCAGAATTCATGCAGCACATCTGGATACAGTACTGGATTTGCAGTCAAAGCACCTGCAAGATAGGACTCAGCCAACAGTTTCACAAACCCCTTGAAACTATCAGAGCTTGGTTTGCATCAGTAAAAGCAAGATAATTGGTTCTTTTCTCTGTGATAGATGTTCTTACAACATTTAGAGCCATTGTTGATTGATGTAAATGAGTGGGTAAGAAAAAATTCTGAGAAAGGATGAGAAACGAGAGAGAAATCGGTTTTGGATTAAAAGCTAGGTCACTTGAGATCTCGAAAGTTGTAAGTATGTATATGCATCGAGAAGTCTGGGTATTTATAGTAAAAGTAAATGACTTGTCAAGAAGTCAAAAATAGACGTGTGGAGTTTGTCTATCGAGAAGTCATTTTAAGAAATGAAATATATATCGAGAAGTCATTTTAAATTACCCTTATAGAGAACTAAAATTTGACTTATCGAGATGTCAAATAAATACCCAGTTTGTCCAAAAATGGACTGAATTAATTCCAACTTTTATTTGAATAAATTCAAAATAAAATTAGAATAAATTTTCCACAAGTATTTTACCAAAATAATTTATTAAATTAAATTATTTCAGTTCTGAGTTATTGATAAGTCAAAAATTGTACTTGTAGAGAACTCTGTGAATTAACACCTACTAGAGAACTCTACAAGGACTTATCGATAAGTAATTTTTAAGCCTTTCGAGAAGTCACTCTAGAAGTCAATGAATTGACTTGTCGAGAACTCACTCGAGATGTCCTAAAATGACTTGTCGAGAAGTCAATTAGACTTATCGAGAACTCAGTTCTTTATATACTTTTGAATTTTGTAATTTTGCCTAGTGTTAATTTTACATATTAAAAATGTAAATTAACAACTGAGCAGTTTACATAGAATTTGAAAAATTCCAAGTTGAATTTGAATTTGAGAAATAAATATGCAGAGATTTCTGAAATATTTATAATTCATATTTCAGTTAATATCCAATTAAATCAAATTAATTTTGATTTACTGGAGATTAAACTGCTGCAAAACATTAGCTGAGTTCTTGCCTTAGGATGAAGAATTAAGCATTCCAATTTCACCTACAAGTCTAATGAAAGTTGCTTCATCCAAAGGTTTAGTAAAAATGTCAACTAATTGTTTTTCTGTTGGAACAAAAATGAGCTCAATGGTACCATTTGTAGCATGTTCTCTAATAAAATGACACCTTACATCAATGTGTTTTGTTCTAGAATGATTAACTGGATTAGCCGCTATAGATATAGCACTAGTATTGTCACATATAATAGGAATTTTATGGAACACTAGGCCATAATCCATTAGCTGATTTCTAATCCAAAGCACTTGAGCACAACAACTTCCTGCAACTATGTATTCAGCCTCAGCTGTACAAGTTGACACAAATTGTTGTTTCTTGCTATACCGGGATACAAGTCTTTGTCCAAGAAATTGACAGCTTTCATTAGTGCTCTTCCTGTCAACCCTGCATCCACCAAAATCTGTATCTGTGTAACCAACAGCTTCAAAACTAGTTCCCTTAGGACACCATAATCCCAAGTTTGGAGTTCCCTTTAAATATCTGAAAATCCTCTTTACAGCCATCAAATGTGATTCTTTTGGATTGGCTTGAAATCTTGCACATAGACATGTTGCAAATATGATGTCTAGTCTACTTGCTGTTAAATATAGCAATGATCCAATCATCCCTCTATAGCTTGAGATATCTACACTCTTGCCCTTTTTATCTTCATCCAACTTTGTTGCAGTAGACATAGGTGTAGATGCAGGTGAACAATCAACCATACCAGACTTTTTCAATAGATCCTTGACATACTTAGTTTGGCTGATGAAGATACCATCACTTCTCTGACTGACTTGAAGTCCAAGAAAGTAACTCAGTTCCCCCATCATACTCATTTCATATTCACTTTGCATAAGCTTGGAGAATCTTTAGCAAAGCTTATCATTTGTAGAACCAAAGATAATATCATCCACATAGATTTGAACTAGGATCATATCATCACCATGTTTCTTGTAGAAGAGTGTCTTGTCTATGGTACCTCTAGTAAAACCATGCTTCAGTAGGAATTCTGACAATGTGTCATACCAAGCTCTAGGTGTCTGTTTAAGTCTATAGAGCCTTGAGTAACTTATACACAAAATTTGGAAATTCTGGATCTTCAAAGCCAGGTGGCTGTTGCACATAAACTTCTTCTTCTAGCTCACCATTCAGAAAAGCTCTTTTGACATCCATTTGATATACTTTGAAATTTAAATGTGTAGCAAATTCTTGAAAAATTCTTATTGCTTCAAGTCTTGCAACTGGAGCAAAAGTTTCATCATAATTAATTCATTCTTCTTGTGAGTAGCCTTTTACAACCAACCTTGCTTTATTTCTGGTTACTATACCATTTTCATCCATTTTATTCCTAAACACCCATTTTGTTCCAATAATGCTTCTATTCTTTGGTGCATGAACTAACTTCCAAACTTTGCTTCTTTCAAACTGATTCAGCTCTTCCTGCATGGCAGATATCCAATTAGGATCCATTAAAGCTTCATCAATTTTCTTTGGCTCTATTTGAGACAGAAAACATACATGTAGGCACTCATTAGCAGATGCACTTCTAGTCCTCACTCCAGCAGTAGAATCACCAATAATTTCTTCTCTAGTGTGACTTCTATCCCACTTCTTTGTATGAGTTTGTTGACTTGTGCCTTCATCATTTTCTTCATTATTGGTATGACTACTAGATTGTTCTTCTCTTTCTCCCCCTGATTTTATGCTATCAAATTCAGGTGTTTGAGATGAGTTTCCATTTTCATGATTTTCTTGTTGAGTAGTCTCTTCATTCATTATCAGTTGTGCATTAACTTCATCTTCCCCATCAGAATCACTATCAATGTTGAGATTTTCAAATGCAAGGACTTCAGCTTTATTATCATCAAGACATTCCAAGCCTGGACACTTGTCATCATCAAAAGTCACATCTGTGTTCTCCATAATCTTCTTTTGATCTAACACATAGACCTTGTAGGCAGTTCTCTTCAATGAATATCCCAGAAAAATTGCTTCAAAAACTTTTAAGTCAAATTTTTCCACATATTCAGAGTTGTCTTTCAAAATGTAACACTTGCTTCCAAACACATGAAGATGCTTTACAGTAGGCTTTCTCTTAGACATGATTGAGTAAGGTGATTTTCCATGTGCCTTGTTAATGAGGTATCTGTTTTGAGTGTAACATGCAATGTTAACAACCTCTTCCCGGAAACTTGTTGGCAGCTTGACATCTTGCAGCATTGTCCAAGAAGCTTCAACTAATGTTCTGTTCTTTCTCTCAACTACTCCATTTTATTGAGGTGTTCTAGCAGCTGAGAATTCTTGAACAATGCCTTTGCCTATACAGAATTCACACAAGGTAGCATTTCTGAATTCTGTTCCATTATCACTTCTCAATCTTTTTACACAGTTGTAATCTTCAACATGTTTTTCTATCTTCTTGATGTGCTCAATTATGATATTTGGAGTTTCATCTTTGAAGTGCATAAACTCTACCCAAGTGTATCTTGAGAAATCATCCACCATCACAAGTGCATATTTGTTCCTTGAAATAGATAAGATATTTACTGGCCCAAACAAGTCCATATGAATTAGTTTCAAAGGAGTACTCATATAATTCACATTTTTTGACTTGTGACTTGATCTTTTCATTTTTCCTTTCTGACAATCTTCACAAACTTCAACTTGAGCAAACTCCAGTTTAGGCATGTCTTTTACCAACTCATTTTTAACCAAGGTGTTAATTGCCTTAAAATTCAAGTGAGACAGCTTTTTATGCCAGAGCTTGCTTTGTTCTTCTGATGCCTTGGTGTAGAAGCAACAAACACCATCCTTATTTGTTGAGTCAAAATCTGCAACAAACAAGCTTCCTTTCCTTGCTCCTTTCAGAGCAACTTCACCAGTTTTCTTGTTGATAAAAGTGCATTCTTCTTTGTTGAATAAAACTTCAAAGCCTTTGTCTGCAAATTGGCTAACACTGAGAAGATTCACTTCAAGACCAGCTACCAGTGCTACATCATCAATGACAACATTTTCAGAAATAATCTTGTCATATCCCATTATGAATCCTTTGTTGTTGTCTCCAAAGGTCACCAAAGGGCCAACCTTCTCCTCAAATTGTGATAACAGGGCTTTATCATCATTCATGTGCCTGCAACATCCACTGTCTATGATCCAGATGACTTTCTTCACTTTACCCTGCACACAATAAGTTTTAAATGTGTTTAGAAACCCAAGCAGTCTTCTTGTTAACTTGTTCAGCAGAAGTAGAATGAGTTGTTTTAGAAAAAATAAAGTTCAATGATTGTTGTGCATGTTTTCCATCTGATGCAGAATTAATTCTTGTTTCTTTGAGGTCTACTCTCAGTTTGTGGCAACTCTTCATTACTTTCAAGTTGCATGGAATGCAGTCAAACTTGTCACATAATGAATATGGATCATTTGCATTTGCTTCATTGTATTTGCAGACTCCCTCAGTTGGCTTGCTAACTTCCTTTTTACAAAGGTGAGTTAGGTGATTCACAGAGCCACATTTTTCACACTTCTTTCTTGGAGCATCTGCAACATAAAAAAAATTGTTGCTTTTGTTTATCACTATTTTTCCATTTCTATTTTTCTTTTTCTTTCTTGCATCTTTACTTTTGGTTTCTTTGACAAGAGTCTTGGGACTTTGTCTGTCCATGAGCTTCTCTTTAGTATTGGAAGACCGAGTTGATTCTGCAGTTTTCTCCTCTTCATCCTCATCAGCAATTTCTTGCTTGATTATCAATTCCTCTTCACTGAAGTTGACTTCACATACTTTGAATATAGTGCATTAACCTCCTTCAAAAAGGTTGGAGCATTTTCAGTTTTCTTTGTTATCCCTTTGTGTAATAACTCCCAAAATTTTGAACTTTTTGTAACCCTTGTGAATAGTGTTTTAGCTGAATGAGAAAACTTTTCATGCCACACTATGTAGGGGTTCTGATATGGATATTCTGAGATTTTATTAGTACTTTATATGGGATATAAGTGTATGTAAAGATCGTCAGAATCCAAATCCGAACACTTTGATTTTTCCCGGAAATCTAATAGATACGGAAAGAATTGAGTATAAGGTAACAGGATAAAAGGATTTAAATTAAAGGATTATAATAGAGGATCATAAAAAGGAATATAATGTATTGAGAAAGGTTAAGGGAACCTAAGTAATAAGATCCCGGGTATGATCCCTCAAACGATAAACGAAAACGAAAGTTAAGCGAACTATATAACAGATCAGCGGTCATTAGGCAAACAATTAGGAAGTTAATCAAAGGGATTAGAGAGGATGATGTCACCCAACCAATGAGAAGAGGACAAGGAGGGGAGGATGACATCATGAGGATGACACAAGCATGACATGGGAAGGAAGGAGATGTGATGACTTTTTAACCACACAAAATCAAGGGCAACTAGGTAATTTACTAAAACAAACACAAAAATCAAACCAACCAAGCCAAGCAAATCATTTTACATCAATATCAAAAAGAAACCAAGGTATTGTTCTTCATGCTCTCGGCCAAAACAGAACCAGCACACTAAAACTGCTGTATCTCCTTCATTTCTCACTCAAATATTGTGTTCTATAGCTCATTGGAAAGGTATTGAGATGGCCTACAACTCTTGTTCACAAGTCTCGTCCAAATAATCATGGTAAGACCCTCATTTTTACAGTTCTTTAAATCGGACTTTTAGAAACTTCAAAGCCTAACTTTGTGTTCTTGATTTCTTTGGAAAGATCAAGCTTGTAGGAGGCTCCCTAAGGCTTCCTAGAAACTTAACACCTCCCAAGGAAGGTATAAACTTCAAACCCTAGCCTTTACTTTATTTGTTAGTAAGACTAATGGTTGGTTTTGTGAAATGAGAAGCATGGATTGTGATTATTAGTAGTTTGGTTTGATTTGGAAGTGTTTTGGTAATTGAAGCTTGATTATAGTTCATAGGTCTTGATTGTGGTTGTTTGAGTTGAAAACCTTGGAGATTATGGACTGATGTGGTATGGTTTAGGTAAAGTTTTGTTGTATTGATGGTTATGAGTTGGTTGGTGGTTAATTGGAGTAGTTTAAACATTGGTAATCGCGTAAACATAGCCGTCGTAATGTCTGATTTACTTTAGACTGCTTTTGTTCATAACATTTGGACCCGAGAACACCCTGCTAGATTTTGACCATTGCCATGTTTAGATAGTTCATGTTACGAGCTTCGTTTTGATATATAGTTCGTTTGATTCCAATGTACGGTTTAGGAGAAACGACCGTTTCAAGTAACGGCGTTTCGCGAACGAAACTTTTCCCCTCGCTTTACTTTGAAACATAGGTTAAAGACCAAAAAGGGTTAATTAATGTATGAAACATTTATGGTAAGTGTGTTAGGCAGTTGGTAAGACACTCGCGAAGGAATCGCCTTAAAACTCGTAAAGATTAAATTATTAAAAATGGTGGAGCCGAGGGTACCCGAGTGACTTAAGCAAATCAGTAAGCGCAAAACAAGCGTTAGAGTCTAAGTTAGTTAAAGTATAGATTTACAAGTGACTTTGGTTTAATTCCAACTTACTTGTTGTTTATAGGTTACCAGACTCGTTCCGAGCTTTTTTTTCACCCCAAGTCGCTCAGGCAAGTTTTCTATCCGTTATACTGTTGTTGTGATGTATATATGTATATGCATTATCTTGCGATAGATGCATGTTGGTTAATTAGAAAATGTTGCGATATATTGAAGCATGCTGATATGGTATATATATGCATGCCTGTTTCGTATTCTTGCCAAATATATCTGTTGGTTCAGTTGATAATACCTATGCTAGAGAATAGCAGTAATTTGCATATACCCTTAGTATAGGGACCCAAAAGTGAAAACATTTTCTAAAACCGGGAGTCGAGGATCCCGAGTAGATTTTATATATATATTTATATATATATATATATATGTTTATAATTTTCAAAACTATTAATCGAATAAGGTTTATTCGATAACTTGATTTTATTAATGAATATTATCTTGAATATTCATTCGAGGACTTATGACTCCTTTATATTATTTATTGAATATTACTTGGATATTCATTTGAGGATGTATGACTCCTTTATTTTATTTAATGAATATTATTTATAATATTCATTCGAGGGCTTATGACTCAGCTTATTTATTTATTGAATATTATTTCGAATATTCATTCGAGGGCTTATGACTCAGCTTATTTTATTTATTGAATATTATTTGAATATTCATTTGAGGATCTATGACTCCGATTATTTGCTGAGATATATTCTTTATTTTATTAAAGAATAAGGTGTCGATAATCAAACTCACTTTTAATTATTCAAATAAAGATAGTACTTTCGTATAGGTATATCTTTGGTTATTTAATATTCATTTCAAGTATAAGTTTTAAAACTTCTACTTCAATTATTTTTATAAAGATTATTCTTTATGGGAATATTATTTAAATAATAATATTCAGATATTTTCTAATATATTGGGACTGATTTACCTTGTTAAATCAGCATCACTCCAAACATTCTTAAAAATGTTTTGCGAGTCTTCAAAATGATTTTTAAAAGTTAGAGCGGATCCCAAAACTCATTTTTATATTTAAGATCCTCCTTTCGAAGGGGATTTAAATACTCGCTCAAAACCTGAGGGATCCGGCTCTGTGGTGTGTTTTATATTCGCAACAAGGTTGCTGTTTTGATAAATGAATTGATTACTTACCCAACACTCGGGAAGTAAAATTTTTGGAACAAGTTAATCCATTAACAGGCATCGCCTGGGAAATATCGGTGAGTTTTCCTTTCCAACTAGATATGACTTCTTGGTGGAGCCGTATCAACAAGTTTCTACTTGGGGAAAGGGGGAACGAGCTTTACGTTTCAGAGTCATGGATTTCATCTGAACTAGGAGTGGCGTAAGTGGTCGAGTGGCGCCGGCCCAGCCTTATTATATTGGCCCAAATGGCCTGGAAGTTCCGCTAAGGCGGTCCATTCCGTAGGAGTTCAGTGTTCGGTTGACAAGTAAATCCGACAGGTTCTCCTCTACATGTAGAAAATGGTGGGGTTGCACTACTACGACTGATCATCGTAAGTGGTCTTCCTGGCGCGGCAAACTCCCGTAATGAGTTCATCATCCAATTGGATATTTCTGCAACACTACCCAGAGCACTTCGATAGAAAGGCTACGGTTGGGCGATTGTTGAGTGTTGGCAGGGTCAAGTTTTTAAAAATGATGTTTGCATCAAATGAAGTATCTCGTAACTTCATTTTATTTTGATGATATTTTAAAGATTTAATCTATTCAAATCTGGTCTTGTAGTCTCATCTATGTGATGAACTTTGGAAACTAATTATAACTTGAATGGTGGTAGTTCAAGTAGTATTTGGAAAAGATATAAGTATATTGGAGTATCTTGTAACTTCATCTTTTAAACTTATATCTAGTAAATGATTATCTTATGCATGACAAAGATTTTCAGAAAAATGTTGAGACAAGGTTAGATATATGAGATCACCTTGCAACGATATTTTTATACAGTTATACACTGGAACTCTGTGTGTATTATGTATGGAAGAGGACTTCCAATATTTTGAAAAGTATATATGTATATATATACTGAATATTTTGCGACTTCATCGCATTAAGATATCATCTTGGTTCATTTCTTTTGACCAAGACCTTAATGAGTACTATGAGAAGGTCATATATTGTTAATCATTATACATATTATTTTGGTGGGCTTGCTGCTCACCCTTGCTTTCTTCTTTCATCACACAACATCAGATAGACAAGATGAACAGGACCAAGCTCCCAATTCGCGAGCGGAAATGAAACGTTCCGCAGCTTCCTATAGGCGTTGACGTCGCTGTAGCTGAGGTAGGAACTACCAATAGGCTAGGCTTTCAACTTTTGATGTATCCGATTATGTATATTTATGAATTGTAATAATGGCAAAGAAATGTAAATTTATTCAGAAACCTGTTTAAGGTGTATTGGCATATAATTGTGGAATAAAACGACTTGTGATTATTTTTGGATATTCATCTCTGAGACTATAACTTGTGGTGTGTGTGTTTATTGTGGGGTCACAGTACAGAGTAGTTGATTATTTATTAAGAGTGGGTGTTATTAAGGGAAATGGAACTCGTGACAACCCGGATCCCCGACCCCGGATTTGGGGGTGTTACACTTTGTCACCTACAGTCTTCATTTTGTCATTCAAAGCATCATAGTCAAGGCCAATAGCAATGTTTGCACATGGCTTGTTTTTCTCATGGTACTATCCAACCAGTTTAGATGCATTTCTGAAAGATTTCAGCTTCACTTCATTCTTTTCCAGCTTCTCCCTTAGCACTGCTTCAATTTCATTTGCACACTTGAGCTTGTTCTTTAGATATGCATTTTCTTGTTTTAAAGCTTCAAGCTCCACCAAAAAAATTCAATTTCTTGCTTCTCACTTTCAAGCTTCTCATTTATCTTTGTTAATCTGCTAACTTCTTCATTAGCAGCAACCATGCTTGTGTGGATGTGAAACATTTCTGTGCTCAACTTTTCAACAGTTTCCTTATATTGATTCACATTTAAATCAATGGTGGTAAGAGTTGGTACCTGTGATTTAGATGAGGATGATTCTCCTTGCTCCAAGGCCATGAGTGCATAATTTCCAAATTCTTCATCTTCATCATTTTCAGAGTTATCCCAACTTTTACCCTCTGCAATATAAGCTTTGCTTTGCTGTTTCTTCAAAAGAGCTTCATACTTTACTTCAAGTTCAAGAGAAGCTTTATCTTTCTTTGCCTTCTTGGGTTTCCTTCATTCTATAGCAAAGTGGCCTAGTTCATCACAGTTAAAGCACCTTATCTTAGATCTGTCAACAGATCCAGTTTTGTAGCCATTCTTGCTATCAGAATTGTACTTCCCTTTTTCTTTCCAGCTGATGTCTTTGTTGAAAGACTGTCCTTTACTCTTGAAGTATCTTGGCTTCTTTACTCTAATATTAGAGAATTTCTAGCCAAATAGGCCATTGACTGATCTAGCTCATCCAGTTCTTCAAGAGTGTAGAACTCATCTTTTTCCAATTCCAGAATGACTTGTTCCTGCGAATCATTTGTTCTTTGCTCACTTGTTGAGGCAACTGGAGTTTGAGATCTTGGTTCATCATTAGATGTTTGGATTTCATTTACAATTAAAGCACTTTATCCATCTACAACATATCCTTGACCAGATCTCAATGATTTCCTTTGAATCATTTCTAGTTCATATATTTTGAGAATTCCATATAGAACTTCCGGTGCTATTCTGCTCAAGTCTCTATCTTCCCTGATTGCTGAGATTTTCTGTTCCAAATGATCAGGGAGAGTAAGCAGGAACTTCAGGTTCACTTCTTCAGCTTCATAGCATTTGTCATGAAGCTGCAAATCATTTATCAGCTTGGTAAACCTTTCAAACACATTTGTTATACTTTCCTTTGTCTTAGCCATGAAACCCTCATACTGTGAAATCAGTATCCTTCTCTGATTTGATTTAACTTCCTCAGTTCCTTCACAGAGTATCTCAATCTTTTCCCATATTTTTTTGGCAGTGTCACAGTTGACAATGTTGTTTTACAGTACATTCTCAAGTGACTCAACCAATATTAATTGCAAGCCACTATCCAGGGAAACTTTCTCTTTTTCAGGCTCAGTATACTCAGAAGGATCTTTTGGAGCATAATGAGTTGGGATAACCATGTCTCCATCTGTAGATTCCTCAACTCTAACCATAGGAGTGAAGGGCCCATTCTTGAGGATCTGAATGTAGAGTGGATTGGCCATCCTGATAAACAGCATCGTTTTCTTTTTCCAAAGAGTGTAGTTAGCTTTGTCAAAGGTAGGAATTTTGATGCGAATGGTTTTCTGTGTATTCATTCTTCCAAGATCTTGAATCTATTTACTTTCAGATTTTGCTCTGATACTGATAAATGGATTTTATATCCACTTGGAATGCTTTATTACAAGCTTAAATTGGTGTTTTGGACTCAAGTTGTTGGTATTTTGATGTGTTTTTGTGTTATTGCATTTCAGGTATCAGTTATATGAAGAAAAGAGCTTTTAAAGGAAATATGATGCAAAGTGATCAGAATTGGAATCCAAGGCCATTGTCAAGTTATAGAGAATCTCAATAGCTTCGCGTGGGCAGTTGAATCGCCTAATTCTGACGAGTAGAACTCAAGTTATGGTCAAAACAAGATTCATCAGAATATTTTTCCAGTCAGTAGCTGAGCGCCCGCTCAGCAGAGCTGAGCGCCCGCTCAGAGAGCTGAGCTGAGCGGGCCGCTCAGGAGAGCTGAGTGGCCGTTTAGGGCGCGACCGGTCGCTGATTTCGCTGAAAAAACCTTTTTTGAGTAGAATTTGACGATTTTAAGGGTCCAGGTCCACTAGGGGCGTATATATACTTAAAAAAAAGGATTTTCATCATCTGGGAAGATTGGGATACCAAGGAGAAGACCTAGAAGCACAGAACAACTCCGAAAAAGAAGATCTTGTTTTTAACTTGTGATTCTTTGAATTAGTTGTAACTTTGGATGCTCGTTTTCGTTCTTGTTGAACCTAGATCTCGTTTATTCATACTTTAATCATTATTCAGTTTATTAAGACCTTGTTTATACCATGCTTTCATTGGAACCCATGGTGACGATGAGTTTGATTATGGGCTAATCGTTGTCATGGGATTCTAGCGGATTTACTTATGGATTTCAATAGTTAATTGTTTCGATATCTTGGTGTGTGGTGATTGATTGATATCCTAGTATTGGTTGTGCTTATTCGTCTTATGTGCGTAGCTAACATATAAGATAGCGTGTTAATCTCTACTGAAGCGACAATGAATATAGAGGTTTAGAACTTGCCATGCTAGCATAGGTTCTTGTATGTGTATACATGATTCGTAGGTAACTCTAACTGTTTTACTTGCCCTATGTAATCAAGATAGATAACTTGTGCTTAAACCGTTATGTTGTCAAATTCTATAGACATATAGGGTCTCAATATAATTGGTGCCTATTCAGCTTCTATCTCTTTTGTGGATGTCTGGTAGAATGGTACTCGTGCAATGAAAGTTTTCGTTTATCAGTTTCGTGTTATCTAATTAGTGTCATCACCATCACATGCTAAGGTTAAGAATAATAAGGCTATTGAATGAAGTATTTAATGAAGTTAGAATCTCATTTTTGTCATATATATTAATTCAACCTCAATTTTCTTAGTTAATGTTATTTAGTATAATCTCTTAGTTTAATAAAAACCCAATTTGTTATTTGTCTTAGCATTGAGCGATAACCATACATTATTGCATAGGTGCATAAATTGAACTTAACCTAAACCAGTCTCTGTGGGAACGAATCTGATTTATATCTTATACTACTTGCGAACGCGTATACTTGCGTGAATATTATCGCGTGTTTTCGTCTTAACAAGTTTTTGGCGCCGCTGCCGGGGACTCGGTGTTAATTTTTAGTTTATGTGCTTGTCATCAGTGGTCGTTAAAGTTCACTAACTCGGATTCTTTTACTTTCACAGTTTATTTGTTTGTGTTTCAGGTACTCATTACAATGGGAGATCCAGCAGCACGAACGAAAGCCTTGATGGACTTTTTTTCAACCCAAGATCAATGACATTCAATCTAGCATTGTTCGGCCAGCTATCACAGCTAATACCTTTGAGATCAAGCCTGGCATAATTCAATGGGTGCAGAATTCAATCCAGTTTGGGGGTTCTCCAACTGAAGATCCTAATATGCACATTAGGGACTTTATTGAGATCTGCGACACCTTCAGGTTCAACGGTGTTTCTGAAGATGCTGTGAAGCTGAGACTATTCCCATTCTCTCTGAGGGACAAGGCTAAGAGCTGGTTACACTCTCTACCAGCTGGTTCGATTACTACTTGGGAAGATCTTGCTCAGAAGTTTCTTACTAAATTCTTCCCTATGGCGAAGACAGCTGCACTCAGAAATGCTATTACTCAATTTGCGCAGCAAACGGGAGAATCGCTAAGTGAAGCTTGGGAGCGCTATAAGGAGATGCTTAGGAAGTGTCCTCATCATGGAATTCCTGATTGGATGATCATCACTTATTTTTACAATGGGTTGGGAGCACAGTCCAGACCCATGCTCGATGCAGCATCAGGCGGAGCATTATGGGCAAAGAGCTATAAGGAAGCTTATGATCTAATTGAACTGATGGCTGCTAATGAATATCAGTATCCAGCCCAGAGATTGCCACAGAGCAAGGTAGCAGGAGTTCTTGAAGTGGATACAGCTACGGCTATCACTGCTCAACTAAAGGCGTTGTCTATGAAGATCGATTCTCTGGCTAACTATGGTGTTAAGCAGATAACCAGTGTTTGTGAGTTGTGTGCAGGTCCGCATGCGACAGAGTAATGCGCTATATCTAGTGACTCAGCTCAGTTTGTGAGCAACTTTCAGAGATCGCAGCAGCTAGTTCCTGCCACTTATTATCCTGAAAACTGGAATTATCCTAACTTCAGCTGGAACAACAATCAGAATGCGATGCTACAACCATTCTAGCAGTTTGTAAATAAGCTGTTCAACCCTCCTGGTTTTCAGCAACAACTCCAACTTCAACAACAAACTCATGATGCAGGTCTATCTTCGAATGAAAAATCTGAATTGGAGGAGTTGAGGCTTATGTGCAAAAACCAGGCTCTTATATGCCAAAGCCAGGCTGTTTCTATCAAGACTCTGGAGAACCAAATAGGGCAAATTGCTAATGCCTTATTGAATCGACCACCAGGAACGCTTCCTAGTGATACAGAAGCCAATCCAGGAAAGAGAGAAGTTGAAGAACATGTGAACGCCATCACCTTAAGGTCTGAAAAGGTCGCAAGCCCCTAAATTCAGCAAGACGAAGAGCCTGAAAAATCTCAAGATTCAGAAAATGCAGTTGTGGCTGAAGAAGATGTGCAGAAGGAAGTAGAGGTGGAACCAAGGAAGACTACTGTGGAACACACTCCTCCTGAGGGTAATATAGGGGAGAAACAGATCTATCCTCCACCTCCTTTTCCAAAGAGGCTGCAGAAGAAAAATTCGGATAAGCAGTTTGAGAAGTTTTTGGAGGTGTTCAAGAAACTTCATATCAACATACCTTTCGTTGAAGCTCTTGAACAAATGCCTAGCTATGCGAGGTTTATGAAAGGTGTTCTCTCTCGGAAAGTGAAGCTCGATGACTTAGAGACCGTTGCTCTCACGGAGGAATGCAGTGATGTGCTGTAACAGAAGTTGCCTCCGAAGCTTAAAGATCCTAGAAGCTTCACTATTCCTTGCACCATCGGAAACTTGTCGTTCGACAAGTGTTTATGTGATTTAGGAGCTATCATCAATCTGATGCCCTTATCTATCTTCAAGAAGCTTGGTCTGCCTGATCCGAAACCAACATACATGTCATTGCAACTAGCTGACCGTTCCATCGCTTATCCACGAGGTATAGTGGAGGATGTCTTGGTCAAGGTGGATAAACTCTTCTTCCCTGCTAACTTTGTAATTCTTGATTTCGAGGAAGATAAGAAGATTCCCATTATCTTGGGAAGACCATTCTTGGCTACAGGCCGAACTATGATCGATGTACAAAAAGGAGAGCTTACGATGAAGGTTCATGATCAGAAGGTCACTTATAATGTGTTCAAGGAAATAAAGTTACCCACAGCTAAAGAGGAGTGCTTTAAAGTAGAGCAAATTCAGGTTTTGAATGCACCTCCATGGAAGATGAAGTTGGATATGCCATTCGATTCTCTTGGGTTAGCAGAGCTGAAAATTTCTCAAGAGCGTTTTGAACCATTTACTCAAGAAGCTCCCATAGCTCAACCTACAGCCAGATCACTTGAGTTATTCATTCTTAGGTGCACCCCTTGACAAGGGGTTGGGATATATCTTTGATGATGTAGAGGGTAGCCGAACGGATCCTCCAGTGCCTATAGAGGGTTCTTCTTATGTGCAGCAGGTAGTTGATAGGACTGGTGTTGGTGATGAGCAGTACAGGCGAGTAACTAGGCGTATGGAGGCCATGCACGACATTCACCGTCATTTTGCTGCAGATTTGACACATGCTTTCGGTACTATTGTTCGAGACACTGGTGGCGAGGTTGATTGGCCACCTGATCCTCCACCCGAAGAGGGTGATCTTTCCGACGACTAGGTATGCCTGAAATCCTTATTATTACCTTCAATGAGGATATTGAAAATTTTAAGTTTGGGGGTGATAATATAAGGATTAGTAGTATGTGTCCATATAGATTCATATAGATTCATGTTGCATGTTTAGTTGTAGTTCATTCATATTTTTGTATGATTGTTCATTTAGGACATATTTGTTTATTTTTATGTAATTTCATATAGTTGCATTTGCATGCATATTTAGCATGATCCCTTAAGATGAACTATGATATTTGATAAGTTGATGTTGATTTCAGTGTGGTGATGACGAATAGAGGGATGTTTAAGTCCTAATGAATTGATTTACATGCCAAAAAAAAAATATTTTTACAAAGTCTTATAGGGTTGCTTTTGATCTAGATCATGATCATACTTGTTTGTTGTTGAGATTTAATCACTTGGTTATATTTAGAATTTGTGATATTCTCGTAATGACGTAAAAACACTGATTTTTTTATCTGGAGAAAAACTTGGATTTCATTGCTAGTTGTTGTAAGGCTAGGCGTTAAATGGCTAGTAGCCGACTCATATTTTTATGAGTAGTCTAGGGTTGAATGAGATGGAGCGAAACGCACTCATTCAGAAATTATTGAAAAAAAAGAAAAGAGAAAAAAAAGAAGAAAAAAGTATGTGTTTATGCATAATTGATCAAGAGTGAGCTCTTTAATACTCGAGTTATTAAGTTCTAGGGGACTTTGTGCTTAGTAACCTAAGGCTTTTATAGTCTGGGATCCGCTAACCTAACGCTCGCTACATGGGTAATATTGTATAAGTCTTTTGGGACCTCATTCATTGCACGATCAAATAAGCATCTTTGTTATGTGTTCAATAATAGTGTGAATCCTTGTATAACTCTAGTAGAAAGGAGTTGTTGTGAGTCATAATGCGTTTATTGTCTATTCTGTTTATAAACTTTTGATTGTTTCGATGATAGATAAGTTATGGTTATTGATCTAGTATCGAGAGTATATCTGTTAAACATCCACACACGCACGTTTCTGGTTTGTGAGTTGGTTTGTGGGATTTATTCGAACTCTGTTTCAAGTTATTGCATTCTTAGAGGCATTGGTTTATTCATTTGGTTATGGTTATTCTGAGGGGATCGATTGCATTATCATTTAGTTGCACTCACGTAGTTGCATTCATGCATTAGGTTTGTTTTGTAGTTTTGAGTCTGTTTATGCTTGAGGACAAGCATCGATTCAAGTTTGGGGGTGTGATAAGTGGATTTTATATCCACTTGGAATGCTTTATTACAAGCTTAAATTGGTGTTTTGGACTCAAGTTGTTGGTATTTTGATGTGTTTTTGTGTTATTGCATTTCAGGTATCGGTTATATGAAGAAAAGAGCTTTTAAAGAAAATATGATGCAAAGTGATCAGAATTGGAAGCCAAGGCCATTGTCAAGTTGTAGAGAATCTCAATAGCTTCGCGTGGGCAGTTGAATCGCCTAATTCTGACGAGTAGAACTCAAGTTATGGTCAAAACAAGATTCATCAGAATATTTTTCCAGTCAGTAGCTGAGCGTCCGCTCAGCTCAGCGCGGCTGGTCGCTGATTTCGCTGAAAAAACCTTTTTTGAGTAGAATTTGACGATTTTAAGGGTCGAGGTCCACTAGGGGCGTATATATACTTAAAAAAAGGATTTTCATCATCCGGGAAGATTGGGATACCAAGGAGAAGACCTAGAAGCACAGAACAACTCCGAAAAAGAAGATCTTGTTTTCAACTTGTGATTCTTTGAATTAGTTGTAACTTTGGATGCTCGTTTTCGTTCTTGTTGAACCTAGATCTCATTTATTCGTACTTTAATCATTATTCACTTTATTAAGACCTTGTTTATACCATGCTTTCATTGGAACCCATGGTGACGATGAGTTCGACTATGGGCTAATCGTTGTCATGGGATTCTAGCGGATTTACTTATGGATTTCAATAGTTAATTGTTTCGATATCTTGGTGTATGGTGATTGATTGATATCCTAGTATTGGTTGTGCTTATTCATCTTATGTGCGTAGCTAACATATAAGATAGCGTATTAATTTCTACTGAAGCGACAGTGAATATAGAGGTTTAGAACTTGCCATGCTAGCATAGGTTCTTGTATGTGTATACATGATTCGTAGGTAACTCTAACCGTTTTACTTGCCCTATGTAATCAAGATAGATAACTTGTGCTTAAACCGTTATGTTGTCAAATTCTATAGACATATAGGGTCTCAATATAATTGGTGCCTATTCAGCTTCTATCTCTTTTGTGGATGTCTGGTAGAATGGTACTCGTGCAATGAAAGTTGGCGTTTATCAGTTTTGTGTTATCAGATTAGTGTCATCACCATCACATGCTAAGGTTAAGAACAATAAGGCTATTGAATGAAGTATTTAATGAAGTTAGAATCCCATGTTTGTCATATATATTAATTCAACCTCAATTCTCTTAGTTAATGTTATTTAGTATAATCTCTTAGTTTAATAAAAACCCAATTTGTTATTTGTCTTAGCATTGAGCGATAACCATACATTGTTGCATAGGTGCATAAATTGAACTTAACCTAAACCAGTCTCTGTGGGAACGAATCTGATTTATATCTTATACTACTTGCGAACACGTATACTTGCGTGAATATTAGCGCGTATTTTCGCCTTAACAGATACCACTTGTTAGGAAATGAATAACACACAGATGGGGGGAGGGTGAATGTGTTTTACTGTTTTTAAGCTTTTCTTGAATCTTTTCGGCTTGGTTGAACAAAGTAAATTGAATCTTGTAATGAAATGTGTTACTGCAGAAATTAAAACATACAAGAATAAGGAACACAGATCTTTTCAAAACTCACTTAATTTTGTATTAAAATTAAGAATGTTTTGCTACAAAATTTCTAGGCTCTTTGGTGTTAAAGAGCTTAGATTCTTTCTTAAGAGTGTTACAATATATTATCTAAATTGTTACTTCTGACTAAAGGACCAGTGTTAACTTTATAACTTAGTTAACTACTGGTTTACACAGTGTATAATAAGACATACTAATAGCTTTTCTAAACTGTCACTTGTCATTTCTATTTATAGAAAAGTAGATCTTCCATTTCTGGCTTAGCATATCTTGGCACCCCGTGTTTACTTTGATCTTCCTTTGTCAGTTAATCTTCGCCATTGATCTTGCACATTCTTCATGCTACTTTTTGTTGACTTGTCAATCCAGCTGGTTGGATTGTTTGCTAATTGTTTATCTTGAATATTGAACTGGTCTATGATTTTGTACTTTGAGAATTTTACTCGAGATCTCCAATTAGGCATATAGAGATCTTGACATCTCGATAAGTATAATTACTTATCGAGATCTCTAATGCTCTAGTAAATTTGACTTATAGAGGTCTCTGAGTTCTCGAATGAAACTTTAGCTTGTCGAGATCTCTCAGCATCCTGTCTTCACTTTGACTTATCGACAACTTAGAGTTCTCTAATGAATTTTGACTTATCGATATCTCTGAGTTCTCTAGTGGACTTTAACTTATCGATAACTCTGAGTCCTCAAATGAATGTAGACTTGTCGATAACTCTGAGTTCTCTAGTGAAGAAATGACTTGTCGATATCTCCAACCTTCATGTCTTCTTGACTTGTCGATATCTCTCTGAGTTCTCTAGTAGCTTTCCTGACTTCTCGATAAGTCATTTGGAGTTCTTGAATGACTTCTCTATAACATTAAATATGTGACTTGTAGAGATCTTGACTTAGAGTATTTTTAACCAAACAGATTTATTCAACTCCAAGCTTCTTCAAAATTCTTCCAAGGCATGATCACCTTGATCTTCTTCCAGATAGAATCCTTAGGCTTGATAATGTTTCAAGAAAAAGACTCAAGTCTGCTCCTTTGCATTTTACAGACTTTAAGTGTTACAAGTACAAAATACAAATTAAGATAACAATACAACTTACTTGGGTTGACAAAATTTTTTAGTCTTGTTAAAGTACAGGTATGTCTTTTACAACAAAGAGTATAAGATCAAAGGCCAAGATTAACTGACAAAGTAGAAGTCACGGACATGCACGATTTGCAAAGATACACTAAGCCAGAAATAAAGAGTTTTAGTTAACTTAAAGTAGGGTTTAGTATATGCTATTGCATGCTGTGTAAAACCAGTGTTTATTGTTCTATAAAGTTAACACTGGATGCTTTATTTCAGTAGTAATAAAAGAGATCTAAAAAAATCCGGTAACTCTCAAGAGAGGAGCTGAGTTCTTGACATACCAAGAACCCAGAAATTTGTAGCAAAATACTAGCTTGATTTTTGTATAAAATTAAAAGAGTTTTGAAATATTGTGTGCACTGTCTTTAGTTCAGTTAACATAATATTGTTATATTTGTTATCTTCTTTGTTCACCTAGTTTGAGATAATCAAAAAGCCATTAAAATTTTCCAAAACACATTCACCTCCCCCCTTGTGTTGTATTCATTACCCAACAAGTGGTATCAGAGCAAAATATAAAAGCAAACAGATTAAAGATCTTGGAAGAATGAATACACAGAAGTTTAGCAGTATCAAAATTCCTACTTTTGACAGATCTAACTACGCAATATGGAAAAAGAAAATGTTGTTGTTCATCAGGATGACCAATCCTTTATACATTCAGATCCTCAATAATGGGCCTTTCACCCCCATGGTAAGAGTTGAAGAATCTATAGATGGAGACATGGTCATTCCAGCTCATTACACTCCTAAAGATCCTTCAGAATATAATGAAACTGAAAAAGAAAAAGTCTCTATGGATAGTGGTTTGCAGTTGATCTTAATAGAGTCACTTGACAATGTAATGTACAACAACATTGTCAACTGTGACACAGCCAAACAGATCTGGGAGAAAATAGAGATCTTATGTGAAGGAACAGAGGAGGTTAGGTCAAACCAAAGGAGGATTCCGGTTTCTCAGTATGAGGGGTTTATGGCTAAACCAAAAGAAGGAATCACTGAAGTTTTTGAAAGGTTCAATAAATTGATAAATGACTTGCAGCTACATGATAAATATTATGAAGCTGGGGAGGTTAACCTAAAGTTTCTGCTAACTCTTCCTGATCATCTTGAACATAAAATATCAGCCATTAGAGAAGGAAGAGATTTAAGTAGAATAAATTTGGAAGTTCTATATAGAATCTTGAAAACTTATGAACTTGAAATGCTGCAAAGAAAGTCATTGAAAGCATACAATGGTCATATTATTGATGGTTCAAGTGCTTTGATTGTGAATGACATAGAAGAAAGTGAAGATGAGCAAGATGATCAAGTTCCAGTTATTCAAGCTATGGAACAAAAGAACAAAGGACCTCAAAAGCAAGTTGTATTGGAGCTGGAGGAAGATGAATATTATACCTTGGATGAGCTAGATGAAATGGATCAATCCATGGCTTACTTGGCTAGGAAATTCTCCAATATAAGGGTCAAGAAGCCAAGGTTTATCAAAGGCAAGGGACAATCTTCCAACAACAATAATTGGAAACCAAAAGCTCGGTACAATTCAGCTAGCAAAGGTGGCTAAAAAACAGGATCTGTGGACAGATCAAAGATAAGGTGCTTCAACTGTGATGAGTTGGGTCACTTCGTTACTGAATGCATAAAGCTAAAAAGGTGAAGAAAGACATGACCTATCTTGAATTGGAAGCAAAGTATGAAGCTCTCTTGAAGAAGTAGTCTGGAAAAGCTTATATTGTAGAAAAAAAAAGTTGGGATGATACTGATGTTGATGATGAGGATGAAGAGGTTGGAAACTATGCACTTATGGCTTTTGAGCATGAAAAAGCATACACTCCAAAATCAAAGGTACCAACTCTAACCACTAATAATTTAAATGTTAGTCAATATAAGGAGACAATGGAAAAGATGAGTGTGGAGATGTTTCATATACACACTAGCTTAGTAGCATCTATTGAGGAAGTCAGTAGGCTAATAAGAGCTAATGAGAAGCTTGAGAGTGAGAATCAAAAGATGGATCTACTGTTTGTGGATCTTGAGTCAGTCAAGCAAGAAAATGAATATCTGAAAAACAAGCTGAAGTGTGCTAGTGAGATTGAAGTTGTGCTAAGAGAAAAGATTGAGAAGAATGAGGTGAGACTAAAATCATTCAGGAATGTATCTGAGTTGGTTGGTCAGTACCATGAGAAGAACAAGCCATGTGCTAACATAGCTATTGGTCTTGATTATGATGCTTTGAATAGCAACAAGAAAGCTATAGGTGATAAAGGTAAAGTAACAGAAAATGAAGATGTCCCAGCTATGCTGAGAAAGGTTGGTTCACCTATGTTCAAAGCATGTGAAGTAGATTTCAGTGAAGAAGAGTTGATCATAAAGCAAGATATTGTTGATGAAGACAATAAGAAGAAAAATGTAGAAACAACTCCAACTTCCAAAGCTGAAAAGAAGCCAATGGTAAACCAAGATTCCAAGACACATGTCACGGAAATAAAAACTGAAGATGCAAGAAAGAAGAAGAGGAATAGAAATGGAAAGATTAGGATAAACAAGAGCAACAATTTTTCTTATGTTGCAGACGCTCCAAGAAAATAATGTCAAAAATGTGGCTCTGTGAATCATCTGACTCACCTTTGCAAAAAGGTTGTTAGTAAGCAAGGAGTAGAAGCATGCAAATATAATGAAGCATAAACTAAAGATTCCTACTCATTTTGTGATAAGTTTGATTGTATACCTTGCAACATGAAAGTAATGACAAGTTTCCACAAGCTGAGAGTTTATCTTAAGGAAATCAATATTGAATCTTCAGCTAAAAAGGACAATGCACATCATTCAATGAACTCTATTCTTTCTAAATCATTGAACTCTGCCTCTATCAAATCTGTTAACAAGAAGAAAGTACCCAATACTGCTTGGGTTGCTAAACACACTTAAACTCATTGTGTGCAGGGCAAAAAGAAGAAGGTCATATGAATCATAGACAATGGATGCTCAAGACATATGACAGGTGATATGGCCCTGCTATCACAGTTTGAGGAGAAGGTTGGCCCATTAGTGACTTTTAGAGACAATAACAAAGGTTTCACAATGGGATATGGCAAATTGATTTCTGGAAATGTTATCATTGATGATGTAGCACTTGTAGTTAGTCTTGAAGTAAATCTTCTCCATGTCATCCAATTTGCAGACAAAGGTTTCAAAGTTTTATTTAACAAAGAAGAATGCACTTTTATCAGCAAGAAAACTGGTGAAGTTGCTCTGAAAGGAGCAAGGAAAGGAAACTTATTTTTTGCAGACTTTGACTCAGCAAATGAGGGTGGAATTTGTTGCTGCTACACCAAGGCATCTGTAGAGCAAAGCAAGCTATGGCATAAGAAGCTATCTCAATTGAATTTCAAGGCAATCAATACCCTAGTCAAAAAGGAGTTGGTGAGAGACATGCTTGATATGGAGTTTGCTCAAAATGAATTCTGTGATGCTTGTCAAAAAGGAAAAATGAAAAGATCAAGTCATAAAAGTAAAACTGTGAATTTTATAAGTGCACATTTGCAACTTATTCACATGGATTTATTTGGACTAGTTAATGTCCAGTCAATATCAAGAAAAAGATATGCACTTGTGATGGTGGATGACTACTCAAGATACACATGGGTAGAATTTATGCACTCTAAAGATGAAACTCCACACATCATAATTGAACACATTAGAAAGATTGAGAAGCAGGCTGAAGATCAGAATTGTGTGAAAAGATTGAGGAGTGACAATGGAGCAGAATTCAGGAATGCAACCTTAACTGAATTCTGCAAAGACAAGGGTATTTTTCAAGAGTTCTCAGCTGTTAGAACACCTCAGCAAAATGGTATAGTTGAGAGAAAGAATAGAACACTAGTAGAGGCTACTAGGATAATGTTGTAAGATGCAAAACTGCCAACTAGTTTTTGGGAAGAAGCTGTGAACACTGCATGCTATACTCAAATTAACAAGAATCTTGGTAAGTCACCCTACTCAATCTTGTCTAAAAGAAAGCCTACTGTAAAGTATCTTTGTAACACCCCCAGATCCGGGGTCGGGGATCCGGGTCGTCACGGTCTTTCATTCCACAATACCACTTCACTTACTTAATAAAAATAACCTTATGCTGTGACCCCACACTAACACACACCACAACCCGTTATAGTCTCAGAGATGAAATTGAAATAAGTACAAGTCTTGGAACCCACAATTTAAAATTTATTACAACCCAAAATGATTACTTGATAAATTTACAGTTGATTGCCATTATCTGCCACAAGTTATAATTATACATAATTGATTCCCAAAAGTAGATAGTATGATCTACAATAGATCTACCTCTGCAGCTATAGCAGCTACAACATCATCGGGAAGGCGCAGGACGCTTCCCACGCGCTTGCGCTGGGTCTGCTGGAGTCTGGCCATCTTTCCTAACTGTTGTTGTGTGATGAAGAAATAAAGCAAGGGTGAGCAGCAAGCCCACCAAAATAATATGTATAATGATTTACAATATATGAGCCTACTCATAATACTCATGAAAGTCTTGGTCAAAAGAAATGAACCAAGTTTGATATCTTAATGCGATGAAGTCGCAAAATATTCAGTATATATACATATATACTTTTCAAAATATTGGAAGTCCTCTTCCATGCATAATATACACAAAGTCCCAGTGTATAACTGTATAAAAAAAATATCGTTGCAAGGTGATCTCATATATCTAACCTTGTCTCAACGTTTTTTTTTCTGAAAATCTTTGTCATTCATAAGACAATTATTAATTAGATATAAGTTTAAAAGATGAAGTTACAAGATACCCCAATATACTTATATCTTTCCCAAATACTACTTGAACTACCACCGTTCAAGTTATAAATTAGCTTCAAAAGTTCATCACATAGATGAGACTATAAGACAAGATTTGAATAGATTAAATCTTTAAAATATTATCAAAATAAAATGAAGTTACGAGATACTTCATTTGATGTAAACATCATTTTGAAAACTTGACCCTGCCAACACTCAACAATCGCCCAACCGTAGCCTTTCCATCGAAGTGCTCTGGGTAGTGTTGCAAAAATTATCCAATTGGATGATGAACTCATTACGGGAGTTTGCCGCGCCAGGAAGACCACTTACGATGATCAGTCGTAGTAGTACAACCCCACCATTTTCTACATGTAGAGGAGAACCTGTCGGATTTACTTGTCAACCGAACACTGAACTCCTAAGGAAAGGACCGCCTTAGCGGAACTTCCAGGCCATTTGAGCCAATATAATAAGGCTGGGCCGGCGCTACTCGGCCACTTATGCCACTCCTAGTTCAGATGAAATCCATGACTCTGAAACGTAAAGCTCGTTTCCCCCTTTCCCCAAGTAGAAACTTGTTGATACGGCTCCACCAAGAAGTCGTACCTAGTTGGAAAGGAAAACTCACCGATATTTCCCAGGCGATGCCTGTTAATGGATTAACTTGTTCCAAGAATTTTACTTCCCGAATATTGGGTAAGTAATCAAAAACTCTTTTACCAAGACAGCAACCTTGTTGCGAATATAAAACACACCACCGAGCCGGATCCCCCAGGTTTTGAGCGAGTATTTAAATCCCCTTTTTAAAAGGAAGATCTTAAATATAAAAATAGTTTTGGGATCCGCTCTAACTTTTGAAAATCATTTTAAAGACTCGAAAACACTTTAAAGAGTGTTTGGAGTAAAACTGATTTAATGAAGTAAATCAGTCCCCAGAATATTTAGAAAATGTCTGAATATTATTATTTAAATAATATTCCCATAAAAAAATAATCTTTATAAAATAATTGAAGTAGAAGTATTAAAACTTATACTTGAAATGAATAGCAAATAATCAAAGATATACTTATACGAAAGTAATATCTTTATTTGAATAATCAAAAATAAGTTTGATTATCGACACCTTATTCTTTAATAAAATAAAGAATATATCTCAGCAAATAATCGGAGTCATAGATCCTCAAATGAATATTCAAATAATATTCAATAAATAAAATAAGTTGAGTCATAATACCTCGAATGAATATTATAAATAATATTCATTAAATAAAATAAAGGAGTCATACATCCTCAAATGAATGTCCAAGTAATATCCAATAAATAATATAAAGGAGTCATACGCCTTCGAATAATATTCGAAATAATATTCAATAATAAAATAAAGTTAAAGTTATCGAATAAACCTTATTCGATTAATAGTTTAAAAAAACTATATCCATATATATATATAAATAAATATATATATATAATATACTCGGGAACATCGACTCCCGGTTTAGAAATATATTCACCTTTTATCCCCTATACTAAGGGTATACGCAACTACTTGCTTATTTCTAGCATAGGTATTATGCAACTATAAGCATTGAAATCAACAGATAGATAACCAGATTACGAAACAGACATGCATATATACCATATTAGCATGCTCCAATATATCACAAAATTTGCTAATAACAATCATGCAATATCACAAGATAATGCATATACATATATTTACATCACAACAACAGTATAACAGGTAGAAAACTTGCCTGGGCGACTGGGGTTACGAATGGCTCGGGACGAGTCTGGTAACCTATAAACAACAAGTAAGTTGGAATTAAACCAAAGTCACTTGTAAATCTATACTTTAACTAACTTAGACTCTAACGCTTGTTTTGCGCTCACTGATTCGCTTAAGTCACTCGGGTACCCTCGGCTCCACCATTTTTAATAATTTAACCTTTACGAGTTTTAAAGCGAATCCTTCGCGGATGTCTTACCAACTGCTTATTACACCTTACATAAATGTTTCATACTTCAATTAGTCCTTTAAGGTCTTTAACCTATGTTTCAAAGTAAGGCGAGGGGAAAAGTATCGTTCGCGAAACGCCGTTACTTGAAACGGTCGTTTCTCCTAAACCGTGCATCGGAATCGAACGAACTACATATCAAAACGAAGCTCGTAACATGAGCTATCTAAACATGGCAGTGGTCATAATCTAGCAGGGGGTCCTCGGGTCCTAATGTTATGCACAAAACAGTCTAAAGAAAATCGGACGTTACGACGGCTATGTTTACGCGATTACCAATATTTATACCACTCCAAATTCTTTACCAATTCACTACAAACCACCCAACCATCATCAATACATCAAACACAACTTATATCAAGGCAAAGTCAGTCCATAATCTCAAGGTTTTCCAACTTATTCAACCACAAACATGATCTACTAACCATAACTTAAGATTCATTAACCATTAACCAAGATTCATATCCAAAATCACCACAAATCCAACCAAACTATCTAACATACATGGATCTTGTTATACATACATGGATATTTCTATATATACATTAATCCATCCATAAACTCATCAAAACTCAAAGTTCAAACTATAAGTTAAAGGTGAAAGTTGTTTATACCTCCTTGAAGCTTCCTAACACAACCCAAGAGCTTTGAATGCCTAAAAGAACCTTGATCCTTGCTTGTATAACCTTAATCTTTCATAAAAATTCAAGAAAACTAAAGTTATTTCTTGAAGGTTACTATTCACCATCTTCTTCCTTGATTTATTGGAAGAGATTGTGAAGGAATTAGGAGCTTAAACTTATAGCATATCCATATCTATGTACAAGGAAGCTTAGATAATTACCTTGTGATTTAACAATGCTTGGAACTTGATTTTTGAAATTCTTGCCCTTGAAAAAGATGAAAAGCCGAGAGCAAGATGATGAGAATGAAATGATTTTGTGTTTTTTGATTTGTTTGGCTTAGCTTGGTTGTTTTTTGTTTTGTTTTTGGTTAATTACCTTAATAACCTTATATTTGTGTGGTTATAAACCAACCACACCTCCTCCTTCCCTATGTCATGCTTACATCACATTGCTATGTCATCCTCCCTTCCTTGTCCTCTTCTCATTGGTTGGGTGACATCACTTCCTCTAATCCCTTTGCTTAACTTCCTAATTGTTTGCCTAATGACCGCTGATCTGTTATACGGTTCGCTTAACTTTCGTTTTCGTTTATCGTTTGAAGGATCATACCCGGGATCTTATTACTTAAGTTCCCTTAACCTTTCTCATTACATTATATTCCTTTTTATGATTCTCTCTTATAATCCTTTAATTTAAATCCTTTTTATCCTGTTACCTTTTTCTCAATTCTTTCCGTATCTAGTGGATTTCCGGGAAAAATCAAAGTGTTCGGATTTGGATTCTGACGATCTTTACATACACTTATATCCCATATAAAGTACTAATAAAATCTCAGAATATCCATATCAGAACCCCTACATAGTGTGGCATGAAAAGTTTTCTCATTCAGCAAAAACACTATTCATAAGGGTTTCAAAAATTTCCAAAAATTGGGGTTATTACAGTCTCCCCTCCTTAAAAGGATTCCGTCCCGGAATCAGATAGAAAATGAATAGGGATACCTTCCTAGCATTGCACTTTCTAACTCTTAAGTAAATTTTCCCACATTGTGGTCCTACCACCAAACTCTGCCTAGTTTGATAACCCTTCTCCTAAGCACTTGTCCCTTTTCGATCTATAACCCTTTCTGGTTGCTCCATATAGGTTACGTCGGGTTGCATATCTATGCGCTCATATGCCTCTATTTACCTAGCATCTGAATTACACTTCCTTAACATTGATACGTGAAACATGTTATGAACTTGCTACATATTCGGGGTTAGGGCTAGCTCATATGCTAACTTCCCAAACGTCTTAATATATCCAAGGGTCCAACAAATTGTAGACTTAGCTTTCCTTTCCTTCCGAACCTCATCAATCCTTTCCAAGGGATACCTATATCATTACTAGGTCCCCTATTTCATACTCTTTATCCTTTCGTGTCAAATCAACATACTTATCATGTCCATCTTGGGCTACTACCAGCCGTCCTCTGATTAGATCTATCATATCCTTGGTCCTTTGGACTACTGCGGGTCCGAGCATCTTGCGCTCTATAACTTCATCCTAACATAAGGGAGATCGACATTGTCTTCCCTCAATGATCTCATAAGGCGACATCTCGATGATGACATATGATCTATTATCGTAAGATAACTCAATCCGAATTAAGTGATCATTCCAAATTCTTTCAAGTCTATTGCACAGACTCTCATTATTGCTTTTAACATTAGAGCTTCTGCTTCTCAATACCCATTCTTTTCCAGTTCGTAATCGCTACTACCTTCCGTTCCTAATATTATACTGGTTATACTTTTGCTCGTTAGCGTTCTATAACCTTTTAATAACCACGTCAACCTTAGTATCACGAATGTGTTCCCATTCCGCATACTACCACCACTTTATTACTCCTCTTTCAGTTGCTTCTATTTTCCAAAATTTGATCAATCAAATAGAAGTAAAGGAATTTGTTGAGAGATCACTAAGATCATGAACACTTGTTATATCGCATAGTTAGTACAGAAGGTGGCCAGCCTTTAGTACTTGACAAGCAATTAAACAATAGCTGGTATCCTACTAGGCTTCTATCACACAGATAGATAGTCATTCGGCAATACCTCCCCTTTCTGGAAGGGTTGTTCTTCTCAGCTTACATGAAATGAAAAGAAGAGAAAAGAACGAACTGAAGAGAATTGTATATATGAAAAAAATATACTGCCACAAAATATCTGGCTTGGAATCTACCTCTGAACTATAGAGGTTTGTCATAGGAGAACAAAACATATATGTATTTATATCAACATCAAGTATTATAGCATCGTATTTCACGTGCCTAAATATTTTCGCTATCCCGTCCATCATTCTATGGACCCATGCCCCTCCTCGAGCTTATACACAATTACCTTTGAAACTCCCTCGACATCGAAAATCGAACCTGGGATCTCATTCTAGACATCATCGTTACTAGAATTCTATGCTTGCACCGCAACCTTCCTCGTATAATAATACGACTCTCTATTGATAAGAAAGAATAATAATTCACTATGTAGATACTCTACTTAATTAGTCTATTAATGATAACTTATACACTACCACGACCCGATTAGTGGTACTCAATCTCAACACCCATTCCAATACAACTCTCACGGTTGTAATCAGCTCAATACTCGCAGAATCATTGCTGCCTTACTATGGTCCACCACTGACCTACTGTCGTCATTCATTTTCCATGAAGTCTTAATAGCTAACCATACGGAGTCCATACAGGTCGTATCTAATTCTCCTAAGGAGTTAACATAACCACCAATCACAATTCATGAAGAACACTCCAAACTCTGACGTACTTTCATGACATGAAGCAGATAAAATTGCAGAAGAGTTTCAATCAAAGCAACGATAGCAGGTTAATACCGTTTTTAATCATATGCCTTAGATAGAAGACTTAACTCAAAGGTTCGTCTAGTCCTTTTTGGAAACATGGTCCTGGCTTATTCTCAAGATAGTACCTCCTAAGATAGATAGCCCGTTCATGGCGATTACACGAATTAAACCTTTGCCAACTACTATTACGGTTGGGTATTGCACAGTCATCAGAAGGAATGTCAATCTTCCAAACCATAATACAATCTGCATAGCTTTAACCATCATCATTGTATTCCTTTGGCACAAGCGCCTATAATTATCCTCTTACCTTTAAAGTGTCGGCCACCTCTTTGGCCTTTCCTGATAGTAAAATTTCCTTACAGTCAATGTCATTTTAACCACCTCCAAATAAATTTTTTCCACCTTATTTCAATCACAGCTTATGTGAAGATGTTTTCCTTAAAATCTGATGAGTAAAAAAAAAATCACCATTTTTCCATAAGTTATTGCCTCAGTCTTTAGAGGTTAATCACTGTCATGACTGACTCTCAATCATAATTAGAACATCTTTTATCTTAAGTCCTAATTGCCCTGAACAATTTTGACCATTATTGGTTCGATCCATACCTTCTCGTGGTTTAACACGTGCCTCACTTGGCATCATTATAATTACGTCATATTTCCTTTATCAACATTTCCATTCTTGAGAATTTTGAATATTACCTTTCTCATTGCAAAACCTCTAAGGTTATCCTTGAATCATTCCTCCTGTATTCCCTAGATACAGGGCATATCAAAATACCATTCACTATTACTAGAACCATTGTCTATATACTTCTGAAAAATTTCTCCACTGATCCTTAAAGGTTATTATTACCTTAATGCTTTCCAATTCATACTGTCAAAACTCATAATATCCCTATCAAGGGTGAAATGCCAACCTTTATGCATTCCCCTAGGATTCGTTTTAAGTTACCGATGTTCTATCCTTAATTCCACCTTTAAAAAGGTACAAGCATCCTTCCATGGATAAATAAAGTCATATATCCCTGATAAGGGTATCTTATTCAATCATTCCCACCTCGATAGTCTATACCGAATTTCACAATAACATCTGTATACAACATGAGGTCAATCCACATGGCCTCCAAAAGATAAAAATGGTTATCCGCTTTTCTTTCCTGATTTGGTAATGATCACATGGATGATCTGGAAGATATTGGTCGTGTTCAATGTGAACTTCTTCTTAATAAATCCTTATTTACTTTTGTCGTTTATCTCAACAGTCATCTCAATGTTGGGATATCTTTCATACCTGGCATCTCCCTTCCTGGGTATCAAGCCACCGGTCTTACACTTCACATTCTTGAAGGTCACTTCCTTCATCCAATTTTCCTAATTTCTTACTTCCTTGTCTCCTCAGTCTATCCACGTCTCAATATTTATCCTTCGAACTATCTCAAGGTTTCCTCAAATCCTCCCAACTTATAGGGGATAAAATATATTTATCTCTTATGCCTTCAACCATCAATTTAACTCATGGTGAATCACCCTCATCCTGAAGATTACATACTTTTCTATTTCTATTGCTACGAGTCTTTAGGGTTTCCTCATACCCAACTTCCTTATCATTCCTCAAACTCTATTGCCTTTATATTTCTTTCCACTTCAGTTTTTTTTTTCCTTTCTCTTATCATTATTTCATGAACCAACACAACTTAAGCATTGATTTCAAACATCCCGTCATTCTGGATTCGTGTCCTTAGAACGAATCTTGACAACTTTTACAACTTAGACTCATAATTTATCATACTCGTCTGCCTTTGTTCTGGCTCTAAAGCTTTTACACTATCTCCTTATCTTTGGGAATTACTTTCCCGAAAACAATTGACTGAACTTAAATCAGTTTATTATAATCTCTTGCTCTGTGCCTTCCTTGGCCTTTCACCGGCGGGTGGCCTCTCTCTTAGGAGGGTAAGTGATAAAAACAGTCTTTTGTGATTCGTCAATCATTTAGAATCTCAAATGATTCCTATATTTCCTTTAGCCAGGCTCTTGCCTCGACTGGGTCAGCTTGTTCCTTGGAACTCTGAGAGCTTAGCGATTTAAAGGTCCTGAAAGAATTTCCCACCGCACTGTCTCCTCAGGGTGGTGGTTGGGGATAATAGTCTAAGTTCTCTTTAGACAGGTCCATGAATTTCCGTATAGGAGTACCGTCTCGGGTCTCCTTATCTCGCTCGACTTTTTGTTTCCTTAGTATGAAATGTTTCATCCTACTCCCCATAATTGGGGTCATCTTTTAATTTAAAATCCTCATTTTCCACTCCATTATGTCATGGGTTCCTTCTATCTTGATGGCGACCTCCCTGACTATCACGTTCAGGGTTTGCTCTAAATCTTATTCCTCAAACTAGCTTTCATCTAAGATCTCATCTTTAAGCTCTTGAACATTTGGAACCCAAATTCTGTAGGAATACCTCATTATTCCCTTCTCATCTTTCTCGGTATTAACCTCTTATCTATTTGTTGGCTCTCTGCCTTCATTCATAACTTTTTCTGGCACAATATGATCTTTTCCAATAATTCGGGCTGTATTGCTATCTCAAACAGCTTTTCGGTACCGGCTCCGGTTACCTTCACTACTATTTCCATTTTCTCAAAATCTCTTATAAACTCTCCAAAAGACATTATCATCTTGAGTCTCTCCTTTTTACTAAGGGCATCAGCCACCATATTGGCTTTCCCCGAATGATAAAGAATCTCCCAATCATAATTCTTGATTAGCTCTAACCGCCTCCTCTGGCGTATGTTGAGCTCTTTCTACGTAAGAATGTACTAGAGCACTTATGGCTTAGGTAATTCTCGCACTTCTCTCCATACAAGTAGTGCCTCCAATCTTTAGGGTAAAACTATTGCCACGAGCCTAAGCTCATGGGCGGGGATATCGAATTTCATATTACCTTAATTGTCTTGACGCAGACGCGATTATCTTGCTGTGCTAAGAAGCACCCTAATTCCTTATGCGAAGCGTCACTTATAAATCACAAAATCTCCTTTTTCCATCCGGCAATGCCAGCATAGGGGCCATCACCAACCTCTGCTTCAGTTCTTGAAAGCTGTTCTCGCATTTCTTTGTCCATTCGAACTTCTCAGTCTTACGAGTAAGCCGCGTTAAAGGGGGCTACTATCTTTACAAACTTGAACGAACCTCCGGTAGTGATCGACCAATCCTACCTCTGGTAGTTGACCTAACCATGGTCATCAATTCATCAGTGGTCCTTTATCCATTCTTGTCAGGATCCTCCATGGGATCCTCCTCAGCAACTATCCCTTCTAGGACAACATCCTTAATATCAACATCATCCGGTCCTGCGTTAGGACGCTCTATCGGATCCACAATCCGATCTCCAATTAGTAATAAAACATCATCGCGCTGTTGCTCCTCAACCTCAGGGTTCGGAGTCCCGCTACCATATACGATAATGAACTACGCTCCTATCACGATATTTATAAGGGTTCCCATAAGGGTTTTAACTGTCAGTACTACGTTAGGTAGCCCGACTATGAACTTGGCAAGAGTTCTTATTATCTTAGTTAACTTATTATCTTAACGTCCCATCATCTCTGAGGTTTATAACGCTTAGCTCTGATACCATTTCTGTAACACCCCCAGATCCGGGGTTGGGGATCCGGGTCGTCACGGTCTTTCATTCCACAATACCACTTCACTTACTTAATAAAAATAACCTTATGCTGTGACCCCACACTAACACACACCACAACCCGTTATAGTCTCAGAGATGAAATTGAAATAAGTACAAGTCTTGGAACCCACAATTTAAAAGTTATTACAACCCAAAATGATTACTTGATAAATTTACAGTTGATTGCCATTATCTGCCACAAGTTATAATTATACATAATTGATTCCCAAAAGTAGATAGTATGATCTACAATAGATCTACCTCTGCAGCTATAACAACTACAACATCATCGGGAAGACGCAGGACGCTTCCCACGCGCTTGCGCTGGGTCTGCTGGAGTCTGGCCATCTTTCCTAACTGTTGTTGTGTGATGAAGAAATAAAGCAAGGGTGAGCAGCAAGCCCACCAAAATAATATGTATAATGATTTACAATATATGAGCCTACTCATAATACTCATGAAAGTCTTGGTCAAAAGAAATGAACCAAGTTTGATATCTTAATGCGATGAAGTCGCAAAATATTCAGTATATATACATATATACTTTTCAAAATATTGGAAGTCCTCTTCCATGCATAATATACACAAAGTCCCAGTGTATAACTGTATAAAAAAAATATCGTTGCAAGGTGATCTCATATATCTAACCTTGTCTCAACGTTTTTTTTTTCTGAAAATCTTTGTCATTCATAAGACAATTATTAATTAGATATAAGTTTAAAAGATGAAGTTACAAGATACCCCAATATACTTATATCTTTCCCAAATACTACTTGAACTACCACCGTTCAAGTTATAAATTAGCTTCAAAAGTTCATCACATAGATGAGACTATAAGACAAGATTTGAATAGATTAAATCTTTAAAATATTATCAAAATAAAATGAAGTTACGAGATACTTCATTTGATGTAAACATCATTTTGAAAACTTGACCCTGCCAACACTCAACAATCGCCCAACCGTAGCCTTTCCATCGAAGTGCTCTGGGTAGTGTTGCAAAAATTATCCAATTGGATGATGAACTCATTACGGGAGTTTGCCGCGCCAGGAAGACCACTTACGATGATCAGTCGTAGTAGTACAACCCCACCATTTTCTACATGTAGAGGAGAACCTGTCGGATTTACTTGTCAACCGAACACTGAACTCCTAAGGAAAGGACCGCCTTAGCGGAACTTCCAGGCCATTTGGGCCAATATAATAAGGCTGGGCCGGCGCTACTCGGCCACTTATGCCACTCCTAGTTCAGATGAAATCCATGACTCTGAAACGTAAAGCTCGTTTCCCCCTTTCCCCAAGTAGAAACTTGTTGATACGGCTCCACCAAGAAGTCGTACCTAGTTGGAAAGGAAAACTCACCGATATTTCCCAGGCGATGCCTGTTAATGGATTAACTTGTTCCAAGAATTTTACTTCCCGAATATTGGGTAAGTAATCAAAAACTCTTTTACCAAGACAGCAACCTTGTTGCGAATATAAAACACACCACCGAGCCGGATCCCCCAGGTTTTGAGCGAGTATTTAAATCCCCTTTTTAAAAGGAAGATCTTAAATATAAAAATAGTTTTGGGATCCGCTCTAACTTTTGAAAATCATTTTAAAGACTCGAAAACACTTTAAAGAGTGTTTGGAGTAAAACTGATTTAATGAAGTAAATCAGTCCCCAGAATATTTAGAAAATGTCTGAATATTATTATTTAAATAATATTCCCATAAAAAAATAATCTTTATAAAATAATTGAAGTAGAAGTATTAAAACTTATACTTGAAATGAATAGCAAATAATCAAAGATATACTTATACGAAAGTAATATCTTTATTCGAATAATCAAAAATAAGTTTGATTATCGACACCTTATTCTTTAATAAAATAAAGAATATATCTCAGCAAATAATCGGAGTCATAGATCCTCAAATGAATATTCAAATAATATTCAATAAATAAAATAAGCTGAGTCATAATACCTCGAATGAATATTATAAATAATATTCATTAAATAAAATAAAGGAGTCATACATCCTCAAATGAATGTCCAAGTAATATCCAATAAATAATATAAAGGAGTCATACGCCTTCGAATAATATTCGAAATAATATTCAATAATAAAATAAAGTTAAAGTTATCGAATAAACCTTATTCGATTAATAGTTTAAAAAAACTATATCCATATATATATATAAATAAATATATATATATAATATACTCGGGAACATCGACTCCCGGTTTAGAAATATATTCACCTTTTATCCCCTATACTAAGGGTATACGCAACTACTTGCTTATTTCTAGCATAGGTATTATGCAACTATAAGCATTGAAATCAACAGATAGATAACCAGATTACGAAACAGACATGCATATATACCATATTAGCATGCTCCAATATATCACAAAATTTGCTAATAACAATCATGCAATATCACAAGATAATGCATATACATATATTTACATCACAACAACAGTATAACAGGTAGAAAACTTGCCTGGGCGACTGGGGTTACGAATGGCTCGGGACGAGTCTGGTAACCTATAAACAACAAGTAAGTTGGAATTAAACCAAAGTCACTTGTAAATCTATACTTTAACTAACTTAGACTCTAACGCTTGTTTTGCGCTCACTGATTCGCTTAAGTCACTCGGGTACCCTCGGCTCCACCATTTTTAATAATTTAACCTTTACGAGTTTTAAAGCAAATCCTTCGCGGATGTCTTACCAACTGCTTATTACACCTTACATAAATGTTTCATACTTCAATTAGTCCTTTAAGGTCTTTAACCTATGTTTCAAAGTAAGGCGAGGGGAAAAGTATCGTTCGCGAAACGCCGTTACTTGAAACGGTCGTTTCTCCTAAACCGTGCATCGGAATCGAACGAACTACATATCAAAACGAAGCTCGTAACATGAGCTATCTAAACATGGCAGTGGTCATAATCTAGCAGGGGGTCCTCGGGTCCTAATGTTATGCACAAAACAGTCTAAAGAAAATCGGACGTTACGACGGCTATGTTTACGCGATTACCAATATTTATACCACTCCAAATTCTTTACCAATTCACTACAAACCACCCAACCATCATCAATACATCAAACACAACTTATATCAAGGCAAAGTCAGTCCATAATCTCAAGGTTTTCCAACTTATTCAACCACAAACATGATCTACTAACCATAACTTAAGATTCATTAACCATTAACCAAGATTCATATCCAAAATCACCACAAATCCAACCAAACTATCTAACATACATGGATCTTGTTATACATACATGGATATTTCTATATATACATTAATCCATCCATAAACTCATCAAAACTCAAAGTTCAAACTATAAGTTAAAGGTGAAAGTTGTTTATACCTCCTTGAAGCTTCCTAACACAACCCAAGAGCTTTGAATGCCTAAAAGAACCTTGATCCTTGCTTGTATAACCTTAATCTTTCATAAAAATTCAAGAAAACTAAAGTTATTTCTTGAAGGTTACTATTCACCATCTTCTTCCTTGATTTATTGGAAGAGATTGTGAAGGAATTAGGAGCTTAAACTTATAGCATGTCCATATCTATGTACAAGGAAGCTTAGATAATTACCTTGTGATTTAACAATGCTTGGAACTTGATTTTTGAAATTCTTGCCCTTGAAAAAGATGAAAAGCCGAGAGCAAGATGATGAGAATGAAATGATTTTGTGTTTTTTGATTTGTTTGGCTTAGCTTGGTTGTTTTTTGTTTTGTTTTTGGTTAATTACCTTAATAACCTTATATTTGTGTGGTTATAAACCAACCACACCTCCTCCTTCCCTATGTCATGCTTACATCACATTGCTATGTCATCCTCCCTTCCTTGTCCTCTTCTCATTGGTTGGGTGACATCACTTCCTCTAATCCCTTTGCTTAACTTCCTAATTGTTTGCCTAATGACCGCTGATCTGTTATACGGTTCGCTTAACTTTCGTTTTCGTTTATCGTTTGAAGGATCATACCCGGGATCTTATTACTTAAGTTCCCTTAACCTTTCTCATTACATTATATTCCTTTTTATGATCCTCTCTTATAATCCTTTAATTTAAATCCTTTTTATCCTGTTACCTTTTTCTCAATTCTTTCCGTATCTAGTGGATTTCCGGGAAAAATCAAAGTGTTCGGATTTGGATTCTGACGATCTTTACATACACTTATATCCCATATAAAGTACTAATAAAATCTCAGAATATCCATATCAGAACCCCTACATAGTGTGGCATGAAAAGTTTTCTCATTCAGCAAAAAACTATTCATAAGGGTTTCAAAAATTTCCAAAAATTGGGGTTATTACAATCTTCATGTGTTTGGAAGCAAGTGCTATGTGTTGAAGGACAACTCTGAATATGTGGGAAAATTTGATTCCAAAGTTTTTGAGGCAATTTTTCTGGGATATTCATTGGAAAGAACTACATATAAAGTCTATGTAATTGAACAAAAGAAGATCATGGGTAGCACAAATGTTACTTTTGATGATGAAAAATGTCCAGGCTTGGAATGCCTTGATGAAAATGAAGCTGAAGCCCTCAAGTTTGAAAATCTCAACATTGATAGTGATTCTGATGATGAAGCTGAAGTCAACACAAATCACAGAGTTGATGAAGAGTCTACTGAACAAGTGAATCATGAGAATGGAAGCTCATCTCATGAACCTAAATTTGATAGCATACACTTAGGGGGAGAAAGAGAGGAAGGTTCTGCAAGTCATGCCAATGGTGAAGAAAACACAGAAAACTCAAGTCAACAAACTCATACCAGAAAGTGGGATAGAAGTCACAATGCAGATGCAATTATTGGTGATCTCAATGCTGGAGTGAGGACTAGGGGTGCAACTGTAAATGAATGACTTCATGCATGTTTTCTGTCTCAAGTTGAGCCCAAGAAAACTGAGGAAGCCCTTTTTGATCCTGATTGGATATCTGCAATACAAGAAGAGCTAAATCAGTTTGAAAGAAACAAAATTTGGAAATTGGTTCCTGCACCAAAGAACAGAAGTATTATTGGAACAAAGTGGGTGTTCAGGAACAAACTATATGAAAATGAAATTGTTACCAGAAATAAAGCAAGGTTGGTTGTAAAAGGCTACTCACAAGAAGAAGGAATTGATTATGATGAAACTTTTGCTCCAGTTACAAGACTTGAAGCAGTAAGAATTTTTCTTGCATTTGTTGCACATTCAAATTTCAAGGTATATTAAATGGATGTGAAGAGTGCATTCCTTAATGGTAAGTTGGAAGAAGAGGTTTATGTGCAACAACCACCTGGCTTTAAAGATCCAGAGTTTCCAAATTTTGTATACAAGTTACTCAAGGCTCTCTATAAACTAAAACAAACACCTAGAGCTTGGTATTGACACATTGTCAGAATTTTTGATTAAGCATGGATTTACTAGAGGTACTATTGACAAGACTGTTTTCTACAAGAAGCATAGTGATGATATGATCCTAGTTCAGATCTATGTGGATGATATTATCTTTGGTTCTAAAAATGAAAAGCTTTGCCAAAGATTCTCTAAGCTTATGCAGAGTGAATATGAAATCAGCATGATGGGGGGAATTAAGTTACTTTCTTGGACTTCAAGTCAGTCAAAGAAGTGATGGAATCTTCATCAGCCAAACTAAGTATGTCAAAGATTTATTAAAAAAGTTTGCTATGGTTGATTGTTCACCTGCATCTACACCTATGTCTACAATTACAAAGTTGGATGAAGATAAAAAGGGCAAGAGTGTAGATATCTCAAGCTATCGAGGAATGATTTGATCTTTTTTGTACTTAACTGCAAGTGGACCAGACATCATGTTTGTAACATGTCTGTGTGCAAGATTTCAAGCCAATCCAAAAGAATCACATTTGATGGCTGTGAAGAGGATTTTCAGATACTTGAAGGGGACTCCAAACTTGGGATTGTGGTATCCCAAGGGAACTAGTTTTGAAGCTGTTGGATACACAGATGCAGATTTCGCTGGATGCAGGGTTGACAGGAATAGCACTAGTAGAAGCTGTCAGTTTCTTGGACAAAGACTTGTATCCTGGTATAACAAGAAATAACAATATGTGTCAACTTCTACAGCTGAGGTTGAATACATAACTGCTGGAAGTTGTTGTGCTCAAGTGCTTTGGATTAGAAATCATCTAACGGATTATGGCCTAGTGTTGCATAAAATACCAATTATGTGTGACAATACTAGTGTTATATCTATTGTGGCTAATCCAGTTAATCATTCTAGAACAAAGCACATTGATGTGAGGTACCATTTTATTAGAGAACATGCTACAAATAGTACCATTGAGCTCATTTTTATTCCAACTGAGAAACAATTAGCTGACATTTTTACTAAACCTTTGGATGAAGCAACTTTCACTAGACTTGTAGGTGAATTTGGTATGTTAAATTCTTCATCCTAAGGCAAGAACTCAGCTAATATTTTGCAGCTGATTAATTTCTAATAAATCAAAATTCATTTGATTAATTGGAAATTAACTGAAATATGAATTATAAATATTTTAGAAATCTTTGTATATATATTTTTTAAAATTCAAAATTTAGATTGGAATTTTTCAATTCTAAGAAAACTGTCTAAATGTTGATTTACATTGTCAATATGTAAAATTAGCACAAGGCATAATCGAAGTGATCAAGAGTATATAGAGAACTGAGTTCTCGATAAGTCTAATTGACTTATCAACAAGTCTTTATAGAGTTCTCTATAAGTGTTAACTCACAGAGTTCTCTACAAGTACAATTTTAGACTTATAAATAACTCATAACTGAAAAAATTTAATTCAATAAATTATTTTGGTAAACTACTCTTGATAAATTTATTCTGATTTTATTTGGATTTATTCAAAAAAAATTGGAAACAATTCAGTCCATTTTAGGACAAACTGAGTATTTATTTGACATCTCGACAAGTCAGTTTTAGTTCTCTAAAAGAGTAAATTAAAATGACTTCTCGATATGTAATTCTCTTTTCAAAATGACTTATCTATATATAAATTCCAATCGTTTATTTTTGAGTTCTCGATAAGTCATTTGCTTTTACTATAAATACTCAGACATCTCGACATACACATACTTACGCCTTTAAGAACTCTAAGTGACCTAGATTTTTCAATTCCAAACCGATTTCTCTCTCGTTTCAAGCTCTTTCTCTCTCATTTTTCTTATTGATTATTTATTCGGCGTCAAGGACATTCGGAATTTCACCTCTGATGAAACTTTTTTAGTTATGGATACCAGTCCTTCTTACTCGGCAATAATGGCACCCAACAATGTTGGAGCTGAAATCCCCAAACAAGGAACCAACTACTTAGCTTTCACTGATGTTAACCAAGCCCCTAATAGTTTCAAGGGGTTTGTGAAATTTTTGTCCGAATCTTATCTTGCAGGTGCTTTAACTGCTAACCCAATCCTGTACTTGGATGTCCTGCATGAGTTCTGGACAACAGCTGTAGTAAGGACAATTATGAATGATAATTTTGTGTCCATGGTAGTGACCTGCTCAATTGGAGGCCAACAATTAGAGTTCAATGAGCAAGATGTGAATGCAGCTTTGAGTCTTCACACTGTAAATCTGGTGGAGGTGCCAACATAGGATGAGCTAGCCGAGTTCATGGATTTCATCTATGGTGGAAGGATCAGCCTAGCAAGTCTGAACAAGACAAACCTAGGGAAGGAATGGTCTTTTGTGTTTGATTCTATAGTGAGGGCCTTCACATGTAGAAAGACAGGATATGACAACATCTCAAGTGTGGTCTAAAAGCTGGTGTTCTCAATAGCCCATAACAGACACTTTAATGTTGGTCTATTGATCCTGGAAGAACTTGCTACCAGGCTAACAATGCCTTTAGCTACAAGAGGTAAGGAAATTTTCTTTCCTAGATTTATTATGTCTACTTTAAATCATAAAGTATCAGACATACATTTGCTTAATGGTATAGACATCACAAAAATAGGCAATTGTAAGCAAGTGTCCAAAATTATATTTGGCTCACTTACTACAAAGAATAAGGTAACTGCAAGTCCGAAAATCACTCCATTTATGATGGAGAGTTTTAAGACTTACCCTTACCCCATGCCTGATATGAGATCAAATGCACAATCTAGTACAGCTATGGTCCTTGAACCTGTAGAAGTAAAAATACAAGACAACCAACAAGTACCTTCCCAAGCTAAAAGCACTTCTTCTATACCACTAGAAGCTAGTAAACCAACCACTTCATCCTGTCAAAAGGGTGAAGTAAGTAAAAAGAAGTGAAAGCAGGCAAATCTGACAATCATGAATGAGAGTGGTGAGGAACAAACACCAACAGAGTCACCCTTGGTTAGAAAACCAAAGAAGGCTAAAAACTTAGAGCTGACCACTCAAGACACCTCTGCATCATCCCAACAGAATGTAGTTGTAACACGGGGACTTAAACAGACTCTAGAGGCATCCTCTCATTAGGGTGTCTCTATTGAAAAGAGCATTAGCCCAAATGCACCTTGTAGTGAGTCTGCACAACCATCACTTGAACAAATTCAAGTGTATGGAAGGATAAATAAGGAAGACATACAAAAGGAGAGCACATCCCTTGAAGCTCCCTCATCTATTCAGGGGGAGCTGCCAACACTCATTTCTGATCAACAAATTCTTATCTCTAAAATTTCTTCTTCCTACATAGCACCTAAATCTAATTCTCAAGTGCAATCTCACTCAAGTGACTTGGTTCAAGAAACCTTGCTCACCACCCATAAACCAAATTTAGATGGTGAGAGGCTACTAGCTGGGATAGACCTTGATGACACCATCACAAACATGGGGGATTCATCAGTTTTTATTGAACACCCCATGGTGATTACAGATGCACCTTCATGTACAAATCAGCCTTCACATGCTATTAGGTTTGAGGGTTGTACTCCTGAGGGGGAGCTATCTAAATCCTTTCCAATTTAATTTGAGGTTCTTGTCACAAAAACAACTCCCCTCAAAACTCTAGTTAAAATTGCACTAATAATTGAAGCCAGGAGTACAATTGCTAATGACCCTGCTATGGGAGAGGCAAGAACATCACATTCATGTGACAGTGCTTTGCAAGAAGCACAAGGATTTGAGGCTGGTGCACATCACAGTAACCTTTCCAAATCCCCCAATTCAACTGGAGGTTCCCGTTACAAGTGGAGAACAACACCCTGTCATAACCACAGTGGAAACTGTGAGCAAACTATGACTCCTGTCACAGGTGGTTCTATTACCATATCTTCCTCAGCTTATACTTAAGCTTCTTCTTTGTCATTAAGCCAATGTTTACCAAAGCTGGTTTATCCTGTTTTAATTTGTCAGAAGTTGACTTTTCTTTGACTTCTGTTTTAGAGTCTTTCATCTCTTCAGAATCAGACACAACAGTTTTTGCAACAAATTTAATAGGATTTACCTCCGATCTCGCTTCGGAGGAAGCATGGTGTTAAACGAGGTCGGTGAAGCATACCTTCCATCCAATGCTATGGTTTGGAATTGGAAATATTTTCAGTTCTTTGATTCATTCTGTAGCACGCAATCCATCATTGGCAAAACAATTATTTGGTTATGCCATTTTAGGAGCCGAGGAGCCGAGTGACGTGCCAGCACTACTAATTGAGTGCCAGTCTGTTTGATAGCAATTTGCTTAATTGGCAAAGTCCATTTCTCACTTTTAGCATCTTTATAACCTAACCCCTCTTTCCAGTTTCCACTACTTAGAATATTTTGAGTTGTTCTGCCTGAGTTAGTCCAAGTCCTGATGATTTCTCTTTCTTTTTCTAATTCAGTTTTTAGATAATCATTCTGTTTAAGCAATTCATTCTTAATATACACAGCATTATCTCTCTTTTGGTCTGAATAGTGTTCATCTTGACTAACTCTTCTTCAAGATAGCTATTTCTATTTTTGTACTTTATATTTTTAGATTTTAATCTTTCATTCTCTAAAGTCTGATCTCTATAGATAATATAAATATTTTTCAGAAATAATCTCAACTCATTAATATCTTCTGTATCAAAAGCAAGAGTTGATAGAGGTGCCTTTAGTTCAGCAACATCAAAACTGCTATCAGCATTTGCCATTAAGGCATAGTTCACGTCTTCTTCAGATTTTGAAGTGTTTGCCCAGTTTTTCTTCTTTGTGATAAGTTCCTGGCCTTTATCACCTTTTCCTTTCTTGCAATCAGGAGAAATGTGGCCTCTTTTGAAAGGAATATGTCCTAAGTCCAATCAGGTATTAGGATTTAGGAATAACTTTTATGTAATCTGTTTTGATTTCATTGATATTAATAAAAGACTTGTTTTATTTTTATTACGGGCTCTATCTATTTAAGTGTTTAAATAAGATATACCATAGTTTAGAGTAAAGCTTTTTATGGATTATGATGAGATCATAATAGTGAGACCTAAAAGATGATAACTCTAAACTTAAATAGTTCCTGGTCGTAGGATTACTAACTGGTAATTAATAATCCGCAAAGATCGGTACATACTATGCTTGCTTCATTATGAAGGATGTCTGTTCTCATACACATTTGTGTGGTGACACTATAGCTAGTATGTAGGTGCTTATTATAGAATAAGTTCACTGAACATGACTCGCACAGCTGAACAACTGATGGAGTTCACTCACGTGTCAGCAGTTGTTCACATAGTGATAGTTGTACAAGTATCCTTAGACTTGAGGTCATCATAGTCATCTTGCGTACACTGAACTATGCTTTGGTTTAGTTCTTAGTCTCCAGGGACAATTATTAGGGCTCTACTGGGTATAGGAATTTGTACACGAAGATAGTGTATGATCAATAAAGGATCTACCCCTTCCAGTGAAGGAAGCGAATGTTCAAGGCTGATCCACTTATGCTAGTTCAGGAATCTCTGGCCAGAGTGAATGAAATTAGAAAGGAGTTTCTAATTTGCATAGAACTAAGCATAGTAAATGGTAAGCAAGTGATTGAATTAGATAGGCTTGACACGAGATCCATGCCTTGTATTTAATCGGGACATTGTAGGGTAGAAGCAGTTTATTGTATGGTAACTATTCACTGAATAGGTTCTTGGTATTCTAAGCAGTGAATTCATATTATCCGGATAGTCGCGATATGCTGAGAAGTATCCCTCACGATGTAGAATAAATGTGATTAATTAATTAATCATATTTAATAAATTAGAGAATTTATATAAATAATGATAAAATAGTTTTATTATTATTTATTTCTACTACCGGCTTAATATTGAACCTACAGGGTCACACCATAAAAAGAGAATGATTTTATGGTGGAGGAATTAATTAATAATGGCTAATAATTATTTATTTATGAAATAAATAATTAATTGGCAAATTTAATAATTGATTAAATGAGATTTAATTGATTATAAATTAATTAAGAAAAGTTCTTAATATTATTAATTAAGAATTTAATTTTTGGAAACTAAATCAAGAGAGAGAATTATTTCTAAAGTGTTTAGAAAAAGGATTAATAATTAAAAGGTGTTTTAATTATTAATGAGAATAATAAATGGGATAATAATAATAATATTTATGGGAAAATTTCAGCTGAAAATTTTGCCTATAAATATACTATTATAGACCCTATTTTTATTTGAACCCCAAAACCCAAAAAGTTTGGAAAACCCAATTCTCTCCACCTTTTTCCTCCTCCTTAACATCGTTTTCTTGGTGGATACCGGTGGAGTGCTTCACACTTGAGGAGCAACTGCTAAGGATCTCTGATCGTTGTCTCCGAATTATTTTAAAGGTTAGATTCGATCCCTCGAATTTTTATTCATGATCTGTATGCTTTTATTTGGATTTTATATGTGTAAAATTGTTTTTCCATGCCTCCGCTGCGATTAAAATCCAACAATGGTATCAGAGCATAGGTTGTATGCATATAGATCTGTGGTAAAAATTTCAGAATTTTATGTGCTTGTATGAATTAATTATGAATTTTACAAGTTATATCATGGATTAATTTTGTCTGATGAGAAATCGTTTCTCAGAATAATTTTGAATATTGATCTGGGTTCTACAAGTGTTGTAGATCGTCTGGGTATTTTTTTCATAATTTTATGATGTATAGATTTTTTATTATGAATTTTTGAAGTTCTTGTAATTAAATTCGTAATTAAATAAATCAAATATATATATATGAATTGTAAGTATGTTTATATATTTGTATATCTACTGCTGTTGTCTGTTGATTGCTGCTACACGGAGAAAAAGCAAGAGAAAGACAGATAAGGCGGCACGTTGTTCGAGGAGGAAAAGACGGCGGCTGCTGCAAAAAAAATAAAAAATAAAGGGTGTCGCGCATTCCGGGAGTGCGTTACACCCTGTGGCGCATTCACGGAATGCGTTACACCTTTTAATTGGTTAAAAGGGTTGTAACGCATCACCGGAATGCGTTACAGGGCTTGTAACGCGTTCCTGTAATGCGTTACAGCCCGACTGTCCAGATTAAAATTGATTTTCTGGGAGTTTCGTAACTCCATTTTGGGCGTGCAATATACCGTTGGATTCGTTTTTCCGAGACGGATCTAATGGAGTGATCAATTTTAGTTTATATAAAAGTTTTGAACTGTTTATATTTCCGAAAGTGTTTTAAAGCTGTTTTTAACTGTTTTAACTGCTTTTAAATGCTTCATGTGATACATAGAGATGTATAATGCTTAGACTAATGTGCTAGATGATGTAACATACCATGATGTTTATTCATGTTTATATATGTGATATATGCTTAGATTATCATGCGATGATAGATTTAGGTGAACTTAAATGAACATAAGGCATTTGTTAGACAACCTAGTATAGTGAAATTGTTTCATAACCATAATAACAATATTATGAATACAATCATGAGATTCTTGTGTTTGTGAAACACGTAATTGAATATGAATTTTTGATATGAGAGAAAGGATGATTCTGTCAACAACAGATTTCTATCTGTAAGAAAGGGTTATTAAGTGACGCCTCTTGACAATGCTCCACCGATCTGGGAATCATCTTATTATTGATTATTGATTTGAAATATTTAATTTAAAAGGAAGAATCTCTTTATAATATGATTATAATTGTAACATAATATAATCCCTCTAAAATTAAATAATATCAAGTAGTAATTGGCCAATGACACAACGGGCTTGTGTCGGTCATAGCCTTCCAACATGATAGAAAGTAGTTCTTATTTTTAAATCATTGTCATTTCGTGCCACAACCGAGGGCTTTGATTTCGAAATAAGAAATACTTGTCTATTACATAGAGATGTGTACATTTAATAAGAATCTAAAGGTCGTTACGTGCCACAGCCGTGGGCCTTTGGGGACTGATTCAATTGTACGGAATGTTGGGTTAGACTTGACTTAGAATATTGAGTTTGTCATGCCACAGCCGTGACTCAATTATTCAAGAGGCTAAAGTTTGATTAGGGAATAACATAAGATGTAATTGACAAGAGTTGTCTGCCTATTGAACATTACATGGCGTTTCGTGCCACAGCCGGGATTGTGTAATGGAATGTAGGATCCTTATTCCCACTAACATTATGAATGCTTAATTTTTCACGTAGGGGTTAAATAAATTAGATAAACTAGTGGGAGCCTCTTATGAATAAAGACCCGATTCATATAGTGTTTTAAAATGAAATCAAATATTTGCTAAGTGTTGTTATGTGTTTGTCATTTACAGATTTACAATATACATTATGTCTTCTGCACTATCACTTAAGAGCATACTGGATGCTCACAAATTGACTGGTCCTAATTATGCTGACTGGCTTCGAAACTTGAGAATTGTTCTCAGGATTGAGAAGCTGGAATACGTGATTGACTCACCTAAGCCTACTGAACCTGCTAGTGATGCACATAATGATGAACATGTTGTGTATCGTAAGTGGATAGATGATGCAAATGTTGCTCAATGCATCATGCTAGCTTCCATGAACATTGAGCTACAGAAGCAACATGAGCATATGGATGCTCACACTATCCTAATGCATCTACAAGAGTTGTATGATGTGGCGGGGAGGACAGCTCGATATGAGATATCGAAGGAGTTGTTCGGTTGTAGGATGTCTGAGGGATCATCTGTGAATGACCATGTACTTAAGATGATCAATTTGATTGAACGTCTTGGACAACTTGGTTTTGCCATGGATGGGGAGCTGAGCCAAGACTTGGTCTTGCAATCACTTCCGAGTTCGTTCTCGCAGTTTGTTGTGAACTTTCACATGAATAAGTTGGATGTCAGCCTGCCTGAACTCCACAACATGTTGAAGACTGCGGAATCGAATTTTCCCCCTAAGAAGAGTTATGTTCTTCTAATTGGTGAAGGTTCCAATCCTAAGAAAAGGAAAAGGAATCCTTCCAAGAAGAAGAAAGTAGGTGAGAAAATGCCGGTTCCACCAAAAGCTGAAGACCCCAAGAGCAAAGTTGTTTGCTTTCACTGTAACAAGGTGGGGCACTGGAAGAGGAACTGCAAGGTTTACCTTGCAGAATTGAAGAAGAAGAAGGGTAGTGAGACTACCGCTTCTGATTCAGGTATGTTCATGATAGAAGTGAATATGTCATTAAATCAAATTTCTACTTGGGTATTAGATACCGCCTGTGGTTCTCAAATCTGCAATTTGTTGCAGGGACCAAGGAGAAGTAGGACTCTTGAGGAAGAGGAGGTGATTCTACTGATGGGAAATAGAGCAAGAGTTGCTGCTGAAGATGTAGAATCATTTCATTTACATATGCCTACGGGCAAGACTATTGTTTTAAATAATTGTTATTTTGTTCCCTCGATTGTGAGGAATATTATTCCCATGTTAGACTTGGCTGGATTTTCATTTATTATTGAGAATAATGAATGTTCTATTCTTAGAGATAATATTCTTTATGGACGTGGTACTTTAAATAATGGTCTGTATAAATGTGGCATAATTTACTTCAGATTGAACAAACTAATAAAAGAAAAGGGATGATGAAAATCTCACTTCATTGTGGCACTGCAGTCTCCATTTAGTAGACATGGAAAGAGGGCTGCAAATTTGCTAGGAATGGTACACACAGATGTATGTGGACCAATGTCTACGCAAGCCATGGGTGGATTTTCATACTTCATTACTTTCATAGATGATAGATCTGGATTCGGATATGTGTTTGATGAAACACAAGTCTGAGGCCTTTGAAAAGTTCAAAGAATATAAGTATGAAGTGGAGAAACAACCAAACATAGTATTATAACTCTTCGATCAGATCGAGGTGGTGAATACTTTAATGGAGTGTTTCTAGATTATCTCAAAGTAAATGGTATAGTCTCCCAGTGGACTCCTCCAGATTGGTATCTGAAAGGAGAAATCGAACTTTGTTAGACATAGTTCGGTCCATGATGAGCTATGCAAATCTTCCAGTATTCCTATGGGGTTATGCATTGGAAACCTCAGCATATTTACTGAATAAGGTGCCTTCCAAATCTGTTCCTCAAACTCCGTATGAGATATGGAAAGAAAGGAAACCGAGTCTTAAACACGTTAAGATTTGGGGATGTCCAACTTATGTCAAGTAAGTTGACCCAGATAAGCTGGAATATCGATCCGTAAAATGTGGTTTTGTGGGATATCCTAAAGAGACTTTAGGGTATTACTTTTACACCGATCATCGGGTGTTTGTCTCCAGACATGCTACCTTCTTGGAAAAGGAGTTTATCCTTGAAGGAAACAGTGGGAGCAAAATTGAACTTGATGAAGTTCAAGAAGCACAAACTACTACGGTTCAAGTGGAAACACCTGTTCTGACTGAACAACCTTTTGTGGAACAGCCCATTCATAGATCAGGGAGAGTGTCTCGCCAACCTGAGAGGTAATATGGCCTTGTCATTGAGAATGACAATGAGTTGTCGATCATTGATGATGATGACCCTGTGACCTATAATGAGGCTATGAGTAGTGTTGACTCAGAGAAATGGCATAGTGCCATGAAATCCGGAATGGAATCTATGTATACGGTTTACGTAAGAATGATTAAAGCAGATGGCCAGGTGGAGACCTTTAAGGCCAGGCTTTTGGAAAAAGGATTCAAACAAAGGCAATGGATTGACTTTGATGAAACTTTTTACCTATAGCCCTGTTAAAATCAGTTCAGATTTTGCTTGCGATTGCTGCTTACTACGACTATGAGATCTGGCATATAGCTGGATGGTTTTCTTTCCAAGAGAAATGAAAGCCTAGTGTGTAAGCTACTGCGAACCATATGTGGTTTAAAGCAAGCTTCTCGAAAGATGGAACATTCGTTTTGATGAGACAATCAAAAAGTTTGATTTTGTCAAAAATGTAGATGAACCATGCGTTTACAAAAGGGTTAGTGGGAGCGCGGTAACATTTCTTATATTGTATTGAATTAGAGTTGACACACATAACAACATAGCAGACCCACTCACAAAGCTACTTTGTGAAAGTCACTTTGATCGTCATAAAGACAAGATGGGTATTAGATAACAGAGTGATTGGCTTTAGTACAAGTGGGAGATTGAAAGGAATATGTCCTAAGTCCAATCAGGTATTAGGATTTAGGAATAACTTTTATGTAATCTGTTTTGATTTCATTGATATTAATAAAAGACTTGTTTGTTTTTATTACGGGCTCTATCTATTTAAGTGTTTAAATAAGATATACCATAGTTTAGAGTAAAGCTTTTTATGGATTATGATGAGATCATAATAGTGAGACCTAAAAGATGATAACTCTAAACTTAAATAGTTCCTGGTCGTAGGATTACTAACTGGTAATTAATAATCCGCAAAGATCGGTACATACTATGCTTGCTTCATTATGAAGGATGTCTGTTCTCATAGACATTTGTGTGGTGACACTATAGCTAGTATGTAGGTGCTTATTATAGAATAAGTTTACTGAACATGACTCGCACAGCTGAACAACTGATGGAGTTCACTCACGTGTCAGCAGTTCACATATTGATAGTTGTACAAGTATCCTTAGACTTGAGGTCATCATAGTCATCTTGTGTACACTGAACTATGCTTTGGTTTAGTTCTTAGTCTCCAGGGACAATTATTAGGGCTCTACTGGGTATAGGAATTTGTACACGAAGATAGTGTATGATCAATAAAGGATCTACCCCTTCCAGTGAAGGAAGCGAATGTTCAAGGCTGATCCACTTATGCTAGTTCAGGAATCTCCGGCCAGAGTGAATGAAATTAGAAAGGAGTTTCTAATTTGCATAGAACTAAGCATAGTAAATGGTAAGCAAGTGATTGAATTAGATAGGCTTGACACGAGATCCATGCCTTGTATTTAATCGGGACATTGTAGGGTAGAAGGAGTTTATTGTACGGTAACTATTCACTGAATAGGTTCTTGGTATTCTAAGCAGTGAATTCATATTATCCGGATAGTCGCGATATGCTGAGAAGTATCCCTCACGATGTAGAATAAATGTGATTAATTAATTAATCATATTTAATAAATTAGAGAATTTTATAAATAATGATAAAATAGTTTTATTATTATTTATTTCTACTACCGGCTTAATATTGAACCTACAGGGTCACACCATAAAAAGAGAATGATTTTATGGTGGAGGAATTAATTAATAATGGCTAATAATTATTTCTTTGTGAAATAAATAATTAATTAGAAAATTTAATAATTGATTAAATGAGATTTATTTGTTTATAAATTAATTAAGAAAAGTTCTTAATATTATTAATTAAGAATTTAATTTTTGGAAATTAAATCAAGAGAGAGAATTATTTCTAAAGTGTTTAGAAAAAGGATTAATAATTAAAAGGTGTTTTAATTATTAATGAGAATAATAAATGGGATAATAATAATAATATTTATGGGAAAATTTCAGCTGAAAATTTTGCCTATAAATATACTGTTATAGACTCTATTTTTATTTGAACCCCAAAACCCAAAAAGTTTGGAAAACCCAATTCTCTCCACCTCCTTCCTCCTCCTTAACATCGTTTTCTTGGTGGATACCGGTGGAGTGTTTCACACTTGAGGAGCAACTGCTAAGGATCTCTGATCGTTGTCTCCGAATTATTTTAAAGGTTAGATTCGATCCCTCGAATTTTTATTCATGATCTATATGCTTTTATTTGGATTTTATATGTGTAAAAGTATTTTGCCATGCTTCCGCTGCGATTAAAATCCAACATCTTTCACCACAATTATAGCATTTGACATTTGAGTTGTCTCCTCTGTCAGACTTTCCTGCTTTGCCTTTAGTCTTTCTGAACCCTTTCTTGTCAGAACTTCCACCTTTACTGGAAAACTTCTTACCCTTTCTGAATTTCTTGTAGGCTATCTTTGTGATACCCTTCACCATAAGAGCACACAGTTGCATCATCTCTGCATTAACATCCACTTCAGATAAATTTTTAGGTTCTGAATCATCATCATCGGAATCTGATAACTCTGAATCAGACTGTATGATGAGAGCCTTTCCTTTTGCCTTCCTAGAGACAATTGGCTTTTCTTCGGTCTTTAAAGAAACTGTCTTAGACTTCCCTCCATGCCTCTTCTTTCTTTGCTCCATCTCAAGTTCATGAGTCTTGAGCATCCCATAGATTTCATCAAGAGACATATCAGCAAGTTCATAGTTGTCTCTTATTGTAGTAGCTTTCAAATCCCACTTTTTAGGAAGAGCTAATAGGAATTTTAGATTTGAATCTTCTGGATCATATTCCTTATCCACTAGTGACAGATCATTCAACAGCTTTGTGAATCTGTCATATGTATCAGTTAGTGACTCATCAGATTTTGAGTCAAAGTGCTCATACTCCTGTGTGAGTATTGTCTTCCTGTTCTTTTTGATGGCATTGGTTCATTGACATCTCACTTCCAATGCATCCCAGATTTCTTTTGCAGTCTTGCATCCAATCACCCTGTTTGACATGACATTGTCAAGTGCACTATGAAGCAAGTGTCTTACTTTTGCATCCTTGCCTAGTGAAGAGATGTCTTCAGCGGTGAGTTCTCTTTTTTTTAGGAATCATCTTTTGCGGCTCATTCCCAACTGCAACAGAAAGCTTTGGGGGCTTGTGTGGACCACCATAAATTCTGTCTAAATATTATGGATCTGTAGCTTCCAGAAACATGAACATCTTCACACTCCATACAGGGTACTCAGACACCCTGAGCATAGGAACCCTGATGGTTTCATATCTACTGATGTTTTGAATGGGTTGAACCTTTGCAGGTTCTTGAGGGTCTTGTGTTTTTGATTGATCAAATATGATTGATTTTTTGTTTGGATCTTAACTGTTTATAAGCTTAACAGATTGGCTCTGATACCACTTGTTATGCCTCAATAATACTATAGAAGTGTAACGACTGAGAAATTACGCTTGTATTATATCATAATAAAGATAAATTATGTGAATTATTATGTGATTAAATGTGTTAAGTCATTAAACCCTAACTGCTATGTGTTACGTGTTGTCTGTTTTGATCCAAACGTGTTTTGGATAATTATTGAGTATTTTATTGTAAGTTATAAATTTTATATCAAAACTCGTACAGCTCAAAACTATGTTTGAAAAGCCCGTATTTCAAACAAAATCATTGGCCCTATTTTGTTAAAAATGCCCTATACCATATCGTTATTCTGAACCCCTAGACGTTTTATAAACTTACCTTTTTCGCGAAAAACGACTTTTCTGGACCCCTTCGGGTACCAAAAACCCCACAAAAATCACATTTTTATTTTTATATGATCATGAAATTATCATATATCATTTTTCTTTGCATTTTTGTAATATTCACAATTTTTGGGAATTTTTAGCATTTATTTTGTATTTATTGGATATTTAAAAATTCAATATTAATACCCAAAAATTATAAAAATTTGGGGCCAAATATTTTTATTAGGAGTGTAATTAGACCCTTAATTTTATTTAGGGATATTATTTTTATAAATATAAATATCAGATTTGTTATTAATTTTTCAGTTAATTAATATTAATAATCAGAAAATTCAGAAAAAGAAAAGGAATTAGGGTTTGGTGAAGAACAGAGCAGGAGAATCAAAGCCACTTTTGATCGTGATTCCGGAGTCCAAATCGAACGTGTGAGTACTCGTTTTGAAGCTTATGATCTGTAGTTTTCGATTATGTAATCGTTTTTAATGTTTGATTGATCGAATTGAAATTTGTATTTTCGGGTTTAATTCTTGAATTCGGGTTTGAATTTCTGTGTATTGTTTGATGTTATGGTTGTTAGAGGCTTGTAGATCGTCGTTTTGCGAGTCGAACGGCACCGGTTTCATAGTGTTTGGCTTCGGTTTCATGGTCGTCGGAAAGCGGCGAGGCCACCGCTGCGATTGATGGTTCAGGCGACGGGGACGGCCGGGAACGAAGGCTGAGGAAGGAGGAAGGTGGGGGAAACAGCTGTGGTGTTGCTCTTGTCTGGAAATGTGAAGAAACGACGGGAGTTACGCATCTGGAATCGTTGCCGGAACCTGGGTTCGTCGCCGGATTTTAGAACCGGCCGGCGACCCGGTTCGTTCTTCGTGACCCGATAACCCGGAGTCGACCCGGTTTGCAACCCGGTTTCGACCCGGGATTGATCCAAAAACCCTAACCCTGAAAACCTGTTTTGTGTTTCTGGTTTTTATATATTTATTTTATTTTTCTAAAAATCAGAAATTAGTTTTAGTAATTCTAAAAATTAAATAAAAATTAGTTTTAAATTCTGAAAAATAGTATTATTAATTTTTAAATTATTTTATTAAATTATAAATTCGAATTTAATTATTTAATTAATTATTTAATTATTTATCTAATTATTTATTAGTTATCTAATTAATTAATAATTAGGTAATTGATTAATAATTAAGTAATTAATTAATAAATAAGGATTAAAAATAATTAAATAATATGATTAATAATCTAATAATTAGTTAATATTGCGAGTAACTCGTAGTCATACGAGTAGTAATTCGATAATGAGAATTATTATTCGAACAATAAATTATTCGAAGAATGTCGTGATAATTGTTTGTATCGTATAATTAAATACCGATAATTAATTGATTAACGAATCGTATAAGTTAGAGTAATAATATAATAGTTCGATAGTATTCGAGAATAGTGCGTAGCTTGTATTTATGCGAATGATTAATCGTTGAGTTGGATTATAATTCGAGTAGTTAGTAGTTATTCGATAAATAGCGTATCAGTTAATTAAATCGATTGATTATTTGTAAATAATCGATCTGATCGAGTAAGTATTAATAATTTATAAATAAGTGTAATAAATAGTAATACTCCTAATAATTAGGGATTAATTATTTTAAAATACAATAATTATTAATTAATTATTTAAAAATGTAATTAAGGATTATTTAATTATAATTAATTATTTATAATTAATTATTAATTAATTAAATCTTGTTTAATTCATAATAATTAAACCGTTAGTCCGATTTGAGCGAAACGAAGATCCCTAGACTCAGAAAAATGAAACGAATCCAATAAAAATAGTTGTAAGTTATAATTTCTTCTGGAAGAGAGTAGTCTTGTGATAATTAATGGTTCATAGGCTCTATTAGGGGTAGAATCGAGTCGAATAAATCCCGAGAAATTGTAATAAAATTAGATAGGGTTAATTATTATAAATATGAGTCTAGTATCGATTCTAAAAATAATTATAAGTCAAAAAAATTAATTATGTGCTTTATGTGCTATGTGCTTTACGTGATTATGTGAACCTTACGTGCTATATCATTATATGTGTATATATGCGAGTCAGATAGAAACTCATGGGTAGACTGATAAGGTTACGTGATATCAATTGAGATACACGTATATAGTAAGTTATCTAAACGACTATCTTTCTATGATTGGTTCAGTGTTAGCAAGGCAGAGCAAGCTAGGGACAGAAGGCAGTGAGTTAAACCAGGTTAAGTACACGCAAGGCAAGTTTTTCCCCTATTCTAAATTCAGAATAGTGAATTATATTTCCTTTTATCATATCAGTTACCTTTGATAATCATTGTTCATATACACTGTTACCCATTTATTAATGCTTGTTTCAATTTCATTTTGATTCTTGATTTCTCCCAATTTATTGAATCCCATATTCATATTCCAATACTTTTACCCTTGTTACATATACTCTGGTATATCCTGGTGTTGGGATATATCAAAAGCATTCTGATTGTTCCGGATGCTATACCTTGGACTGGATGGTTACTATACGGGCTGGGTTTTACCCAGACCATTATTTAATAGGCCATAGTTGCCTGAGTACTCTTTATGTTGGTTGGGTCTATACAGTTGGGTATAGATCCGCACTATCTCCTGACTGATCAGCAGGTTATAGTGCATATGTTGGTTCTTGTTTCCAGTCTTGTTCTTTTAGCACTCGCTAGTATTGGCAAATTATTATCATATACAGACTCATATGGTTGATCAAACCAGCAGCTTATTGGTTCACTTATTTCTCTCTCTTTATACTATATATATATATATATATATATTATTGCAGGCTTGTTGAGCAATTTTGGTTCATCCCCTTTTATTGTTATTCCTATTGTTTTACAGTTAAGGTAGAGAATGAAACCCATCAGGACCCGCGTAGTCAAGAAGCGAGTCAAGCAGCGGGACCCTCTTATACCAAGAGTGTTCCTTCCTATTCCCGAAGAGAGCTTTGAATTACCAGATCAGGTGTAACAGGATAAGTAGTAATGTTGGGTTGAATAAAAGTTTTGTATAGTTTGAATAAAAGTTGTGTGGTGAGAATGTAAATAGAATAAAGTTTTGTAACAAAGAGAGTTCTTAAGACAGATTGCTTTATTTGGGTTTGTAATAAAGTGTAGTATGCTGGTTCTTGTTTTCAACTCGATCCTTAAAATATCTTGAGTAGTATTAGTTCGGGGTAATTATTATATTTATATTCCGCTTATGTAGGTTTAGTTTGTAGTTGTTGTTAATAATGCCCCAAATCTATACCCCGGATTTGGAGGGTGTTATAAGAAGGGGGTTGAATATAGTATCTACAATCAATTCGATTATAAATATAAGTATGTAATAGAAAACAAGTTTATTCAATATATCAAACTGTGTTACATTAGGTTTAATCTACTCTCTCAGTGATGTATGATATCACTAAGAGCTGCTAGGGTTACAATGAATAATATTCTCGTAAATGATAACACATATAGTATGAACCCTAATCTGTGTTTATATACTACACAGTTACAAGATATCTCCTAATTGATATGATATGTTCTGTTTCCTAAAATACATCAATCAAAGATTATCTACTGTAGTCCTTTAGCTATACAACTCTCCAAGCATATCTTCTTTTGTTTAATCCAGATCCTCTCCTATAAATCAGCCGCTTTTCATCTCTGAAGTGTATTCACACTTAAGTTCTGATGTAAGTCCTGATGGCTTAAGTTCTAATAACTTCCTATCTTCAGTAAGTTCTGATTTCCAGTTAAGTTCTGATAGTAAGTTCTGAAACTAAACAAATCATATTAGACATGACATCACAAATATATCTAACACAAGTCATACTGGAATTGGAAGAAGATGAGTTATACACCCTGGATGAACTTGATGAGCTTGATTAGTCAATGGCCTATCTGGCAAGAAAGTTCTCCAACATTAGAGTAAAGAAGCCAAGATTCTTCAAGGGTAAAGGACAATCATTCAACAAAGACAGCAGCTGGAAAGGAAAAGGGAAGTACACATATGATAACAAAAATGGTTATAAAACTGGATCTGTTGACAGATCAAAGATAAAGTGCTATAACTGTGATGAGCTAGGCCTTTTTGCTACAGAATGCAGGAAACCCAAGAAAGCAAAGAAAGACAAAGCTTATCTTGAACTGGAAGAAAAGTATGAAGCTCTTCTGAAGAAACAGCAAAGCAAAGATTATATTGTAGAGGAAAAGAGTTGGGATGATTCTGATAATAATGAAGATAATGAAGTTGGAAATTATGCATTCATGGCCTTGGAGAAAGGAGAGTCATCCTCATCAAAAACACAGGTACCAACTCTTACCACCATTGATTTAAATGTGATTCAATATAAGGAAACTGTTGAAAAGATGAGCACATAAATGTTTCACATTCATACAAGTATGGTTGCTGCTAATGAAGAGGTTAGCAGACTAACAAAGATAAATGAGAAATTTGAAAATGAGAAGCAAGAAACTGAGTTGTTGTTGGTAGAGCTTGAAACTGTGAAACAAGAAAATGCATATCGAGAGAACAAGCTCAAGTGTGCAAATGAGATTGAAGCAGTATTGAGGGAGAAGCTAGAAAAGAATGAAGTCAAGTTGAAATCTTTCATAAATGCATCTGAGTTGGTTGGACAATACCATGAGAAGAACAAGCCATGTGTTAATATTGCTATTGGTCTTTATTATGATGCCTTGAACAACAAGAAGAAAGATGTAGGTGAAAAATGAAAAGCAAATGAAAATGAAAATATTCCAGCTATGCTGAAAAAAGGTTAGTTCACCAATGTTCAAAGCATGTGAAATAGGTGTCAGTGAAGAAGAGTTGATCATAAAGTAAGAAATTGTTGATGAGGACAATGAGAAGAAGAATGCAGAAATAACTCCAACTTCCAAAGCTGAAAAGAAGCCCATGGTCAACCAAGATTTCAAGACACCTGTCAAGGAACTGAAAAATGAAGATGCAAGAAAGAATAAGAAGAATAGAAATGGGAAGATTGGGATAAACAAAAGCAACAATTTTTCGTATGTTGCAGATGATCCAAGGAAGAAATGTGAAAAGTGGTTCTGTGAATTACCTAACTCACCTTTGTAAAAAGGTTGTTAGCAAGCCAGCCGAAGAAGCCTGTAAATATAATAAAGTCGAGGCAAATGATCCCTATTCATTTTGTGATAAGTTTGACTGCATTCCCTGTAATCTAAAAGAAATAAAGAGTTGCCACAAGCTGAGAATAGATATCAAATAAGTCAGTATTGGATCTATAGCTACAAGGGAAAATGCACAAACATCTATGAATTCTATTCTTTCTGAGACTTCTAACTCTACTTCTGCTAAATCAGTTAACAAGAAGAAAGTACCCAAAACTACTTGGGTTGCTAAACACACTTAAAACTCATTGTGTACAGGGAAAAATGAAGAAGGTCATATGGATTATAGAAAGTGGATGCTCCGGATATATGAAAGGTGATAAGGCCCTACTATCATAATTTGAGGAGAAGGCTGGCCCTATGGTGACCTTTGGAGACAACATCAAAGGATTCACAATGGGATATGGTAAGATTGTTTCTGAAAATTTTGTCATTGATGATGTAGCATTGGTAGCTGGTCTTGAAGTAAATCTTCTCAGTGTCAGCCAGTTTACAGACAAAGGTTTTAAAGTTTTATTTGACAAAGAAGAATGTATTTTCATCAGCAAGAAAACCAATGAAGTTGCTCTGAAAGGAGCAAGGAAAGGAAGCTTGTTTGTTGCAGATTTTGACACAACAAATGAAGATGGAATTTATTGATTCTACACCAAGGCATTCATAGAGCAAAGCAAGTTATGGCATAAGAAACTCTCACATCTAAATTATAAGGCAATCAACACTCTGGTCAAGAAAGAGTTGGTGAGCGACATGCCAGAATTAGAGTTTGCTCAAATTGAAGTCTGTGAACCTTGTCAGAAAGGAAAAATGAAAAGATCAAGTCACAAGTCAAAAACTGTGAATTCCATAAGTGCACCATTGTAACTTATTCACATGGACTTGTTTGGGCCAGTAAATGTCTTGTCAATTTCAAGGAACAAATATACACTTGTGATGGTGGATGACTACTCAAGATACACATGGGTGAATTTATACATTTTAAAGATGAGACTCCACATATCATAATTGAGCACATAAAGAAGATAGAGAAATAGGCTGAAGATCAAAACTGTGTGAAGAGATTGAGAAGTGATAATGGAACAGAATTCAGAAATGTAATATTGAGTGAATTCTGCAAAAAGACAGGCATTGTTCAAGAATTCTCTGCTGCTAGAACACCTCAACAAAATGGGTAGTTGAGAGAAAAAATAGAACATTAGTATAAGCTATAAGGAGAATGCTACAAGATGTCAAACTGCCAACTAGTTTTTGGGAGGAAGCTGTCAATACTGCATGCTATACTCAAAATAGATATCTCATTAACAAGGTACATGGAAAATCACCTTACTCAATCATGTCTAAGAGAAAGCCTACTGTAAAGCATCTTCATGTGTTTGGAAGCAATTGCTACATTTTAAAAGACAACTCTGAATATGTGGGAAAATTTGACTTAAAGGTTTTTGAAGCAATTATTCTGGGATATTCATTGGAGAGAACTGCCTACAAGTTCTATGTAATTGATCAAAAGAAAATCATGGAGAGCACATATATGACTTTTGATGATGACAAGTGTCCAGGCTTGGAATGCCTTGATGATAATGAAGCTAAAGCCCTTGCATTTGAAAATCTCAACATTAACAGTGGTTCTGATGAAGAAGATGAAGTCAATGCACAACAGATGATGAATGAAGAATCTACTAGACAAGAAAATCATGAAAATAAAAGCTCATCTCATACACCTGAATTTGATAGCACAAATTCTGGGGGAGAAAGAGAAGAAGAATCTACAAGTCATATTAATAATGAAGAAAATGATGAAGACACTAGTCAAAAAACTCATACTAGAAAATGGGATATGAGTCACAATCAAAATGTAATAATTGGTGATCCTAATACTGGTGTAAGGACTAGAAGTGCAACTGCTAATGAGTGCCTACATGCTAAAAAATTTCGAGCATAAAAACTCAACGGAAACAGTAATTAAAAAATGTGAAAAATCAGAATTTTCGAAACCCACCGCATGATCCATGCGAAAAATAGATATTTAATTCGTAGATCAGATTATTTACCTTATGAAGCTTTAAAAATTGGTTGACTAATGGAGATCCAAAGCTTGTTTAATCACCACGCATCCTGCTCTCGCGATCTACGCTCTATCGGTATCCACACAAATGCTTATACGCAAGGATTGAATGTGTACTAGCACAAACTCGTTTCTTCTTGCTCTCTCCATCTTCTCCCTTGGTGGCTAGGGTTTTAGTAAAAGTCTTTCATTCAAAATCAGCCACACAAGAGATATTATATAGAGAGTATAATAATTAGGAGTTATTATTAATTCGAAGTTCCTATTGTATAATAATTAAGTCACACTTAATTATTTACCAAATGAAATTCATAATTAATATTAGGAAATTCGAATATCAATATTTATTTAATTAATTATGTCATACTTAATTAATATTATAAATAATTCACATTACTTTAATATAATTTAAATCCAATTTAAATTAAATAGTCCTTCAAGCATTCTTAATGTGTGACCTTATAGGTTATTATTACGTTGGCAACGAATTTTAAATCTAATTTAAAATCATAAACAATGAGCGGCATCTAGTAATACATCATTGCTACCCAAGTAATAATAATTGAATCGGTGATCGATTAAACCTTTCGTGAATAATGTACAATGTAATATAATCCCTTTAACCAAATATTATGATTAAACTAGAGGCATGTAATGTGTCATCCTCATCATAGTTTAATCCAAGTTTCCTTGATCAATGAGTAGACTATCATATCAAATCAACATTTGAGCGTGGCCACGCATTTCATAGTCTAGCTCACACAAGAGGCCAATAATATCACTCCTAAAATAGGAGGATTAAATCCCATCTAGATCATTCATATTTCTCATACGATTCATGATATACCCAATGTCCACTTTTATCACTACCCCGTAAAGGTTAATTTTTAATGGAATCAATGTATAGTAATTCTCGTATAGAAATATAATGACTTCAGGTCTAAGGACCATTACAATATTATCACTGTGAGAATTACTTATGATACAACAGACATGTAGAATCTCATATTGGGTCTGTCTAGCACCATGTACATATACATCTGCCTGGGTTTTTGACTTTAGTATCATCATACCTATGATCAATGAGATGTGATCATCAGTCAAAAAACACACCAGTCTTAATGCGTTATTATTGTTCCTTAATAATAATACTCGATTAGGGACCTTTAGGAATATTGATACTATTCTCATAATCTCATTTCTAAGTCACGTACTTAGAGATATAGAATTGCATATCATATTCCAAGGACATTTATTAATCTGATATTTATATCGCAGTAAATTAAGAATTAATAAATTATAAAGGGAATAATCGATAGAACATAAACTTTAATAATCCTAATGTCTTAAACTAAAACATCATAGTGTTGTCTCTAGGGCACAAACACTAACAATCGCCCACTTGCACTAGAGCCAATCACCCATGTATCTAATACTCATGGAACTAGTATGACCATCGTGCTTCTGCTGCGACAAAGCCTTAGTCAGTGGGTATGCAACACTATCATTACTATACACTTTACATTTATATATCCTTGATCATTAATCTCATTAATAAGGTGATATCACCTAAGGACATGCCTAAACAGTCTCCTTGGCTGTTTCAAAAGTATCAATATATTCACCTTCCATTATACGTGGATATGTCCCGATGTCTCTTCGGATAATGATCTCATAGGATAACTTCCCTAAATCATTAGATGACAAGGGCCGTCTTAGAAAAGCTCCATATGCTTCGACAATTGGATCTATAATGTATGCAATGATATGTACTTGTCCTGATATTTCGTATGCTTTGAGCATGAAGAACAGATACCAGTCTAATCCAGGTGAGGGTCACTGGATAGTTGTCAAAAATAATCTTAAGTACTTAAAGAGGACTAAAGATTTATTTTTTGTATAAGGAGAAGATAGGGAACTAGTTGTAAAGGGTTACACTGATACTAGTTTCTTAACCTAATTTATTTATAGACAAGGATAATTATGTGTCTATGCCTGATTTGTGTTTTGTGTAAATATAATTGATGTTAGCTTCAATAGTTCACAGCAAGAACATTGATGATTCTATGGAAGCCGAATATATTGATGTTTTCGAAACAGCCAAGGAGCTTATTTAGGCATGTCGTTAAGCGATATCACCTTATTAATGAGATTAATGATCAAGGAGATATAAATGTAAAGTGCATAGTAATGATAGTGTTGCAGACCCACTGACTAAGGCTTTGTCGTAGCATAAGCACGATGGTCATACTAGTTCCATGAGTATTAGATACATGGGTGATTGGCTCTAGTGCAAGTGGTAGATTGTTAGTGTTTGTGCCCTAGAGACAACACTATGATGTTTTAGTTTAAGACATTAGGATTATTAATGTTTATGTTCTATCGATTATTCCCTTTATAGTTTATTAATTCTTAATTTACTGCGATATAAATGTTGTATTAATAAATGTCCTTGGAATATGATATGCAATTCTATATCTCTAAGTACGTGACTTAGAAATGAGATTATGAGAATAGTATTAATATTCCTAAAGGTCCCTAGTCGAGTATTATTATTAAGGGACAATAATAATGCATTAAGACTGGTGTGTTTGTTGACTGATGATCACATCTCATTGATCATAGGTATAGTGATACTAAAGTCAAAAACACAGGCAGATGTATATGTACATGGTGCTGGACAGACCCAATGTGAGATTCTACATGTCTGTTGTGTCATAAGTAATTCTCACAGTGATAATGACGTAATGGTCCTTAGACCAGAAGTCATTATATTTCTATACGAGAATTAATATACATTGATTCCATTAAAAGTTATCCTTGACCGGGTAATAATAAAAGTGGATATTGGGTATATTATGAATCGTATGAGAAATACAAATGATCTTGATGGGATTTAATCCTCCTATTTTAGGAGTGATATTATTGGCCTCTTGTGTGAGCTAGACTATGAAATGTGCTGCCACGCTCAAATGTTGATTTGATATGATAGTCTACTCATTGATCAAGGAAACTTGGATTAAACTATGATGAGGATGACATATTACATGCCTCTAGTTTAATCTATAATATTTGGTTAAAGGGATTATATTACATTGTACATTATTCACAAAAGGTTTAATCAATCACCGATTCAATTATTATTACTTGGGTAGCAATGATGTATTAATAGATACTGCTTATTGTTTATGATTTTAAATTAGATTTAAAATTCGTTGTCAACGTAATAATAACCTATAGGGTCACACACTAAGAATGCTTGAAGGATTATTTAATTTAAATTAGATTTAAATTATATTAAAGTCATTCGAATTATTTATAATATTAATTAAGTATGACTTAATTAATTAGATAAATATTGATATTTGAATTTACTAATCTTAATTATGAAATTTATTTGTTAAATAATTAAGTGAGACTTAATTATAATACAATTAGGAATTTGGAATTAATAATAACTCCTAATTAGTTAAGAGTTATAATTCGTTTTTCTACTCTTTATATAATATCTCTTGTGTGGCTGATTTTGTTAACAAGATTTTGACTAAAACCCTAGCCACCAAGGGAGAAGATGGAGAGAGCAAGAAGAAACGAGTTTGTGCTAGTACACATATAATCCTTGAGTTCAAGCATTCGTATGGATACCAATAGAGCGTAGATCGCGAGAGCGGCATGCGTGGTGATTGAACAAGCTTTGGATCTCCATTAGTCAACCAATTGGTAAAGCTTCTTAATATAAGCAATCTGATCTACGAATTAAATATATGTTTTTCGCATGGATCCTACAGTGGGTTTCGAAAATTCTGATTTTTTACGTTTTTTAGTACTGTTTCCGTTGCGTCTATGTGATTGAAACCCAACAAACTCAACATAGAACAAGGACTTTGAAATAATTTATGTTCGACTAGAATCAATACAGATTATTTATTAGGCATATACACAAAAGGTTTTGTTAGTTGCAGTGAAAAAGACATCAATAGTGATCCGTATGAAGTTCGTTAATATGTTTAGGCATCGGAGGAATAAGGTTGGAGTCATTCGAAGCAATTATCAGAATCAGTGTGAAGATCTCAAGGATTTCTCGTGAAGTTGGTTATATCTGATTAGAAGACTTGACAATGATTTGAGAAGATATAGTATGAAGGCCTGAGAGCGAAACTAGTCATCTTTGAACCAGACCATTGTACTAGGTGTCAGTGATTCGTGAAAGAAAACTAAGTACTGTGATTACAAGGATTGTTAAGTGAGGATTCGTATCCGGGAATACCGGTTTTATATTTCAGACGAAGACTTAAGAGAGAAGATTTGAAGACATGAAAGCTTTGGGAAGCAGTGCTCTACAGAAACGAAGTCAAAATGATCACTACCTTGTAGTAGGAGTCACCATGATCAGTATATTGAATATCAGAATCAATATCCAGATAATACAGTTCAATATTTACTTACAGGAACTGATCTTGACTTGGTACGAGTCTCAGGGAATTAACAGGAGTTAGAATTAAATTCCAAGCGTATATACATCATCCCTGGTTGCAAGTTAGAATGCATGAGAATAATTTTAAGTCAAAAATTACTCCCTAGCATCTCTAGTAAGCGTTGGTCGCGGGTTAGAAAGGAGGAAGAAAGATAAAATGCACCACGTGCTTCTGGGACCCACAAAATCATTTCTCAACCTTGTACAAGGGTCATGTTCGCAACTTAGCTTGCCTAGATCTCTCTAAGGTCGCAAGTTAGAGCCTAGAAGGAGTATGGTATCCATTTAGGGTGTCTAGCAAAGAAACTAAGGAAAAAATGCTCCCTTGCATGCACAAGGTCACGGGTTAGAGTGTACAAGAGGATTTGGGTCGCATGTTGGGAGTCAGATCATAAAAACTAATTAAATTTTCTCCTTGTATCACCTTGGTCGCAGGTTACAAGTCCTAGGGATGCAAGTGGTGTACTCTACAAGCTATCAATTCAAATTGCTTGAACATAATTAAGCACGTAGTCTTCTTCTCTCTACAACCTACAATTCTATATAATCAACAACAACAAATCATATATGTATCTCTCCATTTTAACAATAGTGCGGAGCTCTTGAAAAATTATCTCAGCACTCTTGAAAGCTTGATTTGACAAGGGGAGGTCATGTCCAATTTGTTCCACACCATTTAAAGTCTTACAAACTTGTAACACTCATTTTTTACAGCTCTCTTGATTGTATTTAATACCTTTTGATAGGAGCTTTTAATTTTTAGAGTGATAAGAAGAACCCTAGATTTATAGCTTATTGCTTTGATTCTTTTTATATTTGTAGCTTCAGATCTTTGTATTTGGAGTTGTAAGCAAACCTCCGGGTATTTATACCTTTGAATAAAAAGAATATTTACCCAAAATCTCTTTGTATGGTTAATTCATTTTAATTTTGATATTCCACTGCAATTGATTTTAGAAAATGAAGAACATACATTCACCCCCCTCTGTATGTACGTTTTGGACCTAACAGATATGCTTCTGGAAAATCAGCTACTTGAGCCTTCTTTATTTCATTTAGGAAGAGAGTGTCTTCTTGAATCACTCTGTTAACTTTATTAATCAGAATGTCCAATTCAGATGCCATCCTAGATCTGAGATAGTTAAGGGACACTTGTATACACCTGTCTACCTCAAAGTCATTAATCATGACAACTATTCTCCTTTCTTGAAATCCATCTACAGTTACCAAGATCAACCTTATAAAGTTTACTGTTTTGTCCAATACCTTGTTATATGTGAAAAAGTAGTTGTTGAGAAAAGTCCTGAGAGCCTTTAGCAATTCATTAAATTTTCTGCTTAGACTGGGTCCCTCGGTTACTTTTATTGTTAGTGTTTGTGCCCTAGAGACAACACTATGATGTTTTAGTTTAAGACATTTGGATTATTAATATTTATGTTCTATCATTTATTTCAATTATAATTTATTAATTCTTAATTTACAGCGATATAAATGTTAGATTAATAAATGTCCTTGGAATATGGTATTCAATTCTATATCTCTAAGTACGTGACTTAGAAATGTGATTATGAGAATAGTATCAATATTCTTAAAGGTCCCTAATCGAGTATTATTATTAAGGGACAATAATAATACATTAAGACTGGTGTGTTTGTTGACTAATGATCACATCTCATTGATCATAGGTATAGTGATACTAAAGTAAAAAACACAGACATATGTAAAGTACATGGTGTTGGACATACCTGATGTGAGATTTTACATGTCTGTTGTGTCATAAGTAACTCCCACAGTGATAATGATGTAATGATCCTTAGATCTGAAGTCATTATATTTCTATACGAGAATTAATATACATTGATTCCATTAAAAGTTATCCTTGACCGGGTAACGATAAAAGTGGACATTGGGTATATTATGAATCGTATGAGAAATATGAATGATCAAGATGGGATTCAACCCTCCTATTTTAGGAGTGATATTATTGGCCTCTTGTGTGAGCTAGACTATGAAATGCTTGGTCACGCTCAAATATTGATTTGATATGATAGTCTACTCATTAATCAAGGAAACTTGGATTAAACTATGATGAGGATGAAACATTACATGCCTCTAGTTTAATCTATAATATTTGGTAAAGGGATTATATTACATTGTACATTATTCACGAAAGGTTAAATCGATCACCGATTGATTGATTTATTATTTGGGTAGCATTGATGTATTACTAGATGCCGCTCATTGTTTACGATTTTAAATTAGATTTAAAATTCATTGCCAACGTAATAATAACCTATAGGTACACACACAAAGAATGTTTGAAGGATTATTTAATTTAAATTGGATTTAAATTATATTAAAGTAATTCGAATTATTTATAATATTAATTAAGTATGACTTAATTAATTAGATTAATATTGATATTCGAATTTACTAATATTAATTATGAAATTCTGTTGTTAAATAATTAAGTGTGATTTAATTATTATACAAATAGGAATTTCGAATTAATAATAACTCCTAATTAGTTAAGAGTTATAATTCTTTTTCTACACTCTATATAATATCTCTTATGTGGCTGATTTTGTGTGCAATACTTTTACTAAAACCCTAGCTACCAAGAGAGAAGATGGAGAGAGCAAGAAGAAACGAGTTTGTGCTAGTACACATCCAATCCTTGAGTTCAAGCATTCGTGTGGATACCGATAGAGTGTAGATCGCGAGAGTGGGATGTGTGGTGATTGAACAATCTTTGGATCTTCATTAGTCAATAAATTTGTAAAGCTTCTTAAGGTAAACAATCTGATCTAGGAATTAAATATTTGTTTTCGCATGGATCCTGCGGTGGGTTTCGAAAATTCTGGTTTTTCACATTTTTAATTACAGTTTCTGTTGCGTTTATGTGATCGAAACCCTTCAATTGCATCAGAGCTACTTGCGAAAAGTGTTTAATTAGTTTATGTGTTTACTGGTTTTATGATGATAACATATATACAATATTCCATGACTGTTATATATGTGATTTTGTATATTTTACATGTTGTTATATTTATATACGCGTATGTATATATTTTGAATATATGATATTCATGAGAGTTTTATAATCATATGCTGATTATATTATGTGTATATATAATGATATATAAATGTTTTGTGTTTGTTCTTATTATAAGAATCATATTTGATACAATTCTGAATCGGACACAGCGAATTTGTAGAAATTTGTGTCTGATGTCCGATTTTGGCGAACAAATACGCTATTTCATATGAATCGAGCGTTTGAACGGAACAGATAACTAAATCTATCATCGACTGATCTTTAAGGCGTTTGACGTCGTTTAGACCCTGTAATCTGCGATTTAATATTATAAGATTTAATTTCGAATTTTCTGATTTTTGCGATATTTGGTTTTTATGATTAGATGATGATGGGTATGATATGTTAAGATCACATTATGTGTTTTTTAACATGTTCTTATGTGTTAATTGAGCATGCTGGATGGTTATGGCCTATGACCTTAGGTTAATGGTTTTTTTTAAATACGACTTGCATGTCGTTTGATCTTGTAATTATATCTCGAATGTAACTCGAGTTCTTATTGTAAGTACAGTAGATTAGTTTTTATTTTTCATTCATGTAATGTACGTGAAGACATGAAGATCAAGGAAGGGTAATCTCACATGGAGGCCATCCAAGGAAGAAATACAAGAAAGAAGACATGTAATAGTTAGCTTGCATTTATTTTTCACCTTAGATTGACCTAGATATTTGTCATTAGCTTGATGAAGATCACATAAGATAAAACCATAACCATCCACGTTTATTTATTGCACTTTATATATATATAAATATGCACATATGATGAATGTATGTGTAGAGTAGTTTATAAAGATGCATGCCTAATTAGATTAAGGATGTATATATTAGATACGACACCCATGCCATGCTTTCTAAATAAGATAAAATCTGTAACGACTCAAGATTTTAAAATGAACAAACGATTATGAGATTCTTGTTTTTATGAAACACGAAATAAAATACAAATTTTCTTTATTTCTGACATGAGGTGATTTTGTCAAAAGTGAGTTCACTGAACTTGTAAGGTTATGCGTTTTAAGCGAGACCGTTGTGACTCCCTCACTACCTGGAAATCAAAACATTGACGAATATTGATTTGATGTAGTTTATTCAAGGAAAAATTGGGAATCGCTTTATAATGGGATCATGATCGTTTTAAAATTAACAAAACCCTAAATTTAATATTTAGTTGATCAGATGCCTTCTTATGAGTCCAATGCGTTAACCCCTAGATCGACAAGGAGTGGGTTCATCAAAGCAAAGTACTCCTATCTATCGTGGGAGATGTGTTGAAGTATATTATTACATTTTGATTATTGGGTTTTACTTAGCTAAGTTACCACAATAGGATTGTGAACTTAGAAGCATAGAGTTTGGCGAGATTTATTAGATGAATATGAACAAATGTTGTTCCACCAAGCTATCCAAGAGTTATATAGTTGATATAATTGACAAATGTTGTCTACCTAAATAATCATGTTTTAGGAGAAAAGGCAAAGCTGACTTAACGCATGGTGAAATATGGAACTTGGCTCACTAGAAAGGATATAAAAGATATTCTTTCTGAATTAATAGTTAGGGCTATTTATTTGATAAAAATAGTGGGAGATATATATTATGAATATATATAGGAATAGTCACTTGAACATAATTTAATGATCATCTGTAGACTAAGTCATTTTATGCACTTTAATACTCTAGATATCAAATGAAAAATAACACAAATAACTTCTCTATGTAGTAGTCCTTGAGAAGGACAAGCTGACATGAAATAATTTCCTCAATTGACATGGGAACTTGAGGATTGTGCTCAGGTTCAAGGATGTCACTCAAACCCCTCCCTTATTTCTTCTAGCTGAGAGTGAAACATGTGATGAACAAAATGCGTACCAGAATCAAATTGATTATGCAACTGATGTTTCATGCTTGTAATTATGAGTGCTGACCTTTAGAAGCAACAAGAGCATAATGATGCTTATGATATGATTGAGCACCTTTAAAGGATGTTTAAAGGATAGGCTCGTCAGAAATATTTGAAAATAATAAGGCACCATACTTTTGCATTAATGGGAGAATGATATCCGGTTGGACCACATTTTCTAAATATGATAGGTATATGTTGTGCATATGTTGTGTACTTGATGATGACATAAACAAAACACCTAAGTAGATTTTACTTAGTGAAATAATGTAGCACTCGACGGATAAGAATTATAGTCCTGACGGATAACTCATTATAGTCCCGACGGATGATGACTTATTATCCATCGAGTGAGTAGCTTATGTAATAATGAGTCTGTAGCACATTTCTGCATACACCTTTGTATAGATTATGTAGTAGCATATAAGTCATGTTGACTTTAACTAGATATGCAGAATAGGTTGTTTAATTGTACATAAATGATGTCTTGTAATTCTGCATAAGTGAAATGAAGTCAAGTGCCAAAATAGCTATCGATGGATGATTAACAAAGCCATCGACGGATGATCTAATGGCTATCAACGGATGTTTAATATAGCAGTCGACGGATGATCAATGAAGCCATCAACGGATGATCATAAAGTCGACTGATGATCATGTACCCAACGGATAAAGAATTCAAACATCAGTTGACAATGACAACTGGTCACATACGTCGAGATGTATGCAAATGGAATGAGGAAGCCTATTAACTGGGTAATAGAGAACAAAGTAGCAAAGCATAAAAACTGATAGTTTTTATAATGATTCTATCTTTTAACTTTGTAATCTTGGTAATATATAAACCAAGAAGTAGCAAATAGAAATAAAGAGATCTGAGATACAAAAAGTGAGAAACATTTGTAAGCAGAATTATTAGCATTTCTATGTATTCTCAGTAGTTCAAATTTGTAAGCAGCTGTGAGCATTCTTGCACACAGAGTTCTCTCGATATAGTATATATCTCTGGTGAAATTGTTTAAATCCACCAGAAAGTTTTTAAAGACTCTTGTTTTTAATTACTTATGTTTTGATTCAACTAAGTTTTTATTCCGCATTGTGCTAATCAAAACACTTATATTTGTATTCGAGTTTGAACATTTTTATTTTAAGAAAAAGGTTCAAGAATTATTCAACCCCCCTTTTGTAATTCTTGCTATATTGTTAAGGGACTAACAATTGGTATCAGAGCTAGCTCTTAATCTACAAAGAGTTTAAAGATCAAAACAATTCAGCAGGATGAACAAGAAGGATGTTGGAGTCAAGATTCCTTTTCTAGATAAAGATAATTACCATCATTGGAAGGTAAAGATGCATCTTCATATGCTTTCTCAAGATGAGGCGTATGTGGACTGCATAGAAAGAGGCCCTCATGTTCCAATGAGAGCTGCAACATAAAACGAGCCATCAGTTCCCAAGCCAAGGCATGAATGGTCTTATTATGACATTAAACAAGTTAGAAAGGATAAAAAGGCCATGAATATTCTGTTTAATGGAGTTGATGCAGACATGTTTGACAACATTATCAACTGCAAAACTTCCAAGGAAGTCTGGGATACTATATAGATAATATGTGATGGCACTGAGCAAGTTAGAGAAAATAAGATGCAACTCTTGATTCAGCAATATGAGCATTTTCACAATAAGGAAAGTGAGTCTCTCACTGACATTTTTAGTAGATTTCAAAAACTACTAAATGCTCTTAAGTTGCATGGAAGAGTCTATCAGACTAAAGACTCTAATTTGAAATTCCTCAGATCTCTTCCAAAGGAATGGAAACCAATGACAGTCTCATTAAGAAACTCACAAGATTATAAGGAGTTTACTTTGGAGAGACTGTATGGCATCCTGAAAACCTATGAGATTGAAATAGAGCAAGATGAAAGAATGGAGAGTGGAAAGAAGAAAGGAGGATCCATTGCACTAGTTGCTGATTTGGAAAAGGAGAAGGAAGTGAATATGGAAGTTGTTGAATCAACTTCTAAGGTCTGTGAGAACAAGGGCAAGGGGTTTGCAGTAGAAAGTGAAGATTCATTGAGCCAATATGACATAGAGGACATTGATGAGCACCTAGAATTTCTTTCAAGAAGATTTGCCAAGCTCAAGTTCAAGAAGAACTTTGGAGCAGCCAAGCCAAATAGAAACATGGTGGATAAGTCAAAATTTAAATGTTTCAAATGTGGCTTGGCAGGGCATTTTGCCAATGAGTGTAGAAAGTCAGATTCCAGTAAGAAAAAGTTTGAGTCTGTGGATTATAAGCAAAAATACTTTGATCTACTTAAACAAAAGGAAAGGGCTTTTATTACACCAGAAAATGACTGGGCAGCAGATGGTTTGGATGAAGATGAAGATGTCAGCTATGTCAATCTAGCCCTAATGGCCAAGTCTGATGAGACAGAGACAAGTTCCTTAAGCAATCAGGTAATGTAACACCCCCAAATCCGGGGTCGAGGATTCGGGTTGTCACGAGTTCCATTTCCCTTATCAATACTTAATCTTAACAGTCAACCAACTACTGCGTACTGTGACCCCATAATATACACACACACACCACAAGTTATAGTCTCAGAGATGAAGACCAAAAATAACACAAGTCATCTTATTCCACAATTATAAGTCATTACACCTCAAAAGGGTTTCTGAATAAGTTTACATATTCTTTGCCATTATTACAATTCATAAGTATACATAAGTCTGGTACATCAAAAGTTGAAAGCCTAGCCTATTGGTAGTTCATACCTGAGCTACAACGGCATCAACGCCTACAGGAAACTGCGGAACGTTTCCTATCCGCTCACGAATTGTGAGCTAGGTCCTGCTCATCTTGTCTATCTGTTATTGTGTGATGAAAGAAGAAAGCAATGGTGCGCAACAAGCCCACCAAAATAAAATGTATAATGATTTACAATATGTGAGCATCCTCATAGTACTCATGAAAGTCTTGGTCAAGTAAAAAAAATGAACCAAGTTTGATATCTTATCGCGACCAAGTCGCAAAATATTCAGTATATATGTATATATACTTTTCAAAATCTTGGAAGTCCTCTTCCATGCATAATATACATAGAGTTCCAGTTTATAACTGTATAAAAATAGCGTTGCAAGGTGATCTCATATATCGAACCTTGTCTCAACGTTTTTGTGAAAATCTTTGCCATGCATAAGGTAATCATTAACTAGATATAAGTTGAAAAGATGAAGTTACAAGATACTCCAATATACTTATATCTTTTTCGAATACTACTTGAACTACCACCGTTCAAGGTATAATCAGTTTCAAAAGTTCATCACATAGATGAGGCTACAAGAAAAGACTTAGATAGATTCAATCATTGAAATATAATTATAAATAATGAAGTTATGAGATACTTCATTAAGTCCCGATATATATATACACCTATATATATATACATTTCATACACTCCTTGAAAACCTCTGTTACGAAAATTATAAACAGAGTTGCAGTATCCAATGAATTTGGAAAGGAGAAAACCTTGGCATAAACCCGATATCTTGCTGATCAGGAAAAGATACCAATAAGTAGCCTTTTCTACTAGTAGATGGACGAATTCCCCACTGGTCATCACCCTGGCCGCATTAGGACCTATGTTGGACTGCCACTTAGCCACTTACGCATTGATGGACTCCCACTGAGCCACTTACACTTTCATGGACGCCCACTGAGCCCATGTTGCTTATGCCGACTCAAATAGATGGACTTACTTCCCGAACGTTGGGTAAGTAATCAATTCATTTATCAAAACAACAACCTCGTTGTGAATATAAAATACACCACAGAGCCGGATCCCTTAGATTTTTGAGCGATTATTCAAGTCCCCTTCAAAAAGGAAGATCTTAAATTTGAAAACGAGTTTTGGGATCCGCTCTAACTTTTAAAATCATTTTGAGACTCGAAAACATTTTTAAGAATGTTTGGAGTAATGCTGATTTAATGAAATAAATCTGTCCCGATATATTAGAAAATATCTGAATATTATTATTTAAATAATATTCCCATAAAGGATAATCTCTATATAAATAATTGAAGTAGAAGTTTTAAAAGTCATACTTGAAATGAATAATCAATAACCAAAGATATACTTATACTAAAGTACGATCTTTATTTAAATCATCGAAAATAAGTTTGATTATCGAAACATTATTCTTAAATAAAATAAAGAATATTATTTACTAAAATAAGCGGAGTCATAAGTCCTTGAATGAATATTCAAAATAATAATCATTAAATAAAATAAGCGGAGTCATAAGTCCTCAAATGAATATTCAAAATAATATTCATTAAATAAAATAAGCGGAGTCATAAGTCCTCGAATGAATATTCAAAATAATATTCATTAAATAAAATAAAGTTATCGAATAAACCTTATTCGAATAATAGTTTTGAAAACTATTCATATATATATATAAATATATATATATTATACTCGGGAACATCGACTCCCGGTTTAGAAAATATACACCTTTGAGTCCCCTATACCAAGGGTATACGCAACTACTGCTTATCTCTAACATAGGTATTATGCAACTTATAAGCATTTGAATCAACAATTAGATATCAAGATTACGAAACAGGCATGCATATAAACCATATCAGCATGCTCCAATATATTGTAAGATTTGCTAATAACCATCATGCATCTATCACAAGATAATGCATATACATATATACATCACAACAACAGTATAACGGGTAGAAAACTTGCCTGAGCGACTGGGGGGTGGTAAAAGGCCTGGGACGAGTCTGGTAACCTATAAACAATATATAAGTTGGAATTAAACCAAAGTCGCTTAAGAATTTAGACTTTAACCAATTAGACTCTAACGCTCGCTTTTGCGCTTAATGATTCACTTAAGTAGCTCGAGTACCCTCGGCTCCATCATTTTTAATAAATTAACCATTAAGAATTTTAAGGCGATTCTTTTGCGAGTACCCTACCAACTGCCTAATCCACTTTACGTAATTTTTTCATACTCCAACTAGTCATTTAAGGACCTAAACCAAGGTTTCAAGTAAGGCGAGGGGTAATGGTTCGTTCGCGAAACGCCGTTACTTAAAACGGTCGTTTCCCCTAAACCATACATCGGATTCAAGCGTACCACATATCAAAACGATGCTCGTAACATGAACTATCTAATGATGGCAATGGTCAAAACCTAACAGTGAGTTCACGGGTCCTGATGTTAAGAACAAAAGCAGTCTAAGGCAAATCGAGCATTAAGACGGCTATGTTTACGCGATTACCAAAGTTTATACAACTCCAAATCAATCTCAAACCAACTTACAACCAACATTACAACCAAAATCCATCCAATCCTCACTAAATCAGTCCATTTCTTCATGTTTTATCCAATTCATTCAATCACAACAAAAGCTACTAACCATACTAAGGTTCATTAACTAATAACCAAGATTTAACCATCAAAATCACTACAAACTCAACCAAACTTTAAGCAAACAAGTATAATGCTTCCCATATACTATATCAATAACAACCATTCCTAAATACTCAAAAGTAAAGCTTGGGTTTGAAGTTTTATACCTTCTTGAAGCTTTTAATCAATGAAAGATCCTTGGAATGCCCATGGAAGCCTTGATCTATGCTTAAGCTACCTTGACCTTACAAATAAAATCAAGAATCAAAAATTTGTTCTTGAAAGTTACTATTCACCCTAAACTAAATGATTTATTTGAGCTAGCAAACATTGGATTCAAGCACTCAAACTACGTGCTCTTCTTAGTTATGAAATATAGAATCCAAGGAAACAAACCTCTTGAATTATGATTGAGTGGAGCTTGGGTTTGGAAATTTTTCTTCTTGTTTTTCTTTAAAAACCGTGAGCAAGGAGATGGGGAGGGGGAAGAAATGAATGTGTTTGCTTGGTTGCTTCCTTTTTGCTTGTTAATTAACCTTTTACCGTGGAAAAAATTGTGTCGCTCACAATCAACCAACCAACCCTTCCCATTTGGTTATGCTTATGTCATCTACTTATGTCATCTTGTTACACTTGTCTTCCTCTTGTTGGTGTGATGACATCATCATCCACTAACCCCTTTGATTAACTCCTAATTACTTGGCTAATGATCGCTGATCTGTTATACGGTTCGCTTAACTTTCGTTCGCGTTTATCGTTCAAGGGATCATATCCGGGATCTTATTACTTGGGTTCCCCTAAACCTTTCTCAATATTTTATATTCCTTTTATGATCCTCTCTTATAATCCTTGAATTTAAATCCTTTTAATCATGTTACCTTATATCCAATTCTTTCGGTATCTGGTGGATTTTCGGGAAAAATCAAAGTGTTCGAATTTGAATTCTGACGATCTTTACATACAGTTATTTACTTTATGGAATACTAATACGATCTTAGAATTTCCATAACAGTACTCCTATATAGTGTGGTCTGATAATTTTCCTTAATCAGCATCATCAGCAAAAGTTACTATTCATCAGGGTTTCAAAAATTCCAAAAATTGGGGTTATTACAGGTAATTACTACAAACCTTGCACATTTATCTAAAGCTGAGTGTAATTATGTCATAAATGACATGTCTATAGAATTATATCATTTGCTTGTTACACTTAAGTCTCTTACTAAAGAAAATGCTAAAATCAAAGAAAATAATTTGTTTTTAAGTGAGAGGAATAATGTTCTTGAGTCTCACTTTTTTGATTTTGAAAAATTAAGAATTGAGTGTAAGATTGCCAATGAGGAATTAACTGAGTCCTTGAAAAAGGAAGAGATTTTAAAGAAGCAGCTCGAGCATGAACAAGAGGTGATTAAAGCATGGAAAACATCCAAGGATGTCCATGCTCAAATCACCAAAGTTCAAGGAATTAAGTCTTTTTGTGATGAAGCCTGGAAAAAGAACAAAGAGAAACTATAACCTAATTTGGTAGATGGACTGCTAACAGATGTAGACTCGATGGATGATGAGGACTATCCGTCGGATAACAAAAAGTGTTATCCGTCGAATGATGAAAATCCTCATCTGTCGGCTGTGAGCAAGCCCATTAGCAAAGCCAAACTAATCAAGCTGAATGAGAAGTATGGGTCTGTTTCCAAGAACTTTGTTTCAGGAGAGTCAAGTCAAGTTAAGAAAGGGAAAAAGGCTAATGTTGGTCACATGACTATCAAACAGTTAAGTGACAGACTTGAGAAAATTGAGGTAAAAACAGAGACTAAAAGGAAAAACAATAGGAATGGTAAAGTAGGGATTAACAAACACAACAACTACACACCTGATAAATATGCTCCTAGAAAAATCTGTGTCAAGTGTGGTAGTATAAATCATTTATCTGTTAATTGCAAACCTGCCATGCCTACTCCCATGTCTGTTCAGTCTCAATTTCGTAACATGAATGCCATGCCTCCCATGCCTGTTAATGCTATGCCTACACAGAACATGAATGCACAGTTTGCTAATATGTCATTTGCACCTAATCCTTATTATGCTGCATATATTATGCCACAAATGCCATTTAGCATGCCTTACTGGAATAACATGTTTACACCAAGCATGCCATTTCCTGTTAGTCATAATATGCATGATAATTCTGTTGCAATGAATGGTTTCAAAGGTCCAATCCAAATGACTAAGGATAAATCTGAAATTCCTAAGTCAAATGAGATAAGACCTAAGAAACAGAACAAGAAAGCTAATAAGGCAGGACCCAAGGAAACTTGGGTACCAAAATCAACTTGATTTGATTTTGATGTGTGCAGGGAAACATAAAGAATCTTTGGTACTTGGATAGTGGTTGTTCAAGACACATGACTGGTGATCCTACCCTGATCACAGAGTTTAAGGAGAGAGTTGGCCCAAGTATCACTTTTGGAGATGACAGCAAGGGTTATACTGTGGGATATGGCTTGATTTCAAAGGACAATGTCATCATTGAGGAGGTTGCCTTAGTGGATGGTCTCAAACACAATATGTTGAGTATCAGCCAGCTTTGTGACAAAGGCAATTCAGTAACCTTCAACTCAGAAGCCTATGTTGTGACTAATAAAAGAAGCAACAAAGTGGTTCTCACTGGTGTGAGAAGAGGAAATGTGTACATAGCTGATTTTAACTCAATTAAAGCAGAAGCTGTAACTTGTCTTCTCAGTAAAGCAAGTCAGGATGAAAGTTGGCTATGGCACAAGAAGCTATCCCATTTAAACTTCAAGACCATGAATGAGCTGGTAAAGAAAGAACTGGTAAGAGGCATTCCTCTAGTGGAGTTTTCAAAGGATGGACTGTGTGATGCCTGCCAAAAAGGGAAGCAGATCAAAGCATCATTTAGGAAGAAACTTGATTCAACAATTGAAGAGCCTTTCCAATTGCTTCACATGGATTTATTTGGACCAGTCAATGTATTGTCCATCTCAAGGAAAAGATTTTTCCTAGTAATTGTAGATGATTTCTAAAAGTTCTCTTGGACATATTTCCTAAAGTCTAAAGATGAGGCTAGTGAAATCATCATCAATCACATAAGGCAAGTCAACAATCATCCTGACTTCAAAGTTAGAAGAATCAGGAGTGACAATGGAACTGAGTTCAAGAATTCTGTCATGAGAGCATTTTGTGAGGAAAATGGGATTCTGCATGAGTTTTCAGCAGCAAGGACTCCACAATAGAATGGAGTAGTGGAAAGAAAGAACAGATCACTTATTGAAGCTGCAAGGACAATGCTTGAAGAATCTAAACTACCAACATATTTCTGGGTTGAAGCTGTAAATACTGCATGCTTCACTCAGAACATTTCTCTGGTTAATCAAGCAAGATGCATGACTCCCTATCAATTGTTCAAGAACAAGAAGCCAACTCTAAACTTTCTTCATGTCTTTGACTGCAACTGCTATATCCTGAGAAATCAAACTGATCAAAATGGGAAGTTTGATGCTAAAGCAGATGAAGGAATTTTTGTTGGATATGCTGTTGGTAAAGCATACAGAGTCTACAATCTAAGAACCAACATTGTAATGGAATCTATACATGTTGTGTTTGATGATAAAAAGATTGAAGGACTGAAAGATGCAGATTACCATGAAAGCCTCAAATTCGACAATGTGAAGATGGTTAGTGATGACAGTGATGATGAAAGTGATCAAGAAACAGTGTCTAAGGATAATGCAGAAAAATCTACCACCAATGAAGCACAAAACTCAACATCTGTCGAGTTGCATAATGCTTCATCCGTCGGAAGGCAATCTGCGTTATCCGTCGGAAGACAACCTGCCTCATCCGTCGGTACTCAAAATTCACCATCCGTCGGGTTATCAGAAGGAGCAGGAGGTCAAGACAGATCACCTATAGGAAATTCTCCTTCCTCAAATCAAAGATCCACAAACTCAGGGGGAGTTTCTAGCAATCAAAACTCAATCACACATCAAGACAACCATGAGGTCTCTTCATCTAGAGCTAATCTACCTCAACAAAGGAAATGGACAAAAGATCACCCCTTTGAGCTTATCATTGGTGATGTTTCTTCTAGAGTTCAAACAAGAAGAGCAACTCAGGAAGAATGTCTATACAGCAACTTTCTGTCAAAGGAAGAACCAAAGAAGGTCGAAGAAGCTTTGTTGGATCCTGATTGGATTTTAGCTATGCAGGAGGAGCTAAACCAATTTGAAAGGAATAATGTATGGAAGCTGGTACCCAATCCTAAAGGAAAGAATCCAATAGACACCAAGTGGGTATTCAGAAACAAGATGGATGAAAATGGCATAGTAGTCAGGAACAAAGCTAGATTGGTTGCTAAGGGCTATTGTCAGCAAGAAGGAATTGATTTTGGTGAAACATTTGCTCCTGTTGCAAGACTTGAAGCCATCAGAATTTTTTTAGCCTGTGTAGCCCCTGCCAATTTCAAGGTCTATCAGATGGATGTCAAAAGTGCCTTTCTGAATAGAGATTTGGAGGAAGAAGTATATGTCAGTCAACCTCCTGATTTTGAAGATCCAAACTTTCCAGAGTATGTCTATTATCTTCTAAAAGCACTTTATGGACTGAAGCAAGCACCTAGAGCCTGGTATGACACTTTATCAAAGTTCCTTTTGGAAAATCACTTCACAAGAGGTACTGTAGATAAAACCTTATTTTTCAAAAATGTTAATGGTTCTAGTATACTTGTTCAAATTTATGTAGATGAGATATTATTTTTGGCTCTACAGATGAGAAACTTTGCAAAAAGTTTGCCAAATTGATGCAAAGTAAGTATGAAATGAGTATGATGGGAGAACTAACTTACTTTCTTGGTTGACAAGTTAAGCAAGTTAGTGATGGAATATTCATTAGTCAAACTAAATATATTTTTGATCTTTTAAAGAAGTTTGAACTAATGGATTGCACATCTGCAAAAACTCTCATGGCCACAGCAACTAAGCTTGAATTAAACACTACTGAAAAGTCTGTGGATATTTCAAGTTATAGGGGCATGGTTGGCTCACTTCTGTACTTAACAGCTAGTAGGCCAGATATAATGTTTGCTACTTGTTTATGTGCTAGATTTCAGGCTGATCCTAGAGAATCTCACTTGATAGCTATTAAGAAAATTTTCAGATATCTCAAGGGAACACCAAAACTTGGCATTTGGTACCCTAGAGATTCTGGTTTTGATCTAACTGGTTATTCAGATGCAGATTATGCAGGTTGTAGAATTGATAGAAAGAGTACAACAGGAACCTGTCAATTTCTAGGAAACAAGCTTGTGTCCTGGTTCAGTAAAAAGCAAAATTCAGTTTCTACTTCTATAGCTGAAGCTGGATATATTGTTGCTGGCAGTTACTGTGCACATATTTTATGGATGAAAAATCAATTGCTAGACTATGGTTTGCAAGTTGAGAGAATTCCTATTTTCTGTGATAACACAAGTGCAATTGCCATCACTGAAAATCCAGTGCAACATTCAAGAACAAAGCACATAAATATCAAGTACCATTTCATAAGGGAACATGTGATGAATGGTACTGTGGAACTACATTTTGTTCCAAGTGAGAAGCAACTTGTAGATATATTTACCAAGCCACTCGATGAATCCACCTTTTCAAGGTTGGTAAGTGAGTTAGGTATGCTTAATTACTCTTAAATTTATCCGAGTTATTTTACAAGTTGTCATGTAGCCAGAAATTTAATTGATTTTTCAGTCTTGAATGAAATTTTGGCTAAGTCAAAATTTACATCTCGACGGATGACCCTTATCCATCGAGCTTAGTCATCCGTCGATATACTATTTGCTAATGAAAATCAATTACTTTTCTAGAATCTTTTAAAACTCGACGGATAACAGTTTATCCTCATCCGTCAAATTGTCTTAATCTCAGCCGTTAATTCCCTGTACATTATCCATCGAGTATACTTACAGTTTGTAAACATTACACGACGGATAATGAGTGGAATTTTAACAGTTTATTTTCAAACGGCTATTTTGGGCAATTTCTATTGGTTAATTTACTTTACTTTATTATTTTTATCAGTTATTTTTTAGATAGTATAAAAGCTTATTTCATTGCAATCATTTTCTTTTATCATTCTCAAATTCAACTGCTCTTATTTCATTCTCTCTCAAGCAATTATTCTCCTTCTCTTCAAGCTTTCATTCTCTAACAATGGCACCTGTAGTAAAGATTATGTCTCAAACTGGGTTTATTTATGAGAAGAACAATTTCACTGCATTGGTCAATAAGGGTATTCAGCAATCAGAGGACTATCACAAAATGATGGACTTTGTGAAGAATTGCAAGCTAAATTACGCCATGCGGGAATCACCCACAATCTTCTGTGAAGTTGTTGAAGAGATGTGGACCACTGCTATCTACAACTCTACTGACAAGACCATCACTCTAACCATCAAAGGTAATGAATTTTGTATCAATAGTGATGTGAAAAAAGCATGTTTCAAAATTCCTGATAATAATGTGACTTCACCACACAATGACACTGATATTATCAATATGCTTAATTCCATGCATTATGCACTTCCTACTTCTAAACTGAGTGATATTAGGAGAATGGGTCTTAGGAAGGAGTGGAGTTTCATGTGTGATATAGTTACTAAGGTTTTCTCTGGTAAAGTCAGCAATTTTGATTCAGTGAATATTTCCATGCTTAACATGCTATACATGCTAGTTACAGATAAATTTTATAATTTCAGTGACCTTGTCTTGTTTGAGTTAGGTTTTAAATTACGCGAGTTAGCTAAAAGAGGTAAAAATGTGTATTATGCTAGATTTTTCATGTTATTGGTTAACCACCTCTGTGAAGAGATTGTGCTTGAGAACCTAAACAACAAACTGGTTTGTTGGGTTCAAGAGAGAAGACTCATTGCAGATTTGAACAGGGCCAACCATCACAAGGATGTGCCAATGTTCTACTTTCATGTAATGCAGGCACCTCAAGTAAGTGAGGTAAGTTCATCCATCCCTACAACTATTCTAACCTCCATAATTTCTTTGAGTTCAGGAGTAGCTATGGCAACTGCACCAATGACCAAACAGTTGCCTACCAAAGCTGCCAAACCTACTACTAGTTCTAAATCCAAATCAAAGAAAACCCCCTCTGGTATCTCTCAAAAGATACCAGTTGAAAAATTCACCAAAGCCAAAGAGGGGAGTGTGAAGGAGGGTAAGTTAGGTGAGGGAAGGGGTGAACATCAAAGAAACCCCAAGAATAAGGTTGGAGTTGAGTGAATCCCGGCCTAGCCACACTACAGTTTCCCAATAAACTGCAGTGCTTAAAAAGAATAAAAGCTCACTTCTAGCTACATCCTCCCAAAAGGATGTAGTTATTGAACAAAGCTCTCAGCCAAGAGCACAGGCCAAAAGGGTTAGGGACACAAGCTCACCCCTAACTTATACAAGAACTAAGAAATCTAAAACCTCTGGGGATGCACAGGGCGCACACACAGTGCAAACTGGTGCTAAAGACACAGTCCATGCACTCTCTCAAATTCAGTTTGATGTGGCTCCAATAAATGTGGAGTCACAGCCAAAATCTCTAGTTATAGAAGCATCTCATACACCATACTCACCAACAAACTCTTTGGAAGTGGATATGATACACACTTCAATTCCTGATTCCCCTTCTTTAACTCTGTTGGGGAAGCCAAAATTCAGTGCAAGTGAGCATCATCTTTTAAATGATTTGTTGGCTCACTGGCCAATTCTTTCAGAAACTATTGTGACATCTGTGCCCCAAATATCTTCAATCAGCACAGAGTCAACAATAGTTTCTCTTCCCACCTCATTCATTTATACTCTCTCGACGGATATTGCTCATCCGTCGAGTAGTGATTGTATCCCGATGGATAAGCCTAACAGCAGTTATCCGTCGGATAGCATTACCACTCACTCGATGGATATCACTCATCCGTCGAGTATCTTTGCACAACTTCAAACGTCAATTATTTCAAGTGCAGAAGATTTAGTGGTTGTACAGTCACTCTTAGGATTGAGAGAGGAGAGTGTCTTGAGTGAGAGGCTGGGTTGCTCCCAGGTAACAGGAGAGGAAATGAGTGAAAATCAGCAATCCATTTATTCAGGATTGGAAAAAGGGAGTGAGAGGAGTCCCACCTTAGTAGGTGAAGGTGAGGGTGGGGAGCCAGGGTGAGACCCTGATGCAACAAAAGAGAGAACATGAGAGAAAATCAGGTACAGAGGGTATAAGGGTGGATCCAGCCATTGCTCATGAGTTAATGATTGTGGATGATGCTAAAAAGGAAAGATAATTTCAGCAACATTGCAAAGCTATAATTGATAACATTTCCTTGGATTCTGACACTTTTACTCATCCTGTGTCAGCCTATCAACTGTTGGCTGCCCAGGGCAATGAGGAGGCAGAAAAGACTTTGAATCTGGTGCATACTTCAGAATCTCTACAAAGGGATAAAGCTGCTGTCAATTTAATGCCTCCTATAGCTGGTGAGCCATCTGAAGAATTTGGAGTAAATTCTAATGATGATGACTCTATTTCATTTGATGAAAGCATGAACTTAGGGGGAGATGAAGGCCCAAGTTCTATTCCAGACTTACCTAAATGGGCCTTGACAAAGGAGTCTACACTAGGACAATTTAATGTCTCCTTGGTCACACAAATCATGTTTATCCAACAGGCCATTCAGAAGAGCTCAAATGCTGGTACCAAGGCTATTCTTCAAGCTCACCTAGATTCTCTATATCTAATGAAGCTACAACAATTAAGACAGAATCTGAGTGTAGATGAACTCAAAAAGGATATAGTTGACTTGAAGACCTACAATTCTGAGAAGCTGGATTCAGTCATGCCATATGGTACCATGCAGGATCTATTACTGAGACTGAGAAGGGAATCAGATGCTGAAAAGAAGCTGGCCAAGTTGGAAGACAGAGTTCAAGTTATTGAAAATTCTGTGGCCACCATTCTTCAAAATCAATAGTCTCAGACCACTCTTTCAATGCAACTGGCTAAAGCACAAGGCCTGACTTCTCAACTTGATGATAACAAAAAGGGGGAGAAAGGACAAAGTGAGGGGGAGAAGCTTCAGATACAAATCACTAAGGTAATTATGCCATCAATTACTGTCTCAAAGCCTCCAGTTGCAGATGGTATAGATCTGATTCAAGCAGTAGCAGCAAACTTGAAAGTTGCTGAGAAAGAAAAGTTGAGTTTGATTAACTGGGAGAAGATTGATGAGGAGATACAGAAGAAGTTCCAACTTGTCAAGGAGCCAGTTAAGTCAGCCATCCATCATTCTCAAGTCAAGCAAATCAGTGTGAATGAGATGAGTATGAACTATCTGGAAAGAGGACAATCTTCCTGCATCAAGTCTCCAAAGGCTGAAATGATTCTTAAACCAAGGGCAAACTATTCAAAATCATCTTTGAAGAACCCCATGGATACTGTGTATGAGACACCCAAGCCTGATGAGAAGAAACTTCTGTCAAGATCAATTGTTTTCTACAAAGATCCAATTGATTCAGCTTCTAAAAAGAGGATTGCTAAGATATTCAGAAATGGGAAGGAAATTTGTGTGGTAGCTGGACATCCTCAATTTGCTCAAGCAAAGAGAGAAGAAAAAGCCAGATTGAAGCAGGAAAAGAAGCAAGCTATTCTAGATGCAAAGAAGGCTAAATAAAAGAAAGAGTAGATTGCTATCTTGGCCAAGCTACAGGCTGTGAGTTCATCTCAACAAATTCCCTCTCAACCATCTGAAGCCACTGAATCAAGGGAGCAAGTTGAAGAACAGAAGAAATCTCCAAGAAAGAAAGAATTGGCTAAAAGAATGTTATGGATAAAAAAACTAAGGTTATTATTTGCTGTATTTATTACTAAGATTCGGGAGCTCAAGGCCTTTAATGGCTGCTCTCGTGTTTCGTAGCTTAATTCTGCCTTTACGAGATGCCTACGTATCTCTGTGAATTAGAGAATCAAGCCAAAAACCGTAGTTCTGATTTGTGGGCGAGACCCCTTATATAGATGTCGAGAGTCCTTGAATTGGACTTGGTATAGGAGACTTGGTGGGCAAGTCTCATAATTAGAATGGACTTTGGCGTCCTAGATAGTAGGAAGCTGATTCCTTATCCTTTTAGGTCCCCTTGAGGCCAATCTACAAGGATTTATATCCCCACTAGGACTTATTTTAATAGCTGTTTTCCTCCTTTATTTATTAATTACGAAATTAATAAATAATCAGGGCTTTTGGGCCTTCTTTGTTCCATCAGGCCTGATCTGGTCCATCAGGCCTGATCAATGTGTTGACCTTCTTGGTCTGAATGTCATACATCTTCTTATTGGGCCTAGCAGCCCTACACCTTGCAATATTTAATTATATAATCAGGATTTATTTATCCCTATCATTTGCCCCCCAACTTTTGGGAAACATTGATTAGGTTTCGCAGAAGTTAAGTCTATTCATTCCCTTACAGGGTTTCGTTTTTGCGTAAAGTGTGGAGCGACCTACATATTTACAACGACTTTTCAGGAATTATCTTAATTTTCAGGAATTTTTCCCTAATTTTCTGGATTTTCCCTTAATTTCTGGGGTTTTCCCTGATTTTCTGGGATTTATCCTTAATTTTTGGATTTTTCCCTAATTTTCTGGATTTTTCCCTAATTTTCTGGGATTTATCCTTAATTTCTGGGATTCATCCTTAATTTCTGGATTTTCCCTAATTTTCTGGATTTTTCCCTAATTTTCTGGATTTTTCCCTAATTTTCTGGGATTTATCCTTAATTTTTGGGATTCATCCTTAATTTCTGGATTTTTCCCTAATTTTCTGGGATTTATCCTTAATTTCTGGGATTTATCCTTAATTTCTGGATTTTTCCTTAATTTTATGGGATTTATCCTTAATTTCTGGGATTTATCCTTAATTTCTGGATTTTTCCCTAATTTTCTGCCTTAAAATCGATCAGGATTTCTAACCGATTTCGATCAGGATCCTGATCGAACTAGCTCAAGAACTAACATTCTTGTCGACATGATCTTCGATCAGGATCTATGCGGAATCGACCAGGATTCCTGATCGATTTCGATCGGGACTCTGATCGAACTGGTCTTCAAAGTGACACTTTAGTCGACTGAAGCATGGGCTTAATCGACCAGAATTCCTGATCGATTTTGATCAGGATTCTGATCGAACTAGGTGGCTTTCTACCGTTCTGATCGAATGAAATATCGATCTGGATTCTCTTCTGTGTCGATCAGGACTCTGATCGATCTTAGTGTTTTTCTTCCTTCTTGCTTGAATGGGATATCGATCAGGATCCTTTTTGGGGTCGATCAGGACTCTGATCGAACTTAGGGGATTTCTTTCCTTCTGTTCAAATAAAGTATCGATCAGGATTCTGTTTGGCATCGATCAGGACTCTGATCGAACTTAATAGGTTTCTTTTCTCTTGATCGATTGAAGTATCGATTAGGATTTTTTTCTTTGTCGATTAGGACTCTGATCGAACCATTTTAAAATTCTGGTCAATTTTCGACCCTTCATTTTCCACAGAAGCTTCTAGATTATTCCTGATATTTCTGGTAGATGGGCTTTTAGGTTGGGCCTGGCTAAATGGGCCTAGAAATGCCTCGTATTCCGAGCTTTTCTCCTATATAAGTATATTGTGAAGTGAGAATCCTCACTTCACTTCATATTTCTCATTTTCTCTCATAAATCTCTCTAGAGTTCTTCCTTTGAGAAGGCGATTTCCGGCGTCCTCAGCCACCGCAGCTCCACCTTTCTCAGGTTTTTCTAGGTTTCAAGCCTTCAATCGAAGCATATCAATGGCGGATCGTGACTTGGCTCGTTTGCAGAAGATGAATGTCTCTAAGAGAGGTACAAACATTCAAATTCAATCTCAATATACTTCCCTACTTGATATGATTAACTTGAGAGGTGATGAATATCCCTCTCTATCTGAGTTAGATTCGTATAACCATGGTAACACCTTTCATGAGTTAGATGGTAGGATAGAGTCCATGAACACCCTGTACAGACTTTCACCCCACCTTAGGATCACTCCAGCTGCCCCCGGGGATAGGACTTGTAATTGGGAGGGGATACTTTGTTTATCTATCGAGGAGCCCTGACCGCGGGTCTTAGGTTCCCATTCCATGAATTTATTCCTCGCTTGCTTGCCGATGTACAAATTAACCCTTGTCAACTCCCTCCTAACGCTTGGAGGAACATTATCTGTTTTATGGTCCTTTGTCTTAGAAACAATTTTCCTCTTTTCGTAGCTGTCTTTAGGAAAGTTTTCCAATTCTATAATAGCACCATGAGTCAATCAGGTTGGGTTTTAATTCGTCAACGGCCCAAAATTCCTCATATCTTTGATAGTAATTCCATAGTTGAGAACAACCCCAAATGGAGGGACGAGTTTGTGAGGCTGACCTAGGCTGGGGGTGATTGGGCCACACTCTTTCGTAGGCCCTTTTGCAAAGTGTCAGATGGGAGTCCAGGTAGCATCAGATTATCTGATGAGGAGGAGGTGGCCTACCAAGCCTTAATTTCAGATGATGGGAAAACAGACACCTGGACCCTCTTAGAGGAGTTTTCCTTGAAGAAAGTCGGTCTCTCTCAGGCCAGTGATAAGGGTAAATTTATAACTGGATAACCATTTTTCCTTCCCTTTAATTGTAACGTTTTATCTCTCCTGCAATTTAATATTCTTTCTATCTTTCTTTTTCAGCTTGCGAGGCCATCAATAATGTCAACAGGCCCAAGGAAGGGGAGTCAGGCCGCCAGAAGAGGGCTAAGCTAAATAAAGACCCCAGGAGCAAACCTGACGGTCCTTCTTTTCTTAAGCCCCACGTCCCGGTGGTCGAGTTGGGGGACGATGTGGATCCTCCACGTAAGGCACATTCCTTCAGGCCTAACTGGGGCTTCAGGAGGAGCGATACGGTGGTTGGATCCACCAAACATGCTAAGGATTGGTCGTACCATTCCATCACTCCCCATGAATTTACTGACATTGTTACGGGGAGTGATATCGAGACTATTGAGCTTCTGGGTTCTCAAGCCTAAGCTGCGGTAACTTTCTTTTTCCTCTTTTTCTTTGAATCCCAACTTTCTCGTATTTCAACGAACTTGTGCTAACTCATACATATTTCTTTGCAGAGTAATACCTACTTCCAGGAGGCCCTCCACCAGGCTAGGTCCTGGAAGGGTAACTCAGATGGGTTTGAGAAGGAGATGAAGAAATGGGAAGAGAGAGCCAAGGTCCTGGAGAAGAAGCTGGACAAGAAGAAAGAGGAGCTGGCTAAGGCTCATTCCGAGCTGGTGAAACTTAGGAGCGATAAGGATAAGCTCATTGATGACTACATGGATTCTGACAAGTTTAAGAATCTCATGGAGATTCATGATGCGGGTCTTTATTCCCTACAGTTTACTCAGGGATGGGATGAGGCCGTAAAGGCGGTTTCTGAGAAGCACCCGAGCTTAGTCGACCCTAAGGACTTTATAAGTCCCGAGCAGGCTGAGTCGGAGGACAGCATAGACGCCCTCTTCAACTCCCCTCAGCCAGATGATCGCATCTTGGATCCTAACACTGCTTCTCCTCCCGCTTCTCCTGCGAAGGATGCTGAAGGCGCTGATAAGGAGCAAGAGAATGAAGGCTCCCACATGGAGGAGTAGTTTTTCTATTCTGTAATTTTATCCTTAACTTATGTCTGGACTTTTGTTTGTATTAAAACTTATTACCCTCCGGGGCTATTTTATATGCTACTTTCCTTATTCGCATTCTCTCTTTTATTTTTCCGATACTTTAATATTCAAACTTGGCTTAATGGGCCACACAAGTATTATCACAACTCAAACATCCATAGGTTGAAATAATTTCGAACTCTTCAATTTCAAGTCTGGTTTTCCAAAACCTTACATAATATGGGTTCGACCCTGATCAATAATAGCTAGAAAATAAAAATCCTATGCAAACATAGCTTCAAGGTGCTTTTAAACCTACTTGTCACAATGACAAGTGATAATCGTACTTCGACTATCTTACACGTAGTAAACCTTCAGGTTTTGTGCATGCCAGGTTCTCGGAACTTCAAAACCATCCATAGTCTCCAGCTTGTAGGTTCCTCTACCCTGAACGCTCTTGACTTTGTACGGCCCTTCCCAATTTGGGGCAAGTTTCCCTTTCTGTCCTACCCCAGAAGCTTCCATCTTCCTCAAGACTAGGTCACCTTGTTTAAAGAACCTTTCTTTAACCCTTAAGTTGTAGTAGAATGAAGCTTTCTTCTGATACTCTACTATCTTTGCATGTGCTTCATCTCGCACTTCATCGATTAAGTCTAGAGCCAACCTTTGTCCTTCCTCATTTTCCTCGGCATTGAAAGCCTGAATCCTTGGAGAGGAATGTGATATCTCCACTGGAACTACTACTTCTGCCCCATATGCCAACATGAAGGGAGTTGCTCCTGTCGTGACTCTACAAGTAGTCCTATAGGCCCACAATATGGGAAGTATCTCATCCACCCAATTATTTCTTGACTTCTCGATCCTCTTCTTTAGTCCATCCAGGATTATCCGATTTGCTACCTCCGCTTGCCCATTGGCTTGCGGGTGAGCCACAGAGGTGAACCGTAACTCAATTTCATTTTCTTCACAATACTTCTTGAATTCCTCATTGTTGAATTGTGTTCCATTGTCAGTGATGAGGATACGGGGAATTCCATATCGGCACATAATGTTTTCCCACAGGAATTGTGCAACCTGCTTAGTTGTGATCTTGGCCAAGGGTTTGGCTTCGATCCACTTGGTGAAATAATCAATGGCTACAATCAGAAACTTCCTTTGTGTTGTGGCCATGGGAAAAGGCCCCAAAATATCCATTCCCCACATAGCAAAAGGAATGGGCGAGTTGATAGAGGTCAGCATCTCGGGGGGTTGTCTAACAACATGTGCATGCTTCTGACAGCGGTCATATTTCTTCATGTATTCTTTGGCATCAGCCATCATTTCTGGCCAATAAAAGCCTAAACGAGTTATCTTATGAGCCAAGGCCCTGCCCCCCAAGTGTTGTCCACAAATACCTTCATGCACTTCTTCAAGAGCCAAGCGTGCCTCATCGGGCCTGAGACACCTCAAGTAGGGAACCACGAAAGATCTTTTATAAAGAATCCCATCTATCAAAGAGTACCTTAGTGCCCGAACAATTAACTTCCGTGCTTCAGTTGCATCGCTTGGCAACCAACCGGTTTGAATATGAGCCTTAATGGGATCAATCCAGGATGTCCCCAGGCCTATAGGAGCCACAAGCTTAACATCTATGCTTCGTGTTTTCAAAACACGGAAGTACACACTTCCTGAACTTTCTTCTATCTCAAATGAAGCAAACTTTGATAGTGCATCTGCTTTAGCATTTTCTTCCCTTGGAATATGTTCAACATGGCATTCATTAAATTGGGTCATCACAGCCCTTACTAGGCGGACATACTTAGCCATCGTATCATCCCTTGCCTCAAATTCTCCCTTTACCTGGGATATGATCAGCTTCGAGTCTCCACGGACCTTTAAGTTTTTGACTCTAAGTGTCCCAGCTAGACCAAGGCCAGCTATCAGGGCTTCATACTCTGCCTCATTGTTTGTGATTGGGAAGTCTAGCTTCATAGCATACTCAATTAAGAACCCATCAGGACTTTGCAAAACCAACCCTGCTCCACTGGAATTTGTTTTTGATGCTCCATCAAAATAGAGAACCCAATATTCTTTCTCCTTATCATCCTTCTCTCTGTCCCCATTATCGACTCCCTTGTCTTGAGGTATGATATCTTCCTGCCCCCCGACTTCTTGGTTGGGTATGGTACATTCCACCACGAAGTCCGCTAGTGCCTGGGCTTTTATGGCCGTACGTGGCTTATACTTGAGATCGAACTCTCCCAACTCTATTGCCCACTTAATCAATCTCCCACTTGCCTTGGGACTGTGAATGATATTTCTCAGTGGCTGATTCGTTAGCACCTCAATCTGATGAGCCTGAAAGTAAGGACGCAGTTTTCTTGAAGCCATTACCAAGGCTAGAGCAAATTTCTCAATAGTTGAATAATTTAATTCAGCACCATGCAGAATTTTTCTGACATAATACACGGGTTTCTGGACTTTTAGCTCCTCCTTAACCAACACCGCGCTCAAGGCGCTCTCTGAAACAACCAAGTACAAGAAAAAAACTTCACTCAGAACTGGTTTGGCCAACAACGGGGCCTGGGCCATATACTTCTTTAACTCTTCAAATGCCTTCTGGTTTTCCTCACTCCATACAAAGTCTTTGATGCTCTTTAGTGACTTGAAGAATGACAAACACTTGTCTCCTGACTTGGAGATGAATCGTCCTAGCGCAGCAACCCTTCCTGTGAGCTTCTGAACATCCTTGACAGTTTTTGGTGGTTCCATGTCCAGGATCGCCTTTATTTTATCCGGGTTAGCCTCAATTCCCCTCTTTGAGACCATTAGTCCCAAGAATTTTCCAGATCCTACTCCGAAAGTGCACTTCGTAGGATTCAACATCATCTTGTGGTACCTCAGGATCTCAAAAGCTTCCCTCAAATGGGTTATATGATCAGTCTTTACTAGACTCTTGACTAACATGTCATCAACATAGACTTCTATAGTCTTACCAATAAGATCCTTAAAAATTTTATTTACCAACCTTTGATAGGTGGCTCCCGCATTCTTAAGACCAAATGCCATAACAAGATAACAATAAACACCAAAGTCAGTGATAAATGATACCTTTGGAATGTCATTCTTGTGCATCTTAATCTGATTATATCCGCTAAATCCATCCATGAAACTCAACATCTCATGCCCAGCAGTGGCATCAATCAAAGTATCAATCCTTGGCAATGGAAAACAGTCTTTAGGGCATGCATCATTCAGATCAGTGAAGTCTATACACATCCTCCACTTTCCATTAGCCTTCTTCACCATTACAGGGTTTGCTAACCACTCCGGAAATTGAATCTCCTCAATGAAACCAGCCTCTAGGAGCTTCTCTACTTCCTGTTTTATAGCCTCTTGTCTTTTCGGGACAAAATTTCTTTTCTTTTGTTTCATTGTCTTCCGGCTTGGATCCACGTTTAGCTTGTGAGTAATCAACTCCGGGTCTATGCCTGGCATATCAGCTGCTGACCATGCAAATACATCACTATTTTCTTGCAAAAATTTCACCAACTTCCCTCTAAGGGGCTCCTGTAGTGTGGCTCCAATGAAAGTCATCCTCTCAGGATTCTTGGGGTCTAAAGGAACCAAAACCAAGTCTTCTGCTGGCTTTCCTCTCTTCTCGTCATTTTCTCGGACATCCATATCTTCAATAGGAAGAACCTGCCCCCCGACTCCATCTGCCCTCAAAGAGGCCACATAACAGCTTCTAGCCATTTTTTGATCTCCTTTCTCTTCTCCAATCCCGTTTCGGGTGGGAAACTTCATAACTGAATGGTAGGAAGAGGGGACTGCCTTAAAGGCATGTATCCCTGTTCTCCCCATGATAGCATTATAAGTTGAACTAGCTTTTACTACCACAAAATCCAACATCTGCGTTGCTTGTCTTGGTTCCGTACCTATGGTGGTTGGCAGTTTGATTATTCCTTCCACAGGACATTCTACTCCAGTAAATCCATATATCGGCATGTCGATTGGTGTCAACTGGGAATCGTTATACCCCATCCTTAGAAAGGCGTCGTGGAGCAATATATCCACAGAAGCACCATTATCCACAAGAACCCTCTTAACCGGGCTATTTCCTATTATTGGTGTTATGACCAACGGGTCGTCATGAGGAAACTTTACGCCCTCTAGGTCAGAATCATCAAAAGCCAATGTTACTTCTGTCTTGGCCCTCTTCGGGGCTTCTCCAACAATATGCATAACCTCTCTAGTATATGCCTTTCTTGAATTTTTGGACAATCCAGCAGCAGTCAGACCTCCAAAGATCGTGTTTATCACAGGTCCTCGAGGGCGTCGTAGTCCTCCAAAAATTGCATTTATAACCGGCCCTCTAGGTTGGGGATTTCGCCCCTGATCGTCTTGGTCCCTCCTACGATCTTCAAAATTCTTCCTTCCACTATTATTTCTGTCCCCTCCATCTCCAGTATACTTGTTCAATCTTCCTTTTCGAATCAAAAACTCAATTTCATCTTTCAATTGCCTACACTCATCGGTGTCATGGCCAACATCTTTGTGAAACCTGCAATACTTGCTCTTATCTAGCTTGGCGGGATCAGCCTTCAAAGGCTTAGGCCAGCGAATATCTCTATCTTTCTCAATCTCCATCAAAATCTGACTTCTAGGAGCATTCAGCTTAGCGTATTCAGTGAACTTTTGCCCAGGTCCTCCCTTCTTGGGGGTTGAATCAGGGTTTTGTTCGGTTCTAGGATATTTGTCCTTTGCAATATATTCTAAATCAGTTTTCCGCTTCTTGCCTCCAGTGGGCTCATTACTTATTACGGACTTCCTCATACTTTCTTCAACCTTGATATACTTCCCTGCCCTCTCTTGGAGCTGCAACATGCTTTCAGGGGGACGTTTGGCCAAGGACATCTTAAAAAATTTGTCCCTAGTTCCTTATTGCAGTGCTATCATGGCTACCTTATCATCAAGGTCCGGGACTTTTAAAGCCTCTTTTGTGAAACGATTCAGGTAATCTCTCAAGGATTCCTTAGCTCCCTGCACAATACTCATAAGAGATGCTGAACTTTTCTGATGGACTCTCCCGCTGATGAATTGCTTAATAAAAGTCTGACTTAACTCTCTGAACGATCCAATAGAGTTTGGGGGTAAGCGACTGTACCATCTTTGAGCCATACCCGACAGGGTTTGAGGGAAGGCCCGGCACTTAATAGCGTCATTCACGGGTTGCAGCAGCAGTGCATTAGAGAATGTCCTGACATGGTTAGCGGGGTCTCCGGTGCCATCATAGGCTTTGATAGTGGGCATCTTGAATTTCCTTGAGATATGGGCATTCATTATTTCTTCTGTGAAGGGTGGAGTTGGATCATCAGGGTCTCCAAGGGGAAGGAGATTGCTTGGATCAGTTCTTGGGAAGACAGCCCTTCTTCGTATCGGACCATCCAGGTCTATGACAGGAGGAGGATTTCTCCCCCTAGGAGGTATCTGGGGTTTGGTGGCCTGGTGAGCTTCCAAGTCACGCATCATCCTTTGGATCTCAGCCTCATGAGCCCTTATCCTTTCCCGCACTTCCTGGGGATTCGCCCCTTGGGTGCTTCGAGGGCGTTGCCTTCCATCGGCCATCGGCTCCTTGCCTGGATGTCTCCTTCTTGGGGCCACTTCATCATCCGAAGATTCGGAATCTCACTCAGTATAAGGACCAGAAAATTCCCGATCCTCGGGGATAGGAGCCAAACCTCGTATATAAGGGGGCGATTGCCCTCGTGCTTCACTTCGCCCAGCATATCCACTTCCTCCAACCTCGGGGTAAAGGGGCATCCCATAAGGGGGGTTAGTGGTAACAACAGTTGAATATTCATACCTGACGGGTCGAGAATTCACAGGTATATGTACTTGTTGAACTTGGGGATTCGTACCTTGAATAGTCGGGGGAGTCGTCCCTTGTGGCTGAGATTGAGTTGCCCCTATCTGGGTTTCCGCTTGAGTAGATGCATAAGTTGAGTGGGGAGGAATCTCCACGGTTGACGAAATTACCTGAGTTGTCCCTGATGGTGTTCCCTCCTCCAGAGCGCTAGTTGTTCTCCGTGTTCTCGCCATGGTTGTTGTTCACTTCCCACAGACGGCGCCAAATGTTATGGATAAAAAAACTAAGGTTATTATTTGCTGTATTTATTACTAAGATTCGGGATCTCAAGGCCTTTAATGGCTGCTCTCGTGTTTCGTAGCTTAATTCTGCCTTTACGAGATGCCTACGTATCTCTGTGAATTAGAGAATCAAGCCAAAAAATGTAGTTCTGATTTGTGGGGCGAGACCCCTTATATAGATGTCGAGAGTCCTTGAATTGGACTTGGTATAGGAGACTTGGTGGGCAAGTCTCATAATTAGAATGGACTTTGGCATCCTAGATAGTAGGAAGCTGATTCCTTATCCTTTTAGGTCCCCTTGAGGCCAATCTACAAGGATTTATACCCCACTAGGACTTATCTTAATAGCTGTTTTCCTCCTTTATTTATTAATTACGAAATTAATAAATAATCAGGGCTTTTGGGCCTTCTTTGTTCCATCAGGCCTGATCTGGTCCATCAGGCCTGATCAATGTGTTGACCTTCTTGGTCTGAATGTCATACATCTTCTTATTGGGCCTAGCAGCCCTACACCTTGCAATATTTAATTATATAATCAGGATTTATTTATCCCTATCAAAAAACAAAAAGGAAACTGAATATTATTGACAAGGAATTGGGAGATCAATTTCCTAAGGGACCCTCACCAGCTACAACTCAAGCATCAAAGCCCTCTGTGGTATTTGAAGATATAAGGGTGGTGGATCCCTACAGGAATACTCATGGTGAAGCTATTGTGCCCAAGGATGAGCCAATAGAATGGGATAACATACCAATTCCTAACTTCAGTCTACCAATCCTTAGCAAGCCAAAAAGGACAAAGTCAAGGGTAGTCAAGAAAGTGAAGTTGTCTCCTCTCAAATCCAAATTTGTAGTCAAAGCTCAGCCCACAGTCAACAAGGGAGACTACTTGTACTTGTGTGACATCAAAGAATTTTCTGATCTAAACCTCTATCTGGATTAACTAGATGAAGTGAGGGGAATTGATGCATACAGAAACCTACCTGAAAGGTTAGTGTTCAAGTATAACGGAGGAAAGGAGATTTTGTGGCCACTTCACAGGATTCTTCAAGAGAGCCAAGCTGTACTGATTAAAGTTTATTCATCCTTCAAGAAGAACTTTGGGTTCAATGTCACTGCAAGAAGACTAGTATTGAAGAAGATTGAAGAAATACGGAGTGTTAGAGCTAAAAATGCACTCCCAAAGACTCTAATCATCCCATATACAGGGAGAAGAGTGCATCTAAGGCCCTACTGGCTGATGGAATTCATGGATGACAAAGGTGTGAGAAGATTCTTTAGATTAGAAGACCAACTGAGCATCTCCAGCAATGAGACTCTCTTGGAAATGCAAGAAAAGCTAAATCTCTCAAAATCTGATGAACTGGAATTCCACAAGCTCTAAAATCAGATTGATGAAAACAACAGAAAGCTTGGAAGAAGATCCAGACCTTCAAGAAACTAGAAAAATCTTTGTACATTGTGATTATATGAAGTACTTTCAGTATTATCTACTTTCTTTTAAAGATGTATGTTTAGGGTGTTTTGTTATCATCAAGTATCTCTTAATTTATGGCTACAATTCCAGTGGACATAAATCGGGGGAGATTGTTGTGCATATGTTGTGTACTTGATGATGACATAAACAAAACACCTAAGTAGATTTTACTTAGTAAAATAATGTAGCACTCGACGGATAAGAATTATAGTCCCGACGGATAACTCATTATAGTCCCGGTGGATGATGACTTATTATCCATCGAGTGAGTAGCTTATGTAATAATGAGTTTGTAGCACATTTCTGCATACACCTTTGTATAGATTCTGTAGTAGCATATAAGTCATGTTGACTTTAACTAGATATGCAGAATAGGTTGATTAATTGTACATAAATGATGTCTTGTAATTCTGCATAAATGAAATGAAGTCAAGTGCCAAAATAGCTACCGACGGATGATTAACAAAGCCATCGACGGATGATCTAATGGATATCAATGGATGTTTAATATAGCAGTCGACGGATGATCAATGAAGCCATCAACGGATGATCATAAAGTCGACGGATGATCATGTACCCAACGGATAAAGAATTCAAACATCAGTTGACAATGACAACTGGTCACATGCGTCGAGATGTATGCAAATGGAATGAGGAAGCCTATTAACTGGGTAATAGAGAACAATATGCAAAGCATAAAAACTGATAGTTTTTATAATGATTCTATCTTTTGACTTTGTAATCTTGGTAATATATAAACCAAGAAGTAGAAAATAGAAATAAAGAGATCTGAGATACAAAAAGTGAGAAACATTTGTAAGCAGAATTATTAGCATTTCTCTGTATTCTCAATAGTTCAAATTTGTAAGCAGCTGTGAGCATTCTTGCACACAGAGTTCTCTCGATATAATATATATCTCTGGTGGAATTGTTTAAACCACCAGAAAGTTTTTAAAGACTTTTGTTTTTAATTACTTATGTTTTGATTCAATTAAGTTTTTATTCCGCATTGTGCTAATCAAAACACTTATATTTGTATTCGAGTTTGAACATTTTTATTTTAAGAAAAAAAGTTCAAGAATTCCATTCAACCCCCCTTCTGTAATTCTTGCTATATTGTTAAGGGACTAACAATATATGTACCTTGATATTTTGAGTTTCAAGAATAGTCTAGAGACTCAGCTTGATTTGATCTAACAATATTTGAACAACTTCTATTCTTAGTTTGTTAAGAACAAAAGGAATGAGATAGAGAGAACACTCACTGAGTTGTTAAGTATGTTTAGAGTTGCTAAAAACATGGTAAAGGCATGAATATTTGATCTTAAAATATTGCTAAAAATATTGATGGTGTACACATGGAATGCAAATGGGAAAGGAAAGTGGACATGCAAGGTGAAGATTTGATCTTATTCGGTGCCAAACCAAAGTCCAATCCCAAAGGCTTTTGAAGCCTGATAGTGGTGTTGCTAAAGAAGATGATTGTCATTTCTGTGGAAATAACTGGATAATTGGAAGTTAAATTGTCGAGCTTGTTTGGAAGATCTAAAGAAGAAGACTAAAAATGCTCAAGCTTCAGGTATCCGGTTAGAATTGGAGCAAAAGTTGTTGCTCTAGTTGAATGATCTCAATACCTAATTTTGCCCATAAGGTGAGATTGCGAACTTGATAAATTGTTATCACGTTCCTGCCTTTAGCGAATACATTAAATCAATTTCTTGTCAGGACAGGAAAGGTTTTCATTTTAATTAAATAAACAATAGTTGTTTATTCTATTTTAATGATAAGGCTTATAATGTTGCACAATTAGTTAACAAATTATATGTTCTAAGATGACTCAAATCAAACATTACCTCTAGCATTGTCGTTAAGCCATATTAATGAGAAATGCATTTATGAGTTACATATAGATGTATACTTGGATAAGTTCGATTTTGAATCATACGGAAGATGCGAACTTTGTCTCATTGGAAAAATGACTAAAGCTTCTTTTACCTGATTAGGTGAAAGGTACACCGCACGATTAGGACTTATACATAATGATGTATGTGGTCGAATACGTATGATGGCAAGAGGTGGCTTATACTACTTCATAACATTTACTAATTGTTTCAATAGATATTGATATATGGTTCTTATGAAGAACAAATCCGATTCTTTTAAAATGTTCAAAGAATATAAGGCCGAAGTAGAAAAGCAAACATGGGAAAAGTATAAAAGTTTTATGATCAGATCGTGGAGGAGAATACTTAAGCCTCAAATTTAAGAGTTTCTTGAAGGAGTGTGACATGTGTATCACAACTTACTCCTTCTGAGACACCTCAATCGAATAGAGATTCTGAGAGGAGAAATCGTACCTTGTTGGACATAGTGCGATCGATGATGAGTCAAGCGGATCTTCCATTCAGTTTCTGGGGTTATGCTCTAGAAACAGCTGCATGTACACTTAACCAAGTTCCAACTAAAGCGGTTCAAAATACTCCATATGAGATATAGACTGATAAACGTCATAGCATGTCATTTATGAAAATTTGGGGACGTAAAGCGTTTGTAAAATGTTTAGCCTCTGACAAGCTTGGACCAAAATTAGATAGATGCTATTTTATGGGATACCCAAGTGAGACTAGGGTATAGTTTTTATAGTCCTTCCCAGAACAAAGTGTTTGTTGCTCGGGCCGCTGTATTTCTTGAGGGAGAACTACTTTCTAAGAAAATCAGTGGGAGGATAATACATCTCGATGAAGATCGAGAACCACATGATAACATTGAACAAAGTTGGAATAAGATCAGGATGTACATCAAAATGTTGAAAGTAATCATGTCCAAGAAACACAAGTTATTCGTAGATCTAGTAGGATCCACCATGAGCCCAAGATAAATTATGAATTTTTTTTACTCAAGATGGTGATGTGATGCTTACGGATAATGATAAGATTCTCACCTACCAAGATGCTATGAACTGTTTAGACTCCGAGAGATCGCTGAAGGCCATGAAATCTGAGATGGAATCCATGTATCAAAATAAAGTTTTGTCTTTAGTTGATCCACTCGAAGGGCTAAAACATATAGGGTGCAAGTGGGTTTTAAATAAGACTACTGACATGGATGGTAAAGTACAGACCTATAAAGTGTGACTAGAGACAAAAGGTTTCAAACAAATTCATGGTATAGAATATGATGAGACCTTTTCACCAGTTGCTATGGTCAAGTCCATCAAGATTTTGTTAGCAATAGTTGCTTACTTCGACTGTGAGAGTTGGCAAATGGATGTCAAAACCGCTTTCTTATATGGGAGCCTTGAAGAGGATGTATTTATGATACAACCTGAGGGTTTTGTCAATCCAAAGTTTGCTAAGATAGTTTGTAAGTTGCTTCTATCTATTTATAGATTGAAGCAAGCCTCAAGGAGAATGAATATTCATTTAGATAAAACGGTCAAAAAGTTTGGGTTTATTCAAAACGAAGATGAACCATGTGTTTAAAAGAAGGTTAATGGGAGCCATGTGACATTATTAGTATTATATGTAGATGACATATGACAGATATGCAATGACATACCTTCTCTACAGGCTGTTAAGACTTGGTTGAGAAATAGTTTCTCGATGAAAGACTTAGGCGATGCTACCTATATATTAGGGATCAAGATTTATAGAGATAGATTGAAGAGATTAATCGACCTAGTTGGAGTACATACATTGATAAACTATTACATCATTCTATGATGCAAGAGACAAAGAAAGGATATGTTTTGATGTCTCATGGGATAGTGATCTCAAAAGATAAATTCCCCCTAAATTTTTAGATGATAAGGGTCATTTGAGAAAGTTCCAGATACGTTGGCAATTGGATCTATAATGTGTACAATGATATGAATTTATCCTGATGTTTCGTATGCTTTGAGCATGATGATGAGATACCAGTCTAATCCAAGTGAGGGTCACTGGATATTTTTTAAGAATATTCATAAGTACTTAAAGAGGACTAAAGATTTATTTTTGGTGTATGGAGAAGATAGGGAACTAGTTGTAAAAGGTTACACTGATGCTAGTTTCTGAACCTAATTTTTGGACAGAAAATGATGATTACGTGTTTATGTCTGTTTTGTATTTTGTCTAAATATAAGTGATATTAGCTGGAATAGTTCACAACAAGAAGATTGATGATTCTATGGAAGCCGAATATATTGATGCTTTCGAAACAGCCAAGGAGACTGTTTAGGCATGTCCTTAATCGATATCACCTTATTAACGAGATTAATGATCAAGGAGATATAAATGTAAAGTACATAGTAATGATAGTGTTGCAGACCCACTGACTAAGGTTTTGTCACAGCAGAAGCACGATGGTCATACTAGTTCCATGAGTATTAGATACATTGGTGATTGACTCTAGTGCAAGTGGGAGATTGTTAGTGTTTGTACCCTAGAGACAACACTATGATGTTTTAGTTTAAAATATTTGGATTATTAATATTTATGTTCTATCATTTATTTCCTTTATAATTTATTATTTCTTAATTTACTACGATATAAATGTTAGATTAATAAATGTCCTTGGAATATGATATGCAATTTTATATCTCTAAGTACGTGACTTAGAAATGAGATTATGAGAATAATATCAATATTCTTAAAGGTCCCTAGTCGAGTATTATTATTAAGGGACAATATAATGCATTAAGACTGGTATGTTTATTGATTGATGATCAAATCTAATTGATCATAGGTATAGTGATACTAAAGTAAAAAAACACAGGCATATGTAAATGTACATGGTGCTGGACAGACCCGATATGAGATTCTACATGTCTGTTGTGTCATAAGTAATTCTCACAATGATAATGATGTAATGATTCTTAGACCTGAAGTCATTATATTTCTATACGAGAATGCTTGAAGGATTATTTAATTTAAATTGGATTTAAATTATATTAAAGTAATTTAAATTATTTTTAATATTAATTAAGATTGACTTAAATAATTAGACAAATATTGATATTCGAATTTACTAATATTAATTATGAAATTCAGTTGTTAAACAATTAAGTGTGACTTAATTATTATACAAATAGGAATTTCGAATTAATAATAACTCCTAATTAGTTAAGAGTTATAATTTCTTTTCTACTCTCTATATAATATGTAATAACTCAAATTTTTGAGACCTTGTAAAACGTTTAATAAATAGTAACCCTGACGGACGGGAAAAACTTTTGAGCTCACACTATGTAGTACATGAGAAAATGAGTTTCGGAGTTGATATTACGGTTATACGTACCAAATGAGTGTATGTAAACGCTATTAGTTTTTGAAGAAAACGAACTTTGAAAAATGACCGTATTTATGACTCATTGAGGATTACGGTAATCACAATATAATTGCAAGATTAAAACCCTACGGATTTATATTCAAGTATGATAATTCAAAATATAAGGAATAAATACGAAAGAAATTACATCGCGAACCATTTACGAGTAAGTATTACGAAAACGTTTAAGCAACCGAGCGAACGCGTAAACGATTAAATAAATGTAACACACTAACGAACCATGGTAAGAAAGTAACCATGGTTACTTAATCAAATAGTGAGCTAAACTTAGGATGATCAAGCAAGCTAGCCAAATAGTGTGCTAAGGAAGCTAGCACATGTAGTTTAGCTTGTAAGCTAGCAAGCTACTTGGATTTGTCCCCAAGATTTGCAACAAGGAATAAACATAGGATTAAAACTAGGAGAATATCAAATCAATATAAGATATCACCAATCTCATTTCCTAGAAGCAACCAAGGAAGCAAGCATAAAACTCTCTCCCCCCTTCATTGTTTCCATTCGGCAATTTCAAGAAAAAGAAGGAAATCCAATTCAAAATCTCAAGTTCTAGCCATGGTAAAATCATCCCATTAATTCTCAAGCTTTCTAACAACCAAAATAAGGTAATAAAATTCTTTCATCTCCTTTTATCAAGGTTTGATGGGTGAAATAAAATCAAGAAAGTTACTAGTGAATAGTATGAATAGTAACTCTTCTTTGGTTTCTTGATTTCAATGGTGGTTTAGGTTCCAAAAATCATACCATGCAGTTCCAAGAATCCACCATCCTCAAGAACACATCTCAAGATTTCAAGAAAGGTAAAAATATTTGGCCCAAATCTCTTTAAGATTCATCTTCAAGATCCATTTAGTATGTTGTTAGTTTTAGAAGTGGTATTGTTGAAATCTTGATGTTTATTTAAGTAGAAGTAAGGTTGATTGTTGTTGCCTCAAGAACATGATGTTCTTTAGAGGATTTTATGTGTTGATGATGTGATGATGATTGTTGGTGGTTGTGTTCAGAGTTAGGGCGTAAACGAAACCCCGATCGTAAATGTAATTCTGTTAAAATGAACAAATCGTAACTTTAAGTTTCTGCAGAAAGTCCCGAAGATGTAAACTATAGTTTCTTGAAAAATAACCCTTTATTATGATATACAATGTTATAAGGATCGTTTAGGTGCTTGAATCGCTTGATTCCGATTTACGGATCAAACGTTATGGCCGTTTTACTAAAAGTGATTTACGCGACAAAAAGTGCTACGAATTACGAACTTTGAAAATATAAAGGATCGACTTAAAGTATTCATAAATCATGAAATTTTTACAGAGAGTAACATATTAAGTTTCATAATGGCCATAAAAATTTCAAGAGAAAATAATGATTTTTCAATTTTATAAAAATATCGGAGCCGAGACCGCGCGATTAGAAACCGTAGAATCCATAAGCGGAGCCGATGACGATAATGAAAATGAACCTAAGATACTTAGAAAAATGAAGCGACCATGATGTGAATAAGGACTTAAAGGAATAATAAGGATAGTACAAATTGAGAGGGTGCATAATAAGTAGCGCATGAGTGCGAGTTGCCGTAAATTAGAACGGGACCTAACGAATTGTGTTTATGATTATAGATTTCCGAGCGGAACATAGAGCATCCTCCACCTCGAAATACCCAGGCAAGTTTACGAACCCAACTCCATTTTACTGTTGTTTTGTGAAAGGATTGTTTTACTATCATTGCATAAATACCATGCTTGCCATGATACATAGTAATTGAACTTTTTCGCATAATATAGCGATGTTGTACGATAAGTATATATCGTAAAATATTTAATTCCGCTTTAAGCGTGACGTATGATAATAAGACCGAGAGTCGGTCGGGATTTTAAGATGAAAACCCGGGAATCATTCCGGTGATATTATAGGACGAGTACAAGTCCATAATAGTACGTTTTAAAGGGACTTAACGTCCACTTACGAAACATTAAAATACCTCGAACTTTTATTAAAACAATCTCCCAACGATCATATTCCCTCAAATATATTTTATAGTTCGAATAATAAATACTATATACCTAATTCTTTATTATGGGAGTAGTATAATCCAATGATTATTTATTTCAAACCTGATTAAATATTAAAGATTATTAACTACGTAGATAGAAACTAGTTGCGGAATATTATTTTAAATATTCTTTTAGAGAGTAAACTCATTCGAGGTTTAATTATTTATCGATTATCGTGTAATTATTTATTATTCATTAAAGGGTTTATTATTGATTTAAAAATCATAGATCCTAATTTAAAATATACTTTCTGACTTTGGAAAATCATTCGAATATTTCAGATCGTCGGAAAATATTTTCCCAACTTATTTATAATTTTGAATATAATTTCAAGGAGAAATTTTTCCCCCTTAATAAATTATCTGTTGACAACGGTCAACTCACATCCTTAGTACTTCCTCCGAAAATCTTGAAAGTACATATATACATATATACATTTATATCTTAGTAAGATAAACTGTTTCTATCAACAAGCAAAACGCTTGGGGAACTTCGATGTAGTTCGAGTTCTAGAGATTGATAGAATTCTTTTTAAAGGACAAGGGAGGGGTAGACTCTGGTACTATGTATGCTAGATGGACTACCAACGGTACGGCAGGCGAAGGTACTCTGTGTACTCAGGAACTTGTGAAGTATGTGTATAACCGAAAATGGGACACGTAGCCCGAATGCGGCAAGGGTGATAACTGGGATACGAAGGTGTCGTCCTTCTACTAGTAGAAAAGTTTACTAATATTGTATTACGACTGTTCATCGTATACGGTGGCTCCAACGAGTGTCCAAATTCTTCCAATTGGAATTGTGATGCAATACCGTAACCCAAGCCTAGGTACTGGGTTTACTATTAAGGTATTCGCAGGATAATAAAATCCCCTAAAGAATTGTTTTCATAAGAAGGTGTGTATCCCCAAGGAAAACTATTTTCGAATAAAACATAATTATCATATATGATGTTTTACGTAAGTTATCATACAGTCATTTTCATACTATACATTATTATGCTGGGCACTATAGCTCACTCTTGCTTTCTTTAAATGACACAACACAACTGTGAATCAAGATGCCTGCCATGAGAACCACAGCCAGGAAATGGGTAGGAAATGGCCAGCTGTTCCGTAGATTGTTTGGTGCTGTACCACAAGTAGTCCGAATAAGCTGGATTAGTTTTCAGTTATTTTTAGTTCGGCTTATTTATAAGTATGACTTATGTAAGGTAATAAACAAGAAACGTATATTTTTTTCCGACGGACTAGCCTTACTTAAAGGTTACTCCCCGGTAAGACTTAATCACTTTTGGGTTGTAGTAGTTATCACTTGATGGTTGAATTACTTTAGTTATGAATGGTTCGTTTCCAAGACAATAACCTGTAAGTATGTGTGTGTGTGTGTGTGTGATAAGTGTGGGGTCGTGAAGCATGAGTATTTATATATTGTAGTGTGAGTTATGTGGTTGTAGTAGTTTAGATGGCGTGGTCTCCGAGATTCCTGACCCTGGATTTTGGGGCGCCACAGAAATGGTATCAGAGCCTTAGGTTATCAAATCTTGGAAACGATAGGATATAAAATACGTAGACATAGGAATAATAAAATAATCAATTATAACTCAAGTCGAGTTCGTCGTCGGGCTACACGGGTAGTCTTGACAGTTTTTACCCTCAAGGGAATTCCGACTCTAAGTTAGTAACACCTTGCCTATTGTGTCAGGTACTAGTGGAGCCTATGAGGAAGGTTGACCCTGTTGATGATGTTATGGTCCCTGAGCATGACCCTACTCCCGAGCCAGAGGACCCACCCATTGATGACTCAGATGATGACCCTTCTAAGGATGTTCCGGAGGAGGAGACCGACCTTTCTATCCCCATAGCTGATGACGTTGAGATGACCCAGGGAGATGGCGTAGGCTGGAGGGATGTAGAGATGTACCCTCACCCGACCATTCGCTCTCCAACCCCACCCCCAGGGATTCAGAGCCCTATGCCTTATACTGATGATGATGACGAGGATGGGATATATGCGCAGGTCTACGAGGCTTACGACATATCCTCTAGCGACCCATATTCACCTCTACCACCCCCGACGATCATACATGTAGCTGTACACGACTGGATGGTGGCTCAGCTTAACGCTGAGACTACTGCGGTATCTGCTCGCATTGTGGAGTTACGCCAGGCCCTTACAGCTGAGAGAGCCATCATACTAGGATATCTACGGGATTTTAGAGCTGCTTCCCCAACCATAGCCCGCAGAGGGATCGATGGGATCGAGCTCCGTACCAGGGTTCATATGAGGATGACAGCGATTGGAGGATACATCCCGGTAGTTGATGCAGAGTTGATGTTGGCAGGAGTGATGATGAGGGTGCGTGACCTCACGCGCAGTGACAGTGACTGAGGGACTAGTGACTAGATATGGACCTTGAAGAAGGTTGGGTGACTTGTCACCAATTTTGATAGGATAGCTAGTAGTAGATAGCGTTCCTCGCCCTTCAGGGTACACGGCTTATGTATTTGCATTTGTAAGTCATATGTCATAGCCTATTTATATATTCGAGGATTCAACTCAACTCAAATAAGAATGTAATAAGTAAATAGTGGATCGACCGTCAAAGAGATCTCGCAAAGTAATATCTGTCAAAGGATTCAGAAACAAGGTTCATCTACAGACTTGAGGAGGTAATTCACTGGAAGAAGTTCAAGAAGTTGATCATGCCTCAGTGATATAAATCAAGATCGTGGATTTAATCAAGTGACAGAGATCTCGTCAGAGTATCATTAATTACAAGGATTTAATCTGAAGAAAATCAAAGTGTCAAAGTCAAGACATGAAGAAACGTCACGGAAGTTAGTCACTCATGAACCAGACAGTACATCGAGTGTCAACGTTGAAGTGGTGGAATTGATTCATAATTTTCAGTGATTTTCAGAAGATCTGCAGAAGCATGGTTGCTGCTCAAGACTAGAACTAATTCTCTATTAATTAAATAAGTCATCTAATTTAATTAAGAAAATAAATTATATCTGCGAAGAATAATTTATTTATTAATTGAATTAATTGATTAATTAATTCTGAATTAATTTTAGGAATTTTCAGAATTTAAATTGGATTAAAATCTACATTAAATCAGCAAGACAATTGAAAATGAACTAGCATGACAATCAGGATTGTCATACCGATTGTCATGCTAGGCCATTTTCAATAGTCTCACCGAAAGTTACACTAGGAGGAGGATTGTCTTGCTAGTTCATTCTGATTGTCATGCTAGTTCATTCTGATTGTCATGCTAGTTCATTCAGATTGTCTTGCTAGTTCAATCCATTGTCCTACCGATTATCTTGCTGAGCTCAGGGATTGTCTTGCCAGTTCAATTCTATTATGTTGATTAAAAGAAGCAGACAAGCAGCAGATCAATTATCCATCCAATACACAAGTCAAAAACAAGAACACGGAAAGCAAAAGCAGCCGCCTCTGAAACATTCCATTTTTCATCTGCTTAATTTAAGATCATATTTCTAGATTGTAAAGTTAAATCCAATCAACTAGAAATCTTTATCTTGTTCTTGTATAACAATCTAGCGGATCAAAATCCCTAGAACTTAATCTCAAATCGCGTTTAGCATTTGATTCTAATTATTGCAAAAATAGAAAAAGTTCATGTCGAATTTATTCTAGATTTGTGATAATTGATTTGAGATTAATACCTTGTAATCGATACAGTTGTTGTAACACCTTTCAAGTTTAATAATATTTTTATTTAACTTGAATTTTGTTTCACATTTTTTATTCCGCATTTATTCGATTATTTGGTACTGTTTGTATTCAACCCCCCCTTCTACAAACAAATTGGGACCTAACAATTGGTATCAGAGCCTTCTGATTAACGAACAAATCAAGATCCTAGACTTTTGTGATTTTTCAACTCCTTGAATTTTTATTTATTCAAAAATTCATAATGACTTCACATAAAGTTGGAACCGTTAAAATTCCACAATTTGATAAAGAGAATTATATCATGTGGAAGAAGAAGATGCTATTATTTTTACAAGTTGCAAATCCCAAATATTCAAACTTGTTAAAGAAGGGTATAAAAACTCCGATGGTTATTGAAACGGAGGTAATAATAGATGGTGTGGTGACTACTGAAGCTAGAACCTATCCAAAAGAGCCTGAAGATTTTACTCCTGCTGAGAAGGAAGAAGCCTCCTTGGATGCCAGCCTTCAATTAATATTAATTGATTCCCTTGATCCCTTGATGAACAGACATGTGATGAACTGTAAAAATTCCAAACACATGTGGGAAACTATTGAGGTGATTAATGAAGGCACAGAGGAAGTTAGGGAGAACAAGTTGGAAATCCTAACCTCTGAATATGAACATTTCAAATCAAATCCAGGAGAAGGAGTTACTGAAGTGTTTGAGAGGTACAATGCGTTGATCAACAACCTGAACATCAATGGAAAGTATTATTCAATCAGGGAGGTCAACAAAAAGTTCCTTTTAACACTGCCAGCTCATCTTGAACATAGAATCACTGCCATTAGAGAAGCTAGAGATCTGAGTGAGATTTCTTTGGACAGGCTCTATGGAGTGTTAAAAACCTATGAGTTGGAGCAGATTCAACAGAAGGAAGTCTACAGGAAGGATAGAATGGTCAGCACATCTACTGAACTTGTAGCTGAAGGTCAACAACAACAACAATCTCAACAGTTAGAAAGAATGGTACAGTTTTCCAAGGGTGAGGAAAATGAGTTAGTAGCAGAATATGATCCTCCTACTACAAATCAATCAAGTGATGATTTTTATTCCTTGGAAGAGCTGGAGCAATTGGAAGATGAATCAATGGCCCAAATTGTCAAGAGATTCTCCCATGTCAGATTCAGGAGGAATCCCAAGCTTAAGTACAAGTCCAACTACAACAAATTCCAGAAAGGTGGATCTTCATCCTCTAACACCAGCAGTGGTGGGTACAAAACAGGGATGGTTGATCGAAGCACCATTAGATGCTATAACTGTAATGAATTGGGACACTTTGCCACAGAATGTAGGAAGCCAAAGCAAGTAAGAAAGAACTCTGAAAGGGCTTATCTGGCAAAGGGAAGAAGCTGGGATGATACTGACAGTGAAGATGAAGATGAAGGAAATCTTGCTCTTATGGCTATTGATGGAAAAGCTTCATCGTCAAGAATAGAGGTAAAACTTTCTGATGCTGAAATGGTTTATCATCTAAGAGGTAACTTAGATTGTGCACGTCGTGATAATGAACTGTTAAGTTTAAAGATCACAGACCTTGAGAAAGAGGTCAATGAATTAAGACTTGTGCATATTAATCAAGACAAATTAAAAGAACAGGTATCCTTTCTAGAGAATAGAGTTGACTGTTATAGAAAACTCGAAACTATTCTCAAAGACAAGATCACCGGTCTTGAGACTAAGGTTAGAGCCTACTTCAATTCTTGTTCGAAGGCTAAAGAGTTCTATAGTAAGCAAGCTGTTAATCAAACATCTGGAATAGGATATGATTACAATGCTGCTATTGGAGAATTAGGCATAAACTCCCCTCCTCATGTCTGTGCTAAAGGGAGGGAAGTACCACATGTGCTTAAGGGTGTTGATGAACCCCTCTATAAAGCATCAATTGCTGAACCATTTGATGCGACCTCTTCTGTTATTCAAGAAGAAATACGTGCTGAGGATCATGCTTATGCGAAGATTGTTTCCAAGTCAAGTGAGTCGAAAGTTCCAGTCAAAGTTGTGAAAGCAACTGAGACTAACTCAGACACACATGAGTTGGATAACAATAATGCCATGTCTACCATGCATAAATTACCTGCTGTTAATTACTCTCATAAAGCATGTGGTGTTGCTAATTGTATGTCTTGTGCTTTTAATATGATGTATGCTTATTTTAATGGTAAGCATGTGTCTAATGATAAGACTACTCCTCGTCAGCATGTGAATAACAAGAAGCATGATAGGTCTAAGACTGCCAGTCCTTCTAAGGCTAGAAAGGAGACATTTGTGCCTAAGCTTAAACAGAAATTTGTTAAGGCTGTTTACAAGGTCAAATGTTCAGTCATTGAGAAAGTTGAGACAATTAAAATTAAAAATGTTGTTTTGCCTGACAAAGGACAGTTCTACAAGTATGCCGGGCCCAACCAAGTTTGGGTTCCGAAGAAGGTCTAATCCATTTGTAGTGCAGGGCATTAAACAGGTGTAACCGGTAGTGTGGATTCTTGACAGTGGATCATCAAGACATATGACCGGAGATAGAGCCCTGCTATCAAATGTGGATTGAGAAAGCTGGCCCCCTGGTTACCTTTGGAGATAACAGCAAAGGTTTATCTGAGGGATATGGCTGTTTGCAAGCTGGGAATGTTATCATTGTAATTTTGTATATTGTGCTAGGTTATTATCAGGAAGCAGTATTTAACATATAGCACCAGTGACGAGACTTGAGAATATTATGACATATCAGACACCTGCTGCACATTACACTTGGAATTGTACTCTAGTAAGATGTGTACAAGTGTACTCCTGATTGGTAAGTTAAAAGAGGAAGTCAGTGCACCACAGTTCATGGACTTTGCAGTTACAGATCTATTGGACTATGCAATCTCTTCTTCACAATCTCACTTCAGGTTGGTATGAACGAGTATACTGCTCAAGCAATCGTCAAGGACATGGTATGGCACTCTAACTGCAGTTACAATTTTATATGAATAAGTAGAGTCGTCATATTTATAACTCTCTTATCACTAAGCACAATCATATTGTTTTATATGTGCAGTGGTATATTGTTTATGCAACATAACAATTAGTATCTAAAGTACTTGACAAGTATCAGTCAATGATATGTTGTTAACATTATGTTGCAGATATTTGTAAGCTTTTGACATGAATGAGAATTACTTAGACTTTACCCTAAGTGATCAATGTTTTATCAAAAACTCATTCATATTAAAAAACAAAATCAAACTTCTTTCTACATTAGTGATTTCTTATCTCATGTAAAATCTTTTGAAATCACTATTGTAAATCATTTTCTCTCTATTACCATATATTCTGTGTTACAGGTTCAGTCTCCAATGACTTTCTTTCATTAACAGTCATGAGGTTGAAAACCCACAACGTCTATCCCAGACTGTAAAGACAAATACAAAAACAGAACCAACCAACACTTTCTTACCACTAAATGTAGTATGAATGAGCGTGAGGGAGATAGTGCCTAGTGCACCACATAAGGAAGGTTCTGTAGTCAACCCAGTAGCTCTGTCTCCTACATAGATGAGTAGTATTTAAACCGAGACAACTGCTAGCCCCCATACATCTTCTCAAAAAGATGTAATGGCTGAAAAGGCACAAAAATAGTTACTAGATTCATTCTCTCAACAGGGTGCGTCTATTGAACTTTGCCTGTCGGCCAAGGTATCCGATGTAGTGTCACCATTTCAAACATAAACAATTCTTGATGCACAAGGAAATGTTACACACACAAAGGATGAGTTGATGGAAACAAGAGTTTCGACCATTTTAAGGTCAGATTCGATTGTTCAAGGTTCGTTAGTGGACCAATTGCCTTTACAGGTGTTAGGAGAGGATACTGATCCAAAAGCCATATGTCAGTGGTCAGTGTCTACCTCCCCAGGCTTAAATCCCCTGGATGCATCTGCGGATAGTGGATCTGACATAGGTGCAGATCGGCAACTTGTTGACAATGATTCAGATATTACCTGATAAGTCACAAGGAAATGTCTTCACAGACATTAGAAGGGAACTTTGATCTTTATGCTAAATTCTTTGGATCATTGTTTACCTTCCCAGAATTCAAATCTGGAACCCTAAAATGGAAACTAGCAACTTGTAGATTATGACTCAGATTTATCTGACGAGTTTAACAAGGATGGGGATTTGTGAACTCCCATTGCACCACCTGTGACCTCCTTTAAGGATGGCTAAGGTGATTTTCCTTGCAGGTACAGCTGGATTATGGAGCTATGAGAGAAGAGTGATACACTTGTGAGAATGAGTGTAAACACGAGTGGAGAGAAGAGTGAAACACATGTGAGGTACACTAAACAGAATCACACACTCACAGTGAGGTAGAAAGAGAAACTACTTGTTATTTCTTTTCCAACCAAGTGAAATATGAGAACTCCTTCAGACGACGGCATACATTCCTTCTTTAAGGGGGAGATAAATGCTTAAGAAATAGTTTGGAGGATTCCTCAACTAAGGGGGAGAAATAGCAGGGAGGCAGAAAAAGATCCTAAAAATGTACACTACACCACACCATTGTTGTTTCTAACTACGGATCCTATTGTACGGGAGAGGTGGTAAACACAAGGTGATTTCCTAGTAAGGGAAGAAGCAGTTAGGGGAGTACCATTGGTTTTTATCTGCGGATCCTATTGTACGGGAGATGTGGTAAAACGAAGGTGATCTTCTTTAATCAGTTGATTCTCATAGGGGGAGAAGCAAGAGATATGGGCTTCTCAACAGGAAATGTGGTTGTACAAATGAAGATGGAACTACTTGAAGATATGTTCAGTCTAGAGGAACATCTACTTGGAATCTGGAAAATGTTAAATCTCATCCAGAACTTTTCTGCTATTCACTTTGCATGTATGTTTATATCTTTTTCTTATTTGTTAGTTGAGTTATCCTCTAGGTATTTGTGTGTTATTATCTAACAAACAAATAGGGGGAGATTGTAAGTCATATGTCATAGCCTATTTATATATTCGAGGACTCAACTCAACTCAAATAAGAATGTAATAAGTAAATAGTGGATCGACCGTCAAAGAGATCTCGCAAAGTAATATCTGTCAAAGGATTCAGAAACAAGGTTCATCTACAGACTTGAGGAGGTAATTCACTGGAAGAAGTTCAAGAAGTTGATCATGCCTCAGTGATATAAATCAAGATCGTGGATTTAATCAAGTGACAGAGATCTCGTCAGAGTATCATTAATTACAAGGATTTAATCTGAAGAAAATCAAAGTGTCAAAGTCAAGACATGAAGAAACGTCACGGAAGTTAGTCACTCATGAACCAGACAGTACATCGAGTGTCAACGTTGAAGTGGTGGAATTGATTCATAATTTTCAGTGATTTTCAGAAGATCTGCAGAAGCATGGTTGCTGCTCAAGACTAGAATTAATTCTCTATTAATTAATTAAGTCATCTAATTTAATTAAGAAAATAAATTATATCTGCGAAGAATAATTTATTTATTAATTGAATTAATTGATTAATTAATTCTAAATTAATTTTAGGAATTTTCAGAATTTAAATTGGATTAAAATCTACATTAAATCAGCAAGACAATTGAAAATGAACTAGCATGACAATCAGGATTGTCATACCGATTGTCATGCTAGGCCATTTTCAATAGTCTCACCAAAAGTTACACTAGGAGGAGGATTGTCTTGCTAGTTCATTCTGATTGTCATGCTAGTTCATTCTGATTGTCATGCTAGTTCATTCAGATTGTCTTGCTAGTTCAATCCATTGTCCTACCGATTGTCTTGCTGAGCTCAGGGATTGTCTTGCCAGTTCAATTCTATTATGTTGATTAAAAGAAGCAGACAAGCAGCAGATCAATTATCCATCCAATACACAAGTCAAAAACAAGAACACAGAAAGCAAAAGCAGCCGCCTCTGAAACATTCCATTTTTCATCTGCTTAATTTAAGATCATATTTCTAGATTGTAAAGTTAAATCCAATCAACTAGAAATCTTTATCTTGTTCTTGTATAACAATCTAGCGGATCAAAATCCCTAGAACTTAATCTCAAATCGCGTTTAGCATTTGATTCTAATTATTGCAAAAATAGAAAAAGTTCATGTCGAATTTATTCTAGATTTGTGATAATTGATTTGAGATTAATACCTTGTAATCGATACAGTTGTTGTAACACCTTTCAAGTTTAATAATATTTTTATTTAACTTGAATTTTGTTTCACATTTTTTATTCCGCATTTATTCGATTATTTGGTACTGTTTGTATTCAACCCCCCTTTCTACAAACAAATTAGGACCTAACAGCATTTCAGTATTCAGGACAAGTAGTAATGTATTATAATCAGGCATGTATGAACTTAGCTAGTTGTTTTGTCCCCCAAGATATAAGTGGGAGACCTTACAAAATATATATCTAAGCAGTTATTAAGAAATGGATGTCCATATTATTGCACTTAAAAGGGAAATCATGCTAGATAATGAATGACATACTTACATATGAATAAATTAATCCAACTGTTATAATTACAACTATCTTGACAAATTTTCATTATCAGAACAATGCCACCCCATTGAAGAGGAACCAGGGCACAGCCCGCAGAATTTGTTAACCAACAACGGAATGAACCTGACCCTGTAGTGAATGAAGACAGTGAAGAGGACCTTGACTTTAATGAATATGATGAAGAAGATTATGTAGAAGAAGAGGTTGAGGATACCCATCAGGGAGGGAACCCCATGAATGAATTTATGGAACTGTTAAGAGCAAATCTGAACCAACAGCCTATTCCACCACAGCCACATGCTGCCCAACAGACTGCAGCCACTGCCTTTAGGGCCTTCAAATCTCTCAAACCCCCAGAGTTTCCAGGATCTGTCGACCCCATGGAAGCACGGGCCTGGCTCAAAGAGATAGAAAAGCCCTTTGAGATACTAGGTGTTGAGGAATGACACAAGACCATTTTTACTTCTTACATGCTGAAAGGAGAAGCTAACTACTGGTGGAAGTCCAAACGAAACCTAGAGACTGATGTTGTGATCACATGTGATAGATTTACCCGACTGTTCTTAGGCAAGTATTTCCCTAGGTTTATGGAGACCCAGATGGAGATTAAGTTTCTGGAGTTGAAACAGGATAAGATGATTGTAGCAGAATATGAGGCCAAATTTACTGAGTTGTCAAGATTCGTGCCTGAGTTTGTGAATAATGAAGAGAAGAAAGCGCGAAGGTTTCAGCTTGGCCTGAAATAGTGGATCCAAAACCGAGTGGCGGAGTTAGAACTGACAGACTATGCCACCTTAGTGCAAAAAGCCTCAATTGTTGAAGTTGGCAGCGAGCAAAGTATGAAGGAAAAGGAAAATAAGAAGAGGAAGATAGGAAGCCAAGGCGGAGGAGGAGGAAGGTTGACCCTGTTGATGATGTTATGGTCCCTGAGCATGACCCTACTCCCGAGCCAGAGGACCCACCCATTGATGACTCAGATGATGACCCTACTGAGGATATTCCGGAGGAGGAGACCGACCTTTCTATCCGCATAGCTGATGACGTTGAGATGACCCAGGGAGATGGCGTAGGCTGGAGGGATGTAGAGAAGTACCCTCACCCGACCATCCGCTCTCCTACCCCACCCCCAGGGATTCAGAGCCCTATGCCTTATACTCATAATGATGATGAGGATGGGATATATGCGCAGGTCTACGAGGCTTACGACATATCCTCTAGCGACCCATATTCACCTCTACCACCCCTGACGATCATACATATAGCTGTACATGACTGGATGGTGGCTCAGCTTAACGCTGAGATTACTGCGGTATCTGCTCGCATTGAGGAGTTACGCCAGGCCTTGACAGCTGAGAGAGCCATCAAAATAGGATACCTACGGGATTTTAGAGCTGCTTCCCCAACCATAGCCCGCAGAGGGATCGATGGGATCGAGCTCCGTACCAGGGTTCAGATGAGGATGACAGCGATTGGAGGATACATCCCGGTAGTTGATGCAGAGTTGATGTTCGCAGGAGCGATGAGGAGGGTGCTGCGTGGCCTCACGCGCAGTGACAGTGACTGAGGGACTAGTGACTAGATATGGACCTTGAAGAAGGCTAGGTGACTTGTCACCAATTTTGATAGGTTAGCTAGTAGTAGATAGCGTTCCTCGCCCTTCAGGGTACACGGCTTATGTATTTGCATTTCAGTATTCAGTTAAAGTAGTAATGTATTATAATCAGGCATGTATGAACATAGCTAGTTGTTTTGTCCCCCAAGATATAAGTGGGAGACCTTACGAAATATATATCTAAGCAGTTATTAAGAAATGGATGTCCATATTATTGCACTTAAAAGGGAAATCATGCTAGATAATGAATGACATACTTACATATGAATAAATTAATCCAACTGTTATAATTACAACTATCTTGACAAATTTTCATTATCAGAACAATGCCACCCCATTGAAGAGGAACCAGGGCACAGCCCGCTGAATCTGTTAACCAACAACGGAATGAACCTGACCCTGTAGTGAATGAAGACAGTGAAGAGAACCTAGACTATAATGAATATGATGAAGAAGATTATGTAGAAGAAGAGGTTGAGGATACCCATCAGGGAGGGAACCCCATGAATGAATTTATGGAACTGTTAAGAGCAAATCTGAACCAACAGCCTATTCCACCACAGCCACATGATGCCCCAACAGACTGCAGCCACTGCTTTAGGGCCTTCAAATCTCTCAAACCCCCAGAGTTTCCAGGATCTGTCGACCCCATGGAAGCACGGGCCTGGCTCAAAGAGATAGAAAAGCCCTTTGAGATACTAGGTGTTGAGGAATGACACAAGACCATTTTCACTTCTTACATGCTGAAAGGAGAAGCTAACTACTGGTGGGAGTCTAAACGAAACCTAGAGACTGATGTTGTGATCACATGGGATAGATTTACCCGACTGTTCTTAGACAAGTATTTCCCTAGGTTTATGGAGACCCAGATGGAGATTAAGTTTCTGGAGTTGAAACAGGATAAGATGACTGTAGCAGAATATGAGGCCAAATTTACTGAGTTGTCAAGATTCGTGCCTGAGTTTGTGAATAACGAAGAGAAGAAAGCGCGAAGGTTTTAGCTTGGCCTGAAATAGTGGATCCAAAACTGAGTGGCGGTGTTAGAACTGACAGACTATGCCACCTTAGTGCAAAAAGCCTCAATTGTTGAAGTTGGCAGCGAGCAAAGTATGAAGGAAAAGGAAAATAGGAAGAAGAAGATAGGAAGCCAAGGCGGAGGAGGAGGAGTAGGAACTGGGAACATGAGCCTTCCAAGTAGGTTCGTCAGGGGAGCGGCGTCCCAACCTGCACGAGGCCTCGGATTCAGAAAGGCCCCAAGTGAGAGTGTTGGCCAGGGCGGCGGACAATCTAGGGCAACGTTCCATAGCCAACCCCGTGCCCCAATACCCGAATGTCAGACATGTGGAAGAAGACACCTTGGAGTGTGTAACCAGGCGAGAGCCCCTCTAAAATGTTACAGGTGTGACCAAGTCAGACACCTTGCCAACAACTGCACCCGACCCAATATAACGTGTTTCTAATGTAGAAAGGTAGGGCACATGAGAAAGGATTGCCCGACATTGAAGCCCCCAGCCTCAGGGATGAGCAGAGCTGCATCCAACCGACCCCCAGCTGCTAGGACCTTCAACATGACTGTTTAGGATGCTATCCGAAACACTGATGTGATAGCAGGTACCCTTTTGTTAAATTCCGAACATGCAAATGTCCTATTTGATTCTGGAGCAACCAAGTCATTTATATCTCAAGATTTTACTAAAAAGTTAAAACTTAATGCCAAACCCTTACGTGAGATATTACAAGTGGAAATAGAAAATAAGGAAATAATTCCTGTAAATCAAGTACACCCCAAGTGCAAGTTGAAATTGGAAGGGAAGGTCTTCGAGGTTGACCTAATTCCATTTGCGTTAGGAGAATTTAATGTAATCCTAGGAATTGATTGGTTATCCAGTATCGGAGCACAAATAGATTATGAACAGAAGAGGGTAAAGATAAGAGTGCAAAATGATAAAGAAGTAGTGTTTAGAGGTCAACGACAGAACCAGAAATTTCTGACCATGCTACAGAGAAAAAGGTTGTTAAGGAAGGGTAACGAGGCCTATTTGGCTTATGTGGTAGATATCAAGAAGGAAGTCCCTAATATACAGGACATACCCGTAGTAAACGAATTCGAGGATGTGTTTCCAGAAAACTTATTAGGATTGCCACCTGACAGGGAAATAGAATTCGCTATAGAATTAGCACCAGGAATGGAACCAATATCCAAGGCTCCATATAGGCTAGCCCCGGTTGAGATGAAGGAACTAGCTTCTCAACTGCAAGAGTTATTAGATAATGGAATAATAAGACCCAGTGTGTCTCCATGGGGATCAACAGTACTGTTCGTAAAGAAAAAGGATCGCAATATGAGATTATGCATAGACTATCGAGAGCTGAATAAGCTGACTATTAAGAATAGGTAGCCTCTCCCCAGGATTGATGACCTATTCGACCAACTCAAGGGAGCTGTACATTTTTCCAAAATAGATTTGAGAACAGGATATCACCAGTTGAAAATCAAATCGGAAGATATACCAAAGACTGCTTTTTGCACTAGGTATGGGCACTATGAGTTCTTAGTCATGTCGTTTGGATTAACCAATGCACCCGCAGCCTTTATGGATTTGATGAACAGAGTGTTCAAAAAGTACCCGAATATATGTGTGATAGTTTTTATAGATGATATTCTGATCTATTCAAAGACAGAGCAAGAACATGCAGAACATTTGAGGATAGTCTTAGAAATCTTGAGGAATGAGAAATTGTATGCCAAGTTCTCGAAGTTCGAGTTTTGGTTAAGAGAAGTTCAGTTTTTAGGACATGTGGTGAGTAGCAAAGGAGTTTTAGTTGACCCTGCCAAAATAGAGGTGGTATCCAATTGGGAAAGACCAACTACCCCAACAGAGGTTAGGAGTTTTGTAGGTTTAGCAGGATATTACCGAAGATTCGTTCAAGATTTTGCTAAGATTGTCGGTCCACTGACTAAACTTACCCGGAAGACAGAAAAGTTTGTATGGACAGAGAAATGTGAGGAGAGTTTTCAAGAGCTGAAAAGGAGGCTGGTGTCAGCACCAGTGCTCGCTCTTCCCGATGGAAAGGGAGAGTTTGTGATATACAGGGACACATCGCTTAAAGGATTAGGATGTGTATTGATGCAGCATGGCAAAGTTATAACATATGCCTCTCGACAATTGAAGGAGTATGAAAGCAGATACCCAACACATGATCTAGAGTTAGCAGCCATAGTGTTTGCCCTAAAAAATTGGAGACACTACCTATACGGTGAGAAATGCGAGATCTACACTGACCATAAAAGCCTCAAATATATTTTCACTCAGAAGGAATTGAACATGAGACAGAGGAGATGGTTAGAGTTGATAAAAGACTACGACTGTGAAATTTTGTATCACCCGGGTAAAGCCAATGTGGTGGCTGACGCCCTTAGTAGGAAGGAAAGGCTCAAGACGATAATGACATCGGCAAAGCTAATTAAAGAATTCGAGAAGATGGAAATTGACGTAGGAATAACCGGTAAAGGAACGAAAAGATTATTTGAGATTAAGATAGTGCCGGAACTGGCTGAAAAGATACGAGTATGTCAGGAAAAGAAGGAGAGTGAAGAAAGAGAAACATTGACCGGTGAAGAAGTGAGATGCGAGAAGGACGAGAAAGGGATCATGAGATATGCATCCCGAATTTGGATTCCAAATGTGTAAGAGTTAAAGGATGAGCTGCTGCACGAAGGGCACAGCTCCCGATATTCAATCCACCCAGGAAGTACGAAGATGTACCATGACCTTAAGGAATATTATTGGTGGCCTAACATGAAGAGAGAAGTAGCAGAGTGGGTCAGCAAGTGCTTGACATGCCAGAGAGTGAAGGCTGAACATCAGCGATCTAGTGGACTATTACGGCCCCTGGAAATTTCGGAATGGAAATGGAAGCATATAGCGATGGATTTTATGACAGGCTTACCGAGGACAAAGACCAATCACGATGCCATATGGGTTATCATAGATAGATTGAAAAAGTTCGCACACTTCCTACCAATAAATGAAAGGTACACCATAGACAAGTTGGTGGATATTTACTTGAAGGAAATTATAGTGAGACACGGCGTTCCTGTAGCCATAGTATTAGATAAAGACCCAAGGTTTAATTCCTAATTTTGGAGAAGCTTCCAGGAATGCGTAGGCACCAGACTAAACATGAGTACCGCTTACCTCCCCCAGACTGATGGACAAAGCGAAAGGACTATTCAGACCCTAGAAGATATGTTACGAGTATGTGCCATTAATTTCAAAGGAAATTGGGATGACCACTTGCCCCTGATCGAATTCGCTTACAACAATAGCTATCACGTTAGCATAGGAATGCCTCTGTATAAGCTCTTTATGGACGGAGATGTCACTCTCCCCTATGTTGGGATGAAGTTGGAGAACACAAGATATTAGGACCAGAGTTAGTCAAACAGACCAGGGAAATGGTGGGACTCATCAGGAAAAGACTGGTAGCAGCCCAGGACAGACAAAAGAAGTACGTCGACCAGACCAGGAAGGATAGGGAATATGAAGTAGGAGATTCTGTGCTATTGAAGGTATCTCCGTGGAAAGGAGTGATGAGATTCGGGAAGAAGGGGAAGCTGAGTCCCAGATTCATAGGACCCTTTGAAATTTTGAGGAGAATAGGACCTCTAGCTTACAAGCTCGCCTTGCCTCCTAATCTGCAACAAGTGCACAACGTGTTCCACGTGTCCATGTTAAGGAAGTACCATGCAGATGCACGATATGTAATAGATTACGAGCAGGTAGATTTATAACCAGACCTGACCTACATCGAGCAGCCAGTAAGGATAATGGACCAAAATGAACAAGTGTTGAGGAACAAGACTGTGAAGCTGGTTAGAATCTTGTGGAGGAATCAAAATGTCGAGGAGTCAACTTGGGAACTTGAAGACACAATGAGGAATAGATACCCCCACTTATTTTCTAATTGATTCTGGGACGGAATCCTTGTTAGAGGGGAAGACTGTAATAAATCGAATTTTTGAGACCTTGTAAAACGTTTAATGAATAGGAATCCTGACGAGCGGGAAAAACTTTTGAGCCCACCCTATGTAGTACATGAGAAAATGAGTTTCAGAGTTGATATTACGGTTATACGTACTAAATGAGTGTATGTAAACGGTATTAGTTTTCGAAGAAACCGAACTTTAAAAAATGGTCGTATTTATGACTCATCAAGGATTACGGAAATCACAATATAATTGCAAGATTAAAACCCTACGGATTTATATTCAAGTATGATAATTCAAAATATAAGGAATAAATACGAAAGGAATTACGTCGCGAACCATTTACGAGTAAGTATTATGAAAACGCTTAAGCGACCGAGCGAAAGCGTAAACGATTAAATAAATGTAGTGCACTAACTAACCATAGTAAGAAAGTAACCATGGTTACTTTATCAAATAGTGAGCTAAACTTAGGATTATCAAGCAAGCTATCCAAATAGTGTGCTAAGAAAGCTAGCACGTGTAGTTTAGCTTGTAAGCTAGCAAGCTACTTGGATTTGTCCCCAAGATTTGCAACAAGGAATAAACCTAGGATTCAAACTAGGAGAATATCAAATCAATATAAGATATCACCAATCTCATTTCCTAGAAGCAACCAAGGAAGCAATCATAAAACTCTCTCCCCCCTTCATTGTTTCCATTCGACAATTTCAAGAAAAAGAAGGAAATCCAATTCAAAATCTCAAGTTCTAGCCATGGTAAAATCATCCCATTAATTCTCAAGCTTCCTAACAACCAAACTAAGTAATAAAATTCTTTCATCTCTTTTTATCAAGGTTTGATGGGTGAAATAAAATCAAGAAAGTTACTAGTGAATACTATGAATAGTAACTCTTCTTTGGTTTCTTGATTTCAATGGTGGTTTTAGGTTCCAAAAATCATACCAAGCACTTCCAAGACTCTACCATCCCCAAGAACACATCTCAAGCTTTCAAGAAAGGTAAAAATCTTTGGAACAACTCTATTTAAGATTCATCTTCAAGATCCATTTACTATGTAGTTGTAAACCTAGTTTTAGAAGTGATATTGTTGAAATCTTGATGTTTAGTTAAGTAGAAGTGAGGTTGATTGATGTTGCCTCAATAACATGATGTTCTTGAGAGTATTTTGTGTGTTGATGATGAGATGATGATTGTTGGTGGTTGTGTTAAGAGTTAGGGTGTAAACGAAACCCCGATCGTACACGTAATTCTGTTAAAATGAACAAATCATAACTTTAAGATTCTGCATAAAGTCCCGAAGATATAAACTGTAGTTTCTTGAAATATAACCCTTGATTATGATAGACAATGATATAAGGATCGTTTAGGCACTTGAATCGCTTGATTCCGATTTACAGATCAAAAGTTATGGCCATTTTACTAAAGGTGATTTACGCGACAAAACCTGCTACGAATTACAAACTTTGAAAATATAAAGGATCGACTTAAAAGTGTTCATAAATCATGAAATTTTTGCAGAGAGTAACATATTGAGTTTCTAACTGTAATAAAAATTTTAACTGAAAATAATAATTTTTCAATTTTATAAAAATATCGGATCCGAGACCGCGCGATTAGAAACCGTAGAATCTATAAGCGGAGCCGATGGCGATAATGAAAATGAACCTAAGATACTTAGAAAAATGAAGCGACCATGATGTGAGTAAGGAATTAAAGGAATAAAAAGGGTAGTACAAATTGAGAGGGTGCATAATAAGTAGCACATGAGTGCGAGTCGCCGTAAATTAGAACGGGACCTAACGAATTGTGTTTATGATTATAGATTTCCGAGCGGAACATAGAGCATCCTCCACCTCGAAATACCCAGGAAAGTTTACGAACCCAACTCCATCTTACTGTTGTGTTGTGAAAGGATTGTTTTACTATCATTGCATAAATACCATGCTTGCCATGATACATAGAAATTGAACTTTTTCGCATAATATAACGATGTTGTACGATAAGTATATATCGTAAAATATTTAATTCCGCTTTAAGCGTGACGTATGATTATAAGACCGAGAGTCGGTCGGGATTTTAATATGAAAACCCAAGAGTCATTCCGGTGATATTATAGGACGAGTACAAGTCCATAATAGTACATTTTAAAGGGACTTAACGCCCACTTACGAATCATTAAAATACCTCAAACTTTTATTAAAACGATTTCTCAACGATCATATTCCCCAACTATATTTTATAGTTCGAAAATAAATACTATATACCTAATCCTTTATTATGGGAGTAGTATACTCCAACGATTATTTATTTCAAACCTGATTAAACATTAAAGATTATTAACTACGTAGACAAAAACTAGTTGAGGAATATTATTTTAAATATTCTTTTAGAGAGTAAACTCATTCGAGGTTTAATTATTTATCGATTATCGTGTAGTTATTTATTATTCATTAAAGGGTTTATTATTGATTTAAAAATCATAGATCCTGATTTAAAATATAATTTCTGACTTCGGAAAATCATTCGAATATTTCAGATCATCGGAAAATATTATCCCGACTTATTTAATATTTTGAATATAGTTTCAAGGAGAAACTTTTACCCCCTTATTAAATTATCTGTTGATAACGGTCAACTCACATCCTTAGTACTTCCTCCGAAAATCTCGGAAGTACGTATATACATATATATATTTATATCTTAGTAAGATAAACTGTTTCTATCAACAAGCAAAACGTTTGGGGAACTTCGATGTGGTTCGAGTTCTCGAGATTGTTAGAATTCTTTTTAAAGGACAAGGGAGGGGTAGACTCTGGTACTAAGTGTGCTAGATGGACTACCAAAGGTACCGCAGGCGAAGGTACTCTGTGTACTCAGGAACTTGTGAAGTATGTGTATACCCGAAAATCGGACACGTAGACCGAATGCGGAAAGGGTGATAATACCGTGATACGAAGGTGTCATCCTCTATTAGTAGAAAAGGTTACTATTATCGTATTACGACTGATCATCGTATACGGTGGCTCCAACGAGTGTCCAAATTCTTCTAATTGGAATTGTGATGCAATACCGTAACCCAAGCCTAGGTGCTGGGTTTAATATTAAGGTATTCGCAGGATAATAAAATTCCCTAGAATTGTTTTCATAAAAAGGTGTGTATCACCAAGCAAAACTATTTTCGAATAAAACATAATTATCATATATGATGTTTTACGTAAGTTATCATACAGTCATTTTCATACTGTACAATATTATGCTGGGCACTATAGCTCACTCTTGCTTTCTTTAAATGACACAACACAACTGTGAATCAAGATGCCTGCCATGAGAACCACAGCCAGGAAATGGGTAGGAAATGGCCAGCTGTTCCGTAGATTGTTTGGTGATGTACCACAGGTAGTCCGAATAAGTTGAATTAGTTTTCAGTTGTTTTTAGTTCGGCTTATTTATAAGTATGACTTATGTAAGGTAATAAACAAGAAACGTATATTTGTCCGACGGACTAGCCTTAAAGGTTACTCCCCGGTAAGTCTTAATCACTTTTGGGTTGTAATAATTATCACTTGATGGTTGACTTACTCTAGTTATGAATGGTTCGTTTCCAAGAAAATAACATGTAAGTGTGTGTGTGTGATAAGTGTGGGGTCGTGAAGCGTGAGTATTTATATATTATAGTGTGAGTTATGTGGTTGTAGTAGTTTGGATGGCGTGGTCTCCGAGATTCCTGACCCCGGATTTTGGGGCGCCACATAATATCTCTTATGTGGCTGATTTTGCATGCAAGACTTTTACTAAAACCCTAGCCACCAAGAGAGAAGATGGATAGAGCAAGAAAAAACGAGTTTGTGCTAGTACACATCCAATCCTTGAGTTCAAGCATTCATGTGGATACCGATAGAGCGTAGATCGCGAGAGCGGGATGTGTGGTGATTGAACAATCTTTGGATCTTCATTAGTCAATAAATTTGTAAAGCTTCTTAAGGTAAAAAATCCGACCTAGGATTTAAATATTTGTTTTTCGCATGGATCCTGCAGTGGGTTTCGAAGATTCTGGTTTTTCACGTTTTTAATTACAGTTTCTGTTGCATTTATGTGATCGAAACCCTTCATTTATAAGCCTCTCCATTCCAACATCAACTTCTTTGGATTTGCCTTTGTGAAAAGCTCAGACAGATGATGATGATCTTAATAACCTAACCTCTATCTCCCCTTAGTCTTTTTAGCAGGCAAGATGATAGGTGTAGGGATTTTAGGCCTCACGGCTTCTGGAAGTGTATGCAGGGGAATGTTGAGTGCACCCATGATGGCTCCCAAAGACACAGAATTTTGCATTTGTAGATGCTTATGGAAGTCCACCAAGGTTTGAATATCAACATATTGACTTTGAACCACGGCTGTGAGTTGTAATGCTTGAGTTGTTAGAGACTTATTGGTTGATTGTAAGGTAGAGACTTGAGATTGAAGAGCCTGGATTTACAAGTTGGTTGAGGTTGATATGGGTTGTTGAGAGCTTGAAGATTTTGAAGTACCAAATGTGGCTTGCACAACTTCCTTGATTCCTTCCATCAAAAGAGAAGATGGCTCATATCTGCTTTGATAAATTTGATTCAGCTTGAGTCTGGTGTCATTTGAATTTGTAATGTGCTATTGAACCAGCTCATGCAAAGCCACAAATGATTGCCTTAGATTTTTGACATTTGCATCCACTACAGTTAGATCAAATCTTGCCATCTGTTCTGCAAAGGTTTTGAATTTGGATTTGATCTCAACTTGTGAAGGGATAATTTCATCCATCTTATCCCTTACCAACTTTCTAATTTTGTCTTGATGACAATCAAAATCACTTGTAGTGCTTTACCAAAGAGGTGAAAAGACTTGATTTGAGCCTTGTTGACTTTATTGACTGCATCATAGACTTCCTGTGGAGTAAGGATCTTGGCATTATCCCTAAACTGGTGACATATTCCTCTCTGAACCTTGCCAAGACCTCATCCATCTCCAAGGTGAAGTCCTTAGAAATCCAAACATCCACATTGCCATCCTGCTTAGCTTCATTCACTATCTTCTACTTTTGATTTTCAACATCTTCATTATAGGTAAGTAGAATTGTCTGATAGTCTTGATTTGACATATCTGTAGTGAGAAGATGTTTTGTGATGTTTGCAAGTCCTGAGAGTTGATCAACCAGAAGATCATCCACTATGTTTGGTTGGGATTGAGCATTTTTTAACCATTATTGGATTATGTGAGAGGGTTGTTGTGTGAGATTGGATGTTGAAGGAATATTGGCATGATTTGAGGTGGAGGTTTGGAGTTCTAGAACATCACATGTGACAGAAGTCACAGTTTGACTCACAGATTAAACTGTGGTTATGACAATATGTCGTTCTCCACTTGTGGTGGGAACCTCTATTGGAATTGGAGGGGAGTTGACTAGGTTATTGTCATATACTCTAGCCTCAAACCCTTGTACTTCTTTCAAAGTACTGTCACTTGAATGTGATATATTTTCTTCCCCCATAGCAGGATTATTGGCAATTGAACTCCTAGATTCAATTGTGAGGGCAATTTCAGCTAGGGTTTTGAGGGGATTTGTTCCTCCAATATGAACCTTTAATTAAATTGGAGAGGATTTAGATAGACCCCCCTCAAGAGTACTACCCTCAAACCTTTCAACATGTGAAGGTTGATTTGCACATGAAGGTGCATTGGAAACTACCACCAGGTCTTCAGTAAAAACTAATGAAACCGCTATTTTTGTGTTGGTGTCATCAAGGTCTACCCCAGCATGTAGCCTCTCACCAACTAGATTTGTGTCATGGGTGGTGATCACAGTTTCTTGAACCATGTCACTTGATGTTGCAACAGTTGAGAATTAGATTCAAGTGTTTGATTAAATGAAGAAGAAATTTTAGAAATTAGATTTTGAATTTCAGAGTTGAGTGTTGGTAGCTCCCCCTGAATAGATAAGGGAGCTTCAAAAGATGTGCTCTCTTTGTGTGTGTCATCCTTATTTCTCCTTTCATACACTTGAATTTGTTCAAGTGTTGGTGAAGACTCTTTACATGGTGCATTTGGGTGGATGCTTTGTTCAATAGAGACACTCTGTTGGGAGGATGCCTCTAGAGTCCGTTTAATTCCCTGATTTATAACTGCATCCTGTTGGGAGGGTGTAGAGGTGGCTTTCAACTTATTTTATTTTGCCTTGTTTGGTTTTTTGACCAGGTGAGACTCATGTTCAATATTATCCTCACCACTCTCAGTAACTACTTTCATGGGTGCCTGCTTCCTCTTCTTTTTACTCACTTCAGCCTTTTGAGAGAATGAAGTGGTTGGTTTCCTAGCTTCTAGTGGTACAAAAGGAAGGGTCTCAGCTTGGGAAGGCCCCGTTGGTGTTCCTGTGTTTGTACTTCCATATGTAAAGGAGCCATTTCTGTACTAGATTCCAGATTAGACCTCATATCAGGCATAGGGTAAGGGTAAGTCCTAAATCTCTCTATCATAAATGGAGTGATTTTAAGACTTACAGGTACCTTATTTTTAGTAGTAAGTGTAACAAATAGAACTTTGAACACTTTCTTATAATTGCCTATTTTAGTTATATCTATGCCATTAAGCATATAAATATCATGCACTTTATGATTTAAAGCAGACATTATAAATCTAGGAAAAACATTTCTTTACCTCTTGCTGTCAAAGGCATTATGAGCCTGGTGCTTAGCTCCTCCATGATTAGATGACCTACATTGAGGTGTCTGTTGTTGGCCATTGAGAACACCAGATTCTGGATTGTTGGGACAATCGAATCATGGTGTTGCATTATATGATATGAAAATGATCGAGTTTGAAAAGAGAATTAACCTTAATCGCTATGGCGCAATCGATTCCAATCCACAATCTTCAATTATATTCCCATACTCTCTTGAACGAAGTGTGGCCTTCGATCCTTCAAGGTTGCACCTCCATGTACCCTAGAATTTTCAGAACCCTTCTCCATGGAGGCATAATGAGTATTTATAGGCTACAATAGAGATCAAGGAGAAAATTAGGTCGAGCCTTCTAATGATATCATGGGCCAAGCCCAATATCATTAATATTAATTATTCTACTAATTATTAATATTGCACTACCCACCTAATTTCGGTATTTTATTTATTCAATTAATTCGGCTCTTTTAATATTTGCTTATTAAATTCCCCATGTTTAAAATAGCGCATGTCCATTAATTAAATTAATCACTGTTAATTTATTTAATTAATTTCTCTTATCCTTGATCATTTGCTAAACCTTTATTTAATTATACTGGAATAAATCCACCTGTAGGGTTTCACATAATTAAATCTTTTTGAGCTTTCAAGGGGACATCATTAACCTGAATAATATCAGGGCACAGATTCCTTCAATAGTCAATATTCACCATGTATGTTATTCCATTACCCAAAATACAATAATTTAATTCAAAAGAATTATCTCATATATAAATCAAAGCATGTAAACAATATACATGTGTCAATCACTATATCCGGATTATGAACCTAAACAATAATAATAACATAGAATCTTAATTCACTTCGTTAATCAGTATAAGTGAATAATTCTGTTAGGAATATGTGTATTAGTTTGATGATAAGTTAAGCAAAACACTTAAGTAGAAATCTAGTGTTTGTAGCCTCAACGGATAAGACCATCTTGGCTATCCGTTGAAGGAGTAGCTTTACTTAGCAATAAGTTTAGTATTGTAGCACATTTCACTCTCTGGTATCAAGCTGTAATTCTTAGATGTTGTTAGGAAATAATCAGTCATGTTGACTACTAATGGATGTACAAATAGGAGGGCTAATTGTAAATATTTCATACCTTGTAATTTTGTATAAGTGAAGAAGTGTCAACGGATATTGAAGACCTTCAACGGATAAGAAACAATGCTTCAACGGATAATATCCATCAATGGATAAATGCTTCAACGGATAATATCCATCAACGGATAAGTGCTTCAACGGATAAAGACTTCAACTGATAATGCATCAACGGATAAAGCTTCAACGGATAAAGCCTCAACGGATAAGGCATCAACGGATGAAAGCTTCAACGGATGCTTAGTTCATTAGCAGTTGATAGTGACAATTCACAAGCTGACAGAGGTACATGGATTGACAGAGACATACTGGAATGTGGAAGCCTCTAGGAGGAATCAAGAAAATGCAGCATTTCCATTCTGATGCAAATAAGGAAGTATTCAAAGATTTACAGATTACTCTAGATTGTATTGGATAGAGAAATGAAGAAGAAACATGTGAAGAATCTTTTCAATTGTATTTTACAGTTTGTCTTCACTTGTAAACTTGGTGATATATAAACCAAGTAGCAGCTAGTAATTAGATATGAATTTTCCTTGAGCTGTTTAGAAATATCAAAAGAGAAAATCATCTAGTTTGTACTAGGAAGCAGCTGTGATTTAATTCTTTGAATCACAGATTTTCTGAAATAACACATCTCTGGTGGAACAACAAATCCACCAGAAAAGTTTTTTTTTTAAGTTCTTTGTGTTCATTACATTTGTGTTTGAATATATATCTGTCTGCATCAGCTTCAAACAATTCACACATATTTGATCACTCAAACACTTAGCCTTGGAAACTGCTCAAAACTTGAAAAAGTTTTGAGATTTATATTCAACCCCCCTTGGGTAAATCTCATTGTTAGTCCACTGGGAATAACAATTGGTATCAGAGCAAGCTCTTAACATACAAAGAGTTTAAAGATCTATTCTGCTAACATCATGAGTGCACAGAAGAATCCTCCTGCCAATATCATGAATAGGAAGGATATTGGTGTAAAGATCCCAGTCCTGGAAAAAGATAATTATCATCACTGGAAAGTGAAGATGCATTTACATCTTCTTTCTCAAGATGAAAGCTACATCAACTGTATTGAAAATGGTCCTCACATCCCTCACAAAGTAGCCACAGCTGCTACTACAACAGTTGCTGTTGGACAGTCCATTCCCAAGCCAAAAGCAGAATGGACTATTGAAGACATGGAAGAAATCCGCAAGAATAAGAGAGCCATGAACATTTTGTTTAATGGCTTAGATCAAGATATGTTTGACAATGTCATCAATAGCCAAACTGCAAAGGAAGTTTGGGATACTGTACAAATCATCTGTGAAGGTACTGAGCAGGTCAGAGAAAACAAGATGCAGCTTCTTATTCAACAGTATGAATATTTTCACTTTGAAGAAGGTGAATCACTAAATGATACCTTCAACAGGTTTCAGAAACTGTTGAATGGATTGAAGCTGTATGGTAGAGTGTACCAAGTCAAGGATTCCAACTTAAAATTTCTTAGGTCTCTGCCAAAGGAGTGGAAGCCCATGACTGTCTCTTTGAGAAATTCTCAAGATTATAAGAGTTTCACATTTGAAAGATTATATGGAATTCTGAAGACTTATGAACTTGAAATAGAGCAGGATGAGCTGTTGGAAAAGGGAAAGAGAAAAGGAGGAACAGTTGCTCTTGTAGCTGACAGTGAGAAGATGGAAGCCAGGAATGAGGAGAAGACAATGCCAAGTCTCAAAATTGGTACAAGCAAATCAGAATCAAGCAAGGGTAAAGAGCAAGTTATTGAGGATGAAGACAATTCCAGTCAGGATGAATCTGATGATATTGAAGAACATTTGGCCTTTCTGTCCAGGAGGTTTGCAAAAATGAAGTTCAGGAAAAACACAAAGTTCACTAAGCCAAACAAAAACATGGTGGACAAATCAAAGTTCAAATGTTACAACTGTGGCATTAGTGGACACTTTGCAAGTGAGTGTAGGAAGCCAAATTCTGAGAAAAAGAAATTTGAGCAAGTTGATTACAAAAAGAAGTATTTTGATTTGCTCAAACAAAAGGAAAGAGCTTTTCTCACTCAAGATGATTGGGCAGCAAATGGGGTAAATGAAGATGATGATGTGGAATATGTCAACCTAGCCCTGATGGCTAATTCTGATAAAAATGAAACTAGTTCATCAAGTAACCAGGTAATTACTACTGATCTCTCTCAGCTTTCTAAACATGAATGCAATGAAGCCATAAATGATATGACCAATGAATTATATCATTTGCGTGTTTACCTTAAATCACTAGCAAAAGAAAACACTAGGATCAAGGAGAATAATGTGTTTTTAAGTGATAGGAATGCTATGTTAGAGGATCAGGTAATTGAGCTTGAAAAGATGAAACTTAAATGCTTGACTGTTGAGAGTGAACTAGCAGAAGCTGTTAAGAAAGTAGAAATTCTTTCTACACAGTTAGAAAGTGAGCAAGAGGTAATCAAGGCCTGGAAAACATCTAGGGATGTTAGTGTTCAGATTGCAAAGGTTCAGGGAACTGAATCATTCTGTGAGGATGCCTGGAAGAAAAACAAAAAGGAGTTAGAATTAATTGATGGATTGTCAACGGATGTGGAATCAACGGATGATGAAAGTTATCCATTGAAGGAAGAAAAGGAGCATCCGTTGAAGGCTCATCAATTAAAACAGGCAAGTTCTTTTAAAAATAAAAGTCTCAATAAAAAGAATGTTTCAACTCTCAAGAACTTTATCAAAGAAGGAGCTAGCACATCCAGAGATGTCAGTAAGGTGAATATAGGACACATGACTTTAGATCAGCTAAAAGATAGGCTCAAGTTGGTTGAGGATAAGAAGGAAACTAAAAGAAAATCTAAAAGAAATGGGAAGGTAGGGATTAATAAACATAACAATTACACACCTGATAGGTATGCTCCTAGAAAAAGCTGTGTGCATTGTAAAAGTGTTAATCACCTATCTGATAATTGCAAATCTGTTAAAAATGCTCCCATGCCTTCAAATCCCTCCATGCCTAAAATGTCTATGTCACCTCTGCATGCTATGCCTGTTATGTCTCACCAGAATCCCCATGCACATTTTGCAAACATGCCATATATTATGTAACACCCCCAGATCCGGGGTCGGGAATCCAGGTTGTCACGGTCTTTCTTTCCACAATATCACTTCACTTAATTAATAATAAATAACCTCATGCTGTGACCCCATACTAACACACACCACAACTCGTTATAGTCTCAGAGATGAAATTGAAATAAATACAAGTCTTTGAATCCACCATTTAACAGTTATTACAACCCAAAATGATTACTTGATAAATTTACAGTTAATTGCCATTATCTGCCACAAGTTATAATTATACCTAATTGATTCTCAAAAGTAGATGGTCTGATCTACAATAGATCTACCTCTGCAGCTATAGCAGCTACAACATCAACGGGAAGACGCGGGACGCTTCCCACGCGCTTGCGCTGGGTCTGCTGGAGTCTGGCCATCTTTCCTAACTGTTGTTGTGTGATGAAAGAAGAAAGCAAGGGTGAGCAGCAAGCCCACCAAAATAATATGTATAATGATTTACAATATATGAGCCTACTCATAATACTCATGAAAGTCTTGGTCAAAAGAAATGAACCAAGTTTGATATCTTAATGCGATGGAGTCGCAAAATATTCAGTATATATACATATATACTTTTCAAAATATTGGAAGTCCTCTTCCATGCATAATATACACAAGTCCCAGTGTATAACTGTATATAAAAATATCGTTGCAAGGTGATCTCATATATCTAACCTTGTCTCAACGTTTTTCTGAAAATCTTTGTCATTCATAAGACAATTATTAATTAGATATAAGTTTAAAAGATGAAGTTACAAGATACCCCAATATACTTATATCTTTTCCAAATACTACTTGAACTACCACCGTTCAAGTTATAATTAATTTCAAAAGTTCATCACATAGATGAGACTATAGGACAAGATTTGAATAGATTAAATCTTTAATATATTATCAAAATAGAATGAAGTTACGAGATACTTCATTTGATGTAAACATCATTTTGAAAACTTGACCCTGCCAACACCCAACAATCGCCCAACCGTAGCCTTTCTATCGAAGTGCTCTGGGTAGTGTTGCAGAAATTATCCAATTGGATGATGAACTCATTACGGGAGTTTGCCGCGCCAGGAAGACCACTTACGATGATCAGTCGTAGTAGTACAACCCCACCATTTTCTACATGTAGAGGAGAACCTGTCGGATTTACTTGTCAACCGAACACTGAACTCCTAAGGAATGGACCGCCTTAGCGGAACTTCCAGGCCATTTAGGCCAATATAATAAGGCTGGGCCGGCGCTACTCGGCCACTTACGCCACTCCTAGTTCAGATGAAATCCATGACTCTGAAACGTAAAGCTTGTCCCCACTTTCCCCAAGTAGAAACTTGTTGATACGACTCCACCAAGAAGTCGTATCTATTTGGAAAGGAGAACTCACCGATATTTCCCAGGCGATGCCTGTTAATGGATTAACTTGTTCCAAGAATTTTACTTCCCGAGTGTTGGGTAAGTAATCAATTCATTTATGAAAATAGCAACCTTGTTGCGAATATAAAACACACCACAGAGCCGGATCCCTCAGGTTTTGAGCGAGTATTTAAATCCCCTTAAAAAGGAAGATCTTAAATATAAAAATGAGTTTTGGGATCCGCTCTAACTTTTAAAAATTATTTTGAAGACTCGAAAACACTTTATAGAGTGTTTGGAGTAAAGCTGATTTAATGAAGTAAATCAGTCCCCAGAATATTTAGAAAATGACTGAATATTATTATTTAAATAATATTCCCATAAAGAATAATCTTTATAAAAATAATTGAAGTAGAAGCATTAAAACTTATACTTGAAACGAGTATTAAATAACCAAAGATATACTTATATGAAAGTATTATCTTTATTTGAATAATCGAAAATAAGTTTGATTATTGACACCTTATTCTTTAATAAAATAAAGAATATACCTCAGCAAATAATCGGAGTCATAGATCCTCGAATGAATATTCAAATAATATTCATTAAATAATATAAACTGAGTCATAAGCCCTCGAATGAATATTCAAATAATATTCAATAAATAATATAAAAGAGTCATAAGCCCTCGAATGAATATTCAAATAATATTCAGATAAATAAATCAAAGGAGTCATAAGTCCCCGAATGAATATTCAAAATAATATTCATTAATAAAATAAAGTTAAAGTTATCGAATAAACCTTATTCGATTAATAGTTTTAAAAACTATAACCATATATATATATAAATATATATATATATATATAAAATCTACTCGGGATCCTCGACTCCCGGTTTTAGAAAATGTTTTCACCTTTGGGTCCCTATACTAAGGGTATATGCAAATACCGCTTATCTCTAGCATAGGTATTATGCAACGAATAAGCACTTGAACCAACAGATATATAAATCAAGAATACGAAACAGGCATGCATATATATACCATATCAGCATGCTTCAATATATCGCAACATTTGCTAATTAACCAACATGCATCTATCGCAAGATAATGCATATATATATTCATCACAACAACAGTATAACGGGTAGAAAACTTGCCTGAGCGACTTGGGGTGATAAAAGGCTCGGGACGAGTCTGGTAACCTATAAACAACAAGTAAGTTGGAATTAAACCAAAATCACTTGTAAATCTATACTTTAACTAACTTAGACTCTAACGCTTGTTTTGCGCTCACTGATTTGCTTAAGTCACTCGGGTACCCTCGGCTCCACCATTTTTAATAATTTAACCTTTACGAGTTTTAAAGCGATTCATTCGCGAGTGTCTTACCAACTGCCTAACACACTTACCATAAATGTTTCATACATTAATTAACCCTTTTTGGTCTTTAACCTATGTTTCAAAGTAAGGCGAGGGGAAAAGTTTCGTTCGCGAAACGCCGTTACTTGAAACGGTCGTTTCTCCTAAACCGTGCATCGGAATCGAACGAACTACATATCAAAACGAAGCTCGTAATATGAACTATCTAAACATGGCAATGGTCAAAATCTAGCAGGGGGTTCTCGGGTCCTAATGTTATGCACAAAAACAGTCTAAAGAAAATCGGACGTTACGACGGCTATGTTTACGCGTTTTCCCAATTTTAAACCATTCAATACCAACCACAAATCAACCCCAAATCAATCATACAACCAATATCCCTCCAAACCACATCATAACAGCCCCAACAAATCCACATTAACCATTTATACTTATTCCTCACATGAACTAAAAGCTTTACTTAGGTTCTTTAACTAATTACCAAGATTTACAACTCCAACAATGCAACAAAACCAACTAATCTCTACAAACTCAACCAAACTTCAACCATTCAAGCATCATGCTTCACATATGCTATATCAAACACATTCAATCCTAATTACTCAAAACTAAAGCTAGGGTTTGTAGTTTATACCTTCCTTGGAGAGTGGAGAATCAAGAGGATGGCTTGGAATCACCTTTAAAGCCCTTATCCAAGCTTAATCTAAACAAAACTTCAAGAACACAAATTTTAGTTCTTGAAAACACTATTCACCATCTTCTTTCATGATTTATAGAAAAAGATTGGCTTGGAATTAGAAGCTTAAACTTATAGGAAGTATGTAACTATCCATGGGGAAGCTTAGATAATTACCTTGCTAAATAGTAAGTGGAGGAGCTTGGACTTTCATTTTTTTAAGAAATGCACCCGAGAGCATGAAGAAGAAGAAGAGAGATTTTTGTGTTTTGTTTGGTGAAATGAAATGATTTGCTTGGTTGGTTGATTTTTGTTGTTTGCTTTAGTGAATTACCTAGTTGCCCTTGGTTTTGTGTGGTTAAAAAGTCACCACACCTCCTTCCTTCCCATGTCATGCTTGTGTCACCTTGCACATGTCATAATGCTCCCACTTGTCCACACCTTGTGGTTTGATGATGTCACAATCCCTGGCTTCTTGTACAAGCTTGTCTCTTGGTCACTTATTTGTTTTACGGTTCGCTTATCTTTCGTTCTCGTTTATCGTTTGAGGGATCATACCCGGGATCTTATTACTTAGGTTCCCTTAACCTTTCTCAATATATTATATTCCTTTTTATGATCCTCTCCTATAATCCTTTAATTTAAATCCTTTTTATCCTGTTACCTTATACTCGATTCTTTCCGTATCTAGTGGATTTCCGGGAAAAATCAAAGTGTTCGGATTTGGATTCTGACGATCTTTACATACACTTATATACCACATAGAGTACTAATAATATCCCATAAGATCAATAACAGAACCCCTACATAGCATGGCATGAAAAGTTTTCTCGTTCAGCAAAAACATTATTCATAAGGGTTTCAAAATTTCTCAAAAATTGGGGTTATTACAGTCTCCCCTCCTTAAAAGGATTCCGTCTCGGAATCAGATAGAAAACAAATGGGGATACTTTCTTAGCATTACACTTTCTAACTCTCGAGTCAATTTTCCCACATTGTGGTTCTACCACCAAACTCTGCCTAGTTTGATAATCCTTCTCCTAAGCACTTGTTCCTTTTCACTCTATAACCCTTCCTGGTTGCTCCATATAGGTTACGTCGGGTTGCACATCTATGCGCTCATATGCCCCTATTTATCTGGCATCTGAATTACACTTCCTTAACATTGATACGTGAAACACGTTACGACCTGCTACATGTTCGGGGTTAGGGCTAGCTCATATGCTAACTTCCCAAACGTCTTAATATATCCAAGGGTCCAACAAATTGTAGACTTAGCTTTCCTTTCTTTCCGAACCTCATCAATCCTTTCCAAGGGATACCTATAACATTACTAGGTCCCCTATTTCATACTCTTTATCCTTTCGTGTCAAATCAACATACTTATCATGACCATCTTGGGCTACTACCAGCCGTCCTCTGATTAGATCTATCATATCCTTGGTCCTTTGGACTACTGCGGGTCCGAGCATCTTGCGCTCTACAACTTCATCCTAACATAAGGGAGATCGACATTGTCTTCCCTCAATGATCTCATAAGGCGACATCTCGATAATGACATATGACCTATTGTCGTAAGATAACTCAATCCGAATTAAGTGATCATTCCAAATTCTTTCAAGTCTATTGCACAGACTCTCATTATTGCTTTTAACATTAGAGCTTCTGCTTCTCAATACCCATTCTTTTCCAGTTCGTAATCGCTACTACCTTCCGTTCCTAATATTATACTGGTTATACTTTTGCTCGTTAGCGTTCTATAACCTTTTAATAACCACGTCAACCTTAGTATCACGAATGTGTTCCCATTCCGCATACTACCACCACTTTATTACTCCTTTTTCAGTTGCTTCTATTTTCCAAAATTTGATCAATCAAATAGAAGTAAAGGAATTTGTTGAGAGATCACTAAGATCATGAACACTTGTTATATCGCATAGTTAGTACAGAAGGTGGCCAACCTTTAGTACTTGACAAGCAATTAAACAATAGCTGGTATCCTACTAGGCTTCTATCACACAGATAGATAGTCATTCGGCAATACCTCCCCTTTCTGGAAGGGTTGTTCTTCTCAACTTACATGAAATGAAAAGAAGAGAAAAGAACGAACTGAAGAGAATTGTATATATGAAAAAAATATACTGCCACAAAATATCTGGCTTGGAATCTACCTCTGAACTATAGAGGTTTGTCATAGGAGAACAAAACATATATGTATTTATATCAACATCAAGTATTATAGCATCGTATTTCACGTGCCTAAATATTTTCGCTATCCCGTCCATCATTCTATGGACCCATGCCCTTCCTCGAGCTTATACACAATTACCTTTGAAACTCCCTCGACATCGAAAATCGAACCTGGGATCTCATTCTAGACATCATCGTTACTAGAATTCTATGCTTGCACCGCAACCTTCCTCGTATAATAATACGACTCTCTATTGATAAGAAAGAATAATAATTCACTATGTAGATACTCTACTTAATTAGTCTATTAATGATAACTTATACACTACCACGACCCGATTAGTGGTACTCAATCTCAACACCCATTCCAATACAACTCTCACGGTTGTAATCAGCTCAATACTCGCAGAATCATTGCTGCCTTACTATGGTCCACCACTGACCTACTGTCGTCATTCATTTTCCATGAAGTCTTAATAGCTAACCATACGGAGTCCATACAGGTCGTATCTAATTCTCCTAAGGAGTTAACATAACCACCAATCACAATTCATGAAGAACACTCCAAACTCTGACGTACTTTCATGACATGAAGCAGATAAAATTGCAGAAGAGTTTCAATCAAAGCAACGATAGCAGGTTAATACCATTTTTAATCATATGCCTTAGATAGAAGACTTAACTCAAAGGTTCGTCTAGTCCTTTTTGGAAACATGGTCCTGGCTTATTCTCAAGATAGTACCTCCTAAGATAGATAGCCCGTTCATGGCGATTACACGAATTAAACCTTTGCCAACTACTATTACGGTTGGGTATTGCACAGTCATCAGAAGGAATGTCAATCTTCCAAACCATAATACAATCTGCATAGCTTTAACCATCATCATTGTATTCCTTTGGCACAAGCGCCTATAATTATCCTCTTACCTTTAAAGTGTCGGCCACCTCTTTGGCCTTTCCTGATAGTAAAATTTCCTTACAGTCAATGTCATTTTAACCACCTCCAAATAAATTTTTTCCACCTTATTTCAATCACAGCTTATGTGACGATGTTTTCCTTAAAATCTGATGAGTAAAAAAAAATCACCATTTTTCCATAAGTTATTGCCTCAGTCTTTAGAGGTTAATCACTGTCATGACTGACTCTCAATCATAATTAGAACATCTTTTATCTTAAGTCCTAATTGCCCTGAACAATTTCGACCATTATTGGTTCGATCCATACCTTCTCGTGGTTTAACACGTGCCTCACTTGGCATCATTATAATTACGTCATATTTCCTTTATCAACATTTCCATTCTTGAGAATTTTGAATATTACCTTTCTCATTGCAAAACCTCTAAGGTTATCCTTGAATCGTTCCTCCTGTATTCCCTAGATACAGGGCATATCAAAATACCATTCACTATTACTAGAACCATTGTCTATATACTTCTGAAAAATTTCTCCACTGATCCTTAAAGGTTATTATTACCTTAATGCTTTCCAATTCATACTGTCAAAACTCATACTATCCCTATCAAGGGTGAAATGCCAACCTTTATGCATTCCCCTAGGATTCGTTTTAAGTTACCGATGTTCTATCCTTAATTCCACCTTTAAAAAGGTACAAGCATCCTTCCATGGATAAATAAAGTCATATATCCCTAATAAGGGTATCTTATTCAATCATTCTCACCTCGATAGTCTATACCGAATTTCACAATAACATCTGTATACAACATGAGGTCAATCCACATGGCCTCCAAAAGATAAAAATGGTTATCCGCTTTTCTTTCCTGATTTGGTAATGATCACATGGATGATCTAGAAGATATTGGTCGTGTTCAACGTGAACTTCTTCTTAATAAATCCTTATTTACTTTTGTCGTTTATCTCAACAGTCATCTCAATGTTGGGATATCTTTCATACCTGGCGTCTCCCTTCCTGGGTATCAAGCCACCGGTCTTACACTTCACATTCTTGAAGGTCACTTCCTTCATCCAATTTTCCTAATTTCTTACTTCCTTGTCTCCTCAGTCTATCCGCGTCTCATTATTTATCCTTCAAACTATCTCAAGGTTTCCTCAAATCCTCCCAACTTACAGGGGGTAAACTATATATATATCTCTTATGCCTTCAACCATCAACTTTAACTCATGGTGAATCACCCTCATCCTCACGAATGCATACTTTTCTATGTCTATTGCTACGAGTCTTTAGGGTTTCCTCATACCCAACTCCCTTATCATACCTCAAACTCTATTGCCTTTATATTCCTTTCCACTTCAGTTTCTTTTTATTTTCCTTTCTTTTATCATTATTTCATGAACTAACACAACATAAGTATTGATTCCAACATCCCGTCATTCTGGATTCGGGTCCTCAGAACGAATCTTGGTAACTTTTACAACTTAGATTCATAATTCATCATACTCATCTACTTTTATTCTAGCTCCAAAGCTTTTACACTATCTCCTTATCTTTGGGAATTACTTTCCCAAAAACAATTGACTGAACTTAAATCAGTTTATTCTAACCTCTGGCTCCGTGCCTTCCTTGGCCTTTCACCAGCGGGTGGTCTCTCTCTTAGGAGGGTAAGTGACAAAACAGTCTTTTGTGGTTCGTCAATCATTTAGAATCTCAAATGATTCATCTATTTCCTTTAGCCAGGCTTTTGCCTCGACTGGGTCAGCTTGTTCCCTGGAACTCTGAGAGCTTAGAAACTTAAACGTCTTGAAAGAATTTCTCACCGCATTGTTTCCTCAAGGTGGTGGTTGGGGATAATAGTCTAAGTTCTTTTTAGACAGGTCCATGAATTGCCGTATAGGAGTACCGTCTCGGGTCTCCTTTCCTTACTCGACTTTCTATTTCCTTAGTATGAAATGTTTCATCCTACTCCCCATAATTGGGGTCATCTTTTAATTTAAAATCCTCATTTTCCACTCCATTATGTCATGGGTTCCTTCTATCTTGATGGCGACCTCCCTGACTATCACGTTCAGGGTTTGCTCTAAATCTTATTCCTCAAACTAGCTTTCATCTAAGATCTCATCCTTACGCTCTTGAACTTTCGGAACCCAAATTCTATAGGAATACCTCATTATTCCCTTATCATCTTTTTCGATATTAACCTCTTATCTATTTGTTGGCTTTCTGCCTTCATTCATAACTTTTTCTGGCACAATATGATCTTTTCCAATAATTCGGGCTGTATTGCTATCTCAAACAGCTTTTCGGTACCGGCTCCGGTTACCTTCACTACTATTTCCATTTTCTCAAAATCTCTTATAAACTCTCCAAAAGACATTATCATCTTGAGTCTCTCCTTTTTACTAAGGCATCAGCCACCATATTGGCTTACCCCGAATGATAAAGAATCTGCCAATCATAATTCTTGATTAGCTCTAACCGCCTCCTCTGGCGTATGTTGAGGTCTTTCTACGTAAGAATGTACTAGAGCACTTATGGCTTAGGTAATTCTCGCACTTCTCTCCATACAAGTAGTGCCTCCAATCTTTAGGGTAAAACTATTGCCACGAGCCTAAGCTCATGGGCGGTGATATCAAATTTCATATTACCTTAATTGTCTTGACGCAGACGCGATTATCTTGCTGTGCTAAGAAGCACCCTAATTCCTTATGCGAAGCGTCACTTACAAATCACAAAATCTCCTTTTTCCATCCGGCAATGCCAGCATAGGGGCCATCACCAACCTCTGCTTCAGTTCTTGAAAGCTGTTCTCGCATTTCTCTGTCCATTCGAACTTCTCAGTCTTACGAGTAAGCCGCGTTAAAGGGGCTACTATCTTTACAACTTGAACGAACCTCCGGTAGTGACCGGCCAATCCTACCTCTGGTAGTCGACCAAACCATGGTCATCAATTCATCAGTGGTCCTTTATCCAATCCTGTCAGGATCCTCCATGGGGTCCTTCTCAACAACTATCCCTACTAGGACAACATCCTCAATATCAACATCATCCGGTCCTGCATTAGGACACTCTATCGGATCCACAATCTGATCTCCAATAACTAATAAAACATCATCGCGTTGATGTTCCTCAACTTCAGGGTTCGGAGTCCCGCTACCATATACGATAATGAACTACGCTCCTATCACGATATTTATAAGGGTTCCCATAAGGGTTTTAACCGTCAGTACTACGTTAGGTAGCCCGACTATGAACTTGGCAAGAGTTCTTATTATCTTAGTGAATCTTATTATCTTAACGTCCCATCATCTCTGAGGTTTATAACGCTTAGCTCTGATACCATTTCTGTAACACCCCCAGATCCGGGGTCGGGAATCCAGGTTGTCACGGTCTTTCTTTCCACAATATCACTTCACTTAATTAATAATAAATAACCTCATGCTGTGACCCCATACTAACACACACCACAACCCGTTATAGTCTCAGAGATGAAATTGAAATAAATACAAGTCTTTGAATCCACCATTTAACAGTTATTACAACCTAAAATGATTACTTGATAAATTTACAGTTAATTGCCATTATCTGCCACAAGTTATAATTATACATAATTGATTCTCAAAAGTAGATGGTCTGATCTACAATAGATCTACCTCTGCAGCTATAGCAGCTACAACATCAACGGGAAGACGCGGGACGCTTCCCACGCGCTTGCGCTGGGTCTGCTGGAGTCTGGCCATCTTTCCTAACTGTTGTTGTGTGATGAAAGAAGAAAGCAAGGGTGAGCAGCAAGCCCACCAAAATAATATGTATAATGATTTACAATATATGAGCCTACTCATAATACTCATGAAAGTCTTGGTCAAAAGAAATGAACCAAGTTTGATATCTTAATGCGATGGAGTCGCAAAATATTCAGTATATATACATATATACTTTTCAAAATATTGGAAGTCCTCTTCCATGCATAATATACACAAGTCCCAGTGTATAACTGTATATAAAAATATCGTTGCAAGGTGATCTCATATATCTAACCTTGTCTCAACGTTTTTCTGAAAATCTTTGTCATTCATAAGACAATTATTAATTAGATATAAGTTTAAAAGATGAAGTTACAAGATACCCCAATATACTTATATCTTTTCCAAATACTACTTGAACTACCACCGTTCAAGTTATAATTAATTTCAAAAGTTCATCACATAGATGAGACTATAAGACAAGATTTGAATAGATTAAATCTTTAAAATATTATCAAAATAAAATGAAGTTACGAGATACTTCATTTGATGTAAACATCATTTTGAAAACTTGACCCTGCCAACACCCAACAATCGCCCAACCGTAGCCTTTCTATCGAAGTGCTCTGGGTAGTGTTGCAGAAATTATCCAATTGGATGATGAACTCATTACGGGAGTTTGCCGCGCCAGGAAGACCACTTACGATGATCAGTCGTAGTAGTACAACCCCACCATTTTCTACATGTAGAGGAGAACCTGTCGGATTTACTTGTCAACCGAACACTGAACTCCTAAGGAATGGACCGCCTTAGCGGAACTTCTAGGCCATTTAGGCCAATATAATAAGGCTGGGCCGGCGCTACTCGGCCACTTACGCCACTCCTAGTTCAGATGAAATCCATGACTCTGAAACGTAAAGCTTGTCCCCACTTTCCCCAAGTAGAAACTTGTTGATACGACTCCACCAAGAAGTCGTATCTATTTGGAAAGGAGAACTCACCGATATTTCCCAGGCGATGCCTGTTAATGGATTAACTTGTTCCAAGAATTTTACTTCCCGAGTGTTGGGTAAGTAATCAATTCATTTATGAAAACAGCAACCTTGTTGCGAATATAAAACACACCACAGAGCCGGATCCCTCAGGTTTTGAGCGAGTATTTAAATCCCCTTAAAAAGGAAGATCTTAAATATAAAAATGAGTTTTGGGATCCGCTCTAACTTTTAAAAATCATTTTGAAGACTCGAAAACACTTTATAGAGTGTTTGGAGTAAAGCTGATTTAATGAAGTAAATCAGTCCCCAGAATATTTAGAAAATGACTGAATTTTATTATTTAAATAATATTCCCATAAAGAATAATCTTTATAAAAATAATTGAAGTAGAAGCATTAAAACTTATACTTGAAACGAGTATTAAATAACCAAAGATATACTTATATGAAAGTATTATCTTTATTTGAATAATCGAAAATAAGTTTGATTATTGACACCTTATTCTTTAATAAAATAAAGAATATACCTCAGCAAATAATCGGAGTCATAGATCCTCGAATGAATATTCAAATAATATTCATTAAATAATATAAACTGAGTCATAAGCCCTCGAATGAATATTCAAATAATATTCAATAAATAATATAAAAGAGTCATAAGCCCTCGAATGAATATTCAAATAATATTCAGATAAATAAATCAAAGGAGTCATAAGTCCCCGAATGAATATTCAAAATAATATTCATTAATAAAATAAAGTTAAAGTTATCGAATAAACCTTATTCGATTAATAGTTTTAAAAACTATAACCATATATATATATAAATATATATATATATATAAAATCTACTCGGGATCCTCGACTCCCGGTTTTAGAAAATGTTTTCACCTTTGGGTCCCTATACTAAGGGTATATGCAAATACCGCTTATCTCTAGCATAGGTATTATGCAACGAATAAGCACTTGAACCAACAGATATATAAATCAAGAATACGAAACAGGCATGCATATATATACCATATCAGCATGCTTCAATATATCGCAACATTTGCTAATTAACCAACATGCATCTATCGCAAGATAATGCATATATATATTCATCACAACAACAGTATAACGGGTAGAAAACTTGCCTGAGCGACTTGGGGTGATAAAAGGCTCGGGACGAGTCTGGTAACCTATAAACAACAAGTAAGTTGGAATTAAACCAAAATCACTTGTAAATCTATACTTTAACTAACTTAGACTCTAACGCTTGTTTTGCGCTCACTGATTTGCTTAAGTCACTCGGGTACCCTCGGCTCCACCATTTTTAATAATTTAACCTTTACGAGTTTTAAAGCAATTCCTTCGCGAGTGTCTTACCAACTGCCTAACACACTTATCATAAATGTTTCATACATTAATTAACCCTTTTTGGTCTTTAACCTATGTTTCAAAGTAAGGCGAGGGGAAAAGTTTCGTTCGCGAAACGCCGTTACTTGAAACGGTCGTTTCTCCTAAACCGTGCATCGGAATCGAACGAACTACATATCAAAACGAAGCTCGTAATATGAACTATCTAAACATGGCAATGGTCAAAATCTAGCAGGGGGTTCTCGGGTCCTAATGTTATGCACAAAAACAGTCTAAAGAAAATCGGACGTTACGACGGCTATGTTTACGCGTTTTCCCAATTTTAAACCATTCAATACCAACCACAAATCAACCCCAAATCAATCATACAACCAATATCCCTCCAAACCACATCATAACAGCCCCAACAAATCCACATTAACCATTTATACTTATTCCTCACATGAACTAAAAGCTTTACTTAGGTTCTTTAACTAATTACCAAGATTTACAACTCCAACAATGCAACAAAACCAACTAATCTCTACAAACTCAACCAAACTTCAACCATTCAAGCATCATGCTTCACATATGCTATATCAAACACATTCAATCCTAATTACTCAAAACTAAAGCTAGGGTTTGTAGTTTATACCTTCCTTGGAGAGTGGAGAATCAAGAGGATGGCTTGGAATCACCTTTAAAGCCCTTATCCAAGCTTAATCTAAACAAAACTTCAAGAACACAAATTTTAGTTCTTGAAAACACTATTCACCATCTTCTTTCATGATTTATAGAAAAAGATTGGCTTGGAATTAGAAGCTTAAACTTATAGGAAGTATGTAACTATCCATGGGGAAGCTTAGATAATTACCTTGCTAAATAGTAAGTGGAGGAGCTTGGACTTTCATTTTTTTAAGAAATGCACCCGAGAGCATGAAGAAGAAGAAGAGAGATTTTTGTGTTTTGTTTGGTGAAATGAAATGATTTGCTTGGTTGGTTGATTTTTGTTGTTTGCTTTAGTGAATTACCTAGTTGCCCTTGGTTTTGTGTGGTTAAAAAGTCACCACACCTCCTTCCTTCCCATGTCATGCTTGTGTCACCTTGCACATGTCATAATGCTCCCACTTGTCCACACCTTGTGGTTTGATGATGTCACAATCCCTGGCTTCTTGTACAAGCTTGTCTCTTGGTCACTTATTTGTTTTACGGTTCGCTTATCTTTCGTTCTCGTTTATCGTTTGAGGGATCATACCCGGGATCTTATTACTTAGGTTCCCTTAACCTTTCTCAATATATTATATTCCTTTTTATGATCCTCTCCTATAATCCTTTAATTTAAATCCTTTTTATCCTGTTACCTTATACTCGATTCTTTCCGTATCTAGTGGATTTCCGGGAAAAATCAAAGTGTTCGGATTTGGATTCTGACGATCTTTACATACACTTATATACCACATAGAGTACTAATAATATCCCATAAGATCAATAACAGAACCCCTACATAGCGTGGCATGAAAAGTTTTCTCGTTCAGCAAAAACACTATTCATAAGGGTTTCAAAATTTCTCAAAAATTGGGGTTATTACATATTAACAATCCTTATTTTACTGCATTTAGTATGCCTCAAATGCCATACAATATGCCTATGTGGAATAACATGTTTGCACAACCTATGCCTTATCAAATTCAAACAAATGTGTTAAATGATTCTTTGACTAACCCTACACTTCAACCAACCACATCTGAGACCAAGGGTGACCCAAAGTTACCTAAGTCAAAAGATGCAGGAGGAATGAAGTCTAGGAAAAAGACTAACAAGGATGGACCCAAGGAAACTTGGGTACCAAAATCAACTTGATTGATTTTGTTGTGTGCAGGGACAAAGAAGAAATCTATGGTACTTGGACAGTGGTTGTTCAAGACACATGACAGGAGATTTCACCCTGCTCACAGAGTTTAAGGAGAGAGCTGGCCCTAGCATAACCTTTGGAGATGACAGCAAAGGATTCACTATGGGATATGGCTTGATTTCAAAAGAAAATGTCATCATTGATGAAGTTACATTGGTTGATGGTCTCAAACACAATTTATTGAGCATCAGTCAACTATGTGACAGAGGGAATACTGTTTCCTTCAATTCTGAAGCCTGTATTGTCACATGTAAAAAGGACAATAAAGTGGTTCTAACTGGAGTTAGAAAAGGAAATGTGTACTTAGCTGATTTCAACTCTACAGATGCAGAATCCATTACTTGTCTTCTCAGCAAAGCAAGTCCAGTTGAAAGTTGGCTATGGCACAAGAAGCTGTCCCATTTGAATTTCAAGACAATGAATGATCTAGTCAAAAAGGACTTAGTTAGAGGAATGCCTCTAGTGGAATTCACAAGGGATGGACTGTGTGATGCTTGTCAGAAAGGAAAGCAAAAGAAAGTATCATTCAGTAAGAAGCTTGAATCTGTAATTGATGAACCACTGCAACTTCTACACATGGATCTTTTTGGATCAGTCAATGTATTATCAATATCAAGGAAAAGATACTGCCTAGTGATTGTAGATGATTTCTCAAAGTTTTCATGGGTTTATTTTCTTGGATCAAAGGATGAAGCTAGTGAAATCATCATCAATCATATCAAGCAAGTCAACAATCATCCTGATTTCAAAGTAAGGAATATTAGGAGTGACAATGGAACTGAGTTCAAGAATTCAACCATGAAGATGTTCTGTGGAGTAAATGGGATCATGCATGAGTTCTCAGCTCCAAGAACTCCACAACAAAATGGTGTGGTGGAAAGGAAGAACAGATCACTAATTGAAGCTGCAAGGACAATGCTTGAGGAGTCAAAACTCCCAACTTATTTTTGGGCTGAGGCTGTTAACTGTGCATGTTACACTCAGAATATTTCTCTAATCAATCAAGCAAAATGCATGACTCCCTATCAATTATTCAAGAGAAGAAAACCAACTTTAAACTTTCTACATGTCTTTGGTTGCAAATGTTACACCTTAAGGAATCAATCTGATCACAAAGGAAAGTTTGATGCAAAGGCTGATGAAGGAATATTTGTTGGTTATTCTGCTGGAAAATCATATAGGGTCTATAATCTAAGAACCAACATTGTCATGGAATCTGTACATGTTGTGTTTGATGATAAAAAGATTGATGGACTAACAGATGAGGGACATCATGAAGGACTCAAATTTGACAACATTGAGATATACTGTGATGATAGTGAAAGTGAGAATGATGAAGAAGGCATCTCAAGAAGAATTCAGAATCTGCCTTTGGATAATGCACAGAATGATGCATCCGTTGAAAGTCATAATTCAGCTTTCGTTGAAAGAAGCATTGCAGCATCCGTTGAAAGACAAAGTGCATCATCCGTTGAAGTTCATAATGAAGCATCCGTTGATCGCAGTCTGTCAACGGATAATCAATTAACTTCATCAGTTGATAGAGCTCCCAATTCCTTTCAAAGGATCAACAACTCAGGGGGAGTTTCAACAAATCAACATTCTATCTCACATCATGACAATACTGAGGCAACCTCATCTAGGGCTAATCTACCACCTCAAAGGAAATAGACCAAGAATCACCCTTTTGAACTGATCATTGGTGATGCTACATTAAAAGTACAAACTAGAAGGGCTACTCAAGATGATTGTCTGTATAGTAGCTTTCTATCACAGGAGGAACCTAAGAGAGTGGAAGAAGCTCTATTGGATCCAGATTGGATTTTAGCAATGCAAGAGGAGCTAAACTAATTTGAGAGGAACAAAGTATGGAAGCTGGTACCCAAGCCAAAGAACAAGAGTTCTATTGACACAAAATGGGTATTCAGAAACAAGATGGATGAAAATGGCATTGTCATAAGGAATAAAGCCAGATTGGTTGCTAAAGGCTATTCTCAACAAGAGGGAATAGATTTTGATGAGACATTTGCTCCAGTTTCCAGACTTGAAGCCATCAGAATCTTTCTAGCCTATGCAGCTAATGCCAATTTCAAAGTCTATCAGATGGATGTCAAGAGTGCATTTCTAAATGGGGAATTGGAGGAAGAAGTTTATGTAAGCCAACCTCCAGGTTTTGAAGATCAAAATTTTCCAGACCATGTGTATTATTTGTTGAAAGCACTCTATGGACTAAAGCAAGCACCTAGAGCCTGGTATGAGACTTTGTCAAAGTTCCTTCTAGATAATCATTTCATAAGAGGTACTGTTGACAAAACTCTCTTCTTTAGAAATGTTAATGGCTCTAAGATACTTGTACAAATTTATGTAGATGATATTATATTTGGATCTACAGATGATAAGCTTTGTAAAAAGTTTGCTAAATTAATGCAAAGTAAATATGAAATGAGCATGATGGGAGAGCTAACTTACTTTCTTGGTTTACAAGTTAAACAAGTTAGTGGTGGAATTTTCATTAGTCAAACTAAATATATTTATGATCTTTTAAAGAAGTTTGACTTAATGGATTGTTCACCTGCAAAAACTCCCATGGCCACTACCACTAAGCTTGAATTAAACAAGGCTGAAAAGTCTGTGGATATTACAAATTATAGAGGCATGGTTGGCTCACTTTTATATTTAACTGCTAGTATACCTGATATAATGTTTTCTACATGCCGTTGTGCTAGATTTCAAGCTGACCCTAAAGAATCTCACTTAGTGGCTATTAAAAGAATTTTCAGATATCTCAAGGGGACTCCAAATCTAGGAATTTGGTACCCTAGAGAGTCTGGTTTTGATCTAATTGGCTACTCAGATGCAGATTATGCAGGTTGCAAAATAGACAGGAAAAGCACAACAGGCACCTGTCAATTTCTACGGAACAAGCTTGTATCATGGTTCAGCAAGAAGCAGAATTCTGTTTCCACATCAACAGCTGAAGCTGAGTATATTGCTACTGGTAGTTGTTGTGCACAGATACTATGGATGAGGAATCAACTATTTGACTATGGTCTGACTGTTGACAAAATTCCAATATTCTGTGACAACACAAGTGCCATTGCCATTACTGAAAATCCAGTGCAGCACTCAAGAACCAAGCACATTGATATCAAGTACCACTTCATTAGGGAACATGTGATGAAAGGTACAGTGGAACTTCATTTTGTTCCAAGTGAAAAGCAGATTGCAGACATATTTACCAAGCCACTTGATGAATCAACATTCACAAGATTAGTAAGTGAGTTAGGTATGCTTAATTATTCATAATCTATGTCATCTATATAATCTGTCTTGAAGCCTGAAATGAAATTTGCTGCAAGAACAAAGTTGGCTTTAATTAAGACTTATCCTATCAACGGATATTCTCTATCCGTTGAAAGCCAAAATTGTTCTATCAACGGATATTCATTATCCGTTGAAAGACAAATACATTTCTGGTAATTTTATCCTTCAAAGGATAAAATGGCGTTGTTCATCAACGGATAACTATTTCCCTTATCCGTTGAAGTGTCACGTCAGTTACTATAAGTGAGTCACAGCCGTTGATTCTTTTACTCAACCGTTGATACAGATATACAGTGTTGTATGTAATTGTATTTAAGGTAGTTTTCAAAATTTCTACAGTTTTCTTTGTTCTTGAACGGCTGTAACTTACTTAAAAGTATCATTTAATCATTTTATTTACGTTTTAATTCAAGAAAGTATAAAAGCCCAATTGAACTTTTATTCTCACTTTACGCTTTCTTGCAATTCTTATTCTCTTTCTCTCTAAATTTTCAAGTTTTTCTCTGCAACCTCTACTCACAACAATGGCACCAGTAGTCAAAATTATGTCTCAAACAGGATTTGTTTATGAAAAGAATAATTTCATAGCCTTGGTTGAAAAGAATGAAGCCCATTCTGATTATCACAAGATGATGGACTTCATCAAAAACTGCAAACTAAGCTATGCAATGCTCGAAGCCCAAACCATCTACTGTGAGGTGATTGAGGAGATTTGGACAACTGTAGAGTTCAACTCCACAGATATGACTATTGCCTTCTCTCTCAAAGGTAAGGACTATTGCATTAATTGTGATGATTTACAATCTTGCTTTAAGTTGCCTGAGAATAATGCCATGACACCACACACTGATAAAGATGTCTCTGCTATGCTAGATTCCATAGGCTATGCTTTTGATTCTGCTAGTTTAGGTAGTATTAGAAGGAAAGGCCTTAGGAAAGAATGGAGTTTTCTTGGAGATGCCTTTATTAAGGTTTTCTCTGGGAAGATTAGCAATTTTGATGCTATCACTTCATCTCTTGTTAATATGCTCTATATGCTAGTTTCTGATAGGTACTTTAATTTTAGCAACTGTGTTATGCTAGAATTAGGTTCCAGATTAGGTAACAAAGCTAATAGACCACATAACATCTACTATGCTAGATTCTTTATGTTATTGGCTAACCATGTTGCTGAAGGTTTGGTTATATCCAATGAGAATAATAAACTCAAATGCTGGGCATAAGAGAAAAGGGTCCTTGCAGACCTTTTGAGAATGAACCTCAACAGCCAGGTGCCATTGGTATACTTGCCAATCATAAATGCACCACAGGTAAGTGAGGTAAATACTTCTATAACTCCTACTACTTCCAACCCCACTGTTTCGTTGCCTTCTAGTGTGGCTATGGAACCTGTGTCTTTGTCCAAACAGGCTCCTACCAAAGCCACCAAATCTAAAGTTTCCAAAGTCAAGTCAAAGAAACCTACCTCTGTTGTTTCTCAAAAGACAACAGTTGTAACAACTACCATAAACCCTGAAGGGAGTGAATAGGGTGTGAGTGGTGAGGGGAGGGGTGAACATCAAAAAGCCCCCCAGGATAAGGTGGGAGAGGTGAGTGGTACCCAAACCAGCCAAGCCACAGTCTCTCAAAAGACTATGGTGGTTCAAAAGGAGTCCAGCACATCCCTAGTTGCATCCTCCCAAAAGGATGTAACTATTGAAAATAGTCCCCAACCAGGGACACAAAACAAAAGAGGGAGGGACACTAAAGCCACACATTCACCATTTAAAGCCTTTTCAAGGAAGAAGAAGGCCAAAACCCTAGTTTCCACACAAGGGACACATACAGCACAGATACATCCACCAGTATATGTGCCTTCTCAAATTCAGCTTGATGTGATTCCAGCAAATGTGGAATCACAGCCCCATTCTCTCAATATAGAAACACACCATTCATCAAACTCTCCAACACCCTCTCTGGATGTGGATATGATATTCACATCAATTCCTGATTCTCCCTCATTAAAACTCAGGGAGGAGCCCCACTCAAAACCTGATGATCATCATCTTTTAGATGATTTGTTGGATCATCAGCCAATTCTTTCAGATGTAGTTGAAGAATCTGTGTTACCTCACTTAAAATCAATCCACACAGATTCAACAATTATGTCACTTTCTATATCTACATCTTTTCCTTCCTCGACGGATATCTCTCATCCGTTGACAAGTGGTTGTTCTTCAACGGATAAGCTTAACAGCAGTTATCCGTTGATACCATCAGTTTCTACTTCAACGGATACTCCCTATCCGTTGATGGTCTCTACACACTTAACAGAAACAATTCCAACTGTAGAGGACATGGCAACTGTACAATCACTTTTAGGTTTGAGGGAAGGGAGTGATCTTTTGAGTGAGAGGTTGGGTTGCTCCCAGGCAAAAGGAGAGGTTGAGAGTCACCAAATGCATGCTATTTCTTCCAGCATGGCAAAAGTGAGTGAGAGGAGTGCCACCTTAGAAGGTGAAGGTGAGGGTGTGAGGGTGTGTGTGAGCCAGGGGGAGCCCCTGATGCAAGAACAGAGAGAAATTGAGAGAAAGGCAGGTACAGAAGCTATAAGGGTTGATCCAGCCATTGCTAGTGAGTTAATGAAAGTGGATGATGCAGATAAGGAAAGACAATTTCAGCAACATTACAAAGCTGTCATTGATAACATTTCCTTGGATGCTGACACTTTTACTCACCCTGTTTCAGCCTATCAATTATTGGCTGCACAGGGCAATGTGGAGGCAGAACAGACACTACACATTGTACACACTTCAGAATCTCTTCTCAGAGACAAAGCTGCTATCAACAGGCTGCCTTCTCAAGCTGGTGAGCCATCTGAAGAATTTGGAGTAAATTCTAATGATGATGACTCTAATTCTTTGAATGAGAGCATGAACTTAGGGGGAGTAGCAGGCCCAAGTTCTGTTCCTGATCTTCTTGCATGGGCATGGGCAAAACCATCAACACCAGGAGAGTTTGGTGTGACTTTGGTCAGACAAGTCATGACAATTCAGCAGGCCCTTCAGGAGACTCAGGATGCTGATACCAAGGCAATTCTTTAAGCTCATCTGGACTCTCTGCATCTCTTGCAGTTGCAGCATTACCAGCAAAATCTAAGTGTGGATGAGCTCAAGCTGGACATTGCTAATCTGAAATCCTACAATGCTGAGAAATTGGATTCACTTATACCCTATGGTACTATGCAAGATTTGTTGGGGAGACTGAGGAAAGCATCTGATGCTGACAAGAGGCTGGCCAGATTGGAAGATAGGGTTCAAATCATTGAAGACTCTATGGTCACCATTCTTCAGAATCAACAAACTCAAACAAATCTACTCATGCAGCTGGCACAAGCACAAGGCTTGACCCCTACCCTTGATGATAACAAAAAGGGGGAGAATAAAAGGGAAGGGGAAGGAGAGTCATCTACAACAGTTCAGATTTCTCAAGTGCTACCATCTACAACAGTTCAGATTTCTCAAGTGCTAGTTCCTGTCATCACAACTTCTCCAACTATTCAAGTCAAAGGAAAGCTAGATGGAATTGATCTAATCCAGATAGCAGCAGTTGAATTGCAAGTCAAAGAGCAAAGGAAGAAGATTGATGAAAAGATGCAACTAATATTTGGTTCTACAACTTCTCAATCACAATCTGTGAAGTATAGCACAAAAGTGGAATCAATTATTATGGAACTCAAGCCAGTAGGGAGGCATAAGGATGGAGAAACTTCTTCCAAAGATCTGCAACCTATGGTTCTCAAGCCCAACAACAGATCCAATAAGGACTCTACAAAGAATCCTCTAAAAGAGGTGGATTTTCCTCTTCCAAAAGCTGATGAGGACAAGCTTTTAGGTAGAAGTATTGCATATCTCAAAGAGACCATGGATGAGGCTGTAAGGAGGAACATGGCTATTATCTTCAGAGAGGGAAAGAGCATATGTGTGATGCAAGGACATCCCAAATTCTCAATAGCCAAGAGGGAAGAAACCAAAAGGTTGAAGGAAGAAGCCAAATAGCTAAAGGCTGACAAAAGAGCACAAGCAAGGCTTGAAAAACAGCTAAAGTCAAGTCAGGCTGATGAACAAAAAGAAATTGAAGACAAAGGTGAAGATGAAGCTATGGGGGACATGGTTGGTACTGAGATGGAGGAAAGAAGTAAGGAAGAATGGCAGAAAGGGAAAAGAAAGAAGGTCAATGCAAAGAGAAAGAAGGTAGATAAGACTGAAGAAACCCAATCAATATCCAAACCACTACCCTCTATTCCTGAACCAATTGTACCTGACCCTTTCATGAATATTCATGGTGAAACAATCATTCCCAAGGAGGAACCAATTAATTGGGACACCATCAAATTGCCCACCTTTCTAACCTCTTCTCCACCATCAAAGAAGCAGAAAAGAAGAATCAAATCAACACCCTCTAAAGCCTCAATCAAATTCACACAGAAGCCTAAGCCTAAACCTCAAACCTCTAAAGATGATTATATTCACATCTGTGACATAAAAGAATTTTCAAACATTGAACTCTATCTGGATGAGCTGGAGGATGTAAGGGGAATAGCTGCCTACAGACAGCTACCTGAGAGACTAGTGTTCAAATACAAAGGAGCTGGGGAAAGAACATGGCCTCTTCACAGAATTCTGAATGAAGGCTACTCTACCTTGATTAGAGTCTACTCAGCCATACAGAAGGATTCTGGCTTTACCAGGACTGCCAAGACTGAGATTATCAACAAGATTGCCAACATAAGGAAAACTTGGAGGGAGCCAAATGCCTTGCCTAGAACTTTACTCATTCAAGAAAGAGGAATTACAATTCACAAATCACCTCATTGGTTGATGGAGTTCAGAGACAATAAAGGAGTCAGAAGATTTTTCAGAATTGAAGATCAGCTAAAGATTGCCAGTAATGAAACTCTCAAGGATATGCAATCTAAGTTAGATATCAACGAAGAAGATGAAGCTGAATTCTACAGACAACTTCAAATTCAAATAGAGGAGAATGACAGGAGGCTAGGAAAGAAAACAAGGGATCAAAGGAAAAGAAAGTAATTTGCTCAGGCTAAAGGGGCACCCTTGGAAACAATGTAATTCTTCAATTCCATCTCAGCATATACATTTTTGTAGCATTTTTGAATTTCTACTTTGATACAGTTTATATATTTGTTAAGTGTTTTGTTATCATCAAGCTAAACCCAAATTTATGCCTACAGTTCTAGTAGACATAAATAGGGGGAGATTGTTAGGAATATGTGTATTAGTTTGATGATAAGTTAAGCAAAACACTTAAGTAGAAATCTAGTGTTTGTAGCCTCAACGGATAAGACCATCTTGGCTATCCGTTGAAGGAGTAGCTTTACTTAGCAATAAGTTTAGTATTGTAGCACATTTCACTCTCTGGTATCAATCTGTAATTCTTAGATGTTGTTAGGAAATAATCAGTCATGTTGACTACTAATGGATGTACAAATAGGAGGGCTAATTGTAAATATTTCATGCCTTGTAATTTTGTATAAGTGAAGAAGTGTCAACGGATATTGAAGACCTTCAACGGATAAGAAACAATGCTTCAACGGATAATATCCATCAACGGATAAATGCTTCAACGGATAATATCCATCAACGAATAAGTGCTTCAACGGATAAAGACTTCAACTGATAATGCATCAACGGATAAAGCTTCAACGGATAAAGCCTCAACGGATAAGGCATCAACGGATGAAAGCTTCAATGGATGCTTAGTTCATTAGCAGTTGATAGTGACAATTCACAAGCTGACAGAGGCACATGGATTGACAGAGACATACTGGAATGTGGAAGCCTCTAGGAGGAATCAAGAAAATGCAGCATTTCCATTCTGATGCAAACAAGGAAGTATTCAAAGATTTACAAATTACTCTAGATTGCATTGGATAGAGAAATGAAGAAGAAACATGTGAAGAATCTTTTCAATTGTATTTTACAGTTTGTCTTCACTTGTAAACTTGGTGATATATAAACCAAGTAGCAGCTAGTAATTAGATATGAATTTTCCTTGAGCTGTTTAGAAATATCAAAAGAGAAAATCATCTAGTTTGTACTAGGAAGCAGCTGTGATTTAATTCTTTGAATCACAGATTTTCTGAAATAACACATCTCTGGTGGAACAACAAATCCACCAGAAAAGTTTTTTTTAAGTTCTTTGTGTTCATTACATTTGTGTTTGAATATATATCTGTCTGCATCAGCTTCAAGCAATTCACACACATTTGATCACTCAAACACTTAGCCTTGGAAACTGCTCAAAACTTGAAAAAGTTTTGAGATTTGCATTCAACCCCCCTTCTGTAAATCTCATTGTTAGTCCACTGGGAACAACAAATTCTAAATTTGATCCTGCTCAATATACATAAAGTATATTAGTATTATTTAATAGTCAAGACAAACTAATATAAATACTACTACATCAATACCAGTGGATTGTCCAACACCATCTATGATTTGAACCTTATTATATTATATAAATCGTATTTGACAATCTAATCATTCGAACCCATTTAATCCTATATTTTTCATAATATATAATATCAGACAACATGTAAATATTTAAATGATTCTCAATAAAAATGTAGGAAATTAATATATACACTAAAATTAATATTTCAGTATACCCTAACAATCTCCCACTTATACTTAAACATATTGCTTTTAGTATACTAGTGTTTACCACATTTAATCCACTATTTATCACACTATGATTCGAAATATCTGACTCATATCCCTGTCACATAGCCTTTAAAGGCACCATCTGGTAAGCTTCTTGTGAATGGATTCGCAAGGATGTCATCTGATGCACTGTCGGCAACAAAGTCTCCTCACTTAACGATTTCTCGTATGAGTTGATACTTACACTCAATATTTTTAGCTACTTTACGGACTTATAATTTTTCTAGTTTGAAACCATACTAGTATTAATAAATTAATACTCTGTTTCTAATTATGTACTACATATAAGTCCATCAAAAGGTTTTTGAACCATATATCTTAGCTGGCTGCCTAAAAGGCCCAAATAACTGTTCTACCTCCCATTGGTAAATTGAGTTCGACTTCTTAAAGGTTTTTATTGGACTGGAAATATGAATCAGTATACCCTACAAGCAACAGATATGAGGGCTTATAAATTAACATATAATCCATATTCCTTTTACAGACACTTGAGCATATTATTTATTACACTCCAATGTTGTTGTCCTGGGTTTGACTAATATTTGTTATCTATGTACACGATAAAACAAATATTAGGTCTACATACACCAATTCCTTGGTAGAGAACCTCCATATTTGAAAAGGTTAGTTAAAACCCTCCTTGAAGTTTCACATGCTTAGACGAGTCAATATTTCATCAATAAAGGTGTTACACCCTCCAAATACGGGGACTAGATCTAGGGGTTACTTTCTAAAATCCATCATAATAAAAACCTATATAATAATTAAAAAACATGTATCTAACCCCTTTTTCATCTATCCAGGATCTTTTAAGGTTGAGGTATGAAAACAAGAACAACACACTAGCTTTTTATTACAAACTCAAATATAAAATCTCATAGAACTCTCTTTATTACAAACCATTATCTAAACAAGTTTTAAACTAAATTCATTTTATTTAAACTCACATCACAACTATCTATAATACACCTGCTCAAGTAGCTCAAAGCTCTCTTCCTTAATTGGAATTATCACTTTTGGTATTAGAGGGTCCCGCTGCTTGTCACGCTTCTTTACCACGTGAGTCCGGATATGTTTCATTCTCTTTCTTGACTGAAAATAAACAAGGTGAATAACAAGGGGGTGATCCAAAGCTCAACAAGTCCATAATATATAAACAATATTATAATAAAGCTAAATGAACCGGTAATCTGACGGTATCTATAAAGATGTAACCTTGTAAGAAAGGAATGAAGGCCACCACCGCGAGTATCTGTAATATCTGGGATATATCGTGTAATTATTTTGCTAATAAATAATTATTATGTATGTTTAGTATTTATTCTGTGAATTATTTGTTAAGTGTTAAAAGTGTTTGGATGTTTAGAAATAATATTAGTTGAGTATTTTAATTTTTATATGTCCAAAATAAAATATAAATAATTGTCATATCTTCCTATTTATTTTAATGTTGATTTATGATTTTATAGGAAATATATGGATTTTATAAAATCTTTTTCCGAGTATTTAAAAACTATTTTATACAATCGGGAACCAACCGACGTCATCCGTTTTTACGTTTTTATTACTCGAAACTCTTTCGAGAACTCCTTCCTAACCTAATTCTAATATTCCGAGCATTTTCCATGTTTCAACTTTTTCGATCCGGAGTACGGTTTGTCCTGTACGGGTCTCAGCGTAACATTTTCGATACATTATTCGTTTCGGTAAATCAATAAAACTCGTATTTTCGATACATTGTTTGGATGATTTTTTGAATGATTTGATAATTGCATGTTGTAGAGCTTGTTTTCCTAATGATTTTGATATTATATGACTGACTTGGAGTTCAATAACATGTTCAAAATTGAGTTTGATTTTCGAAATTCGAAATTAGGGTTTATAACTCGTATGAATGTTCTTAATTGAAATTTAGGGCTTTTTGATCTAGGGGTTATTAGCTGTTGATATAGTGGGTTGTGTTCCTTATGAAATTTGCAATCGATTGGTATATAGCTCATTAACAGAGGATTCGTGAATCGAAGGGAGTTGTGATTTTAAGTTCACGCCGAGTTCGCCGGAAACTGGCGAACTTCTCGGCCAAATTCCGGCCAACTCAGGGATGGGTTGTGTGATTTGATGGCATGGTTAGATTCCTGGTGTGGTGTAGATCATATCTGGAGGTGGTGGTCGCCTGAGCATCCCTAAATCGTCTTCTCTGGCGAGACAGGGCATTTTCCGGCGACCCCCCTGTAAAAATTACAGTTTTATACCTAAACTCTTGAGAACGATGCAGTTTGGTCCCTGAAGTTTCCAGAGTTTGCACAAATAGGATTCCTGTTTTAAAAATGTTTAAAAATCATATTTTCTATGTATTTTAATTATAAAAATTCATTTTTTAATTTCTGAAAATTCCAAAAATTATTATTTTAATTCTAAAATTTATTTTTAATACAAAAATAAATCTGAATTAATTAGTTAATTAATTTTAGTTAATAATTAATTGATTAGTTGGTCAATTAATTCAAAAATTAATTGATTAATTGATTTAATTAATTATTAATTGATTTTAGTTAATTATTTAATTATATTTAATTATTTAAAAATGATTTAAAAATTCCGAAAAATAGTTTCGAGCTTTAAAATATTATTTTAAATTATTTTCAAGACTTGATAATTATTATAAAATTGTTTTGGAGCCAGATTTGGCCAACCGAACCCTGTTTATTGCTTTAAAATTTATCCAACAACCCGTTTTAATTCCGAAAAATATTTTAAAAATCATTTTAAATACCCGAAAGCCTGGTTACAACCCAAGACTCCTTTACAAATAATATATCATTGATTGTTTGACGTGTTACGTGTTATATGTGACTTGTTGATTGATTATCGGTCTATATGTTCGGTGTTTACTTGCTTATTGCGTAACTTTCAATCCGTTAATCGGATTTGGGTAAAATGAAGGGTGAATAGAAGTGTGTATCGAATAGAATCGTATGAGTTGAATATTGATAGATGTTTATGATATGTGAGCAGAAGAGGAAAGGCATAGGAAAGGGAAACAGATAGTCGAGGAATAGATGGTTGTAATTGGAAGTTAGTGCAATATAGCAAGCTAGTACCAGGCAAGTGTTCTGAACTTTCTCGAAATATATTGTAGTTGCTTGATAGTCATGTTTTATATTGCAAGTACTTTGAAGCACTGAACCCTAAACCCTGATTCCAGTTATTGATCTTGAGCCGTAAACCTTATTCCTTCTAAACCATTGATTGTTGTATACCCAAATATGAACCATAAATATACGATACTACTCCACAAATACATACAAACTAAATATCAAACACTGAACCGGATTACTTACATATTCAAACCATTGTACCTTATGCTTTGAGAGACCAAATCCTTGAAACCATGAAACATTGATTCCTTTGTTATCCAATTCTTTCATTACTTAAGAGCTAAGCTTTGAAATTGCCATATTGATCCTTTGTGAAGATTGAAACCATTTTATTATCAAACATCCATTGCTATTTATGATTCTGTTTATTATTTTACATTGTTTGTTCTGTTATTATGTTAGAATTGGATTGTTTTTATAAAATTGTGGACCAGATTCGTGGTCAGACCATATTAATGGTCAAGTTAGGCCAATGTGTGCCTTGGATCCAGTAGTTAGAGCAGTGCTGTGTGCTTTACTCGGGGTTAGTGTGTAATATCCGGGATATATCGTGTAATTATTTTTGCTAATAGACAATTATTATATGTGTTCAGTATCTATTCTGTGAATTATTTGTTAAGTGTTAAATGTGTTTGGATGTTTAAAAATAATATTAATTGAGTATTTTAATTTTTATATATCCAAAATAAAATATAGATAATTTTCATATCTTCCTAATTATTTTTATGTTGATTTATGATTTTATAGGAAATATATGGATTTTATAAAATCTTTTTCCGAGTATTTAAAAACTATTTTATACAATCGGGAACCAACCGACGTCATCCATTGTTACGTTTTTATAACCCGAAACTCTTCTGAAAACTCCTTCCTAACCTAATTGCAATATTCCGAGTATTTCCCATGTTTCGACTTTTTCGATCCGGCGTACGGTTTGTCCTGCGTGGGTCCCGGCGCAACATTTTCGATACATTATTCGTTTCGGTAAATCAATAAAACTCGAATTTTTGATAAACGGGATCTTTTTATTAAACTATCACAATTATCACCTCGTAATACGTGTAACCAGGCGCTGAGACCAAGACCGCAGTACAAATTGTACTTGTTTGGACAATTATCCCGAAAACCGATATCGTTTGGATCAGTTTTTATAAATAAACGTACCATTTTGTATCTGGAATGATCCTACGGGATACTAATTTTCCGTAATTATAAATAGCCTTTACCGTATTTTATTCCGTATCAAAAATCATTTGCAAACAGTAATTATATAATTTTCCAGAGAAAATACCTATATTCATAAACCTTTCTGAGAATCAAACAACTATTTGGAGGTGTTATTGAAATCTGCTCGGGAAGCTCTAGTAACCAAAACGGAGGTTTTGAAGAGTACTATCAGATTATACAAGTTCTAGAACTGCAGAATCAAAGGTTTATTTTCTGGAAATTTAGTTATTTTCGAATTATTTTTATTAAAAATATGAATTTTTGTTCGGATGATTGTTTGAATGATTTGATGATTGCATGTTGTAGAGTTTGTTTTTCTGATGATTTTCATATGTCATATGACTGATTTGGAGTTCAATAACATGTTCAAAATTGAGTTTAATCTTCGAATTTTAAAATTAGGGTTTATAACCCGTATGAATGTTTTCAATTGAATTTGGGCCTTTTTGATTTAGGGGTTATTAGCTGTTGTATTATATTGGGTTGTGTTCCTTATGAATTTTGCAATCGATTGGTATATAACTCGTTAACAGCGGATTAGTGAATCGAAGGGAGTTGTGTTTTGAAGTTTTTGTCGGTTCACCGGAAACTGGTGATGTTCTTGGCCATTTTCCGGCCAGGTCAGGGGTTATTGATGTGATTTGATTGCATGATTGTGTTCCTGTGTTGTGTAGATCAGATCTGGAGTAGATGGTGGGGTGAGGATGCCAGAATCGTGTTCTCCGACCATCCACGAAATTTTCTGGCGACTAAACTGCAAAATTGCAGTTTAGACCCTGTACTTTTGAAGATGGTGAAGTTCAGTCCCTGAACTTTCCAGAATTTGCATATTTTGGAAACCTGTTTTAAATTTATTTAAAAATCATATTTTCTATTTATTTTAATTATAAAAATCCGTTTTTAATTTCTGAAAATTCCAAAAATTATTATTTTAATTCTAAAATTATTTTTAATTCAAAAATAAATCTGAATTATTTAGTTAATTAATTTCAGTTAATATTTAATTAATTAATTGGTCAATTAATTCGAAAATTAATTGATTAATTGATTTAATTAATTATTAATTAATTATTAATTAATTATTCAATTAGCTTTAATTATTTAAAAATGATTTAAAAATTCCGAAAAATAATTTCCAGCTTTAAAATATTATTGTAAATTATTTTCAAGGCTCGATAATTATTAGAAAATTGTTTTGAAGCCAGATTTGGCCAACCGAACCTTGTTTATTACTCTGAAATTGATCCAAAGACCCGTTTTAATTCCGAAAAATATTTAAAAATCATCTTAAATACCCGAAAGCCTGTTTATGACCCGAGACTTCTTTATAAATGATATATCATTGATTGTTTGACGTGTTATGTGCTATATGTGACTTGTCGGTTAACTGTCGGTCTATATGTTCGGTGTTTACTTGGTTATAGCGTAACTTTCAATCCGTTAATCGGATTTGGGTGAAATGAAGGGTAGATAGAAGTGTGTTTCGAATAGAATCGTATGAGTTAAATATTGATATATGCTTATAATATATGAGCAGAAGAGGCCAGGCATAGGAAAGGGAAACAGATAGTCGAGGAGTAAGACGGTTGTGATTGGAAGATAGTACAGTATAGCAAGCTAGTACCAGGCAAGTGTTCTGAACTTTCTCGAGATATATTGTAGTTGATTGATAATCCTGTTTTATATTGCTAGGGCTTTGAAGCACTGAACCCTAAACCCTGATTCCAGTTATTGATCTTGAGCCGTAAACCTTATTCTTTCTAAACCATTAATTGTTGTACACCCGGATACGCACCACAAATATACGATACTACTCCATAAATACATACAATCTGAATACCAAGCACTGAACCGGATTACTTACATATTCAACCTATTGTACCTTATGCTTTGAAATACCAAATCCTTGTAACCCTGAAACATTGATTCATTTGTTATCCAATTCTTTCATCACTTAACAGTCAAGCTTTGAAATTGCCATACTGATCTCTTGTAAAGATTGAAACCATTTCCTTATTAAATATCCAATGCTGCTTATGATTCTGTTTATTGTTTTAAATAGTTTATTCTGTTGTTATGTTAGAATTGGATTGTTTTATAAAATTGTGGACCAGATTCGTGGTCAGACCATATAAATGGTCAAGTTAGGCCAATGTGTGCCTTGGATCCAGTAGTTAGAGTAGTGTTGTGTGCTTTGCTCGGGGTTAATGCGTGACTGATCAACAGCCTAACCTTGGTTTTTAAAATGAAAATGTAATATCCAATTCTAAATCATAATTCATTGTTCACTTGATATCATAACCCTTTTCATTTGATGATCATTATTCTCAGTTTTGTCATTGTGACTTGCTGAGCTAGTTAGCTCATTTGTGCGATATTATTTATGTTCTTTTCCAGTTAAGAAGGAAACAGTTGGTAACGAGGATCCCAAGTCCAGCGCGAGAGCTAGGGGTTCAGGTTGATCGAGTTAAGCTAGTAGGCACCTTTTGGAGTAATTTAAGTTTGTAAAAGTTTGTAATAATTTTTAATACTCAGTTCTGAGTTTGGATAGTTGGGATTTGAACAGTTTGTAATATAAGTGTGTGTTTGGCTTGTGTGCATACTTTAACCTGTTGCGGTCCGTGGTAGTTGGTAAGTAGGGTCACTACATATTATTATTATCTTTATTATTGTTATAAGCAGGTTATAAATAAGGTGTGTGTGTGTGGACCCCAAACTTCTGACCCGGGTTTGGAGGGCGCCACAGGTTTGGTATCAGAGCTACAGGTTATAAGTCAATGACACAAGCCTAGGTTGACGGGAATGGGTAGAGAGTTAAGATTATAAGTAAGGAATAGAAAGATAGAACAACGAGAGGTCGAGTGATACGGTATAACAGGTATTAGTATGATTTGCGTTGTGGTTCGAGATTCTTATATTACAATATGATTTCAGATAGCAGCGATGGCCGACTCTTTTATCCCCGTATTAGCTGATCACTCAGAGCCTTCAGTTGGAATACCATCTTTAGATCCACGTCCTATTGTTCCACCATTGTTGGCTATTCTACCCCCACCTGTGTTGCAGCCTGTACCACTACAGGCTATTCCACCCCCAGGCATGAGGCCACCTATCAGAGGACCCCTACCAGCTGATTCAGATTCTACTGGGCATTCAGTTGCAGGTGCCCCATTCCAGTCTACATTGCACCCAGTTCCTTATTACCGGTATGAGGCTCTTTTATTGGAGCATGATTCCTTGTTGGCCCAGATCCGAGAGCTACATCATATCATCAGGACTACAGATGTTGATCATGGTGTGAGGGAGCTTCGAGAGGAGATCCATGTGACACACAGGATTCTTGAGGCTAGGCTACATGGAGCTACACTATCTGGCCGAGGCCCTGATGCACTTATGGGATGGGCTACTGAGGTGATGGAAGACTTTGAGAGGCTGGGAGGACCAGAGTTTCCTTGGAGTTGAGTCAGAGATCCAGAGATGGAGATGCTGATCAGTGTTGTTATGGTTGTGTAGTATGTACAGTAGTGTGTAGTATGTATCAGTAGACTTTTGAGTTGTATTTATAGACTAGAGCTGCTGACTAGTGAGTAGGTTGTTGTACCTTTTTGCTTTTACTTCAGAAGCGTCTTTACGCTTGTACTACCCAAAACTTTTGATATATATATATACCAGTACCTTTTCTTTTCCAACATTGTCATTTATTTTACTGCACCTATTTTACTTTACCTTATTAATTGCACCAGTTATACTCCTGTGATACCATATACCCTATTCTCCTAACTGTTTATATTCTGTAAAGAAGCATGCAATTTACTTAGTTCAACTGTTACAACTGTTTTCAAAAAGAGATATTTCTGTTTTACAAAACATCTATTTTATGCAAAGGATTTGATTTAAAAGCTAAATAAGTTGTTTGATTCTTTACAGAAAATGCCTCCCAGAAGAAATACCCACACCAACACCCAGAATGAAGAAACCAACAACAACAACAACAATAACAACCAAGATGATACAAACCAGAATGCAAACCCAGGACCCATAGACCCAGCAATAGCCCAGATTCTCCAAATCTTGGACCAACAAACAGTTCACCTGGCACAACAACAACAAAGACAGACCAATCCCCAGGTAACTTTCAAAACTTTTCAGGCAGTAAACCCACCAGAATTCAAGGGTTCCTTAGAACCGATTGAATCAAATGTTTGGTTAAAGGAAATAGAGAAGTCATTTGCCTTAGTAAAGGTAAAGGAAGAACAGAAAGTTGAGTTTGCGAGTTATTACTTGAAGAATGAGGCCACCTATTAGTGGGAGACTGTGAAGACATTAAAAGGTACAAATGATATTACTTGGGAGAGGTTTAAGGAATTGTTTTTAGAAAAGTATTTTCCCTAGTTTGTCCAGGATCAGGTGGAGCTGAAGTTTTTAGAGTTAAAGCAAGGAAATATGTTGGTAGCGGATTATAAGAGTAAGTTTGAAGAATTGTCAAGGTATGTGCCGTCATATGTGGATACTGACAGGAAGAAGGCTAAGAGATTCCAGCAAGGTCTGAAGCCATTGATCAGAGGGAAGGTAGCCATTTTTGAGTTGGATACCTATGCAGGAGTTGTACAGAAGGCCATGATCGAAGAGACAGAGAGCGAGATGTCACAGAAGGAGAAAGAAAGCAAGAAAAGGAAATTTGAGGGAAATGAAGGTCAGTCAAAACTAGGGAAGTTTCTAAATTATAAGAAGGGCAAGTTTTAGCCAGGGAGAAATTTTAATTTCAAGAGACAAAATACAGGCGACGGAGGCCAGGGCAACCCTCCAGTTAATGTGAATCAACCGAATCAGTTGAGGTTAACTTTTCCAGATTGTCAGGTATGTGGGAAGAAATATGGAGGAGTTTGTAATAAGCTGAATGTCGTTTGTTTCAAGTGTAATCAGAAAGGGCACTATTCGAGGGAGTGCCGAAGTCAGCCAGCAAGAGAGCCAGCAAACAAGGATCAGCCTATCCGGAATCCAGCAGTTAAGGTTCCAGCTATTTGATTTACATGCTTTAAATATGGAAATCCAGGACATATAGCCAGGGATTGCAAGACACCAGCCCCAGTCAGTAATACATTGATGATTATGGGATCTACCCCAGCAGTGAATGAGGCTCCATGGGCTAGAATTTTTGATATGTCTGTGAAAGACGCTATCCAGGATACTGACGTCGAGGCAGGTACGCTTAATATGAATTCTTTATGTGCCAAAGTGTTAATAGATTCGGGAGCAACACGATCATTTATTTTACAAGATTTTGTTAATAAGCTAAATTGTCCAGTTGAGTATTTAAATGAAATAAAGACCGTGGAATTAGCAAATCAAGAATGTATATTTGTTAATCAAGTTTGTGGGATTTGTGAGGTTGAGATTTCTGGTAGTAAGTTTTGTGTAGATTTGATACCCTTTAAGTTAGGAGAATTTGACGTTATCTTATGCATGGATTGGTTATCTAAGCACAATGCCCAGATAGATTGTCGAAATAAGAAGGTAATAGTGAAGATGCCAGATGAGAGGATAGTAACATTTAAAGGTCAGAAGCAGGTAAAGAAATTCTTAACGATGATTCAAGCCAAGAAGTTATTACGGCAAGGATGCGAGCATTTCGTTGCATATGTGATTGAAAAAAGCCAGGAGCCAGCAAAACTTGAAGATATTCCAGTCGTCAATGAATTTCGAGACGTGTTTCCCGATGAGTTACCAGGACTTCCTCCAGACAGAAAAATTGAATTTGCAATTGACTTAGCACCTGCAACAGAACCAGTATCCAAGGCCCCATACAGAATGGCGCCTGTTGAGATGAAGGAGCTTGCAAAGCAATTACAAGAGTTGTTATAGAAAGGAGTAATCAGATCCAGTGTATCCCCATGGGGTGCACCAGTACTATTTTTCAAAAAGAATGATGGAAGCATGAGACTGTGCATCTACTACAGGGAGCTCAACAAGCTTACAATCAAGAACAAGTATCCATTACCCAAAATTGATGATTTATTTGACCAATTAAAAGGAGCCAAGTACTTTTCCAAAATTGATTTAAGATCGGGATATCATCAACTAAAGATCAAGCCAGAAGATATACCAAAGACAGCTTTCAGGACAAGGTATGGACATTATGAATTTTTAGTGATATCTTTTGGATTGACCAATGCCCCGGCAGCGTTCATGAACCTGATGAATAGAATTTTCAAGAAATATTTAGATAAGTTCGTTATTGTGTTTATAGACGATATTTTGTTTTATTCAAAGAAGGAAGAGGATCATGCAGCACATTTAAGAACAGCTTTGGAGATTTTAAGTAAAAAAGAAGTTATATGCTAAATTCTCGAAGTGTGAGTTTTGGCTACAGGAGGTTCAGTTCTTAGGACACATAGTCAGTAATGAAGGGATCAAAGTGGACCCAACAAAGATTGAGGCCATTACAAATTGGGAAAGACCGGGAACACCCATAGAGGTAAGAAGTTTCTTGGGATTAGCCGGATATTATCGTCGATTCGTTCAAAATTTCTCAAGGATTGCAACACCATTGACAAAGCTTACGCGGAAGAATGAAAAGTTTATGCGGAACGATAAATGCAAAGAAAGTTTTCAGGAATTGAAGCAACGATTAATCACGGCACCTGTTTTGTCACTTCCAGACGATCAAGGAAATTTCGTAATCTATAGCGATGCTTCTCATAAAGGACTCGGATGTGTTCTGATGCAGCATGATAAAGTGATTGCATATGCGTCAAGGCAACTGAAACCACACGAACAGAAATATCCTACTCATGATTTAGAGCTAGCAGCCATAGTTTTCGCTTTGAAGATTTGGAGACATTATCTATATGGAGAAAAGTGCGAGATTTACACGGATCACAAAAGCTTGAAGTACATATTCACACAGAAGGAACTTAATATGAGGAAAAGGAGATGGTTAGAATTAATCAAGGATTACGACTGCACGATTAATTATCATCCCGGTAAAACGAACGTTGTAGGAGACGCGTTGAGTCGGAAGGAAAAGTTAAATGTGTTATCAGTACCCGAAGAAATATATAAGGAATTCCAGAAATTGGAATTGGAAATTAGAGTTTGCAAGCCTGATGAAGCAAAAGTGTATAGTATGACTTTCCAGCCAGAGTTGTTAGAAAAGATAAATAAATGTCAAGAAAAAGTAATGGATCAGGACATAAATCGTTTGGTAGGTGAAGAATTGTGCACGCAAAAGGACGATCAAGGTATTCTTAGGTTTTCTTCTAGAATTTGGATTCCACCAGTGATGGAGCTGAAGAATGAAATTTTACAGGAAGCTCATAGTTTAAGGTATTCAATCCATCTAGGGAGTACCAAAATGTACAGAGATTTAAAGGAAAATTATTGGTGGCCAGATATGAAGAGGGAAATTGCGGAATGGGTTAGCAGATGTTATACATGTCAGAGAGTTAAAGCAGAGCATCAAAGACCAAGTGGATTGCTACAATCATTGGAGATTCCAGAGTGGAAGTGGGAACATATTGCCATGGATTTCATAGTTGGATTACCAAGGACAAGGGCTAATCATGATGCCATTTGGGTTATAGTGGATAGACTTACCAAGTCAGCTCATTTTCTGCCTATAAATGAAAGATTTTTGCTCGACAAGTTAGTCCATATGTACCTGAAGGAAATTGTAGTTCGTCATGGAGTTCCTGTATCTATTGTATCTGATCGAGATCCAAGATTTAATTCAAGATTTCGGAAGAGTTTTCAAGAATGTTTGGGAACAAAACAGAATATGAGTGCAGCTTAGCATCCACAGACGGACGGCCAGAGTGAAAGAACGATCCAGACAATTGAAGATATGTTACGTGTTTGTGCTATTGATTTCAAAGGGAGTTGGGACGATCATTTACCTCTGGTAGAATTTTCTTACAACAACAGTTATCACGCCAGTATTGGGATGCCACCCTATGAAGCCCTTTATGGACGCAAATGCAGATCTCCAGTGTATTGGGATGAAGTAGGAGAACGCAAAATACTTGGACCTGAATTAGTGCAGCAGACAAAGGAAGTTGTTGAAGTTATCCATAAGAGATTGATAGTAGCACAAGACCGTCAAAGGAAATATGCAGATCAATCAAGGAAAGACATGGAATTTGAAGAAGGAAGCTTAGTATTACTGAAAGTATCACCGTGGAAGGGATTAACGAGGTTTGGAAAGAAAGGAAAGTTGAGCGCAAGATATGTCGGACCTTTTGAGATTCTAAAGCGCGTTGGCAAAATAGCTTACGAGTTGGTGTTACCTCCGCACATGGAGCACATTCACAATGTCTTTCACGTATCGATGCTTAAGAAGTATAATCCAGACTCCAGGCATGTAATAGAATATGATCCAATAGAGCTTCAGGCAGATTTGTCATATGTAGAGAGTCTGATAGAAATTCTAGAGGAAAGAGAGAAAGTATTAAGAAATAAAGTGGTAAAGTTAGTAAGAGTATTGTGGAGAAACCCAAGGGTTGAAGAGTCAACCTGGGAGTTAGACAGTGATATGAAAGAAAAGTACCCTCATTTATTTTCTTAGGAGATTCTGAGGACAGAATCCTTTTAAAGGGGGAAGGATGTAATATCCGCGATATATCGTGCAAGTATTTTTGCTAATAGACAATTATTATATGTGTTCAGTATCTATTTTGTGAATTATTTGTTAAGTGTTAAATGTGTTTGGATGTTTAAAAATAATATTAATTGAGTATTTTAATTTTTATATGTCCAAAATAAAATATAGATAATTGTCATATCTTCCTAATTATTTTTATGTTGATTTATGATTTTATAGGAAATATATAGATTTTATAAAATCTTTTTCCGGGTATTTAAAAACTATTTTATACAATCGGGAACCAACCGACGTCATCCGTTGTTACGTTTTTATAAACCGAAACTCTTCCGAAAACTCCTTCCTAACCTAATTGCATTATTCTGAGCATTTTCCATGTTTCGACTTTTTCGATCCGGCGTACGGTTTGTCCTGCGCGGGTCCCGGCGCAACATTTTCGATACATTATTCGTTTCGGTAAATCAATAAAACTCGTATTTTTAATAAACGTGATCTTTTTATTAAACTATCACAATTATCACCTCGTAATACGTGTAACCAGGCGCTGAGACCAAGACTGTAGTACAAATTATACTGGTTTGGATGATTATCCCGAAAACCGATACCGTTTGGATTAGTTTTTATAAATAAACGTACCATTTTGTATCTGGAATGATCCAACGGGATACTAATTTTCCGTAATTATAAATAGCCTTTACCGTATTTTATTCCGTATCAAAAATCATTTGCAGACGGTAATTATATAATTTTCCCGAGAAAATACCTATATTCACAAACCTTTCTGAGAATCAAACTACTATTTGGAGGTGTTATTGAAATCTGCTCGGGAAGCTCTAGTAACCGAAACGGAGGTTTTGAAGAGTACTATCAGATTATACAAGTTCCAGAACTGCAGAATGAAAGGTTTATTTTCTGGAAATTTATTTATTTTTGAAATATTTTTATTAAAAATATGAATTTTTGTTCGGATGATTGTTTGAATGATTTGATGATTTCATATTGTAGAGCTTGTTTTCCTGATGATTTTCATATGTCATATGACTGATTTGGAGTTCAATAACATGTTCAAAATTGAGTTTAATCTTCGAATTATAAAATTAGGGTTTATAACTCGTATGAATGTTTTCAATTGAATTTGGGGATTTTTGATTTAGGGGTTATTAGTTGTTGTATTATAGTGGGTTGTGTTCCTTATGAATTTTGAAATCGATTGGTATATAGCTCATTAACAGAGGATTAGTGAATCGAAGGTAGTTGTGTTTTGAAGTTTTCGTCGGTTCACCGGAAACCGGTGATGTTCTTGGCCATTTTCCGGCTAGGTCAGGGGTTATTGATGTGATTTGATTGCATGGTTGTGTTCCTGGTGTTGTGTAGATCATATCTGGGGTAGATGGTGGGGTGAGGATGCCGGAATCGTGTTCTCCGGCCATCCCCGAAATTTTCCGGCGACTAAACTGCAAAATTGCAGTTTAGTCCCTGTACTTTTGAAGATGGTGAAGTTCAGCCCCTAAACTTTCCAGAATTTGCATATTTTGGATTCATTTTTAAAATTATTTAAAAATCATATTTTCTATTTATTTTAATTATAAAAATCCGTTTTTAATTTCTGAAAATTCCAAAAATTATTATTTTAATTCCAAAAATTGTTTTTAATTCAAAAATAAATCTGAATTAATTAGTTAATTAATTTCAGTTAATATTAAATTAATTAATAGGTCAATTAATTCAAAAATTAATTGATTAATTGATTTAATTAATTATTAATTTATTTTAATTAATTATTTAATTAGATTTAATTATTTAAAAATGATTTAAAAATTTCGAAAAATAGTTTCGAGCTTTAAAATATTATTTTAAATTATTTTCAAGGCTCGATAATTATCAGAAAATTGTTTTGAAGCCAGATTTGGCCAACCGAACCTTGTTTATTACTCTAAAATTGATCCAAAGACCCGTTTTAATTCCGAAAAATGTTTTAAAAATCATCTTAAATACCCGAAAGCCTGTTTATGACCCGAGACTTCTTTATAAATGATATATCATTGGTTGTTTGACGTGTTATGTGCTATATGTGACTTGTTAGTTAACTGTCGGTCTATATGTTCGGTGTTTACTTGGTTATAGCGTAACTTTCAATCCGTTCATCGGATTTGGGTGAAACGAAGGGTAGATAGAAGTGTGTTTCGAATAGAATCGTATGAGTTAAATATTGATAGATGCTTATAATATATGAGCAGAAGAGGCAAGGCATAGGAAAGGGAAATAGATAGTCGAGGAATAAGACGGTTGTGATTGGAAGATAGTACAGTATAGCAAGCTAGTACCAGGCAAGTGTTCTGAACTTTCTCGAGATATATTTTAGTTGATTGATAATCCTGTTTTATATTGCAAGTTCTTTGAAGCACTGAACCCTAAACCATGATTCCAGTTATTGATCTTGAGCCGTAAACCTTATTCTTTCTAAACCATTGATTGTTATACACCCGAATACACACCACAAATATACGATACTACTCCACAAATACATACAATCTGAATACCAAGCACTAAACCGGATTACTTACATATTCAACCTATTGTACCTTATGCTTTGAAATACCAAATCCTTGTAACCCTGAAACATTGATTCCTTTGTTATCCAATTCTTTCATCACTTAACAGTCAAGCTTTGAAATTGTCATACTGATCCCTTGTAAAGATTGAAACCATTTCCTTATTAAATATCCAATGTTGCTTATGGTTCTGTTTATTGTATTAAATTGTTTATTCAGTTGTTATGTTAGAATTGGATTGTTTTATAAAATTGTGGACCAGATTCGTGGTCAGACCATATAAATGGTCAAGTTAGGCCAATGTGTGCCTTGGATCCAGTAGTTAGAGCAGTGATGTGTGTTTGCTCGGGGTTAGTGCGTGACTGATCAGCAGCCTAACCTTGATTTTTAAAATGAAAATGTAATATATAATTCTAAATCATAATTCATTGTTCATTTGATATCATAACCCTTTTCATTTGACGATCATTATTCTCAGTTTTGTCATTGTGACTTGCTGAGCTAGTTAGCTCATTTGTGCGATATTGTTTATGTTCTTTTCCAGTTAAGAAGGAACCAGTTGGTAACCAGGATCCCCAGTCCAGCGCGAGAGCTAGGGGTTTAGGTTGATCGAGTTAAGCTAGTATGCACCTTTTGGAGTAAATTAAGTTTGTAAATGTTTGTAATAATGTTTAATACTCAGTTTTGAGTTTGGATAGTTGGGATTTGAACGGTTTGTAATATAACTGTGTGTTTGGCTTGTGTGCATAATTTAACCTGTTGCGGTCCGTGGTAGTTGGTAAGCAGGGTCACTGCATATTATTATTATCTTTATTATTATTATAAGCAGGTTATAAATAAGGTGTGTGTGTGTGGACCCCAAACTTCTGACCCGGGTTTGGAGGGCGCCACATAGTGCGTGACTGATCAGCAGCCTAACCTTGGTTTTTAAAAAAAAAATATAATATCCAATTCTAAATCATAATTCATTGTTCACTTGATATCATAAGCCTTTCCACTTGATGATCATTATTCTCAGTCTTGTCATTGAGACTTGCTGAGCTAGTTAGCTCATCTGTGCGATGTTGTTTATGTTCTTTTCCAGTTAAGAAGGAACCAGTTGATAGCGAGGATCCCCAAACCAGTGCGAAAGCTAGGTGTCCAGGTTGATCGAGTTAAGCTAGCAGGCATATTTTGGGATAATTTAAGTTTGTAAAAGTTTGTAAAAATGTTTAATACTCAGTTCTGAATTTGAATAGTTGGGATTTGGACGTTGTAATATAAAGTGTGTGTGTGGCTTGTGTACATACTTTAACCTGTTGCAGTTTGTGGTAGTTGGTAAGTAGGGTATCTGCATATTATTATTATCTTTATTATTGTTATAAAAAGGTTATAAATAAGGAGTGTGTATGTGTGGACCCCAAACTTCTGACCTGGGTTTGGATGGCGCCACAGGTTTGGTATCAGAGCTACAGGTTATAAGTCACTGACACAAGCCTAGGTTGATAGGAATGGGTAGAGGGTTGAGATTAGGAGTAAAGAATAGAAAAATAGAACGTCGAGAGGTTGAGTGTTATGATGTAATAGGTATTAGTATGATTCGCGTCGTGGTTCGAGATTCTTATATTACGATATGATTTCAGATAGCAGCGTTGGCCGACTCTTTCATCCCCGTATCAGCTGATCACTTAGAGCCCTCAGTTGGAGTACCATCTTCAGATCCACGTCCTGTTGTTCCACCAACATTGGCTATTTTACCTCCACCTGTGTTGCAGCCCGTATCATTGCAGGCTATCCCACCCCCAGGCATGAGGCCACCTGTCAGAGGACCCCCACCAGCTGATTCAGATTCCACTGGGCATTCAGTTGCGAGTGCCCCATTCCAATCTACATTGCATCCAGTTCCTTATTACTGGTATGAGGCTCTTTTGTTGGAGCGTGATTCCTTGTTGGCCCAGATCCGAGAGCTGTAGCATATCATCAGGACTACAAATGTTGATCGTGGTGTGAAGGAGCTTCGAGAGGAGATCCATGTGACACGCAGGATTCTTGAGGCCAGGCTACATGGAGTTACACTACCTGGACGAGGCCCTGATTCACTTATGGGATGGGCTACTAAGGTGATGGTGGACTTTGAGAGGCTGGGAGGACCAGAGTTTCCTTGCAGTTGAGTCAGAGATCCAGAGATAGAGATGATGATCAGAGTTGTTATGGTTGTGTAGTATGTACAATAGTGTGTAGTATGTATCAGTAGACTTTTGAGTTGTATTTATAGACTAGATATGCTGACTACTGAGTAGGTTTGTTGTACCCCGTTTTGCTTTTACTTCTGAAGCGTTTTTACACTTGTACTACCTAAAACTTTTGATCTATATATATTAGTACCTTTTCCTTTCCAGCATTGTCATTTACTTTACTGTACTTATTTTACTTTACCTTAATTATTTATTGCACCAATTATACCCCTGTGATACCATGTACCCTATTCCCTTAACTATTTATATTCTGTAAAGAAACATGCAATTTACTTAGTTCAACTGTTACAACTGTTTTCAAAAAAGAGATATTTCTATTTTATAAAACTTTTCTTTTATGCAAAGGATTTGATATAAAAGCTAAATAAGTTGTTTGATTCTTTACAGAAAAATGCCTCCCAGAAGAAATACCCGCACCAACACCCAGAATGAAGAAACCAACAACAACAACAATAACAACCAAGATGACACAAACTAGGATATAAACCCAGGACCCATAGACCCAGCAATAGCCCAGATTCTTCAAATCTTGCCCTAACAAATAGTTCACCTGGCACAACAACAACAGTGACAGACCAATCCCCAGGTAACTTTCAAAACTTTTCAGGCAGTAAACCCACCAGAATTCAAGGGTTCCTTAGATCCGATTGAAGCAAATGTTTGGTTAAAGGAAATAGAGAAGTCGTTTGCTTTAGTGAAAGTGAAGGAAGAACAGAAGGTTGAGTTTGTGAGTTATTATTTGAAGAATGAGGCCACCTATTGGTGGGAGACTATGAAGACACTGGAAGGTACATATGTTATTACTTGGGAGAGGTTCAAGGAATTGTTTTTAGAAAAAGATTTTCCCCAGTTTGTTCAGGACCAGGTGGAGCTGAAGTTTTTAGAGTTAAAGCAAGGAAATATGTCGGTGGTAGATTATGAGAGTTTGAAGAGTTGTCAAGGTATGTGTCGTCATATGTGGATACTGACAAGAAGAAGGCTAAAAGATTCGAGCAAGGTCTGAAGCCATGGATCAGAGGGAAGGTATTCATTTTTGAATTGGATACCTATACAGGAGTTGTATAGAAGGCCATGATTGCAGAGACAAAGAGTGAGATGTCAAAGAAGGAAAAAGAAAGTAAGAAAAGGAAATTTGAAGGGAATGAAGGTCAGTCACAATCAGGGAAGTTTCCAAATTTTAAGAAAGGCAAGTTTCAGCCAGGGAGAAATTTTAATTTCAGGAGGCAAAATGCAAGCGACGGAGGCCTGGGCAACCGTCCAGTCAATATGAATCAGCCGAATCAGTTAAGGTTAACTTTTCCAAATTTTCAGGTATGTGGGAAGAAATATGGGGGAGTTTGTAACAAGTTGAATGTAGTTTGTTTCAAGTGTAATCAGAAAGGGCACTATTCGAGGGAGTACCGAAATCAGCCAGCGAGAGAGCCAGCAAATAAGGATCAGCCTATCGGGAATCCAGCAGTTAAGGTTCCAGCTATTGGATTTACATGCTTTCAATATGGAAATCCAGGACATATAGCCAGGGATTACAAGACACCAGCCCCAGTCAGTGATACGTTAAGAATTATGGAATCTACCCCGATAGTAAATGAGACTCCAAGGGCTAGAGTTTTCGATATGTCTATGAAGGACGCTATCCAGGATACTGATGTCATGGCAGGTACGCTTAATGTGAATTCTTTATATGCCAAAGTCTTAATAGATTCGGGAGCAACTCGATCGTTTGTCTCACAAGATTTTGTTAGTAAGTTAAATTGTCCAGTTGACTATTTAAATGAAATAATGACTGTAGAATTGGCAAATCAAGAACGTGTATCTGTTAATCAAGTTTGTGGACTTTGTGAGATTGAGATTTCTGGTAGTAAGTTTTGTGTAGATTTGATACCATTTAAGTTGGGAATTTGACGTTATCTTATGAATGGATTGGTTATCTAAGCACGATGCCCAGATAGATTGTCGAAATAAGAAGATAATGGTAAAGATGCCAGACGAGAGGATAGTAACGTTCGAGGGCCAGAAGCAAGCAAAGAAGTTCTTAACGATGATTCAAGCCAAGAAGTTACTACGACAAGGATGCAAGCATTTCGTTGCATATGTGATTGATAGAAGTCAGGAGCCAGCAAAACTTGAAGATATTCCAGTAGTTAATGAATTTCCAGATGTGTTTCCCGATGAATTACCAGGACTTCCTCCAGATAGAGAAATTGAATTTGCAATCGACTTAGCACCTGGAACGGAACCAGTATCCAAGGCCCAGTACAGAATGGCACCCGTTGAGATGAAGGAACTAGCAAAGCAATTGCAAGAGTTTCTTGAGAAAGGAGTAATCAGACCCAGTGTATCCCCATGGGGTGCACCGGTACTATTTGTCAAGAAGAAGGATGGAAGCATGAGACTGTACATCAACTATAGGGAGCTCAACAAGCTTACAATCAAGAACATGTATCCGTTACCTAGAATTGATGATTTTTTTGACCAATTGAAAGGAGCCAAGTACTTCTCCAAGATCGATTTGAGATCATAATATCATCAACTAAAGATTAAGCCAGAAGATATACCAAAGATAGCTTTCAGAACAAGGTATGGACATTATGAATTTTTAGTGATATCTTTTAGATTGACCAATGCCCCGGCAGTGTTTATGGACCTGATGAACAGAATTTTCAAGGGATACTTGGAAAATTTGTTATTGTGTTTATAGACGATATTTTGATATATTCAAAGATGGAAGAGGATCATGCAGAACATTTAAGAACAACTTTGGAAATTTTAAGGAAAAAAAATTATATGCTAAATTCTCGAAGTGTGAGTTTTGGCTACAGGAAGTTCAGTTCTTAGGACACATAGTCAATAATGTAGGGATCAAAATGGACCCAGCAAAGATTGAGGCAATTACGAATTGGGAAAGACCGAGAACACCAACAGAAGTAAGAAGCTTCTTGGGATTAGCGGGATATTATCGTCGATTCGTTCAAAATTTCTCAAGGATTGCAACACCATTACGAAGCTTACACGAAAGAATGAAAAGTTTATATGGAACGATAAATGTGAAGAAAGTTTTCAGGAATTGAAGCAAAAATTAATCACGGCACCTATTTTGTCACTTCCAGATGATCAAGGAAATTTCATAATCTATAGCGATGCTTCTCATAAAGGACTCGGATGCGTTCTGATGCAGCACGATAAGGTGATTGCGTATGCGTCAAGGCAACTGAAACCACACAAACAAAAATATACTACTCATGATTTGGAGCTAGCAGCCATAGTTTTTGCTTTGAAAATTTGGAGGTATTATCTATATGGAGAAAAATGCGAGATTTACACGGATCATAAAAGCTTGAAGTACATATTCATACAGAAGGAGGTTAATATGAGACAGAGGAGGTTGTTAGAGTTGATTAATGACTACGATGGCACGATTAACTATCATCCCGGTAAAGAAAACATTGTAGCGAACGCGTTAATTCGAAAAGAAAAGTTAAATGTATTATCAGTACCCGAAGAGATATATAAGGAATTTCAGAAATTGGAATTGGAAATTAGAATTTGCAAGCCTGATGAAGCAAAAGTGTAGAGTATGACTTTCCAGCCAGAGTTGTTAGAAAAGATAAAAAAGTGTCAAGAAGAAGTAATGGATCAGGACATAAATCATTTGGTAGGTGAAGAATTGTGCACGCAAAAGGACGATCAAGGTATTCTTAGGTTTTCTTCTAGAATTTGAATTCCACCAGTGAAGGAGCTGAAGAATGAAATTTTACAGGAAGCTCATAGTTCAAGGTATTCAATCCATCCAGGGAGTACCAAAATGTACAGAGATTCAAAAGAAAATTATTGGTGGCCAGATATGAATAGGGAAATTGCGGAATGGGTTAGCAGATGTTATACATGTCAGAGAGTTAAAGCAGAGCATCAGAGACCAAGTGGATTATTACAACCATTGGAGATTCCAGAGTGGAAGTGGGAGCATATTGCCATGGATTTCATAGTTGGATTACCAAGGACAAAAGCCAATCATGATGCCATCTGGGTAATAGTGGATAGACTTACCAAGTCAGCTCATTTTCTACCTATAAATGAAAGATTTTCACTCGACAGGTTAGTCCATATGTACTTGAAAAAAATTGTAGTTCGTCATGGAGTTCCTGTGTCTATCGTATCTGATCGAGATCCGAGATTTAATTCAAGATTTTGGAAGAGTTTTCAAGAATGTTTGGGAACGAGATTGAATATGAGTACGGCTTACCATCCACAGACGGACGGCCAGAGTGAGAGAACGATCCAGACAATCGAAGACATGTTACGTGTTTGTGCTATTGATTTCAAAGGAAGTTGGGATGAGCATTGACCCCTGGTAGAATTTGCTTACAACAACAGTTATCACGCTAGTATTGGAATGCCACCCTATGAAGCTCTTTTATGGACGCAAATGTCGATCTCCTGTATATTGGGACGAAGTAGGAGAACGCAAAATACTTGGACCTGAATTAGTACAGTAGACGAAGGAAATTGTTGAAGTTATCCAGAAGAGATTGATAGCAGCACAAGACCGTCAAAGGAAGTATGCAGATCAATCAAGGAAAAATATGGAATTTGAAGAAGGAAATTTGGTATTACTGAAAGTATCACCGTGGAAGGGATTGACGAGATTTGGAAAGAAAGGAAAACTGAGCCCAAGATATGTTGGTCCTTTTGAGATTTTAAAGCGCGTTGGCAAAGTAGCTTACGAGTTGGCGTTACCTCCGCACATGGAGCACATTCACAATGTTTTTCACACATCGATGCTTAAGAAGTATAATCCAGACTTCAAGCATGTAATAGAATATAAGCCAATAGAGCTTCAAGCAGATTCGTCATATATAGAGAGTCCGATAGATATTCTAGAGGAAAGAGAGAAAGTATTAAGAAATAAAGTGGTAAAGATAGTAAGAGTATTGTGGAGAAACCCAAAGGTTGAAGAGTCAACCTGGGAGTTAGAAAGTGATATGAAAGAAAAGTACCCTCATTTATTTTCTTAGGAGATTCTGAGGATATAATCCTTTTAAGGGGGGAAGGATGTAATATCTGGGATATACCGTGTAATTATTTTGCTAATAAATAATTGTTATGTATGTTAAGTATTTTATTCTGGAATTATTTATTAAGTGTTAAATGTGTTTGGATGTTTAAAAATAATATTAATTGAGTATTTTAATATTTATATGTTGAAAATAAAATATAAATAATTATCATATCTTCCTATTTATTTTTATGTTGATTTATGATTTTATAGGAAATATATGGATTTTATAAAATCTTTTTCCGAGTATTTAAAAACTATTTTATACAATCGGGAACCAACCAACGTCATCCGTTTTTACATTTTTATAACCCGAAACTCTTCCGAGAAATCCTTCATAACCTAATTGTAATATTCCGAGCATTTTCCATGTTTCAACTTTTTCGATGCGGAGTACGGTTTGTCCTGTGCAGGTCCCGGCGCAACATTTTCGATATATTATTCATTTCGGTAAATCAATAAAACTCGTATTTTTGATAAACGGGACCTTTTTATTAAACTATCACAATTATCACCTCATAATACGTGTTACCAAGGCGCTGAGACCAAGACCGCAGTACAAATTGTACTGATTTGGATAATTATCCCGAAAATCAGTACCGTTTGGATCAGTTTTTATAAATAAATGTACCATTTTATATCCGGAATGATCCAACGGGATACTAATTTTCCGTAATTATAAATAGCCTTTACCGTATTTTATTTCGTACCGAAAATCATTTGCAAACAGTAATTATATAGTTTTTACAGAGAAAATTCATATATTCTTAAACCTTTCTGAAAATCAAACCAACAAATCGAGGTGTTAGTGATCTCTGTTTGGAAAGCTCGAGTAACCAAATCGAAGGTCTTTAAGAGTACTTTGAGAATCTGTGATCCATACACCTGCAGAAATCAAGGTTATTTTTCTATAATTTTTATTATTTTCGAATTATTTTAATAAAAAATATGAATTTTTGTTCGGATGATTTTTTGAATGATTTGATGATTGCATGTTGTAGAGCTTGTTTTCCTGGTGATTTTGATATATTATATGACTGATTTGGAGTTCAATAACATGTTCAAAATTGAGTTTGATTTTCGAATTTTGAAATTAGGGTTTATAACCCGTATGAATGTTCTTAATTGAAATTTAGGGTTATTTGATCTAGGGGTTATTAGCTATTGATATATAGTGGGTTGTGTTCCTTATGAAATTTCCAATCGATTGGTATATAGTTCGTTAACAGAGGATTCGTGAATCGAAGGGAGTTGTGATTTTAAGTTCACGTCTAGTTCGCCGGAAACCGGCGAACTTCTCGGCCAAATTCCGGCCAACTCAGGGATGGGTTGTGTGATTTGATGGTATGGTTAGATTCCTGGTGTGGTGTAGATCATATCTGGAGGTGGTGGTGGCCTGAGCATCCCTGAATCATCTTCTTCGGCGAGACAGGGCATTTTCCGGCGACCCCCCAGTAAAAATTACAGTTTGATACCTAAACTTTTGGGGACGATGTAGTTTGGTCCCTGAAGTTTCCAAAGTTTGCACAAATAGGATTCCTGTTTTAAAAATGTTTAAAAATCATATTTTCTATTTATTTTAATTATAAAAATTCATTTTTTAATTTTTGAAAATTCTAAAAATTATTATTTTAATTCCAAAATTTATTTTTATTTCAAAAATAAATCTGAATTAATTAGTTAATAAATTTTAGTTAATAATTAATTGATTAATTGGTCAATTAATTCAAAAATTAATTGATTAATTGATTTAATTAATTATTAATTGATTTTATTTAATTATTTAATTAGATTTAATTATTTAAAAATGATTTAAAAATTCTGAAAAATAGTTTTGAGCTTTAAAATATTATTTTAAATTTTTTTCAATGCTCGATAATTATTATAAAATTAGTTTGGAGCCAGATTTGGCCAACCGAACCCTGTTTATTGCTTTAAAATTTATCCAACGACCCGTTTTAATTCTGAAAAATATTTTAAAAATTATTTTAAATACCCGAAAGCTTGTTTACAACCCGAGACTCCTTTATAAATATTATATCATTGATTATTTGACGTATTACGTGTTATATATGACTTGTTGATTGATTATCGGTCTATATGTTCGGTGTTTACTTATTTATTGCGTAACTTTCAATCCGTTAATCGGATTTGGGTAAAACGAAGGGTAGATAGAAATGTGTATCGAATAGAATCGTATGAGTTGAATATTGATAGATGCTTATGATATGTGAGCAGAAGAGGCAAGGCGTAGGAAAGGGAAACAGATAGTCGAGGAATAGACGGTTGTAATTGGAAGTTAGTGCAATATAGCAAGCTAGTACCAGGCAAGTGTTCTGAACTTTCTCGAAATATATTGTAGTTGCTTGATAGTCCTGTTTTATATTGCAAGTGCTTCGAAGCACTGAACCCTAAACCCTGATTCTAGTTATTGATCTTGAGCCGTAAACCTTATTCTTTCTAAACCATTGATTGTTGTATACCCAAATATGAACCATAAATATACGATACTACTCCACAAATACATACAAACTAAATACCAAACACTGAACTGGATTACTTACATATTCAAACCATTGTACCTTATGCTTTGAGAGACCAAATCCTTGAAACCTTGAAACATTGATTCCTTTGTTATCCAATTCTTTCATTACTTAACAACTAAGCTTTGAAATTTCCATATTGATCCTTTGTGAAGATTGAAACCATTTTATTATCAAACATCCATTGCCATTTATGATTCCGTTTATTGCTTTACATTGTTTATTATGTTATTATGTTAGAATTGGATTGTTTTTATAAAATTATGGACCAGATTCGTGGTCAGACCATATTAATGGTCAAGTTAGACCAATGTGTGTCTTGGATCTAGTAGTTAGAGCAGTGCTGTGTGCGTTGATCGGGGTTAGTGCGTGACTGATCAGCAACCTAACCTTGGTTTTTTAAATAAAAATATAATATCCAATTCTAAATCATAATTCATTGTTCACTTGATAACATAACCCTTTCCACTTGATGATCATTATTCTCAGTCTTGTCATTGAGACTTGCTGAGCTAGTTAGCTCATTTGTGCGATGTTATTTATGTTCTTTTCCAGTTAAGAAGGAACCAGTTGGTAGCGAGGATCCCCAAACCAGTGCGAGAGCTAGGGGTCCAGGTTGATCGAGTTAAGCTAGCAGGCATTCTTTGGGATAATTTAAGTTTGTAAAAGTTTGTAATAATGTTTAATACTCAGTTCTGAGTTTGAATAGTTGGGATTTGGACGTTATAATATAAAGTGTGTGTGTGGCTTGTGTACATACTTTAACCTGTTGCGGTCCGTGGTAGTATGTAAGTAGGGTCTCTGCATATTATTATAATCTTTATTATTGTTATAAGCAGGTTATAAATAAGGTATGTGTGTGTGGACCCCAAACTTCTGACCCGGGTTTGGAGGGCGCCACAGTATCAATAAACTAGACTGGACACAAATTCACACCTATATCCTGCTGATCAGTCAGGATACAATGTAGATCTATACCTCTATGTATAGACTCATTCGGGTACCCAGGCTCTACGGCCCACAACAAGGATCCGGTTAGTTCCCCATCCATAGGAACAAGTGTATACCTGATCCTAATTATCACCATCCAGTCCACAGATAAGCGACCGGAAAAATTGGTATGCTGTGATATATCCCAATATCAGAATATATCAAGATATATGTATATAATCTATTGGAATATGAATAGAGTATTCAGTAAATCAGGAGAAATTAAGAATCAAAATGAAATATAAACAACGGAACAATAATTGTGTATTAGTGTATGTGAACAGGAATTATCACTGCTTATCGAGTTGAGAAGTCAGATCTTGATGGAAATTGAAAGAGATAGGGAAGTCTGTTGGCCTAAACCCCTGAAAGCTGATCCTACTAAGCTAGATAAAAGCAAGTATTGTAGATTTCACAAGGACGCTGGTCCTGGCACCGATGAGTGTAGGCAACTAAAAGATGAAATAGAATTCCTTATACGAAAAGGAAGGCTAAGCAAGTATACCAGAGACGGAGCAGATAGTAATAATAATGGAAGAAGGAACTTTGATGATCACTAAAGGGATACGGATGATCAGGGACGAAATCCCCAATCTAGGGGGCCGGTGATTAACACAATATTTAGAAGTCTGCGACCCCGGGGACCTGTCATAAATACGATCTTCGGAGGACCAACCACTGCTGGTTTGTCTCAAAACTCAAGAAAGGCATACACTAGAGAAGTAATGCATATTATCGGAGAAGCCCCGAAGAGGGCCAAGACAGAAGTAACAATGACTTTTGATGATTCTGACTAAGAGGGTGTAAAATTTCCTCATGACGATCCTCTGGTTATAACACCGATAATAGGGAACAGCCCGGTGAAAAGGGTCCTTGTAGATAACGGAGCTTCAGTGGACATCTTACTCCATGATACCTTTGTAAGGATGGGTTACAATGATTCTCAACTAACCCCAACTAATATGTCGGTATAGGGTTTTGATGGAGTCGAGTGCCCCGTGGAGGGAATAATTAAGTTGCCCCTAACTAAAGGGCAGGAACCAAGACAAGCAACCCAGATGTGGTACTTTGTCATGGTAAAGGCTGGGTCAACTTATAACGCAATAATTGGAAGAACAGGAATACATGCCTTTAAGGAAGTCCCCTCTTCTTACCATTCAGTAATGAAATTTCCCACCCGAAATGGGATTGGAGAAGAAAGAGGAGATCAAAAGATGGCAAGGACTTGTTATGTAGCCTCTCTTAGGGTTGATGGAGTTGGGGGGCAGATATTGCCCATTGAAGATCTGGATATCTGTGAGAACGACGAGAAGAGAGGAAAGCCAGCTGAGGACTTGGCCTCGATCCATTGGTTCCCAAAGACCCTGAAAAGGTAACTTTCATTGGACCATCGTTGGAGGAGCCCTTTAGAGGGAAGTTATTCAGATTTTTGCAAGAGAATAGTGATGTGTTTGCATGGTCAACAGCCGATATGCCTGGCATAGACCCGGAATTGATCACCCACAAATTGAACGTGGATCCAAATCGAAAGACTGTAAAGTAAAAGAAAAGAAGCTTTGCTCCAGAGAGGCAAGAAGCCATTAAGCAAGAAGTAGAGAAGCTCTTAGAGGCTGGTTTTATTGAAGAGATAAAATTTCCGGAATGGTTAGAAAAACCTGTAATGGTAAAGAAGGCTAATGGAAAGTGGAGAATGTGCGTGGAATTCACTGATCAGAATGATGCATGCCCAAAAGATCGTTTCCCGTTGCCGAGTATAGATATATTGATAGATACTACTGCTGGTCATGAGATGCTGAGCTTCATGGATGGATTCAGTGGGTACAACTAGATCAAGATGCATAAGGATAACATCCCTAAGGTATCATTCATCACTGACTTTGGTGTATTTTGCTATCTTGTTATGGCATTTGGTCTCAAGAATGCAGGAGCTACCTATCAAAGGTTGGTAAATAAGATTTTTAAGAATCTTATTGGAAAAACTATGGAAGTTTATGTTGATGACATGTTAGTTAAGAGTTTGTTAAAGGCTGATCACATAACCCATTTGAGGGAAGCTTTTGAGGTATTGAGGTATCACAAAATGATGCTAAATCCAGCAAAGTATGCTTTGGGAGTGGGATCCGGAAAGTTTTTAGGCCTGATGGTCTCCAAGAGGGGAATCGAGGCTAATTATGATAAAATAAAGTCTACCCTAGATATGGAACCACCGCGTTCCATAAAGGACGTTTAGAAACTCACCGGAAGGGTTGCAGCTCTAGGACGTTTCATCTCCAAATCCAGAGACAAGTGTTTGCCCTTCTTTAAATCCTTAAAGAAGGTTAAAGATTTTGTATGGACTGAGGAAATCCAAAAGGAATTCAAAGAATTAAAGAAATATATGGTTCAGGCTCCATTGTTGGCCAAGCCGGCTCTGAATGAAACCTTGTATTTAGACTTGGTTGTTTCAGAAAATGCCTTGAGCGCTGTATTGGTTAAAGAGGAACTTAAAGTTTAGAAACCCGTATATTATGTTAGTAAGATTCTGCATGGAGCTGAATTGAATTATTTAACTAATTGAAAAGTTTGCTCTAGCCCTGGTGATGGCTTCAAGGAAGTTGCGTCCCTATTTCCAAACTCATAAAATTGAAGTGATAACCAGTCAGCCGTTGAGAAACATCATTCATAGTCCCAAAGCTAGTGGGAGGCTGATTAAATGAGAAATAGAGCTGGGAGAGTTTGACATCAAATACAAGCCACCCGACAATCAAAACTCAAGCATTAGCTGACTTCTTGGTGGAGTATACCATACCAACCAAGAAGTAGGGCGCAGGAAGAGACTATACCCCAAGACACAGAAAGTAATGGAGGAGACAAAGAAGAAGGAGTTAAAGAGAAGGAATATTGGGTTCTTTATTTTGATTGAGCATCTCAAAAATAAATTCAAGTAGAGCAGGGCTTGTATTACAAAGCCCAGATGGATTCTTGATTGAATATGCTATAAAGCTAGACTTTCCAACTACAAACAATGTAGCAGAATATGAACCTGATAGCTGGCCTCGGCCTGGAAGGGACATTGAGAGTCAAGAACTTAAAAGTCTGTGGAGACTCGAAGTTGGTCATATCCTAGGTCAAGGGAGAGTTTGAGACAAGGGATGATACAATGGTATGTCCGCCTGGTAAGGGCTATGATGACTTAGTTCGATGAATGCCATGTTGAGCACATCCCACGGGAGGAAAATGCTAAGGCGGATGCATTGTCTAAGTTCGCTTCATCAGAGATAGGAAAAAGTTCAGGAAGTGTATACTTCCATGTTTTAAAAACACGGATCATTGATGTTAAGCTTGTAGCCCCTATAGGGATGGGGACATCATGGATAGATCCCATTAAGGCCCATATTCAAATCGGTTGGCTGCCAAATGATGTGACTGAAGCACGGAAATTGACTGTTCGAGCACTGAGATATTCCTTGATTGATGGAATTCTGTATAAAAGATCTTATGTGGTTCCTTACTTAAGATGTCTCAGGCCTGATGAGGCACATTTGCCCCTCGAAGAAGTACATGAAGGTATTTGTGCGCAACACTTGGGGGGCAGAGCACTGGCTCATAAGATAACCCGTTTAGGCTTTTATTGGCCAGAGATGATGGCCGATGCCAAAGAATATGTGAAGAAGTATGATCGTTATCAGAGACATGCACCGGTTGTACGACAACCCCCCGAGATACTGACCTCCATCAACTCTCCCATCCCCTTTTCCATGTGGGGAATGGATATACTTGGGCCTTTCCCCCTAGCCACGGCTCAAAGGAAGTTCCTGATTGTAGATATTGATTATTTTACTAAGTGGATTGAAGCTAAACCTTTAGCCAAGATCACAACTAAACAGGCTGCACAAATCCTGTGGGAAAGTATCATCTGCAGATATGGAATTCCCCGTATCCTAGTCACCGATAATGGACACAGATCAATAATGAAGAGTTCATGAAGTATTGCAAGGAGAATGAGATCGAGTTGCGGTTTACCTCCGTAGCTCATCCGCAAGCCAATTATCCTTAACGGACTTAAGAAAAGGGTCGAACCCTCAAGGAATACGTTGGTGGACGAGTTGTTGCCTATCTTATGGGCTTACCGAACTACCTTCAAGTTCACAACCGAAGCAACCTCGTCCATGCTAGCTTATGGAGCAGAGATAATGATGATGCTGGAAATTACACATGCATAACCAAGAGTTGGAGCTTACGAGCCAGAGACTAACACAGAAGGAATAAGGCTAGCCTTCAACCTAATTAATAAGGTCATGGATGAAGCTGAAGCCTATAATGCAGAGCGTCAACGAAGAACCTCCCTTAACTATAATAGAAGGGTTAGAGAAATTGTCTTTCAGGAAGGAGACTTAGTCTTGAGGAAGGTTGAGGCATCCAGAGTTTGATGTAAAGAAAAGACTAGCCCATAATCGGAGAGGGCAATTTTGAGTTGGAAACCATGAATGGTGAGAAAATGCCAAAGCCTTGCTATATCATAAACTTTAAGGTTTGTTGTGTATGATAGAAAAGCAAATATATGGCAAGCACAAAAAATGTACCAAGTAATGAAATAGTACGTAAGGAAATAAAAATAAAAGTTGTTGAAGGCCCGAAGAGCCTAAGTTTTAACCAAATTAGAGGCTCATAGGGGTCGTCGTCATTCAAGTGCAGTTAAATTAAACTCGGGTAACTATTATATACCAGAATATCTTGTACCTAAAGAGTTCAAGTGACACAAGTGAATGTTTGATACGTGCAAAAAGAAGGCTTGTAGCCCCAAGAATGCCTCGACTTTTTTGGGCTTACAATATATAAAGCCCCATAGCGTGAATGCATCTAACAAGTAGAAATAAGGTCGATGAAACCAATTTCTATTCAATGTAATGGTTGAACCCATATTTCAGGATATTATCTACTTATGCAAGTTTATCATCTTATCTATCAATTTATTTATGAGCGAGCATCTAACGAATGCAAGTCCTAAAAGACCAATTGCCGAAAATAAAATATATTTGCATAAAGATAGAAGATCCCGAAAGATCACAAGTGGAGTCCCGTAGGACAACTAGGATGCACACTAAAAATGTTCAAAGTCCATAAAGGACCGAAAGCAGATAAAAGAAAAATAAAGAGCCACAGCAGGCATATGAAGCCATGCAAGGCCGCGATGGTCACTCATCAGAAGACCTTATAGCCTCGACACGTACAAACTCAAATTATGAGTTGATAACATAGATATGGGTAAAATATAATTAGGTTTGAAACCCACAACGCCTATGTAGCGCCATTTCTAACCGTCGTTACGATACCGTCTCCTAGGCGGGGGTAACCCACGCCTAGGATTCATGATCGAATAAAGGTACCTTTTTCTTATTAAAAGAAAAAAGGAGAAATAAAATGTTGGGAATATGTTGTGAACTTGATGATTAGTTTAACAAAATATCTAAGTAGATTTAACTTAGTGAATTTTGTAGCACTCGACGGATGATCAAATATAGTCCCGACAGATGATTCAATATAGTCCCGACGGATGATGATTTGACATCCATCAAGTGAGTAGCTTATGTAATAATAAGTAATGTAGCACATTTCTGCAAACAACTTTGTATAGATTCTGTAGTAGCATATGAGTCATGTTGACTACTGTTAGATATACAGAATAGATTGATTAATTGTAAATATGAGATGTCTTGTAATTCTGCATAAGTGAAAAGATTCAAGTGTCAAATAGCTACCTTACGGATGATCAAAAAAGCTACCCGACGGATGATCAACAAAGCTACCCGACGGATGACAACCATGTACCTGACGGATGACCAATTCAAATATCTGTTGACAGTGACAACACAGTCACATGCATTGGGTGTTTGTAAAAGGAATGTGGCAGCCTGTTTAATAGGAAATTGAGAATAAAGAAGCATTACTATTTCCATGCAAGTTATGAAGGTTTTCAAAGATGCTAGAATAGAGTTGTGAAGCAGCATGAAGTTTGACTTGATAAGTTTTGTTTTATTATCCTGACTTATTACCATGTCAACTTGGTGATATATAAACCAAATGTAGCTAGTAGAACAAATAACTAAGCAAACACTTTTAGAAGAGAAATAGAAAAAGCTGTAATTATTAAGAATTTCTCTGTAGTTTGTTTGTTCACTTGTAAAAGCAGCTGTGAGCCAATTTGAGCTTCACAGAGTTCTCAAATCGAAATATATATATATATATATATATATATATATTAGTCCCTTAACAATATAGCAAGAATTACAGAAGGGGGGTTGAATGGAATTCTTGAACCTTTTTCTCAAAACAAAAATGTTCAACTCGAATATAGATATAATGTTTTGATTAGCACAATGCGGAATAGAAACTTAATTGAATCAAAACATAAGTAATTAAAAACAAGAGTCTTTAAAAACTTTCTGGTGGATTTAAATAATTCCACCAGAGATATATATATATTATATATCGAGAGGACTCTGTGTGCAAGAATGCTCACAGCTGCTTATAAATTGAATTGATGAGAATATAGGGAAATGCTAATAATTCTGCTTACAAAGATTTCTCTGTTTTTGTGTTTCTCTATTTTTTCTATTTGCTACATTCTTGGTTTATATATTACCAAGATTACAAAGTCAAAAAGACTGAACAAATATAAAAACTATAAGTCTTAAGCTTTGGTGCTTTTCGTCCTCTATTACCCGGTTAATGGGCTTCCACAGTAGATTTGAATACATCTCGACGGCTGTGCTCAGCTTTCACTGTTCAACAGCTGTTTGAATTCTTTATTAGTTGAGTACATGATCATCCGTCGGGTTGTTGATCATCCGTCGGGTTATTGATCATCCGTCGGTTGTTTTGTAGGTTATCCGTCGGGTAGCAAACAAGCATATGACTTCATTTCACTTATACAGAATTACAAGACATCATTTATGTACAATTGATCAACCTATTCTACATATCTAGTTAAAGTCAACATGACTTATATGCTACTACAGATTCTATACAAAGGTGTATACATAACTCTGCTACAGACTTATTATTACATAAGCTACTCACTCGATGGATAATAAGTTAACATCCGTCGGGACTATAATGAGTTATCCGTCGGGACTATAATTCTTATCCGTTGAGTGCTACATTATTTCACTAAGTAAAATCCACTTAGATGTTTTGTTTATGAAATCATCAAGTACACAACATATGCACAACAATCTCCCTCAATTTATGTCTACTGGAATTATAGCCATAAATTAAGAGGTACTTGATGATAACAAAACATCCTAAACATACAGCTTTAAAGATAAGTAGATACTACTGAAAGTGCTTCAAATAATCAAAGTATACAAGGTTTGGCTCACAGTCATTTCAAGATACTCCTCTAGCCTGAGCAGATTTTTCTAGTTCCTTGAAGGTCTGGATCTTCTTCCAAGCTTTATGTTATTTTCCTCAATCTGATTTTGGAGCTGCCTGTGGAATTCCAGTTCATCAGATTCTGAGAGATCTAGCTTTTCTTGCATTTCCAAGAGAGTTTCATTGCTAGAGATACTCGATTGGTCTTCTAATCTGAAGAATCTTCTCACACCTTTGTCATCCATGAACTCCATCAGCCAGTTAGGCCTTAGATACACTCTTCTCCCTGTGTATGGGATGATTAGAGTCTTTGGGAGTGCATCTTTAGCTCTAACACTCCTTAGTTTTTCAATCTTCTTCAATACTAGTCTTCTTGCAGTGACATTGAACCCAAAGTTTTTCTTGAAGGATGAATAAACTTTAATCAGCACAGCTTGGCTCTCTTGAAGAATCCTGTGAAGTGGCCACTGAATCTCCCTTCCTCCTTTGTACTTGAACACCAACCTTTCAGGTAGGTTCCTGTATGCATCAATTCCCCTTACTTCATCCAGTTCATCCAGATAAAGATTTAGATATGAAAATTCTTTGATGTCACACAAGTACAAGTAGTCTCCCCTGTTGACTTTGGGTTGAGCTTTAACTACTGATTTGAATTTGAGAGGTGACAGCTTCACTTTCTTGACTTCCCTTGACTTTGTCCTTTTTGGCTTGCTAAGGATTGGTAAGCTGAAGTCAAGAATTGTTATTTTATCCCACTCTATTGGCTCATCCTTTGGCACAATAGGTTCACCATGTATATTCCTGTAGGGATCCACCACCCTTATGTCTTCAAATACCATAGAGGGTTTTGATGCTTGAGTTGTAGCTGGTGTGGGTTCCTTAGGAAATTGATCTTCCAATTCCTTGTCAACAATATCTAGTTTCCTTTTTGTTCTTCTAGCCAATTCTTCCTTCCTTGGGAATTTCTTCTGTTCTACAATTTTCTTCTTTGATTCAGCAGCTTCAGATGGTTGAGAGGGAATTTGTTGAGATGAATTCACAGCCTGTAGCTTGGCAAAGATAGCAATCTGCTCTTTCTTTTATTTAGTCTTCTTTGCATCTAGAGCAGCTTGCTTCTTTTCCTACTTCAATCTGGCTTTTTCTTCTCTCTTTGCATGAGCAAATTGTGGATGTCCAGCTACCACACAAATTTCCTTTCCCTTTCTGAATATCTTAGCAATTCTCCTTTTTGAAGTTGAATCAGCTGGATCTTTATAGAAGACAATTGATCTTGATAGAAGCTTATTTTCATCAGGCTTGGGTGTCTCATACACAGTGTCCAAGGGGTTCTTCAAGGATGATTTTGGATAATTTTCCTTTGGTTTAAGAATTGTTTCAGCCTTTGGAGACTTGATGCAAGAAGATTGTCCTTTTTCCAGATAATTCATGCTCATCTCATTCACACTGATTGGCTTGACTTGAGAGTGATGGATGGATGACTTACCTGGCTCCTTGACAAGTTCAAACTTTTTCTGTATCTCCTCATTAATCTTATTCCAGTTGATCAAACTCAACTTTCCTTTCTCAGCAACTTTCAAATTTGATGTTGCTGCTTGAATTAGATCTATACCATCTGCAACTGGTGGATTGGAGACAGTAATTGAAGGTACAATTACTTTGCTGATTTGTACTTGAAATTTCTCCCCCTCACTTGGTTTCTCCCCCTCACTTGGTCCATTCTCCCCCTTACTTGATTCTCTCTCCCAATTTTTGTTATCATCAAGTTAAGGAGTTAGGCCTTGTGCTTTAGCCAGTTGCATGAGAAGATTTGTCTGAGTCTGTTGATTTTGAAGAAGGATAGTCACTGAATTCTCAATAACTTGAACTCTGTCTTTCAGCTTGGCCAGCTTCTTTTTAGAATCTGATTCTTTCCTCAATCTTAGTAATAGATCTTGCATGGTACCATATGGCATGACTGAATCCAGCTTCTCAGAACTGTAGGTCTTCAAGTCAGCTATATCCCTTTTTAGTTCATCCACACTCAAATTCTGTCTTAACTGCTGGATCTTCATGAGATGTAGAGAGTCTAGATGAGCTTGAAGAATAGCCTTGGTACCAGCATCTGAAGTTTCCTGAAGGGCCTTTTGAATAGCCATCACTTGTTTAACCAAGGATACACCAAATTGTCTTGGTGTAGATTCCTTTGTCCATGCCCATCCAGGTAAATCTGAAACAGAACTTGGGCCTTCATCTCCCCCTAAGTTCATGCTTCCATCCAAAGAAGAAGAGTCATCATCATTAGAATTTACTTTAAATTCTTCAGATGACTCACCAGCTTGAGAAGGCATCCTATTTACAGCAGCTTTATCTCTTTGAAGAGATTCTGAGGTGTGTACTTAGTTCATATCTGTTCTGCCTCTACATTGCCCTGAGCAGCCAACAGTTGATAGGCTGACACAGGATGAGTAAAAGTGTCAGCATCCAAGGAAATGTTATCAATTACAGCTTTGTAATGTTGCTGAAATTATCTTCCCTTTTCAGCATCATCCACAATCATTGACTCACTAGCAATGGCTGGATCCACCCTTATTTCTCCTGTACCTGCTTTTCTCTCAAAATCTCTTTTTTGTTGCATCAGGGTCTCACCCTGGCTCCCCACCCTCACACCCTCACCTTCACCTATTAAGGTGGGACTCCTCTCACTCACTTTTCCCAATCCTGAATAAATGGATTGCTGGTTTTCACTCTTTTCCTCTCCTTTTGCCTGGGAGCAACCCAGCCTCTCACTCAATACACTCTCCTCTCTCAGTCCTAAGAGTGACTGTACAACCACTAAATCTTCTGCACTTGAAAAAATTGAAGTTTGAAGTTGTGCAGAGATACTCGACGGATAAATGATATCCGTCGAGTGAGTGGTAATGCTATCCGACGGATAACTGCTGTTAAGCTTATCCATCGGGATATAATCACTACTCGACGGATGAACGATATCCATCGAGAGAGTGGAAATGAATGAGGTGGGAAGAGAAACTATTGTTGACTCTGTGTTGATTGAATTTATTTGAGGCACAAATGTCACAATAGTATTTGAAAGAATTGGCAAGTGAGCCAACAAATCATCTAAAAGATGATGCTCACTTGCAGTAGATTTTGGCTTCCCCAACAGAGTTAAAGAAGGGGAATCAGGAATTGAAGTGTTTATCATATCCACTTCCAGAGAGTTTGTTGACGAGTATGGTGTTTCAGATGCATCTATTATAAGAGATTTTGGCTGTGACTCCACATTTATTGGAGCCACATCAAACTGAATTTGAGAAAATGCAGGGACTGTGTCTTTAGCACCAGTTTGCACTCTGTGTGTGCCCTGTGCATCCCCAGTGGTTTTGGATTTCTTCTTTCTTGTGTAAGTTTGGGGTGAGCTTGTGTCCCTAACCCTTTTGGCCTGTGCTCTTGGCTGAGAGCTTTGTTCAATAACTATATCCTTTTGGGAGGATACAGCTAGAAGTGAGCTTTTGTCCTTTTTAAGCACCGCAATTTGTTGAGAAACTGCAGTGTGGCTAGGCTGGGATTCACTCAACTCTCCAACCTTATTCTTGGGGTTTCTTTGATGTTCACCCTTTCCCTCACCTAACTTACCCTCCTTCACCATCCCCTCTTTGGCTTTGGTGGATTTTTCAACTGGTACCTTTTGAGAGATACCAGAGGGGGTTTTCTTTGATTTGGATTCAGAAATTTCAGTGGTTTTGGAAGCTTTGGTAGGCAACTGTTTGGTCATTATCACAGTTGCCATAGCTATTCCTGAACTCAAAGAAATTGAGGAGGTTGGAATAGTTTTAGGGATGGATGAACTTACCTCACTTACCTGAGGTGTCTGCATTACTGGAAAATAGAACATTGGCACATCCCTGTGATGGTTAGCTCTGTTCAAATCTGCAATGAGTCTTCTCTCTTGAACCAACAAGCCAGTTTGTTGTTTGGATTCTCAAGCACAATTTCTTGACATAGATGGTTAGCTAATAACATGAAGAATCTAGCATAATACACATTCTTTCCTCTTTTAGCTAACTCACCTAGTTTAAAACCTAACTCAATCAAGACAAGGTCACTTAAATTGTAAAATTTATCTGTAACTAGCATGTATAGCATGTTAAGCATGGAAATGTTTACAGAATCAAAATTACTGATTTTTCCAAAGAAAACCTTAGTAACTACATCACACAAGAAACTCCACTCCTTCCTAAGACCCATTCTTCTAATATCACTTAGTTTAGAATTAGGAAGTGCATAATGCATGGAATTAATCATATTGATAATATCAGTGTCAGTGTGTGGTGAAGTTACATTATTATCAGGAATTTTGAAACATGCTTTTATCACATCACTATTGATACAGAATTCATTACCTTTGATGGTTAGAGTGATGGTCTTGTCAGTAGAGTTATAAATTGCAGTGGTCCACATCTCTTCAACAACTTCACAGAAAATTGTGGGTGATTCCAGCATGGCGTAATTTAACTTGCAGTTCTTCACAAAGTCCATCATCTTGTGATAGTCTTCTGATTGCTGAATACCCTTATTGACCAAAGCAGTGAAGTTGTTCTTCTCATAAATGAACCCAGTTTGAGACATAATCTTTACTACAGGTGCCATTGTTAGAGAAAGAAAGCTTGAAGAGAGAAAGAGAAGATTTGCTTGAGAGAGAATGAAATAGAAGCAGTTGAATTTGAGAGTGATAAAAGAAAATAATTGGAATGAAATAATCTTTTATACTATCTAAAAAACAACGGATAAAAATAATAAAGAAGAGTAAATTAACCAATAGAAATTGCCTAAAATAGAAGTTTTAAAATTAAACTATAAAATTCCACCCATTATCCGTCGTGTAATGCTTACAAACTGTAAGTATACTCGATGGATAATGTTCAAGGAATTAACAGCCGTGATTTAGACAATTCGACGGATGAGGATAAACTGATATACGTTGAGTCATAAAGTATTCCAGAAAAGTAATTGACTTTTATTAGCGAGTAGTATATCAACGGATGACTAAACTCGATGGATAAGGATCATCCGTCGAGATGCAAATTTTTGACTTGGCCAAATCTCATCCAAGACTTAAAAATCAACTAAATTTCTAGCTACATTACAACTTGCAAAATAACTCAGATAAATTTAAGCGTAATTAAGCATACCTAACTCACTTACCAACCTTGAAAAGGTGGATTCATCCAGTGGCTTGGTGAAGATATCTGCAAGTTGCTTCTCACTTGGAACAAAATGTAATTCCACAGTACCATTCATCACATGTTCCCTTATGAAATGGTACTTGATGTCTATGTGCTTTGTCCTTGAATGTTGCACTGGATTTTCAGTGATGGCAATTGCACTTGTGTTATCACTGGAAAATAGGAATCCTCTCAACTTGCAAACCATAGTCTAGCAATTGATTTTTCATCCATAAAATCTGTGCACAGCAACTGCCAGCAGCAATATATTCAGCTTCAGCTGTAGAAGTAGAAACTGAATTTTGCTTTTTACTGAACCAGGATACAAGCTTGTTTCCTAGAAATTGACAGGTTCCTGTTGTGCTCTTTCTGTCAATTCTACAACCTGTATAATCTGCATCTGAATAACCAGTTAGATCAAAACCAGAATCTCTAGGGTACCAAATGCCAAGTTTTTGTGTTCCCTTGAGATATCTGAAAATTCTCTTAATAGTTATCAAGTGAGATTCTCTAGGATCAGCCTGAAATCTAGCACACAAACATGTAGCAAACATTATATCTGGCCTACTAGCTGTTAAGTACAGAAGTGAGCCAACCATGCCTCTATAACTTAAAATATCCACAGACTTTTCAGTAGTGTTTAATTCAAGCTTAGTTGCAGTGGCCATGGGAGTTTTTGCAGATGTGCAATCCATTAGATCAAACTTCTTTAAAAGATCAAAAATGTATTTAGTTTGACTAATGAATATTCCATCACTAACTTGCTTAACTTGTAAACCAAGAAAGTAAGTTAGTTCTCCCATCATACTCATTTCATACTTACTTTGCATCAATTTGGCAAACTTTTGCAAAGTTTCTCATCTGTAGAGCCAAAAATAATATCATCTACATGAATTTGAACAAGTATGCTAGAGCCATTAACATTTCTGAAAAATAAATTTTTATCTGCAGTACCTCTTGTGAAGTGATTTTCCAAAAGGAACTTTGATAAAGTGTCATACCAGGCTCTAGGTGCTTGCTTCAGTCCATAAAGTGCTTTCAGAAGATAATAGACATATTCTGGAAAATTTGGATCTTCAAAACCAGGAGGTTGACTGACATATACTTCTTCCTCCAAATCTCCATTCAGATAGGCACTTTTGACATCCATTTGATAGACCTTAAAATTGGCATGGGCTTCATAGGCTAAGAAGATTCTGATGGCTTCAAGTCTTGCAACTGGAGCAAATGTTTCATCAAAATCTATTCCCTCTTGCTGACAATAGCCCTTTACAACCAATCTAGCTTTGTTCCTGACTACTATGCCATTTTCATCCATCTTGTTTCTGAATACCCACTTGGTGTCTATTGGATTCTTTCCTTTAGGCTTGGGTACCAGCTTCCATACTTTTTTCCTTTCAAATTGGTTTAGCTCCTCCTGCATAGCTAAAATCCAATCAGGATCTAACAGAGCTTCTTCTACCTTCTTTGGTTCTTCCTTTGACAGAAAGCTGCTGTATAGACATTCTTCCTGAGTTGCTCTCCTTGTTTGAACTCTAGAAGAAATATCACTAATAATAAGTTCAAAGGGGTGATCTTTTGTCCATTTCCTTTGCTGAGGTAGATTAGCTCTAGATGAAGAGGCCTCATGATTGTCTTGATGTGTGATTGAGTTTTAATTGCTAGAAACTCCCCCCTGAGTTTGTGGATCTTTGATTTGAGAAAGGAGAATTTTCTGTAGGTGATCTGTCTTGACTTCCTGCTCCTTTTGATAACCCGACGGATGGTGAATTTTGAGTACCGACGGATGAGGCAGGTTGTCTTTCGACGGATAACACAGATTGCCTTCCGACGGATGAAGCATTATGCAACTCGACGGATGTTGAGTTTTGAGCTTCATTGGTGGTAGATTTGTCTGCATTATCCTTAGACACTGTTTCTTGATCACTCTCATCATCACTTTCATCACTAACCATCTCAACATTGTCGAATTTGAGGCTCTCATGGTAATCTCCATCTTTCAGTTCTTCAATATTTTTATCATCAAACACAACATGTATAGATTCCACAATAATGTTGGTTCTTAGATTGTAGACTCTATATGCTTTACCAACAGCATATCCAACAAAAATTCCTTCATCTGCTTTAGCATCAAACTTCCCATTTTGATCAGTTTGATTTCTCAGAATATATCATTTACAGCCAAAGACATGAAGAAAATTTAGAGTTGGCTTCTTGTTCTTGAACAATTGATAGGGAGTCATGCATCTTGCTTGATTAATCAGAGAAATATTTTGAGTGTAGCATGCAGTATTAACAGCTTCAGCCCAGAAATATGTTGGTAGTTTAGATTCTTCAAGCATTGTCCTTGCAGCTTCAATAAGTGATATGTTCTTCATTTCCACTACTTCATTCTGTTGTGGAGTCCTTGCTGCTGAAAACTCATGCAGAATCCCATTATCCTCACAAAATGCTCTCATGACAGAATTCTTGAACTCAGTTCCATTGTCACTCCTGATTCTTCTAACTTTGAAATCAGGATGATCGTTGACTTGCCTTATGTGATTGATGATGATTTCACTAGCCTCATCTTTAGACTTTATGAAATATGTCCAAGAGAACTTTGAGAAATCATCTACAATTACTAGGCAAAATCTTTTTCTTGAGATTGACAATACATTGACTGGTCCAAACAGATCCATGTGAAACAGTTGCAAAGGCTCTTCAATTGCTGAATCAAGTTTCTTCCTGAATGATGCTTTAATCTGCTTCCCTTTTTGGCAGGCATCACACAGTCCATCCTTTATAAACTCAACTAGAGGAATGCCTCTTACTAGTTCCTTCTTTACTAGCTCATTCATGGTCTTAAAGTTTAAATGGGATAGCTTCTTGTGCCATAGCCAACTTTCATCTTGACTTGCTTTACTGAGAAGACAAGTTACAGATTCTGCTTTAGTTGAGTTGAAGTCAGCTAGGTACACATTTCCTCTTCTCACACCAGTGAGAACCACTTTGTTGCTTTGACTATTAGTCACAACACAGGCTTCTTTGTTGAAGGTTACTGAATTGCCTTTGTCATAAAGCTGGCTGATACTCAATAGATTGTGTTTGAGACCATCCACTAAGGCAACCTCTTCAATGATGACATTGTCCTTTGAAATCAAGCCATATCCCACAGTATAACCCTTGTTGTCATCTCCAAAAGTAATACTTGGGCCAGCTCTCTCCTTAAACTCTGTGAGCAGGGTAATCACCAGTCATGTGTCTTGAACAACCACTATCCAAGTACCAAAGACTCTTTCTGTTTCCCTGCACACATCAAAATCAAATCAAGTTGATTTTGGTACCCAAGTTTCCTTGGGTCCTGCCTTGTTAGCTTTCTTCTTCTGTTTCTTAGGTCTTATCTCATTTGACTTAGGAATTTCAAATTCTTCCTTAGTCAATTGGGTTGTACCTTTGAAACCACTAAATGCAACAGAATTATCATGCATATTATGACTAACAGGAAATGGCATGCTTGGTGTAAACATGTTATTCCAGTAAGGCATGTTAAATGGCATTTGAGGCATACTGTATGCAACATAATATGGATTAGGTGCAAATGGCATATTAGCAAACTGTGCATTCATATTCTGTGTAGGCATAGCATTAACAGGCATGGGAGGCATGGCATTCATGTTGGGAAATTGAGACTGAACAGACATAGGAGTAGGCATGGCAGATTTGTAATTAACAGACAAATGATTTACACTACCACACTTGACACAGATTTTTCTAGGAGCAAATTTATCAGGTGTGTAGTTATTGTGTTTGTTGATCCCT